>NC_091474.1:5641797-6325299 GCF_036971445.1 Narcine bancroftii
AGCATGAGCATAGCTCCAGTATTTTAAATAAGATCTGTTTTAAAGTGTTTGTATGTGATCTACACTAATAAACCTTTCCCAATTTATCTCCAAAACACTTATCTATATACTCTGTCACAATTCGATTTCATTCTATGGTTCTATAATTGGAATGAGTAACCAAAAGCTTACTTTAGCAAAGTAGGAATATAACTATATAGATCATTTGGTTCCTCATGAATTTTAATGATTATGGGTGGTCTTAAAGAATGAAGAGTTTGGAAAGAGAATTCCAAAGCATGGAAGCTGAAGGAATGTGTTCCAACTGGGGAGTAGGAATTGCTGGCACATAATCGCTCAAATGGAGACGGAGAATTAGAGCCTCAAGCCATGCATTGTGAGCACACTAAAACACTAGCAGAAGGAAGGAACCACCTTACAAAGTAACCACCTGCTTGCCCCATCAGTCATTTCCTGTCCCTGCTCCATATTGGCCTCATTAGTCACCTCAAAACCAACAAAACCACAGTGGAAATAAATTGTTCTTGATCCTGCTTGTAACTTGACCTCATTACATTGTAGCTCCTCTCTACAGTGACTCCACTTTTTGAATGCGTCTCTTTTTTAGTGTCCAGAACTGGCTTCAAAATGAATTCTGACATTAAGAATATTGTTTAATTATCATCTTCTATGACTTTCTAATCCACACCATTCACTCTGTAAACTGTTGTTTCAGAACCATGAGTTATTAAATACATCCTTAATATTTTTTTGCTTCATGTTTAATGAGCACATCACTCATTGAATATGTTCCTAAAAGCAACATTTCAAAGCATTATAATATCCAATGGAGTTCGATTCAAAACTTGATTTGCAACCTCCTTACATATTTGTCCTTTTGGATCACAAATATCAACAGATCTAGTCGTAAAATGCAAACAGACAATTTATGTGATGATCGGAAAGAATTATAGGAACAACAAAGTTCTACGAAAAAAATAAGCGCCTGGGCCACAAAATAAAAAGTGCAGACGCAAATGTTCTTGTGATACTTTGGCATTGTTAAGCATCATCAGAAACAAGTGGAAAAGAAACAATCAGGAAGATTCTGGACAAGGTTTATAAACTGTGAATACCATTAGAAGACATTCAAATTTAATAACCTCCAATTTCTATTGCCACCAAACCTCCAGATGCAATTTGAGGGGAGAAATTGCTTGAGCAAAAGTGAAAAATATATTTTTGAATTGTAAATATGTTGGAATTGCTAAATGGTTAGAGAGATGGAGTGTATCTGATGCCTGGAAGATAAATGCACAAGGTGCCCAGACAAAAAGCTCTGTTTTTGCCACGTAATAACAAAGGACAGAAAACACACAGTTCCCACTCCAAGCATTTAGAAAAAGCTAAGCCTTAAGCAAAAGTGTGAATGAAGATGATAAAAGATGTGGAAAATGAAGTAGGCAAAGTTGACATGTTCTTGTTACATTTGTATTATTTTATTTAGCCAGTTCTTGTTTTGGTTCTTCATGTGGACACTGCTGGCAAGGCCAGGAATTTTTGCTTCATCCCTAATTCCCTGCTTACTAAACTATTTCAGAGATATTAATGTAAGTGATGACGGCAGATTTCCCTCCCTGAGTGAGATTAATCTACCTGATGGGTGTTTTTAAGGGTAGTTGAATCGTAGCAGCTATACCTCATGCCACAAAAATTGCATAAAGTCAGAGATTTCAGACTTTTGCTTTAGATGTGGCGTGGAGATAGGAACCTTTGTACATTCAACCTGGCTATGTACCAAGGTGAGACCCTTTTAGGTAGAACATAGGGGAACATTCTGAAGAAAATTACAGGGGTGGAATATTCACAGGACCCAGCATTGTTCCTGTTGGGGGATATTATGGACGTGAGTCCAAGACCGTCCAAATACCAAATTCAATTTGTAAACGTTGCCCTGGCGGTGGCCAGGAAATGTATAGCAGTTACCTGGAAATTTGACTCCCATCTGAGTGCCACACGATGGAACACGGAAATACAGAGCTGTATTCCCCTGGAGAAAATCATCTTTAATCTGAGGAGGAAGTACCACACGATTGTTGAGGAGTGACAACCATACCTGCGGTACTTTGGAACGGGGGTCTGATTAAACTCCCCAATGGCTCACACCAATCCTGGAATGCCAAGATTGAGGAAATAACTTTGAGGCCCAGCCAACACCTCCTCCCCCCACCAATATTTTCTCAGTCTCTTTTTTGTTTTGCTGTTTTCATGTATTTGTATTGTTATTTTCAGTATTTAATGAATGTTTGTTTTTGTTAATTTGGAGTGGGAGGGAGGATGGGAGGATTGGGGGGTGGGGGGGAAGAGGGGAAAAAAGATAACTCAATCCAAAGTGCTCTGTAAAAGGGGAAGAGTGATCTATATTGTTCATAAAGCACGAGTCTGTAAAATTTTCAAAAAAAAGGATAGTTGAATAGCTTCATTGGTCGCCATAACTGATACCAACTGTTTTGATTCCAGGTGAGTTTAATTAACATGAATTGGAATATTCCAGCAGCTAGGACAAGTTTTGAATATGTCCTTGGATCATTGAGCCATATATAAAGTTTTAGTATATGTGCAATCCTAACCTTGACAGTAAACATTTTTCATTTACGCCCACCAGTTTTTAAGAATGTTATCTTAACTCAATGCTTTCACTTTGATAGGATCGAAAGGTTAAATACAACTGTGGATAAAAGTTACTGATGGCCATTTGTGCTGTTTTATTAACTAAGGTGTAATCGATTTCTTCTATTTTCATTACAGTACATTGGCTCTTCTTATGGCAGTATTTAGTTGGTTAGTTTGTTGGGAAAGAATAAATCTGTACTGTTTGTATTACACTAAGATCAAGTAACGTACAGGGCAATGACACAAATCCTCACTACATTACAAATAATTGAACGCGAATAAATACTGAAAATAACACTGAAAAAAGCAGATGTTCTACCAAGCATGTAGCGAACTGTGCATGTCCTAATTCATCAGATTTCACTTATATCTATATAATAGCTATCAGGATCCTGAACCTCCTCTTGGTAAACTAATCATGGACTGCTTTGACACCATAAAAGGTTCCTCTGCAATATTTCCCAGTCAATTTTTTTTGTACAAGGGAGGATAACTGTAAATATTTACTATTTTTTTTGTATGTATGGTCTCTATTTAATTCAATTGTATATTTCTGTAGTTTTCTTTTAGTTATTTTCATAGTTTTGTTAACAAAGTACCTTATTCAGCTGCAGCAAGTAAGATTTTTGGCACCTATGTACATTGTACAATGTATATGACAATGAACTCATTATGGAAATGATCAGATCAGCAGGAATTTAGAAAGAAAGCACTCTTTTCAAGGTGTGAGAAATAATGTATGTAACATGATCAAATTTCTTCAATTCAATATTGAGAAAGCAAATAAAGGATTTTCTACAGGTAACAAGACTGGAAAACCTGCTTAACATTACATTAAACTGGTAGAATTTCACAAAACCATTTTCGGATAGTCTATTGAGGAATGACCATCATAACAGCAAATAGATTAAAACAAATTGATCATGTTCCTTCCTGCTCTGGTCAATGGAATGATGTTGGCTGTTAAATTTACATGTAATTCTGTGATTCTATTCTGTTTTTATTCCAGACTTTCTAAAACAATCTGCCCAATCCAACAACTTAAATAGAGAAGAATCAGGTCTGAGCACCTTTGCCCTTCTGCTCTACAATACGCTGTAGGAAATGATGTGCTGTGAATGGCAAACTTTTCATGTCAGAAATTCAGGCCACTCTCAAATGATTTTCTAACCATTAATAACGGGCACATGTAGCAGGGTTTGCTCAAAGGGCATCTGGCAGGAACAGCTACCATGTGGCAGAGTAGATTCATAAATGTTTCTTTTTATTTCACAACTTCACTGATTTCTCACATTATGTTCTCTTTTAAGATAATCAATGTCTTCAAGCTAACCAAACACCAACTAATGTTGTAGTCTAAAAGAAAATCCTCAAAGTTTAATTTTGCATATTGTAATTTCATATCAGTCAAAGGCAGTTTTCTTCGGCATTTTCCTGCTGAGATGTTCGTTTCTTGGGTTAGTCAGTTGTCCCGCTGCTGGCAGCACTCCACTTTTGGAGATGCTGTAAGAATACACTTTGCCATGTCGAGAAAGTTAGAAACCTCATGGCTGGAGACAAACACACCTGCAGGGAATCTACCCTTAGAATGTCTTCATCTCATATCTGGGCTACACAGTTGAACAATATAGTTGCAGGCTCAGATTTTCTGTATTAGAAATGCTTGCCACATTCACAAATCTGGACTGTGCTCTCTACCAATGCCATGCCCATGTTGACCTTTAGTTTCCTTGCCAGACAATAATTCCAGGTGGTTGTGGCAGACCTTTGCATGGCTCACAATTTGCTGCTCACCATAATATTAAGGATGCCACTGATGGCTTGTGTTCATGGAGAAATGATTTCTCCTCCTTGCAGAGAGGAGAAAGTAACATCTCAGTTAATGACTCGTCCCAGACCTGCTGACATCCATGGTCACGGTACCCACTGACTGCATTTGTGCCTGTAAATCTTTAATAAACTCAATCTTCTTAGAAATAAAAAGAATTTCAACCTCCAAAGTATACTGAATATGGTGGATTGTATGAATAATTTGCTTTTCCAAAGTGTTACATTTCTGGGCAACATATATTAATCTTTAATCTGAATTAATGCATGCACTTATGAACATTTTATGCAGCCCAAGAGATGAACCCTGGGTAATAAAGGCCTCTCTCTACTTCTATAGCTTTTCATATTAATGTGCTTTCCAAAAGCAAAGATGGAGCACCGATCCAACAAGAGCCACTAATGTACCGGGTCATTGGTTGAAGGCAGCACTGGTCACTTGTAGAATGTATACCATTATTGGTGGGCATCCAGCTAATCATGGCTGGAGACCTAATCATGGTATGCTGTACACTGAACAATCTTTCCAACTAAAGATTTTAGGCAATGCCAGAGAAATCTCAGCAAGGTGACCAGATCCTGAGGTCCATGAGGCTGAGACTGGAAAACAGAAGGAACAAGAGGAGCAGGTTGGAAAAAAAGGTTACAGAAGGCAGTCATTGCTCATCATCCACCACCTCAACATCCAGCTGGGCAGAGGAGAGCATTGATGGTCCAGGATATGAGGCTCTGTAAGATGGAGAGGCAGCAAATCAAGGCGAACCAAATGATCCACTCCAACTGTTACACACATCATTATAGTCAGATTGGAGAGGTCAGATCCTGTGAATGAGTCCATGATCCCATTGTTGAAATGTTCTCCCCAACTTTTCTAGGAGTGTCATCTTGTTTAAAGAGCTCACGTGAAATACAGGTACATTTTCATGTGAGGATATCCACATTGCTTGTGCAGACAGTCATCAGGAACTTGAATGCTTTGGAATGTAATTCATGGTCAGTGGTGGCTATTTTGCCCTGCAGCTGATGCAGATGCAGATGAGAGGAATGCACATCATAATAATTTGAACAGACTGGCATACCTTGGATGGGGAAAGGCAGTAAACAGCTGAAGATTAGGCTCTTTTTAAAATATAGGACTAATGTATGCAGAAGCGAAGAACTCTCATCAGTGGAAGCACCACATTTTAGTCTACTCACGGAAGATGGATATGATCAATGTAGCAATTGCTTACACAAGCAATCATTTTGGACTGATACTTCTTCATCTTTTTTTGTCTCTTTCAATCCCATGTATGTTCATCACGAATGAACAGGTTAGAGTGGATGTTCGATCTCACCAAAAAGCCTCTCCTATTCTGCAGACCTTCATGGAAGTTTCTTCCTCAGAGGTTGTCATTGCAAAGAACTGTAAATGCAGTCTAAGCAGAGAAGATTCTGGACATTGTAATTAACTCCAAGTTGGCGGTAATACTCAATTGTTGCAATAACAAGAAAGCTATGGATGGCCAAACAGTCTGTTTCTGCAGTGTCCAAATACATGGTGTCAATCACACTAAATCACAAGCATATGCTGTACAGGTACTCCTCTACTTACAAGCGGGCTACAATCCAACAAACCTTTGCCAGTCAAACCAGTAGAGGAGCACCTGTACTGCAGTGAAGCAATCCTGTTTATCCTTTCCTCTGATCATCCCTCATTAGGAAGGACTGCTTTGCTTCTCAGCATTTAGATGGTTGAGGAAATCCTTCATAAAGCATTTAGACTGGCAATTTTACCACTCGATAAATCCTGATTAAGATCTTTTAAAAAATGTTGTCCAATTAGAATTCACTCTTAAGTTAGTGTTACAGGTGGCTCTCTACAGTGACAGTAGGTCCAGATACCTCATAAATAATAAGATCATCATTCATATACAGTAAGTAAACATAATTTATTACCATAGATAACATGCATAGATTCAGGCATACCATTAATCATTGCCTGATTCACAAGTATTCAATGTGAATATTTTTGTCTTTCCAAAGTTGTCCAAGCCATTACACCTAAGAAATGTGTGAGAGAGCAGTCAAAGGCTCAAATTCCGTCAGACTCTTATCCAGATAAATATGTTTATAAATTATTTAACAGATGATTTCAGAATGGCAGCCAGTGACTAGTGGGGAACCGCAGGGCTCAGTGCTGGGGCTGCAGTAGTTTACGATATATATCAATGACTTAGATGTGGGAATAGATAGCAGTATCTCGAAATTTGCAGACGATACAAAGATGGGTATCTTGGCAGGGTTAGGTGTGTGGAGGATGCTAGGAGAGCGCAGGGTGATTTGGACAATTTAGGTGAGTGGGCCAGGACATGGCAGATGCAGTTTAATGTGGATAAATGCGAGGTTATCCACTTTGGAGGTAAGAACAAGAAAGAGGATTATTATTTAAATGGTATCTGTTTAGGAAAAGGGGAGATGCAGCGAAACTTGGGTGTTGCTGTGCATCAGTCATTGAAAGTGGGCGTGCAGGTACAGCTGGCGGTGAGGAGGGTGAATGGTATGTTGGCATTCATAGCGAGAGGATTTAAGTACAGGAGTAGGGAGATCCTGCTGCAGCTGTACAGGGCCTTGGTGAGACCACACCTGGAGTACTGCGGGCAGTTTTGGGTGCCTTATCTGAGGTAGGACATCCTCGCCTTGGAGGGGGTGTAGAGAAGGTTCACTAGGCTGATACCGGGGATGGAGGGACTCGCATATGAAGAAAGGTTGGGTAGACTAGGCTTGTATTCTCTGGAACTTAGAAGATTGAGGAGGGGATCTTATAGAAACTTATAAAATTCTTAAGGGTTTAGACAGACTAGATGCAGGAAGGTTGTTTCCAATGCTGGGAAAAATCAGAACCAGGGGCCATAGTTTAAGGATAAGGGGGAATTTTTTTAGGACTGAGATGAGGAAAAATTTCTTCTCTCAGAGAGTGGTAAATGTGTGGAATTCTCTGCCACAGGAAGTAGTTGAGGGCAGTTCCCTGTCAATATTTAAGTGTAGGTTAGATTTGGCCCTTGTGGCCAAGGGGATTAGGGGGTATGGGGAGAAGGCAGGAACTGGGTATTGATCAGCCATGATCATAGTGAATGGCAGTGTAGGTTTGAAGGGCCTAATGGCCTACTCCTGCACCTATTTTCTATGTTTCTATGTTGAATAAAGTGGAATTTTACATTGAAGTATTTCCTTAACTTAAAATATTTCCATAGTTTGGTTTAAAAAAAATTGCATTGGGAAGAGGCAATTTCTAAGTTGTCTTGCATTATCAGAAGGAAACATCTCTAATGCAGCATTGTTTGGGTTTGAATAGTACTTTGAAATCTCCTGGATATCATGCTCTAATCTTGGGGTCAGTGTCCACTGGGACAATTCTATTTACTGTATAAGCAATGCCCAAAATCTTCTCAGCGAGACCCTCTCTTGGTCAATTTACAAAAATGTTACTGCAGGATTTTCTGACCTCCAGGTTAGGATTAAATTAGTCACATCGGTGATGGCTAAACTTGATCTCAGCACAAGTGAGTATTTTTCTTACTTTTCTATGGTCACTTTATCTGTGAGAACACCTCTGAGAAGATACCAATAACAACATGAAAAGACTATTTTGTACTTTTCTTGATGGCCACAATCTTGCAATCAGAGCCAAAATGATGGGTTCACTGCAGATCTCAAAGAAATCTGACCATAAAGAGATAACTGTCTCTCAGGCATGATATTCTCTCTTTCCAATGTTGCTCAGTAAGAGCTCCATTGGCCCTCTAGCATCTAGCAAAAGTAATGTAATCAAGAAGGCCGACAAACAAATTCTCAAGAGCAACAAGCCAAGGTTAAAACATGATTTTCAACACCTTACAGAGGAAACAGAATAATGTTTGGGATTAAGTTAATTGGTTATAATATTCCTAGTTCAATGACGACAGTTCTTCTGTGAACAGACCAACAGGCTCTCAGAAATCAGAATATAAAAAAAATTAAACTTAATAAACTATATTTTAACAGGCATAGAATGTTTAAATATTTATCTGTGTAGTTCACAATTACAAAATTAGATTCTAGGAGGAATAAGGCTTAGTATTTCATTAAAAATCTGTCCAGTCTCTGTCAACAAGGATCAAGATTTTAGTTCATTAGTTTGAGATTTCATGGATTCACTGACTTCTTCTGCTTCTATCAGGGGGAGTGCCGGGACAGCACAGAAACACAGATGTTACCTATGGATTTCCACATTCACGGCTGGATGCTCATACTTGTGAAACTTGGGTGTTGCTGTGCATCAGTCGTTGAAAGTGGGAGTGCAGGTGCAGCAGGCGGTGAGGAGGGCGAATGGTATGTTGGCGTTCATAGCGAGAGGATTTAAGTACAGGAGTAGGGTGATCCTGCTGCAGCTGTACAGGGCCTTGGTGAGACCACACCTGGAGTACTGCGGGCAGTTTTGGGTGCCTTATCTGAGGAAGGACACCCTTGGAGAGGGTGTAGAGAAAGTTCACTAGTCTGCTTTACAATATGGCAGAAATTGCTGACCGTTCCCTAGTATTGCAGAAGATTGTTGTACATAATTTGACGCCATGTATTTTTGCCAGCGAGATTTTCTTTTAACCTTTTTCTACTTCTTTTGATTTTATCCTGGGGACAGTGCCTCACCGGTTGTTAAAGCCATTTTGGTAGTGCAGCAAACTACTTGCAAACAGAGAATGTTGGTGCTGCTATCTACTTAGTTAGATCTCTGAAATCAGACGGCAGCTGACATCTATGAAGAAGACTGCACCCTGGACTTCTGATCAGAATACTGCATCCTAGACCACACCAAAGAAATAATTTTGTCCAGGAATAGATCTTAGGATCAGAGAAGGAAAAGCAACAATATAAAAGCATTAAAATTATTCAAACTTGGGTGATTGTTCTCTCCTTTAAAATCTAACACTAAAACAAAGCTCTTCTTTCCAAATTCTTCATGAGAAATGCAAGTCAAAAAACATCAAAGCATTGCAAAACTTTTAAAGATTAAGGCAAGGTGTTTTTCCTACGTTTGTAGGGGTGAAGGGGTAACAGCGTTAGTGGGGGGACCTGCCGACACCTACTGCATCAGGAAGGTTCAAATCCCCTTTTGGGCATTAAAGCTATACTTGTGCAGCAGAAACTGAAACAGCTGGTAAGGTTGACATTAATAGTGCAGGGGGAATTCGGGAATGCAGTGAGTCAAATACATTATTGAACATTATTCTACCATTTGTACTTTGATATCAATGTGCACGCCTTGCCTGATGTAGCCCAGGACTGCATGAATAAAGAAGGATGAAATTCATCCTGTGCCTCTTGTGCAGAGAATAACCTATTTAGTAAATTACTGACATACTTTAAATTTAAATATTTAAATATCAAAGTCTGACCAACTGAAAATATTTGACCAAGTTTCCTTCCTTCTTAGAAGAACAAATGTTTGAAGCATCAAGGAAATGATTCATATATCCATCAGTACTCAATGCAGGAGAGGTTTAGAAATGTATTTTCAACAGAGATCATTTAATGGATGTCAAATCCTGTACTTGTGGCTGCCTGCTATGAGGACAGCAGGATTTGCCAGTGGAGCCAAAGCTCGAATGAACTGTGCCACACATTCCAATTTCTGCTGTGAAGAATCCTGACCTTACAGAGGAGATAGAGTCTTTCAATGGTTAACAGGGCAAAACAGTAATGTTATATGGAAAAGAGACAAACGATCACCTGATTGTGCAATCAGAGGTCATCATCATGCAACAGACCCGCAAATCAAATGGTAAAAATTAGATTAAAGAATGAAAAATGCCTTGAAGAGAATTAATTCACTGATTGCGTATGTATCATGCCTAAGAAGGAATTGGGTGGCTTTGGATTCACCTAAATAAGCAAAGGCCAGCCCTGGTTTCAAACCCAGTCAATAGTTGTGAAGTTACACTTCTCAAATGTTATAGAACTTGCTAAGGAAGTTTTATTTAAGTAGATTTACATATCTTTAAGCCACTCATTGTGCACCAGCAGGTAATGCTATCAGCATTAAGCAATTTATCTTATAGACAAGCTTATAACTAGACTAACTATCTCAAACAAAGGTTTGTGCTATCGAAAGACCAACAAACAGTGAAAACTTGAAGGCATACTTGCATATATCCAAGTATCTAAAATAAGGAGAAGATCCAAATATAATACAGTGTGTAGAAGTAATTCAAGAATAAAATTAATGCTTGTTTCAACCTGCTGTCATTTCCAGCTTCAAACATTAACTCCTGTTTGGCATTTAGGCCCCTGAACTTCTTTCCATAATAATGTGCTTCTATGTCAAAGTGAGTTATGTTAGCTACTGATCAATGACAATGCTATAGTCTTTCTACTGACCTAGTTGAGGATTTTCTAAGTGATTTGAATTTCAAAATTTAAACAGCATAATTTAGGCATGCAATATGTGAGATTGTACATTGATTAAAATATTTAGTACTTGACAAGCAGTTAAGATTTGATTTATTTTATCAGTAAAGGTGACATAGTCACTTGTGCAGTATGTAATAGCTTTTAATGGATTGCTTTATAATCATGGCAATTTATTATACGGGTTTCGTAAGTATGTGTCAGTTTCCAGCTGAAGTGATCGCCTAAACATTATTTATGTAAAGGCTTTTCCGAGAATGTTTCATATCTAAACTTAAACATATCTCTTTAGCATTTGCCGTCTTTAAATGACTTGATAAACATTTTTAAATGACTTGGTAAATAATCAGCCAAACTTGTAAAATACCTGAACACATGGATTATTCAGAAATTGTTTAACTCTGTGAATGAAACCAGGGCCAAAATGGAAGGTAGAATTTAGTAAGTGGATTTTCATACCAGAATCAAGATATTTTTCACTATTAAATTTTCTTTGCTGGCTTAGACATAAAGCATACTCATCAAGTTTACTTGGTACTCTAATTCTCAAGGAATAACAAATAAACCAATTATCTGTAAAAGGCGTTTAAATGATACTGAGGACAGCCCTTTAGATGCAACCTCATGATATTATTTTTAAACAAGATATAGAATAAAGAAACAAATTTCAGATAAATATTTGATCAATGAATTAGACTAGAACATAGAAATAAGCTGAGAGGTCATAAAGAGTATATCGATAAAGGTATTTAATAAAATATTTAGGACATTCACTTTAAAAATCAGTAATCAAGTACTGCATTCATAGTTTCTTGAAAGTACAAATATTGGAACTTATTAATTAACAACATAAAAAAAAGAATGAACTTCTAAACAATCCGAAACACTCACCAAAGAATCAAACTGATTTTATCAATTACACTGCAGCCAGCCACCATACTTTGAAATCAACTACTCAGAGCTTGAAGCACACCAGACACCCCATAACTTCTAATTAATCATTCTGTTCATTGATTTTTCACCTTTCCTGATTACTCAGGAACAAATAAAAAAAGATATACTCTTTAAAGAATTACACACCTTATCCGTCTCGGCATTAAGTCCCATAAGCTGACAGTAAAATGTTAGAACTCACCATTACCCATTGCTAACACTTGCATATTCTCAAACTCCAGAGTTGTGTAAGCAGGATCTAAGGCTGCTGTGTAATCTGGCAAATCCATTTCTATCAGAGCTTTCGACAAGCGCATTGTTACTAAAACTCCACAATTCCGCCTTTCAGTGAACTTCGCTGAAGGTTGACGACCACTCTGCCAGGCTTACATGGACTGAGTCTCTATCAGTGATGATGTTTAACAAGCATTTTACTGAAATGAAGCAGTGATATATGCTGATGAGGGGTGGAGGGATTTTCATGTTAATATTTAATCTCTTCGTCTATCAATATGTTTTTTTAAAGGCACTGATTTTTGAAGCACCTTATTATTTGATGACATGCAGTTTGCTGATCTCAGCTACTGTTTGATTAATAATGTTAGCAATAGATAATGGGACCAAGCACAAATTATATTCTGTTTTGTTCCTGCAGTTATTACTAAGCAACAAACCAGGGAAGATGATGAAAGGGAATTAAAATGAGTGAGTGTCCAATGTAACATAGAGCTTTTATAAAGTGTAACTTTCGCAGAGAAGTGAGAAACTTTACTCTCTGAAAGGCTGATAACCACAAAAAGGCTCAGGTTTCCCATTTATAACCAATGTAAAACAATATGTATTAAAATCCATCTAATCCAAAATTGGCGATGACATCGCGTTGCAATCGAATGGTGCAGATGAAGTAAAGCTCGCACTGTTGGTTATTGTTGTTCTTTACTTAAATTTAAAATGCTGCTAATAAACCACAATTTGTCATTAAATGTGTTCCATTGAAGAATATTCCAGTGATAGGACTTCTTTTCTTTCTTTATCTTTGGCTTGGCTTCGCGGACGAAGATTTATGGAGGGGGTAAAAAGTCCACGTCAGCTGCAGGCTCGTTTGTGGCTGACCAGTCCGATGCGGGACAGGCAGACACGATTGCAGCGGTTGCAAGGGAAAATTGGTTGGTTGGGGTTGGGTGTTGGGTTTTTCCTCCTTTGCCTTTTGTCAGTGAGGTGGGCTCTGCGGTCTTCTTCAAAGGAGGCTGCTGCCCGCCAAACTGTGAGGCGCCAAGATGCACGGTTTGAGGCGTTATCAGCCCACTGGCGGTGGTCAATGTGGCAGGCACCAAGAGATTTCTTTAGGCAGTCCTTGTACCTTTTCTTTGGTGCACCTCTGTCACGGTGGCCAGTGGAGAGCTCGCCATATAATACGATCTTGGGAAGGCGATGGTCCTCCATTCTGGAGACGTGACCCATCCAGCGCAGCTGGATCTTCAGCAGCGTGGACTCGATGCTGTCGACCTCTGCCATCTCGAGTACCTCGACGTTAGGGGTGTGAGCGCTCCAATGGATGTTGAGGATGGAGCGGAGACAACGCTGGTGGAAGCGTTCTAGGAGCCGTAGGTGGTGCCGGTAGAGGACCCATGATTCGGAGCCGAACAGGAGTGTGGGTATGACAACGGCTCTGTATACGCTTATCTTTGTGAGGTTTTTCAGTTGGTTGTTTTTCCAGACTCTTTTGTGTAGTCTTCCAAAGGCGCTATTTGCCTTGGCGAGTCTGTTGTCTATCTCATTGTCGATCCTTGCATCTGATGAAATGGTGCAGCCGAGATAGGTAAACTGGTTGACCGTTTTGAGTTTTGTGTGCCCGATGGAGATGTGGGGGGGCTGGTAGTCATGGTGGGGAGCTGGCTGATGGAGGACCTCAGTTTTCTTCAGGCTGACTTCCAGGCCAAACATTTTGGCAGTTTCCGCAAATCAGGACGTCAAGCGCTGAAGAGCTGGCTCTGAATGGGCAACTAAAGCGGCATCATCTGCAAAGAGTAGTTCACGGACAAGTTTCTCTTGTGTCTTGGTGTGAGCTTGCAGGCGCCTCAGATTGAAGAGACTGCCATCCGTGCGGTACCGGATGTAAACAGCGTCTTCATTGTTGGGGTCTTTCATGGCTTGGTTCAGCATCATGCTGAAGAAGATTGAAAAGAGGGTTGAAAAGAGGGTTGAAAAGAGGGTTGAAAAGATAGGACTACCTTTGAATTATTACACAATTATAAAAAGACGGTGAACATTCCCTAAACCGTGTTTCTTAATCGATAAAATCAGTGAAAGATACGTAATGGGACAATGTCTTTAACTGCCTATCTCCCTTTTCTACTGTAATTATTAATGGTTCTGTTTTGATCCCCATCCTCTACTTGTCGTCTGCTCCCGTTAACTCTCCGAACATTTCCACCACGTTTCTCCACTTCGTTTCCTGTTTCTGCTTCTTTTTTTTTTAAAAACAATTTCAAGGATTAAATTAAGAGAAGAATTACAACTAGATTTGTAATCCTTGACAAGTTGGAGGCTAAGTGAGGGGGGTGCTTTGATTGTAAGCTTTAGACTACTGAAATAAATAGAAAGATTTGACTGTTTTTAACAGTTGAGCATATTTCAGCTGCATTATTCACTGGTCTGAAAACACTTATCGAACCATTAGATTTTAATAATGTTGTTTCCATGAAACCAGGCCCATTTGATTTTTATTGTGTGCTCACTGACATCAGTGATTTTTAATGATACAAATACGACCTCATATGCACACTCCAACTACTTGGTTCCTGGAGATTAAGTTCAGTGTTAATCTGAACCTCCTGGCCTCAGGACCCTTCTGCGCTACATCTCACACCATTCAGATTTCAGATCTATTGTCGGAGTACAGACATGACATCACATACAGCCCTGAGATTCATTTTCCTGCAGGCGAATCAGAATCACCACTTACTGGTATTGCATAAAAAACTGTTCTCATGTAAACATGTAAACAAACACAGGAATGTAAACCAAGTGAGAAAAAAATCAATAAAGTGCAAAAGTAAGAGTCCTTAAATTGGTCACTGCTTGAGTTTGTTGTTGAGGAGTCTGATGGTGGAGGGGTAGAAGCTGTTCCTGAACCTGGTGGTGTGAGTCTTGTGGCACCTGCACCTCTTTTCTGATGGCAGCAGCGAGAACAAAGCGTGTGCAGGGTGGTGTGGGTCTTGATGATTGCTGCTGCTCTTTGATAGCAGCAATCCCTGTAAATGTACTGAATAGTGGGGAGGGTTTTGACTGTGATGTCTTGGTCTGTGTCCACTACCTTTTTTGAGGAGTTTACACTCAGGGGAAGTGGTGTTCCCATAGCAGACTATGATGCAGCTGGTTAGCTGCACACTTTCCACCACACCCCAGAAGAAATTTGCCAGGGTTTCTGGGGTCACACCAAACCTCCGCAAACTCCTGAGGAAGTGGAGGCACTGACGTGCTTTCTTCGTGATGCCATTTGTGTGTTGGGTTCAGGAAAGATCTTCTAAGATTGTGACTCCTAAGAACTTAAATTTGCTCACCTTCTCCACCTCTGATCCCCCAATGATCACTGGATTGCCTACCTCTGGCCTTCCTTTCCTGAAGTCAACAATCAGCTCCTTAGTTTTAATGCAAGGCTGTTGGTGCACCATTCAGCCAAGTTTTCAATCTCCATCCTGTAGGCTGACTTATCCCCATCACAATATTTTCTTAATGATAAGAAAATATTGCTTGACTAACATCCAGTGGGAACTTTTTCTGTTGGTGGGAAGGTCAAGAAGAAAGAGGGCATTAACTATAGAGCAGACCCAGGCTATTGAGGGGAAAGTTAAGGAATATTCTTCCTGACAAATGGTAATGAATTACTCAGCACCCTGATATCTCTCTCTGCTGCACCAGTTTATCTGACGACCATCCACGGATGCCCTGATGGCCAGATGGACCAACTGTGATATCGGGATCCTCTGGGAGTGAGATGGTCTTTGTTTCAAAGCTTTTGAGTTTTGTCAACAGGTTGTCCCTGACCTTCCAGTCTCCACTGACAATAGCACTTACACTTTTGATTCTAAGGTACTTCTTTCTTGTGCTTCACTCAGCAAATGCACCACCACAGATCTACTAATGTACTGAGTGCACTTAATTGAGCACACAATCAAATATAACTCCAGGGCAGAAGTGAGGGTATGCTCCACTGTCAAAGACTCCATCTTTCATTTGGGATGTTCATTCAAGACCATCACTAATCTCTTAAGAGAAGAAGAAAAAGACCTTGAAACACTGCTTCGAAGAAGAATGTATCATCTCTCTCTGGTGTTCTGGCTTATAATTGATGCTCAATTAAATTTCTAAATATCCACTTTTTACTTTATTTCTATTGATGTTGGTTCCCAGATATCCTGCATTTTCAGAAACAATTGGTTGGTTCTAAAGTGTCCAGACATCACATGATGTTGTTCCAACCTATATATACCTACCAAAAAATATAAATCCTCCCTACATCATAACCCTCTATTTTTCTTTCATCCATGTGCCTGTCTAAGAGTCTCTTAAATGGCCCTGTTGTTCCAGGCTCCACCATCCACCCCTGGCAATCCAGGCACCCACAGCTCTCTGTGTAAAAAAACTTATCCTTGATGTCTCCCCTAAACTTTTTTTCCCCTTCACTTTGTATAGCTATCCTCTGGTGTTTGCTTTTCCTGCCCTGGGAAAAATGTGCTGACTGCCTACCTTATCTATGCCTCTCATAATCTTGTAGACCTCTATCAAGTTACCTCTCATCCTTCTACGCTACATGGAGAAAAGCCCCAGCTCTGCTAACCTTGCCTCATAAGATATACTTTCTAATCCAGGTGACATTCTGGTATATCTCTTCTGCACCCTCTCATTAGATCCTCATCGAGGCACGTCTAAATTAGTTGGAACACCAGAAAATGAAGACGGAATGCTCCTTTTCAGCATCATGATGGTTCTGAGGATGTTTGACATGCAAAAACCACTCAGAATTAGCCATTGTAGCCCAGAGAATGATAGACATATAAGGGGGGAAAAAAATCAAGATCAAGATTATTTAAGTATAATAGTGAACTGTGTCCAGGGCCTTTTGTCTGAACAATGTTTGATACAATGCCTGACAGAGGCAGATGGCAAGGAAAGGTGGGTGATGTGAGTTGAGGAATGTTCCTTAGACATGTCATCTTATAGGATTTATTCATAAGTATGAGGTATATGTGGTGGGGAATAGGGCTGGTGATTCAGAGGGTAAAACTGGCATAGGCCCACAGCAGATTGGCAGCTCCTTCACAGCTCCTCCACTCTCACACCCCATCTTTGCAAACCTGCTGGAAATAAAGTCACTGGATTATTTGACTGTCAATTTACCACTGTCCATTTTACACTCTGATTCTGGACCAATTTCAACCCCCAGAGAGAACAATGACTAAACACAAAGAGACTAAGTGAAAGGAAACAAGTCAGGTCAAGCTTATTTATCATCTGATTGCACAAGTACAACTCGACAACACGGCGTTCTCTGCTCCTCAGTGTATTGGGGTAGAGTAAAGCTTCTTTTGTTGCTTTGGAAGAGTCGATTCATTTCTTTCCTACGACAAGGTTCACTGCCATAACCATTTTCTTTTGCAAAATTTGGGAAATCCTAAGTAACACAAACTAAATCAATATTAATCAGAGAGATTGGGAGATTTCTGATCATCCATGGGTGACTGACGTGGTTATTTACTAGGATGCTTTATATCATTTAAATCTCTAAACATTCAGCAATCTCTCTTAATTAATGAGGGAAGAAAGTATATCGAGGCCCACAGTCAATAAACATACTTTCTGATTCCAATACAAACTTGGGTCACAACAACATTGTACTCAACGCAATCAATGTATTGTCACCAGCATCAAGCTCTTACAGCTTCTGTTCTTTCTTCTATCTATTTTTCTATGGAATCCATGTCTTCACCAGCCTAAGAGCTGCTTTAAGAGCTAGGAAACTAAATCCTGCAACTGTACTCTTGAGAAAGATTTACTACCTCTCTGGGCCATTCTGATACAGCCGAGAAATTGCTGAAAAACACTTCTCATGCCCATCAATGGTTTAATTACCCACCCCTGTGCCAATCAACAAATCAGCATTGGGGTCATAGGTCAGGCAGAATGCCTGCCCTCCTGCTACTCTGACTGGAGAACCAGCAACTTGAAATTCTAGGCCCATAATTTACAACAAACCACAGAGAAAATCAAATCAATGTGAAAGTTAGATTATAAGAGGAACAAAGCTGCCATTTTATTTAAAGTAAACAAGTTCTTGAGTCAACAATAACAAAATGTATTATTCGAAAAACTTAAAACTATGCAAAGCACTGAGGTGTAAAGTGAAAATGGATAATGGCCTAGAGGCAGCAGAAGGGTTGCCAGTAATTTGGAGATATTCATTGAGCAGAAGTATAACAAGAGAGGAGGTACAGTGGGAGTGGCCATTTTGTAAGGTCAACATGCTCCATTTAAGGCCAAAGTGCAATCCTGGGTGAAATTCAGCTTTCAGTGAAGCTGGTGAACAGTCATCAGGTAAGGCTTTTGTTTTCTTCTCTTTCTTCATGAAAAGGATAAAGGACATGGAAGGGGAAATGGTGTGCCTCTTCTGTGGGCTGTGGGAGATCTCTGGTGACTCTACCTGCAGGAGGTGCATCCAGCTGCAGCTCCTGTCGGACAACATTTGGTAATTGGTGCTTTAATTGGACTTGCAATGGAACAACTGGAATGAGGAAAATGCTATGGATACATGGTTTAGTGAGATGAACAGACCAGCAGGAAGATTGTGCAGGAGTCTTCTGTGGTCATTCTGCTCACAAAGGGCAGGGAGTGGCCTTTCAGAGGAAAGCAACACATCTCTGTGATTTCTGGATATAATCTCTGCACAGCTGGTAAATATACCTTAGCTCCCTGGGTCCAAGCCATGAAATTACTCCTTAACTCCCCTGTCCATCAACATTCCATCAAGATGCATTTGGAGTCTGGCTATTTTTAACCTTTCATAATATATGCTCTGAGTGGGTCCATGGGTAAACTACAGTAGGACCCAGCTGGTGGTTGGGTATAAAACCAGTTCCAGAAATTGGGGGAACTGAGGCCAAAGGGTTAAAATATACCTCTCACATCGGGGTCATTGAGTGGTTCAGTACAGAAACAGGCCACTCAGCCCAAAAGGCTATGCCAACAATGTGGCACCCAATTTTATATTAATCCTGCACTAAAACATTTATCTTTCCCTATATCCACATAGTTCTACCATTTACTATCTAGGGTTTCTGATTTATTGTCAGAGTACATACATGACATCATATACAACCCTGAGATTCCTTTTTCTGCAGGTGCAAAAGAATTACCACTAATTAGTAGTGCAAAAATAACTGTACACATCATAAAACATGAACAAACAAAGAGCAGTAAACAAACTGACTGTGCAATACAAAGAGAACTAAAAGAAAATCAATAAAGTGCACAAGTAAGAGTCCTTAAATGAGTCCCTTATTGAGTTTGTTGTAGAGGAGTCTGATGGTGGAGGGGGAACAGCTGTTCCTGAACCTGGTGCTGCGAGTCTTGTGGCACCTAGACCTCTTTCTTGATGGCAGGAGTGAGAACAGAGCTTGAGCTGGATGGTGAGGGACTTTGATGATTGCTGCTGCTCTCCTACAGGGATCGCTGCGATCCCTGTAGAGGTATTGAATAGTGGGGAGGGCTTTGCCTGTGATGTCCTGGGCTGTATCTACTAACTTTCAGAGGACATTACACTCATGCAGCCGGTCAGCACACTTTCCACCACACCTCTGTAGAAATGTGTCAGGGTTTCTGGTGACATACCAAACCTCCACAAACTTCTGAGGAAGTAGAGGCTTTCTTCAAGATGCCATTGTTGTGTTGGGTCCAGGAAAGATCCTCTGAGATAGTGACTCCCAAGAACTTAAATTTGCTCACCCTCTCCACCTCTGATCCCCCAGTGATCACTGGATTGTCCACCTCTGGCTTTCCTTTCCTGAAGATAACAATCAGCTCCCTAGTTTTGGTGACATTGAGAGCAAGGTTGTTGTTGGTGCACCATTCAGCCAAGTTTTCAATCTCCATCCTGTAGGCTGACTCATCCCTCTTCCTTTATACAACCCACTAACGTGGTATCATCGACAAATTTGTAGATGGTGTTACTGTCATACCGAGTTACACAGTCACAGGTGTAAAGTGAGTAGAGCAGGAAGCTAAGAACACAGCCCTATGGTGTTCTGGTACTGATGAAGATTGCGGAGAAGTTCTTACCAATCTTCACTGATTGTGGACTGGAGGTGAGGAAATCCATGATCCAATTACATGGTGGGGTGTTGAATCCCAGGTCTTGGAGTTTGTTGATCAGTTTTGAGGGGATGATTGTGTTAAATGCTGAACTGAAGTCGATAAAGAGCATCTTTGCTGTTCAGGTGTTCCAGGGCTTTGTGTGGAGCCAACTAACCTATCAATACACATATTTGGGATGCAGGAAAAAAAACTGAAGCACCTGGGAGAAACCCACATGGTCATTGGTGGACCATGCAACTTCACAAAGATGTAGGATTGAATCCAGGTCTCTGCCACTGTGAGACAACTCTGCCATCTATGTCATAAGGCTACTGTAGAGCTGCACAATACAGAACCAGGCTCTTTCATGCACCTTGCCGACTGTTACATACCTCCCCTTATTAATCCTATTTACTAGCATTTTCTCCATAGCCTTCTGTGCATTGCCGATAAAGCATTTGTCTAGATACCTCCTAAATATTATGAGACTCATTGCTTCTAGTACCTCAATGATCTGAGTGATAATGTGGTAGATAAGCAAGTTTGCAGGTGACACTTCGATTGGAGGCATTGTGGACAGTGAGGAATGATTTCAAAGCTTGCAGAGGGATCTGAACAAGCTGGAAAAATGGGCTGAAAATCGTCAGGTGGAAGTTAATGCAGACAAGTGCTGCATTTTGGAAGGACAAACCAAGAAAGGACAAACACAGCAAATGGTAGGGCGCTGATGCATGTGGTAGAATAGAGGGATCTGGGAATACAGACACACAATTCCCTGAAAGCAGTGTCACAGGTAGATGTGATTGTAAAGTGAGCTTTTTCGCATCTTGGCCTTGATAAAGTATTGTGTGCAGCTTTGGTCACCTAACTACAGGAAAGGTATCAATAAGACTGAAAGATTGCAAGAGAAGATTTACTAGGATGTGGCCCTCACTTCAGGAACTGAGTTATAGGGAAAGGTTCAACAGGTTAGGACTTTATTCCCTTGAGTGTATAAAAATGAGGGGAGATTTAATAGAGATATTTAAAATTATGAGGCTATAGACAAAATAAATATAGATAGACTTTTTTCTATTGAGGGTAGGTGAGATACAAACCAGAGGACATGGATTAAGGGTGAAAGGGGAAAAGTTTATGGGGAACAATAGGGGGAATTTCTTCACACAGAGAATGGTGGGAGTGTTGAGCGAATTGTCAGCTGAAGTGGTCAATGCGGGATCAATTTTAACATTTAAGAAGAATTTGGACAGGTGGGGTATGGAAGGTGATGGACTGGGGGAAGGTCAGTGGGACTAGGCAGAATAATAGCTTGGCACAGACTAGAAGCTCTGAAGGGCCTGTTTCTGTGCTGTAATGTTTAATGGTTCTATCTCCAGGGTAATGAGTTTCAAGATTCAAGCCATCCTCTGGCTGAAAGAAACCCTTCTTTAGATCCATGGTAAACCTCTTACCTCAGTCTAAATTATTGTTGCCTATTTTAATAACATAGCTCAGCCCAAATTATCTGAACTCCTTCAGCTTCCACCTGCTCTTTTTGCCAATCACTGGTTCACTTTCCATATTTTAGATCATTGTTCATAATTTCATCAGTTAAAATCCTCCAGCTCTTTTCCTGATTCAAGTCACTGTGGGAGTGCCACTACATGTTCCTTTGACAAGAGCTTTTGAAAAATGGATGGAGCCATATCGAATGCTATATTGATCAAAAAGACTTAAGACCTGTTCATTAACGGAGGGAGGGAGGTCACGTGCGGAAGGTCTCACAGCAAGAGAGGGGACTGTGGGTTTAATGAATTTGCGAAGATTGAAGGAGAATAATTGGTGTGCATTTTGATAATTAAAAAATGATGTTCAACTGCAAATGTTTGTAAAAACAAATCAAGCTGCTTTAAAAAAATAAGGCACTGAAAGATAGTAAAAGGCGTTATCACATGGCTGTGGAAAAAGATACCCAGTAACTTCTCAGTTGAAAGTTTTCTGCAACTCAGTGAAATCTGTTTTAACTGAAAAAAAAAATCGTTTTGTGACTTTTGCAGTTGCAGCACTTTTGAAGTCTCGGGCAACCCAACTTATTTGTCTAAGACAGCAGCATAATCTGTTAGTTGTATGTATGTTTGTGGTCTATAGATTTTTTTCCCTTTTGATGTGCATAGCATGACAATCGAAACTGACTGGAGGTCAAATTTGAAGATTAAAAACTGATTTTGTCTTTGGAACTAAAGTTATTTTCCAGTTCTTAATGTTTTCACTTTTTCCAATGGCTCTCAAACCTCTGAATTCCACGTGGAGACTTCTGGTACACATTTGGAATTATGTTAATGGTTTATCAATGTACCCATCTCAGTTATTCAGCAAATAAACAACATCGTCTCAACATACCTTGATTTGAAAGAGTTTGTGGACATTTTGGTCTGCGTTTGTACAGTGTTCACAGCAAGCAAGATAAGCATTTCTGTTTGAAACAGCATGCATTTTATTTTATGACTTAATAAGTGACTATTTTAACATGATAGCATCCTCAATGACAATAATCAACTTTGTACAAGCTGATATATTCCGTGCCTGCTCAGACATTCATACTGGTATCTGTTATTTAATATTTATTTATACTATTGGACAATATTTCAAACTGAAATACAGTAAAAGTCCAAAAATCCAGATCACCCGAGAATCCACAGTTCTGGGAAAACTCTTGCCTGAAATCTCGACCAGCCGAGAATTCACATTCCTTGAAAACACTTGGTTCTTGCTTAGGTGCACTGCATAAACACCACAAATGTACTGCCCAAGAATCCAGAAAATCTAAAAGTCTGGAACGATCCATTCCCCGAGCACTCTGCATTTTAGGACTGCAGAGATAATCACATTACATATCATTCTGAAAAAAATAATCCATTAGAGCTGTTAAAGTCAGTTTCAATATTACAAAATGATAAGCAGATACATTGGTGTTTGTGCCAAACTAATTAAATAACAGAATATGTACATATTCTTGCTGAAAATCTTTCAATTCCTAAACTGGAGCTCGAGCCCAAAGCTGTGGCCCTCCCTCACCTGTGCTCATCCCTCACAGTGAGCCATCTACCCAGGCTCGCATGCCTTCTCCATGTGAACATTTTATTGTTCGGTGCTAGCAAACGTGTTGATCAGCAAATGACCTGACGATGGGTAACGATAGAGCACTACCCCGATGGTTCAGCTGTTGAAATTGCAAACAGAAAGGATGAGAAGGGGAAGGAGCAAGCCACCACTTGAAGTAGAAAAGAAGCAAGTCTCATGTGGTAGGAGAGGCGTCCATGAGGCCACGCAGAATTACAGTGGGAAACAACTTGTGGGAGGTGACCAATGAGCTATCCTCTGGACGTAACTCCCAGAATATCGCAGAGGTGGATGAAATTCCATGACCTCAGTGAGACAGATTAAAGTATTTGTAGCTAACTTCCTCTGCATTTGTGAAGAACTTTCAGATGCATGCATCTGATTTGACTCCAAGTTGAAAATGCTTCATTTTCTATCCTTCCATCTCCCTAACTGACCACACACCTCAACTGCTTTTTTCAGTTTCGTCCTTCCCTTGGTTATGCTCCCTCCCACCTCCTTCCTCCCTCATTCTATATATCTGCAAGCAGCCTCTGGATGGGTAACATACTGACGAGCTTTCTGAAGCATGTCTGCACTGTCTTTAAATCTATTTTTTTCTGGGAAATGAGGAATCGCAAATAATTTGAAGTGGAATCGTTTATTCTAGTTTCTCCTGAGCATTCATTGCACAAGGAATGATTTCTCACCTCAAGGAATGAGCTCCCACCATCCTGACAGATGCATAATTGCTCATGAATTATTGGAAGAAGAGCCCAGTTATGCTGTGTGCAAACATGTTGCTGCATTGGCAGACCTAAAGTCCACACCAAAATACTCCTAGTAGTCGATGCAACATTCCTTCTTTAACAAGCACCATAATCATGTTTTCTAGTGACTCATTTACAAATTGTTCGTGTACTATTTGTAGTGCCTTGATATCTGTGAATAATTTGCTGTGTTTGCCAAAATGGCATCAGGGACTACACTTAAAAACAATCATTGTTGTCAAGCATTCAGGACATTGTGAGGAGATAATAGATAAATGACATGCTCTTCTTTATCCCAAGATTATCTGTGGCTGGTTTGATCAGTCAATATCCTTAAGATTCTTAAATATAAATCAACATTTTGAAATTGGAACTGATCCAGGGAACATAACTATAGACCTCCTTGAGGGATGATCTCAGTTCAGTAAACTAGGAAGTAGAAGGAGTTTAGGTAAAGGCACTTGTGGGAGTGTTGTACGCATCATCTAACAGTAGCCTTGTGTTAGGACAAAGCAGGCAGGAAGAAATAATGGGTTAAAATAAAAACACAATGCTGGAGAAACTCAGCAGGTCATACAGTGTACTTTAGGTAGCAAAGATAAAGATACAAAACCAACATTTCAGGCTTGAGCCCTTCATCAAGGTATGAGTAAGATGTAGCCAGGCGCCCAAACTAAATGGTGGGGGGGGGGGTGGGGTGGAGGAGCAGGGAGAGGATCACAGTCCAGCAGGTAGGAGGTAATAGGTGAATAAGGGAGGGAGGGCACAGCAGCAAATAGGGGAGAAGAAGGAGTGGAGAGCAGGAGGAAAGGGAGATGTGGAATAGAGGGAGAACTGGGAGGAGGCTAGCAGAAAGTGGAGATATCGATGTTAATGATCTTATATTATTTTTTAATCTACATATAGAATGCAAAAAGTCAGATGGACAAAGGTAGACTAGATGAAAAGAGTATTTTTAGCATACTTTCTTAGAACATCACAATCCAGAACCAACTGGAGAATAGGCTTTACTAGGTCTGGTATCACTTAACAAAATCTAATTATTAATTGATTTCATAGTGATTTATTTTATATGTTGAGGGAGAGGAGAAGGGGGTCCAAGACTAGAATTTCAAACCAAATAAAGAATTTATGGCCATGAAACCTGAATTAACACGACCAGGCAGACTGGCAATGAAGATGCAGTGGCAGATATTTTAAAAGGATTTTTTCAGATTACAATGGATGGATTTATTCCCATGAGAAACAAAGAGAAAGCATACCATCCACAGTTAACTGAAATTGTTAAAGAAATTTAAAAAAATGAAAGAGCAAGAATACAAGTAGACAAAGAAAAGTGGCAGGTTAGAGGAGTGCACAGAATATGAAAACAATAAAGAATAATTAAAGAAGGAAAGATGAGAATAAGATACATTCTATGGAAATATATATACCTGCAGTTTCTACAGATAATTTTTAAAAATGTGTCAACTGGATGAACGTAATTTGAATAGAAAGTGAATAATAAGAGGTTATTGTCATATACAATCTGTTTAATGCACTGAAAATCTTACTTGGTGCAGGGATAGAAGATGCACCAACTATATAGTATCCATTATCACAAACATGCCAAGACGTGATAAATATAAAAGATTAGACAGGTATTTACAGTTGCAGATAATGCAAGAAAAAAGTGTGGTGTTTCAATACAGATCTTTTGGGGTCCCTGACTAGTTTATGGTGAGGTTCAAGAGCTTGAAAGCAATTGGATAAAAAACTGTTCTTGAATCTGGAGGTGCTGCCCTCAGACATCTGTACCTTCTGCCCGGAGATGGCCAGAAGAAGTGGCCAGAAGAAGAGGTTTTGACCAGTGTGATGGAGATCTTTATTATGTGGCTGCCTTTTTAAAGTGATGCCTCACGTTGATGTCTTCAATGAGTAGGAGGTTGATGGCTGCGATGGACTTGGTTACATCTGTCACTGTCTGCAGTCTTCTGCACTGGGCTCTCGAGTTACCAGACCAGACAATGATGCAACCAATCAGTGTAGTTTCCACGGTACACCTATGGGGTCTTCGACAGCATGCCAAATCTCCTCAGACTTCTCAGAAAGTAGATGCATTCGTGTGCCTTCTCCATGGTTACTTTGAAGTGAAGGGTCCAGGAGAGGTCCTCCAATTGGCTCTCTCCAAGTAACTTGAAGGAACTAACCCTCTCCACTGCTGTCCATCAATGAAGACAGGTGCACGAGCTCCCTATTAATGATCATCTTCTTAGTAATGAGATAACTGATGAACTAATCAAATATTTTGCACATTAATATTTACTTTAGAAGAATCAATATCAGAAGTAACTATAATAAGAAATTGGAAGGGAGTGAAGAATCTTGAAAATTGCAATTATAACACAAGTGATATTTGGCAGGTTGTTGGAACTGTCAGGTGGATCGTCTCCAGAGCAGGATGAATGTCATCTTAGAGAGGTTAGTTGATGTGCTAGTTTCAGTTTTCTGAAATTCTGTAAACATTGGAAAGACTATTATTTGGGAAAACAGGGAAAAGAAAACCCTGTTATTTAGGTATGGGGTGAGAGATCAAACTACAAGCCAGTGAGCTTAACACCTGTCATTTGGCAAACTTGAGAGGCTAATGCTACAGGCCGTTCCCAAGAAATGAACAAGTTCCGTTTTTACAGATTTCCTTGACGATTTTGTCCGTAAGTCAGAAAGTGCAAAGAAAAGTCACCCTGTGTGGTCACCATAACCATCACAATTTTGAAATGAATGGTATCACATGACTGCTAAGAAAGAACAATTACTGAAAGAGGACAGAGAGGGGAAAATGTTTCGCTGGAACGGACATGTGTACATACATGTGAATGGACTTTTCAATTTTACAGTATTATGGGAGATCATTCATAAATCAGGTTTTTTTTAAACCCAGGGATAGCCTGTAAAGATATTAAAGTGGGGCAGTCGGTAAAATTTTAGATGGTCGGGTAAAGGTGACATGGTTTTTTGGTGAAGAAAACTATTTGCCTACAATTATTAGAGAATGAATGGATCTTTGGAAAACAGTTGGTAAGATATCACCTTATAGGTTATTGCAGAAAATAAAAGCTCATGGTTCAGGAGGTGAGATGGATGGATGTTTGGATGACTCACAGGAAACAAAATGTTTGTAAAAATGGGTCCCTTTTGACTTGCAAGATGTGGTTACTAGTATTCCAGAGAAATTGTTGCTTGAGACTCATGCTGTTGGGAGACTCAGGCTGGGATGCGGACTGCTGGAGACGGGTTCGAAACTAGCTGAAAAGGGTACCAGATATTGGAGCTAGGATTTTAGGGGGTGCCGAGGGGCTCCTGACTGTGACAGAGGTTAGAATCTGGAGCTCTGGTTGCCAGTGGTTTGAACTGGACTCTATGTGGCTGCAGATGCACTGGAGACAAATGGCCACTCGGGGCGCGGCTGGGGGGGGGGTGGGTGGTGGGACGGGACTCTCCTTTGCTTCTCTTTCTGTGTCTGCAAGAGGCGCTTCAGGCAATTTCTGCCGATGGCGAATCTGTCTGCCTTACAGCAGGCAAAAACAATTTCATGTAATATGACACTGTTTTATTACAATGACAATAAATTAAATCTTAAATCTTTTCAAAATATATTTCAATGACAGCAGGGGCTGAAGACTATTGATAAGAAATTAAATTGTGAACAGGGTTTAAAAAGGCTAAAAAGGCACACAAATAATGGGCAAAGATCTTACAAATTAAAAACAAAATGGAGAATGTAAAATTATCCATTTTGGCAGAAAAGAATTGAAAGGAAGCATGTTCTCAAACAGGTGTGAGATTACCGAGTTCCAAAATGTATCCGAGTGCACAATTTACAAAAGGTTAAAAGGTAAGTGCAGCAAGTAATTTGAAATACTAACAATGATATCATTTATTATGAGGGGAATGAATATAAAAGGAGATAGGTTATGATTCAGTTAAATAGGGATTGTCAGGCTGATATTTTGTGTACTGAGCACAGTACTGCCCTTTGTATTTAAGAATGCATTGAAAGCAGCTTTGAAGGTTTATAAATATATACATGGAATGGGCAGGTTGTCAAGGGAAGAAAGAATGGACAGGCTACGTTTGTATCGGGTGAAGTTTAGAAGCCACTTAATTGAAAATACAGTGTCCAAGATTATGAGAGCTCTTGATTGGAGAGGGAATTTCCAATGAGAGAGAAACAAAAACTAAAGGGCATATTGTATAAAAAAATAATATCGAGATGAGATGAATATTTTTCTCCCAGAGGATTGCATCTTTGGACCCCTCTTCTGCAAAGGGATGTGTAAACTATCTTTCCATTCTTTGGGGAAGAGATGGATCAGAGGGCTATTTTGTGTGCAGAGTTGAGGTTACATTCAGATCTGCCATGAAACCATTGAGGGCTTGAGAGGCTAAGTGCCCAACACTTGTTCCTAATCCGTGTACTAGATTGAGGCATTCTGTCACATTCTGTGGAACCAGACTTGTTGAATGGCATTCTATCTGAGATTCTTGCTACAACGATTTATTATGGGATCAGTTTAATAGTCAGAGAACAATGGTAAATGAGGAATAAAGTCAACAATCACTGTCATTGACCTGATGTAACTGTTTTCTCTTTGAAATTACAAACTGGAGTTTGTGGACAAAGTCCTGTCTACTTTAGTAGATGGATCTCCGACCACTGACCAAACTCCAAATGAAACAACAGCCTATTTATACTTTCTCAGACTCTCTGTTATGCTTGTTCTCAGTCTGTACTATAGGTGAACTTTGAAGAGAAGTGAAAAATGCTGTATGGTCATTCAGATTTTGGAGATAGGGATCTGATTCATTTGGCTGAAGTATCTCAGGAGAAACGTGCATAACTGGGAAACTGTTAATGACTCATCATAGAAAAGGTATGTTTTTGTAAAAAGCGTACAATAGATTTAAGAAAGTGTCTCTTCACTTAGGTGTTTTATTGAAAACCCAAACAGTATGGACATGATAAAAGATTGATTTTGTGGTACAAGCTCTTGTGTAGTTAACTGATAACCAGAACAATTGTTCATTTTTCATGGCTTCCGGGGTAAATGTGGAAGGGATACATGTGACGTATTCACAGACACATAATTCGGAAACTCCAGCTCATTTAGTAATTATATCTTTATAAGCTTTCCAATGACAACCAACATAAAATAAAAATGTATAGGTCAGCTCCCCAGCACCTTGTCAGTCCCAAGTACCTCAACCTGCCCGAAAGGAGTGCTGTTTCACAATAGTTTTGGCTCTGCAGTGTAGTAATTTTAACTACGAGGCTGTCAGAATGTTTTAAGCAATTTGTTCAGTTGTTTGAATGGTCGTGGTAAGCAAAAAAGGAAATGTACATTGGGATAGTCCTATGATTGGGAACGTGTTTATCTTTCCAGCAAGTGACCTCTGTGTGCCTCAAACTCGAGAGAAGTTGCATGGGGTAAAAAGAAGTTAATTAGAGATGCTGCCTGATCCATTTATTCTTCCACCAGTTTTTTCTTCTTTGCACGTGTAAGCTAAAATCTTGAGATGAGTTTTATTTTCTTTAAAGTGCTTCTTTGAGTATTTTTGTAATAATTCTGTCAGTCAAAATGGTGAGACAAGCTAACAAGAGAAATATTGTTTGTCACTCTTTTGAAAAAATATTTTACCAAAATCATCCACTCACTGATTAACTTTCACAGCAGCAATAATAAAGCTCATAAACCCTTTTCTTAGAATCTTGCTGGATTCAATCATTCTCAGGATAAATAAATATTAACAACAGCATTTTTTCAGATAGTAATGGTGTAATAGCTCTCTTGGGAAATCCAAGTGAAGGGTCAAGGCTCAAAATTTAGGACAACCATGATATAGATGGGAATAAGATGTCAAAAGGCATTCATTTGTTTCCATGTACCTTGAGTTTTTCCAACATGTTTTCATTAAAAGTATATTAACAATGCAATTGTTGAAACACTAATATCAACACATCACTGTCCAGCCCAGTTCTCATATACTGGAGTCCTGCAGCAGGGCTTGAATATACAAAATAACTCAAACCTGAGGATATCCACAAATTGCCCAATAAACTTGAACCATACAAGCTTCGGATAGCAGCAAAAAGCTTTGATTAGCTTAACCATAACTTGATCATTGGGGTGCATCATTTTTATATTGAAAATGTGAAATATATTTAAAAATTGCATTTTATAGTTAACCATTAAGCATAGAATTACATTTCGATCCTGTTATCCGAATAGGCTTACCTCTTCTTAGAATCGAGTAATTGACTTATTAAGCATTTAAAACAGAGGGATGCAAAAGCACCATTAAAAACAAAAACTTATTTTCAGATTAATATTATATTTCTGATTATCCCAATGAGCTCTTGGGATAAAAGAGAAAAGGACCACTATTTCCTGCACACTTCAATCAATGCAATGTGTGCATTGCTCTTGACTCTAATTCTTTGTTTTGTAGTTTCTATATGAATCATATTATAGTTTCAGATTCAATAGCCATTTGGAGTAAAGCAGTCCATGTACCAAATAACCTCTTGAATAGCTACTTTTCTTAAACTTTCTCCTATATTCTTCTAATCTTGAATCTAAGCTACTTTGTGTTTGATTTTCTGCACATTTCTTTGGTTTTAAGATAACATTTGCATAACTCTGATAGACAGTAAATTGGTAACCTTCTAAGTGGCGCGTTTTATCTCTGTGAGCTGGCTGTTGAGCAATCGAATGGCATTACTTTATGAAATGACACTCACAAATGGGAAACCTAACTGAAAACCAAAAAAGGGTCCCAAACCTGAAATGTTAACTCTTTCTGTTGGTGCAGATGCTACTTGAGCTGCTTCATGTTTCCAGAAATTTCTGTTTCAATTTGGGGAATTTAAACTGTTGGAAACACCCAGAGAAATGTCCATAATTTTCCATGCATAAAAATATTGCTGTTGCTACATTCACAGAATTACCTCTGACCACGTCCTTATTTGTGTGAGAGCAGCTGAAAATGGCAATAATTCCAAAGAGCAAAAAAACTTCCAGATTTTCCAAGTGTTTTGGTAACTGATAGTTCTAAAACAGATAAAAGTAATCACAACTGAGATGTGACTGACGAGTACCAACAAATTTATCTTTGATACTCTGCATGACAGATATTCCGAGAAAGTATTTACTCCTTTTTATGTTATTTGTTAATCCAGAGTATATGGTGAGTCAAGTGCTCACCATCTTCTTTCAACTTAAGACCAGCAATGTACCCAAAATTTATCACTAGAGACGCTCTGGTGGGAATTCCCCTTTGTAAATCCCACCGCGTGCAAAACTTTAAAAATGTGTTCAGGTGACCACAACTTCATGTGGATAATATTATCTCATTAGCCACCAGTAGAAGATCACAGCTGGTTTGCATTTTTATTGGCCATCTCCAAAATTAACTCCAATATGTCATAAAAAAAATACTTTTGTAACTGGCAAAGGTTATAAGGTAACCTATATAAGGTGACGGCAAAATGGGTTTTCCCTGAATATCCGTTCTTTGAAATGCTAAAGTTCTCATGAAATGGAGAGTTGTCTGCTCAGTTGAATGGACAAAGATATCAGGTCACATAGGGTGAAGGTCACAGTAACCCTAATTGAGGTGGAAAGGATAAGGAATAGTTTTTAAAGAATATCATCTACTTCTATTTCATTTTCAGTAAGGGTATCCTTCCACTTCTGTCACTTTCCTTCCCTACACCCCACCCCCACCTGCCTTTTGATCACAATGCCAGAGTTTTGGATATGCTAATTGAATGAGCACCCAACATTCCCACAGGGGAAAAGTTCCAAAGATTCACAGGACAATGTGGGGAAAAAAAAATCCTCTCAACTTGATCTAAAGTACTCAAGATCTTGACACTCCAACCATCACAAGCTGGGCTGTTCAATTCAGAGAAACAACATCTGCCTCACTGATATCTAAAAACCTTTTTGTGTACTTCGAATCTTATATTTCTGATTGCCAGAGAATATAAATTTTTTCTCCTCAATTTCTCCTTGCAGGACAATTCAGGAAATGAAGAACCTATTGGTGTCTCACTGGAAGGTGGAATTAGGCTGAAGTGCTCCTTTTTGATAAAGAACTTAATGACCCCTTGCTGTCTTGTGATTCATGGCATTTCAAGTATACATCAAAGTTCTTTTTAAATAATGGGTTTGTTCCTCTAAGCCAGTGGGTTCCAGACCATTGCCATTTTCTGAATGAAAATGGTTTTCCCAATTTTTCCTCCAATTCTTCTCCCAATTATTTTCTATCCATGCTTCCAACTTTTAACCCTTTGGCTGAGGGTAACAGTGCCAATCTATTCCTTAGTAGGAAGACTTTTAATGGCATGATGAGAAAATCAGAAATAGCTGTCAATGCATGCTAATGTTAACCATTCCTTTTGGCACAAATCAATATATACGATCTGATCATTGCTTTCAAACAGGAAGATTAGAACTGGAGGCAGAGGATATGTCTGAGGTTATGAATGAAGACTTTGCATCACTCTTCATTATGGAATAAAAGGTTGTTGGAGTCTCAGCAAAGAAAGATCTAATTGATATTCTGGTTGGGTGAACAATTAATGAAGAGGAGGTGCCAGTTAATACTAGCTGTACTTAAATTTGATAAATCACCTGACACAGCTGTGGTGCATCATAGGAACACAAGAAATAGGAGCAGGAGTCGGCCATCCGGCCCATCGAGCCTGCTCCACCATTCAGTAAGTTTATGGTTGATCTGATCATTGACTCAACTCCACTTACCTGCCTTTTCCCCATATTCTCTTAATTCCTTTTTTTAATGTAAAATCTATCTGACTCAACCTTAAAATATATTTAATGAAGTTGCCCCTGGGTGCATCCTTGCATAGTAGGGAAGAAATGAGGAGATAAAAAGCAGCAGGTTCTGGAAATTAGAAAGAAAATTCAAAAAATGCTGGTAATTTTTTCAGTTGCCTTGTTTCCCTCTTTCCCAGTTCTGTATTTGAAATGTTAGCAGATAATCTTTCCACAAATGCTGCTGGGGGATGTTGTCAGTATTTTCTGTATATTATTTGAGAAATTTACTCCATCAAATCATTTTTGATAAAGTAGCAAAGAGGGCCGATGAGGTAGTTGATATGATTATGTATCCCAAAACTTTCATAAGCTTCCACACGATAGGCTTGCCAACAAGTGACAATGAAAGCATTGATAGAAAATTAGTTAAGTAGCAGGAAACAGAGAGTCACAATGGAGGCTGTTCTTTGGACCAGATGTTTGTGTTAAGTAAGGATCTCAAGAAATTGGTACTGGAACCAGCATTCTTGATGCAGAGGTCCATTTTCCAATTTTGTCGAGGTCAGAATTCCGATGAACGTTGAACTGTGAGGAGCATATAGACTGGGGAAATGTGCAGACGGAGGGAAAGTGAAGGATAATGATGAAAATTAGGAATCTTCCATTTTGGTAAGATGATGAAAAAGGGGGATATTAACCAAAAGCTACAATTCTAAAAGAATAAGAGAATTAAGAGATCTGGGTGTGCGTGGTTTCTTAAAAGCAGATAACCTGGGAAGTCATGAATAGAGGAACACAAGAGCTTGGAAGTCATGATGAGCCCCTATTCTATCACTAGTCTGGTCACCACAGGAATATCATATCCTGTTCTGGGCATCATGTGTTAGGAAAGATGTAAATGATTTTGAGAAGGTGCAGAAGAGATTTAGGGGACTTTAAAGCTTCATTTTATCTCTGTGGGCTGGCTGTTGAGAAATCAAATGGCATTACTTTATGAAATGACACTCACAACTGGGAAACTTAACTGAAAATCAAAAAAGGGTCCTATACCTGAATTATTAACTGTTTCTGTTTGCGCAGATGCTATATGAGCTGCTGCATGTTTCCAGAACTTTCAGTTCCATAGATAGACTGGAGAAGATGGGGTGCTGCTTAGACAAGAATGGAGTGTAAAGAGATTTGATGGAGTTCCCTTGAAGCATGAAGGTTAGAGATAGAGACAATATAGATGACTTGTTTCTTTTGGCTGTGGGGTAAGAACTAAAGGATATGTCTTAATAGATTAAGATAATTTGATCATAGACCATATGATATAGGAGAAGTAGGCCATTCAGCCCATTGAGTCCATTCTGCCATTCCATTATGAGCTGATCCACTCTCCCACTCAAACTCACTCCCCTCCCTTCTCCCTAACTATTCAGCTACTTCTCAGTCTCTTCCTTAAATACACCCAGTGACTCGACCTCCACAGTCATCTGTGGTAGTAAATTCTAAAGGTTCACCACTCTTTGTCTGAAGCAATTCCTCCACATCTCTGCTTTAAACAGGAGCCCTACAATCCTGAAGTTGTGCCCTCTTGTCCTAGACTCCCCTACCATGGGAAACTACTTTCCTGCATATACTCTGTCCAGGCCTTTCAACATTTGAAATATTTCTATGAGGTCCCCCCTCATTTTTCTGATCTCCAAGGAGTACAGTCCAAGATCCATCAAGTGTTCCTCATATGCTAATCCCTTCATTCCAGGAATCTTTCTTGTGACTATTCTCTGAATCCTCTCCAATGCCAGCACATCCTATTTTAAATTAGGAGCCCAACACTGAACCCCGTTCTCCAAGTGAGGCCTCACCAGGACCTTATAGAGTCTCTGCATCACAACCCTGCTCTTGTATCCTATCCCTCTAGATATGAATCTCAACATTCCATTTGCCCTCTTCACCACCAACTCAACCTGGAGGTTAACCTTTAGGGGATCCTGCACGAGGACTCCCAAGTCCCTTTGCACTTCTGAATTTTGTATTTTCTCCCCATCCAAATCAGAGTCTGCCATGCACCTCCAATATTATATTTCATTTGTCAATTTGCCCATTCTCCTACTCTATCGACATCTCTCTGCAGCATCTCCATTTCCTCATCACTACCTACCCCTCCACCTATCTTTGCATCATCTGTTATCTTAGCCAAAAAAATTCCACAATTATAATACAACAAATAAAGAAGTGGCCTCAACACTGACCCCCTCTGAATAACCAGTAGCCAAACAGAACAGGATCCCTTTATTCCTCCTCTCCGTTTCCTGCCAATCTGCCAATGCTCTGTTCATGCTTGTGTCTCTCCTGTAATTCCATGAGCTCCCATCTTGTTAATTGGCTAAAATTAATTGGTAAAAGTAGAATGAGGAAAATATTTCTATACACAATGAGTGATTAGGGACTGGAATGGACTGGCAGGATTAGGAGTGGAGGAAGATTCAACTGTAACCTTCAAATGAGAGCTGGTTAGAGAATTGAATGGAAAGGATTTCATGGTCTATTAGAAAAGGATGAAAGAGTGAGATGAGCTGAATTGCTCTTATATTGAACTAGCATGAACTCAGAGGGCTGAATGGCAACCTTCTATGCTGTAATCATTCTGCAATTCTGTTGTGAAAGCATCATATATAAATTAGAACCAAATATAAATATGTTGATGATGGCTGAGCATGTCATCCTGTGCCATCTACTTCAGACATGGTCAAGATAGTAAAATTCAATATAGCCCTACGGGGATCTGATATTGGGTTCACTCCAAAGGAATCGTAAGAACCTGTCCTGCATTATTAGTATATTCTCAGTTCAGTTTCTTTTTGTCATTAATCTGGCATGAATCGTTTTGGAGATTCTTGATTACAGATAAATTTTGTCAATGTCCAATATCCTCATTTTTAATAGCTAATTGGATGTTATTTTTATATTAGCTTTGTAGTGGGAAGCATGCTAACGTATCAGGCTAATCATTATGTGTTTCCTGAGATCACCTTTAGTCAATATTCCAAGTGGATTCTTGCCCTACAATGGGTTTGTCCATTGCAGAACAACTGAGTGGAAGTGTGTCGGACAACTCTGGTAGGCTCGTGTTAGCATTTATAGAACGTTACAGCCCAATACAAGCCCTTCAGTCCACAATGTTGTGCCAACCAAAGTGGTGCTAATCCTATTAATAGTATGCATCAATTTTGGTGGGTATGGAATGGAGCAGTCTGTCATTGTCTCATTTTTGAATGAATATTAAGATATGCTTTTGTTGCTTTTCATTAGCTGCCATATAATTATTACAAACTAATTTTAAATAATAATGGAATGAATCTGCTAGAATTCTAGTTTTAGCTCCCACCACTCTTCCTAGCACTGTTAGAACTGGATGTAAATGTTGGTAAGTTAGGGTTTGGATTATTTGTTTTCTGGGAGATTGGGTAAATTACAGATGATTTTTAAATTTGGAACCTATGGGCCAGATGATGAAGCAGCCCTATACTTTTACTGAAAAGTAATTGTTTCACTGCATTTTCTTCTGGAAAAAATGTTTTTTTAACCATTTACATTGCCAGATTTAGACATCCAACTGCATTAAATGAATGTTCAGCAACCAAAGAAGTTAATGCCTTTACTTTTAAGAATTACATTGATTTCAAAGTTAAAAAAGCAGAAACGCATTCAGATCTTTCTTCACATGAATCTTTCCAGTCCAATCCAGTTGCATTGGCAATGTAGTGATTTAATTTGGAACGTTGGCTAATTATAAACTACTGGATGTCGTTCAACTATTTCACAATGTAAATGTATTCCAAAAATAAGATTGATTAGGCATTGCTTAATATGTGTTTTCCTGATCAGAACCACGCAATAGCCTTCCTTTTGCGCAATTTACTGAGTGACTATAAACACCTTTTGCATTTTACTATTGTTAATAAGCACTTAAACCACTCTTTCCTATAAAATATATTTTCTGTTATATTGCCAACCTTGACATAACATTACTTAGTACCTGTTATTTCAGGCTGCACAAATTTTATTCCAACGGGTGATTTTGAGTTTCAAGATTTCATTTAATATGACCGTCATATGATTGTTTTTGATAATTGTGAAATATTATTGATCAATAGAAAGTGCAACAATTTATACACATGCAAGATGTCAGCCCTAATGGCGATTCTGGCAGGGTACTGAAAATCTGTGCCAACCAAATGGCTGAGTGTTCACAGACTCTCAATCTCTCACTTCTGCAGTTGGAGGTTCCCACTTGTTTCTTAAGGACATGAATCATATCGGTACCCAAGAAGACCAGAGTGAGCTGCCTCAATGTTTATCAGCCAGTAGCCTTCACATCTACTGTGATACAAGGCTTTGAGAGGTTGGGCATGGCCAGAAATAACTTGTACCTAAGTAAAGGCCTGGAGCCACTGCAATTCGCCCAATGTCACAATTGTACCACAGCAGATTCAATCTCACTGGCTCTCCACTCAGCCCTGGATCACCTGGATAACAGCAATATCTATATCAGGCTGCTTTTCATCGATTACAGCTCAGCTATCAACACCATCATCCCCTCAGTACTGGTCAGCAAACTTCAAAACCTGGGTCCTTTGCGCTTCCCTCCACAACTGGATCATTGATTTCCTCATCAGAAGACCACAGATGTAACACCATCTTCTCTTTACTGACGATCAACACAGGTGCACCTCAAGGATGCATGCTTATCCCACTGCCTCACTCTCTCTACACCCATGACTGGGTGGCTATGCACAATTCAAATGCCACCTACAAATTTGCCAATAATACTGCGGTTGTTGGCAGAATCACAAAAGCCAATGAGGAAGTGTACTGGAATTAGATAGATCAACTAGTTGAACAGTGTCACAACAACAACCTTGCACGCAACATTATCAAAACTAAGGAACTGATTGTGGACTTCAGGAAGGGGAAACCTGGAGATCACCAACCAGTTCTCATCAAGGAGTCAGCATTGGAGAGGGGAAAGAACTTCAAATTCCTGGGTGTCAACATCTCTGAAGATTTATCCTGGGGCCATCATGTTGATGCAACCATGAGGAAGGCTCACTAGTGGCTGTATTTCATTAGGAGCTTGAGGAGATTTGGTATGTTACCAAAAATCTCTACAGGTGGATCATGGAGTGCATTATTACTGGTTGCATCACTGTCTGGCATGGAGGTGCCAATGCACAGGGCAGAGAAAGAATACAGAGGGGTGTGAACTCAGCCAGTGCCATTAGTCTTCACTCCATTGAGGATATCAATAGCCATGCCCTCTTCTCACCGCTACCATCAGGAAGGAGGTACAGGAGCCTGAAGATGAACACCCAACATTACAAAAAAAAGCTTTTTCTTCTCCAGCTCTCCATTCACAGAGCCTCCCTCCCTCCCTTATCCCCCTATTACCTCTTTCTTGTGAGCCTGTGCTCCCCCGCCTCCCCCCAACCCTATCATTTTATTCAAATGCCTGTCTATATTTTGCTCATACTTTGATGAAAGGGTAAAGCCCAAAACATTGGGTACCTTTATCTTTGCAATATGAGGTACACTGTCTGACCTGCTGAGTTTCTACAGCATTATGTATTTACTTCAAACCCTGCGTCTGCAGACTTTCGTGTTTTATTCTATTTTTTCCCCCCTCTGCCATCAGTTTTCTGAATGGTGTAAGGTAAAAACATCATGAGTTGGGACCGGAGAAGGAGTCACCCAGTACTAAGGAGTAACAGGATGCAGGTGTGACCTTGTACGCTCAAGATAAGTGTGGCAATAACAAGATGATGTGCAGCAGCCTAACAGAGAAGGGTAGCAACAGCTTATTCATTGGACAATGTAATGGTATGATAATTTACTAAGTGCGTGTCCTGAGGTATAAAAAAAACACCACTTGCTGATATCGGGAGAATGTGCCTTCTCCAACTAACACTGTTAGTTGCAAGTGTTACAATCCGGTAATAAAGAACCTTGATTTCGACTCAGTCTGGTGTCTGACTCACTCATTCTCGAACGAAGCAGACCTAACAATGGACAACAAAAAAAAACACAGACACGACTTCACTTTTTAAAAAAAATCTTCTTTGCACTCATTTATATATTTTTAAATAGTATATTTATGAAAATGTAATTTATAGCGATTACTGCAAAACAAATTTTGTATCACATGTTTACGACAGTAAACCTGATTCTGACATATTTGATTCAAAACATTCTCATAATGTGAGTATCAATGGGCTTGGCCAATATTTATGGCACATCTGGAGTTGTTATCCACCGGAAGGGAGGCTGGAATGGTTGAGTGAAATGTGGCAGTTAATGTGAGCCTAGCATTCCAGTTGGATTGCAAATTTCAGGATTTTCACTCAGTGATGATATCTCCAAGTTAGGGTACTTGTGACTTGGGAGTGATACTGCTCCAGTGTACATATTGATAGTGGTAGAAGGTGCTATAGGTGTGACTAGTTGGAAGTTCTTCTTGTTTGTGGTGCACAACAACACTAAATCCAGTGTTTTCCTTGAGCTATAGATAGTTTGGAGCATCAATATCAAAGTTTATAGGTGCGTAGTTAGACGTCAAATGAGATTTGCACTTAATTGGACTGTAAGATGAGATCGGAGTGATCGGCGTGGTTTAGCTATATCTGTAGGTTTTTTTAAGTTTTTTTAATTCAGATTTGTTTTTTCTTCTTTTTTGGGTTTTTTTTCTCTTTTTTCATATATTGTTATTAATTATATCCTTTTTTTTTAGAGATAGTTCACACCCTAAACTGATCTAAATTTTTTTTTTTATGATATATTTTTATTCTGTAATATTATTGTTTAATATCTCTGTATTAAATTCATTACTTACTATGTATTTTTTATATCTCTTTGAACTGTATGTGTTTATAAATTATAATAATAATAAAAAGATTGAAAAAGAAAAAGAAAGAGATTTGCACCTGTCAATGACCCAGATTGTATAAACCATAATTTACTACATCAAAACACAAGCTGGAGAAATTCAGCAGGTCTAACAGTGTCCTTCAAGTAGCAAAAATAAACATACATAATTGGCATTTCTGGCTTGAGCCCTTCATCAAGGACCCTGTTGGATCTGCTGAGTTTCTCCAGCATTGTTGTTTCTACTTCAACCACAGTGTTAGCAGACTATTTTGTTTACCATAGACTGCATCAAGCTAGACTGGACCTGCTGCCTGTGGTCTACACAGACTTGTGGGGTGGATGTAGAGGACATCCACACCCTGGAATCAAGTCGCATAGTTCAAGCAATGTCATGGTCTCCTGTTGCTGAAGGAGTCATTCTGGACCCAAAATGCCCAACAGGCTTGCACAACTAACCAAACCGTACACAAAGTTTTTGCCATTGGTAAAGTGTGTAAATGATTTTAATAATCATTTGTAAATCGATTTTAATAGCTTTGACATTCAGATGATGTGTACTGAAATTAAATAAATAATTAAAGAAAATAGATTATACAAAAAACACATTAGGGTTAGGGTTCTTTGATTAAAGAAATCAAAACCCTTTGCATCCTAACAACAGGTCTGTAATCCTTATGAAACAAATAGAGTCAAAGACTCTACACCAGTTCTGAAGGTGCCAAAACCGTGGTGAAAGTCTAGGGAATCCCAGCAAGCCTGGGCTCCTGCATTGCAACGTGGCGTCCAGTGACTGGGGAAAATAATGTCATGTGTCAGTCAGAATGGATTCATCCACTGGAGGTTCCCTGGCATTTAATTCTGTTCAAACATGTGAGCACTGGAAGTTTAGAATCATTGAGTTCCAGCCTATTATAATTTAAACTTAGAACCACAGGTGAGTGGTTTGATATTCAGAAAATATTTATGTAATTGAAGACATTAATGTGAAATAAAACAATTCAAATACAGTAAATGTCAAAATATACAGATGCCAGAAATCTGGATCACCCGAGAATCCTGACTTCAAATTCAGATTTCAGATTTATTATCAGAGCACATACATGACATCACATACAACCCTGAGATTCTTTTTCCTGTGTACATGTGTGCCGGCATGCGTAAATGCCATAGATGCACAACGGCAAGTGACCACGCAGAAGTTGCGGAAATTTTAAAAAAAATATTTATTTGGTTTCTTTGTACTTTGTATTTTACATGAAAACTGTTTAGTCAATGAACTATCAAAAATTACCTGCTTATTCTCCTTAAATTTGAATTTTACAAAAATTTAAATCCGGACCAACCCATCCCCAAGCTGTTTGGATTTTAGGACTTTTACTGTAAACTTGTAATTTGTCTCCTAATCTGAATCCATACTGAGGAAAGAGGGAGCTGTTCCTATTAAGGCTGACTGCACCTATAAAATGTTGGGACCAGGGTGCAGTTGAATTGAATCAATAGGTAGATAACTAGAGGAAGGAGTGGGCAGGGAAGTGCAGAGGAAATGTGGATTATGAGAGGAACATCAAGGAAGGAAAACAGGAAAATGAATGGGATAAGGATAACTAATGGTGTCAGGAAGGGACAAGCATACAAACAGAAAAGTGCATCATCATTGAATCTAGGCAAGGAAAAACTGACATTTATTCAGTAGGTTTATATTATGATGGCCAAAATTTTTTTAATTTAGTCATCCAGAATGGTGGCAGGCCATTTTGGCCCATGAGAATGTAGGTTAATTGGGTGGCAAGAACTCGTGGGCCAAAATGGCCTATAATCGTGCTGGATATCTAAATGAAAAATGAAAAGGTTGGCCACCCCTGAACTAGATCATGGCATTTAAGGTAATAAAATTGATCCAGCAATGTCAGCAGAATATTTCCTGATAATCAGTGTTAACCAATGAGACAAAATCATATAAAAAGGGGCAGGACTTTAATGCTGGAAGCTGAAGCCCTACAAAGTATTTAGAGGTAATAAAATTTTTTGTCGGAAATGTATGGGTGAGATAGTGTCTAGTTTTGTGTTCTTGTCCTCAAAGAAAATAATTAAAGCTTTTACAAGCAGATTTGTAAACTAGTGTGAAGCCTTGAGTAGAGATTTGTGTTTATTTTCAAAAGTATACTCTTTAGCTCTTGATCAGAAGAAGCAGGGGAACAGTATATATACATCAAGCTGATTCAGCGACAGCACCAAGTGGGAACATTTGCCACAAGAAATTTTACTTGGGTTACATTTGAAAGAGGTGCTGTGGTTTGGTAAAAACTGAGTTAAATTCCAATTTGTGTATCACTGTTCATTTTTTTCTCAACGAAAATGCTGTTACAATTGACAGAAAGGTGCACTTTGCAACGCAAAGATTGAAACACCAGTCGAAGACAACAAAATATAATGAGAGAGCTTCAAAAACTGCTTTCCTGAAATTGATGCTAATTGTCAAGAGTAAATGTTGGAACAGGGCTTTTGGGCCATTCTAGAAAAATGTTTTTGTGTAATTACTAATGAAAAATTGGTATGACCTGATGTACTTAATAAGAAATGTAAGTACACAAGAAAACAAATAAACTTGTACTTATAAAATTAATTTTAAAATGCCACAAACTGCTGTGCAATCAACTATTTGCACTTGATACCAAGTTGCTTGGGAAAAATTGTAGAGGATGAGTGCTTTCAAAGGTAAAAATAAAGATAAAAATTCCACTTACATGTGAATTATTTACATTTACAAAGATGGCATTTATCAGAGTAGATTTGACTGTAAAAAAACTGCTCACAGAAGTTAATCACTAGGACCCTTGAATATGCCATCACACACATTAGTCTTTACAAGCCCTGGAATGAAAAAAACCCTTCTTTTTGGAACTTTATGTGAACTCAATTCAGTTGAGAAAATCAATGTACATGTTGATAAAACAACCATTTTGTTCCTTGTATGGTTGAGCCAGAAAGTGCTGAAGTCTTAAATTCTTGCAGCTATTTCACTTGCTCAACCAATGTTCCTCCTTCAACAATACTGTCACTAATGAACAGGAGCTGTGCATGAATCACTGAAAACACTCCTTACATGTAACAATTGGGCTCAAACAGAACCGTCGTTTTTTAAATTGTTGTCAACATTCTCCATGTGCTGTATAATTCAGCTAACTTCTACACCTGTATTTGTCTCACCCATAATAAAATCAAATTCAAACTCTCCTTTACAATAAACTAGAGATTTATTTTTTATATATCTTGATTTATTTTGTGATTTAAATGTAATCTCAGTAGATAAAAAAAATGAATAGAAATAATGATAGGGCCTTTAAAATATATTATCCTTGGATTGGGTATTATTATTAATTTAATTGTTTCCACACATTACACAGACATAAATGAGATGAATTACAGTTTAAAAGAGCCCTCAAACATAAATTTTGGAGACTAAAAAGTTTTCAACATGTTAACTTTATTAGTCTTAATACAGTACTTCATTGGTAACTGGCAGAGGCATGAGTGGAATCCTTTTCTGAGGATTGCAGATAAATCATAATCTCTGAAGCCATTAGGATGACGAAGAATACAAAAAATAAAGGTTGGCCTCAGCAAGTCGGGCCTCATCTGTGGAAAGAGAAACAGAGCTAACATTTCAGGCCACGGAGAATAAGGGGATAATCTATAAGTGTAGCTAGGAAATGAGAATATTCCTTAAGTGAAGATTCATCAGTGTACAGTTGAAAGAAGAATGTGAGGCCATCAGAGTTAAGAGTATTCAGTGTCAGATGGATAAATTAAGATGGATAAATTCCCAAGCCGTGATGGATCTATCCCAGAATGCAAAGGGAAGCTGAAGTGATGGCATTTTTTGCATCTCTTTTAGCCACAGGTGAGGGACTGGAAGAATGGAGGATGCAGTATGATATCCCTTTGTTCAAAAAGAGGGGTTGGAGTATGTCTGGAATCTACAGTCCAAAGAGCAATCGGCAAGTCATTGGAAAAGATTCTGGGAGACCAGATTTATAACTGTGCCAAACGTTAGGGACTAATTAGGAGGGGTCAGCATGGATTTATGCAGGCGAGATAATGTCTTACAAATCTATTTGAGTTTTTTTTGAGGAGGCAACTAAGAAAATTAATGAATGGATCACAGTAAATCTGATTTACGTAGACTTCAGTAAGACTTTTGGCCACGTTTCACATCTGAGGCTGGTCCAGAAGGTAAAGGTACATGGTATCTGAAGCCTTAGGCAAACTGGAACCAAAGCTGTCTGGTTGATAAAAGGCAAAGGGTCATAGTGGTGGGGTGTTTTTCCAACCAGAATTCTATAGCTGGCAATGTACTACTGTTGTTGTTTGCAATAGATATATATATATATTTTTTTAAAAAAAGCTTGCCCCTGATGTCTCCCCTAAGCTTCCCACCCTTCACTTTTTATGTATGTCCTCTGGTGTTTGCTGATCCTGCCCTAGGGCTATCCACCCTATCTATACCTCTCATAATCTTGTAGACCTCTATCAAGTCTCCTCTCATCCTTCTACGTTTCAAAGAAAAATTCCCAGTTCCATTAACGTTGCCTCATAAGACTTGTTTTCCAATCCAGGCAACATCCCAGTAAATCTCTTCTACACCCTCGCCTTAGCTTCTACATCCTTCCTATAAGGTGCATATCATCTGCAAACTTACTGACCCATCCTTCTGCCTCCTCATCCAGGTCCATTTATAAAAATCACAAAGAGCAAGGGTCCTAGAACAGATCTTGTGGCACTCCACTAATCACTGACCTCCAGGAAGAATACTTTCCTTCCACTATTTGCTTTCTACCTGCAAGCCAGGTTCATTACCTAGGATTAGATCCAGTATGGTGTTTCCTCTTGTTGGCTGGTCCCCATGCTGTGTCGGGAATCCTTTGTGGATAAACCTGACAAATTCTGCTCCATCTATCCCTCTTGTAGTAAGGAGGTGCCAGTCAAATGCACTCTGGGTAGTCAGATTCTGGTAAGGCATACAAAATAAATGGTAGGCACCTTAGGAACATTGAAGTACAGAGGGGCTTGGGGTACAAACCCCTAGCCAATTGAATAGATGACACAAGTGGAGAGGGTAGTGAAGAAAACATTTGATATGCTTGCCTTCATAGGAGATTAAAGAGTGAAATCATAAGGGTCCAAGATATGATAAATTATCTTTTTTCCAATCTTTTAATTAATATTTCATAATATAAACAGCATAAGGAAAATAGAAAAAACAAAAATAAAATGGACTGTCCAAGTCTACATGGTAGAAGTATCATATATAAATTCCAAAGAGTGAAAATGTGACATATTAGAAATAATTCTCCTAACAATGAAAACAGAGATAAAGAAATAATTATAATATATGTTGAACCCCAACTAATCTACTAAAAAAAATACAATAAATAAACAAACAAAAAAAAATAACTAAGCGGCCTATCCCGAGGTTCTGTCGAATAGTTTTAAAACATAGTTCCTCTCCACACCTACATATAACAAAAATGGCAGGAATTATATTAAATCTGGAAAGGAAGAGTTAATTTTTTTTGAGTACTTTATTTTTAAACTTTTCAGACAAGCAGTTATATTTATCTTTGTACTTTTGTCATATTCTAACTACAAGATGTTGATACATACCCCTTCCCTTAACAATCCCACTCTAACCCCAACCCCCTAAAACAATAAGAAATATTGTTTACATACTCTCAGGTTATATAGTAACATATTGAAAAATAGAAAAGAAAGAAAAAGAAAAGGTTTATGGATTATTCTTAGAGATCGCATGGCACTAAGGATTAATTTGATATTTAATATCTTTAGCCATTTATGGACGATGATCGCAGATTTCAATGAACAGAAGAAGGTGTTAAATGTTTACACCTATCCTTTGCATGTATTGGTGCCAACGAAGAGTTAATTCATAGAATGACACTAGTTATATCCCAAGAAAGACATCAATAAATGGCTTCCATGTTTCTTCAAATTTAGTAGTTGTATCTAAAATACGATTTCTGATTTTTTTTTCTAGAGTTAAGAAAGACATAACATGAGAAAGACAGTGAAATAATGTAGGAGTATCAGAGACTTTCTGTTTAGACAATAATGCAGAAAAAGCAATAACATGATCTGCAGAAGTGAGTAAACAACCTATATCTGTAATTGCAAAAAGAGCCATTAGGGGATTTGGTTGTAATTGAATAACAGCTTCTTTGATAGAGTTTTAAAAATATCTTTCCAAAAATTTTCTAGCATGGGACATGACCAAAACATATGAGTCAATGAAGCCATCTCAGTATTGTGTCCATCACAAGTAAAGCTCATATTAGGAAGGATGCAAGCTAGTTTATCTTTAGACATATAAGCTCTGTGAACTATTTTAAACTGTATTAAAGAATGGCGTGCACAAAGTGAAGAAGTATTAACTAGTCTAGTAATTCTTCCCCATGTTTCAGGAGATAATGTTAGTTAAAGTTCCGATTCCCATGTTTGTTGTATCTTATCCATGGCGACTGATCTCAAATTTAATATAGGAGTATAAATAGTACCAATTAAACCCTTCTGAAAGGGGTTTAACAGGAACAAAGGTTCAAGTAAATCTGGTTGTTGTAATGTTAAATAATTAGACATTACTGTATTCAGGAAATTTCTAATCTGTCGATATATTTTAAAAAATGCATGTATGGCAAATTATATTTGGTAGAAAGTTGTTCAAAAAACATCAAACCATCATCAGCGAATAAATCCACAAAAGAGATAATTTCTTTAATTTTACAAATAAGGAAGGTTTGGTCAAGAGTAGATGGTGTAAAAAAACAATTCAGTTGTATAATATTAGCCAAGGAAAAAATTTCTAGTCCAAATACAGAATGAATATTTAAGAACTGGATTGGACATTTACTTACTGATCTTAGATAGTCTACAAGGTAATGCTGGTCCTAAAAAAAGAAGCTAAGGAATAATTCTGGACAGATTTCAAATCCAAATCTACCCAGAGTGGACGATCAAATTTATCAAAGTAAAAAATCCAAAAATTCATATTGCGAATCTTAACTCCCCAGTAGCAAAATCCCAAATTCGGCCAGGCCAAACCACCATCCTTCTGAGGTTTCTGTCAGTGAATCTTATTCAATCTGGCCCCCTTACCATTCCAAATATAAGATGAAATCTTAGAATCAATTTTAACCCAATAAGATTTTGGAATAAAAATTGGGACAGCTTGAAATAGGTAAAAAAACTTACCTAATATTATCATCCTAACAGCATTAATATGACCAACTAAAGACAAAGTCAATGGGGTCCATCTATTAAAAGATGTGATAGATTATCATAGACACAAAAGAATTCAAGTTTTTTTTTCTCTCTGCCAGGACAGTGAAATCTGGAATGAGAGGGAACTGGTTGAAGGTGAGCGGGGAGTAATTTAGAGGAGATCTGAGGGCCAACATTTCACACAGATGGGTGATGGTTAACTGGAAGGACCTGTCAGAAAAGGAGGTGGAGGCAGATTAAAAGCGTTCTGAAGAAGATGCAGACAGAAAGCAATGGGATATGGCTCTAAAGCAGACAAACGGGATTAGCATAGGCAGGCTTCGCAGTCTGTATGGACGCAATGAGTTCAACGGGCCCAGTTTGGTGGTGTGAACTTCTATGATATGTAATTCATATCAGAATTGTAGAATTGGTGACATCATTAACAGAAAGAATTCTTTCAAGTTTCCATTGCCTAAATCTGTGAAGATTTCCTTCTAACACACGATAAATGAAACTTTGTCATAAATTTGTCAATCAGGCTACTGAAAGGGTTAAGTGTGAAAGCACTACACTGCACAAGTAAACCAATAGAGTTCCTCAGAGCAAGCATGACACACAATGGTCCTTTCTGGTAAATCATTTATACATTTAGTAGATTTAAGCTAGTACAAGTGACTAAAAAGAACACCAGAGGATGATCAATAAATCATGTGACGCATTTTATATTTAACTTAACAAAAGGTTTCAATTGCCTTGTTTGTGAATAGAGTCATATAATCAAGCACCAAAAACCACAGCGTATTACAGTAATAATATTTTCATTAGGAAACGTGGAAAATACTTCAAGAATATTTTTTTCTGCAATCTCGTACTATAACCTAAACCAATTAGATCTCACAATGCTGTTGGAAATAGACGGAAAGTTAGATGATAGTATGGCTAAATGTTTAAATCATGCCATTTTGGAAATCAGTCACAGCTTTTGATAATTGGCTCAATTATTAACAGGAATGTTGCTGACAATCATTCCCGACATGATGACTGAAAAGAGATAGGAAAAGAATATTTGTGCATCTTGGGTTATTAGTACTCTGCCAGAACTTTTACAAGAATCTCTTCCAAGCACCAAGTTATGAAGCTGGTGATCTGAAGCCCCTTTTGTCTTGTTGATAGTTCTGCATTTCATCGCATAGAAAGGTACATAACGAAATTTAATCTCTACCATGATTAGTAGATGAGATGAACAGTTAAAGTGAAATTTGACATAACCAAAGGCTCACTTACGTATAGGGTGAGCAGCTTAGCAGTATTTATTTCAACCAGAAACTTTTTACCTTAATCATTTGAATTTAAGACAGATAAGTGCGGGGTGTTACATTTTGGAAAGGCAAATCTAAATAGGTCATATGCATTAAATGGTAGGCTATTGAGATGTGCAGAGCAACAAAGGGATTTAGGAGTTGTGGTAAATAGTACCCTCAGGGCTGATACTCAGGTAGATGGTGTGGTGAAGAAGGCATTTGGAATGTTGGCCTTCATAAATCGGAGTATTGAATTCAAGAGTAGGGAGGTTATGATGAAATTGTACAAGGCATTGGTGAGGCCAAATTTGGAGTACTGTGTACAGTTTTGGTCACCAAATTATAGGAAAGATATAAACAAAATAGAGAGAGTGCAGAGAAGATTCACGAGAATGTTGACAGGATTTCAAGAGAGAGTGCAGAGAAGATTCACGAGAATGTTGACAGGATTTCAAGATTTGAGTTACAGGGAAAGGTTGTGCAGACTGGGGTTTTTTCTCTGGAGTGTAGAAGATTGAGAGGGGACTTGATAGAGGTGTTTAAGATTTTAAAACGGACAGACAGAGTAAACGTGGATAGGCTTTTTCAATTAAGAGTGGGGGAGATTCAAACTAGAGGGCATGGTTTAAGATTGAAGGGGAAAATTATAAGGGGAACATGAGGGGAAATTTCTTTACGCAAAGGGTGGTAGGGATGTGGAATGAGCTTCCGACAGACGTGGTCGAGGATGGATCATTGGTTACATTTAAGGAAAGACTGGATAGTTACATGGATAGGAGAGGACTGGAGGGGTATGGACCGGGTGCTGGTCAGTGGGACTAGGAGGGTGGGGATTTGTTATGGCATGGAGTAGTAGGGCCGAACTGGCCTGTTCTGTGCTGTAAGTGGTTATATGGTTATATGGTTATTACCTGCAGATATTATTGTTTTCTCAATTTTGTTCCTCAAATCGTACCTGCCGCAAATGCACTATAATTAATTTATCAAGGCTCCTGAGAGACCTCCTCCCATGAAACTGCCACCTTAGATGAACAAATTTAGCAAATGCATGAGAACACAAAGTTCTTCTTCCAGGTAACTCGCTATCTTGCCTTGGAAATACGTTACCATTCCTACATCTTGAATGGTTCTACATTCAGGGACTTCATAAACATCAAGACTGTGGGAATATCCGCAACAGAAAGGTGGTTTAAGAAGGTGAACTGCCTTCTCAAGGGTAACAAATTTTGGTCTTGCCAACAATACTTATACCCATAAATGATAATATAAATCTCTCTCTCTTTCTCTCTCTCTCTCTCTCTGATTTTCTTCAAACATTTAACCCCACATATAGTGGCCAGTGAGCTGGAGGTGTCAGTTCCCTTTTGATCACGATTGTTGCAAAAGATTAATCAAAACATAATCTTTCAAGAAAGTATCTCTCTCAGGTGAGGAAGCACTCAGTAAAAAAAAAAATGCAGTGGCGTGCAACGACATGTTACTTGCAAGGAAAGAGTTGAGATTTGTCTTAAAACGTGCAGCTTAATTCCTGGGATGTTTTACACTCAGCTTGAAGGTTTTATGTTCCTTAAATAGTGTAATACTATGCAAATAAGATTCTACTTGCAGTATAAAAAAAGATAAATCTATGCTAAAATCATAATTATTTGGCTTTTGATCAGAAGAGGTGAACTTATCAATTAATAATAACCCAACCTAAAAATGACAATTTTTTTCAAAAGATTTGCTTCATGAAAAAAATACAGATACTGATAGACAACTTTAAGATAACACAAAGATAAATTCAGATTTGCTGCATCATATGAAAGGAAGTTGGAGAAACATTAAATTACCTTTTATTGAGTGTAACATGTTTAATTACATAATGACGCTGACATATTGCTTTAGATCAATCGACCTAAAAATGTTTTGCCGCTGATTTTCATTTGTACTCAGCCTCTTGTGTCAGTGTCCAACAATAGTTGCCCAGCACTGATGGATTCCAGTTGCCCTGAGACTGCTTTTTCATGGTCGTAATGTCCTGGTGAAACCTTTCACTATGTTTGTCACTGACCGCACCAAGGTCAGCAGGGAAGAAGTCCAAGTGTGAATACAGAAAATGTATTTTCAATGACATATTGGAATTCATGGTTTTATATTTTTGAAGCAGACATGACAGGAAATTACAAAAATAAGTTTTATCTAAAGAACATGATAGAAAAGTTTTAAGATGAGTTTTGTTATCAGCTGCCCAAAATCCATTAAAAAATATACCCGAAAGTGTTCAGAAAGCAAAATCTTTGTTGTCCAGTGTTATTTGGTATTACATCAGTCTTGTCCATTTGCATTGAGAAGGAAGGAATAACTGTGGACTATTTAACTTAAAATCAGCCTGTTACCCTGAGCAGTATGCTTGAGATCATTGTGGATAATATTTGTTATCATCATGTTTTGTTGAATTATAGGATGGCACAGTTGCACAGCCCATCGTGTGGCTGTCTTAAAGCTCCAGCAACCTGTGTTTGATGCTGTCTTCCATTGGTGTCTGAGCCGATTTGCACTTTGTCCCTGTGATGTGTGGGGTTTCTCTCACATTCCAATGATGTGCTGGTTGATAGGTAACACTTGTACAGGAGGGATGAAAGGTGAATCAAAGTGGAGTTGATAGGCACATGAAGAGAAGGGATTACAGAGAAATGGGGAATTGAATTGCTTAGAATGGGCATAGACATGAAGAACTGAATGGTCACCTTCTACATGATAACTTTTATATGATCACTTTGTAAATTGCTAAAACATAAAAATAATCTTATTGTATTTATAATATTATCTGGATATTATACAGAAAATATTTTGTACACATTGCCATTGTGACTGCCCTTATTGTGTATAAAAGTGACTACAAGATAACATTTAATCAAGCTATCAAATCACACAATTACAAACTAATTCTTTTGCATGCAGTACAGTACATACTTAGTTTCACTTGAAACTTGCATATTGACAGTGAAGATTACTTAATAATGCTTGTGTTTTGGAGTAAAATGCCATCTTTACCATTGACATTTATAATATTTGATACTCTGCCACAACTCAAGGGTTCCAAGTTGGTTTTGATTAATTCAAGCCAGCTAACTCCTGAAGCTCATTGTAATAGCTTATTTTAAAGCTGGAGAAAGATCGTGAATGTGTGGGCTGTAGGCACAATCCTTTAATGCTTGTTACACTGAGATTTGATTGGCGACAGAAATGAATAGTCTATAATGCAGAGCTTGTGTTATTATTGCTGTCAACTGTAGGTTTAGGAAGTTTATCGATAGATATAATATTTACCTTAGAGATAGAATTCTTTTGAATTTTTATGTCGTTTTAAATTAACAAATTATTGTAAAAGACTTTTTAAAAAAGAAGCATTAGTGATTGACTTCATATGACATAAAAATGGATTCAGTTATATTATCCCATGGGGAAATTGTATGATATGAAATTTTACTCGCTAACAGCAACCCAACTTATTGATATTTGATTAAATTATTTATGTACATGAACTTGTCTCGATGGGTTCGCTCCCACCAATGAAATAACCTTGCGTTTTTATGACTTCAACTCAAAGGTGTTTCACTAAACTTCACAGTGTCAACCCCCCTCACAAATTGAACTGATATTTACAGTCATCATTATGCCTGTTCAGAACTATCTAGGTAACAAACATGGTGTGCAAAAGCCTGTTGAGAAAGTTCAATGTAATTAATAGAGTAGAAGTAAACCTCAGAGTTTTCTTCCATTATTATTTTGTTAATGGGCTAGTAGTTCAGTATAACTACCGAGCAAAGCCTAAAAACCATCAGAGAAAGGGAAAAAATAAGTTCTCCAAAAATAATGGGGAATATAATATTTAGAAATTGCACCCTTTGGAAATGGACTATGGTCAAAATTGTTGCTGAAACCATGTTCTTTAAGTAAAATGACAGTAGGTACCCTTGAGGCTGTTCCTGGGGACTGAAAGAAAGAAAAGGAAGATCTTCTCTTTGTGAGTTTTGATTTGGTTGAGGAAGCAGTCAGCATCAAACTATGACATGTAGCAGCAGCCTGCAATGATCTTTCTGAACAGAAAAAGAAAACTGAGCCAAAATGATGACATGCAGAAGTGGTCAGTTCCGATATAGAAACAAAAAGGAGTGAGCAGCCTAAAGTTGGAGAAAGAATATTGAATCTAGAAGGCAGCCAAAGCCCAGATGGAAAATGAAGTATTGTTCCTCAAGCATGCATTATGCCTCGCTGTCACAGCAAAAAGGACAAGTGGGAATGGGAGCGGGATGGTCATTTAAAGTGGCAGAGTCATTTCTGCCGATCCATTGCAAGGGCTCTGCAAGCAATCCCCCAACCTGTAGTTGGTTTCTCCAATGTGAAGGAGGCATATTGTGAACACCCAATACAATACATGTGATTGTAAAAACCCCAAATGAGTTGCAGTGAGGCTGCCTGCCCTTCTGCCCTCCAGCATTTCAGTTTTTTTGTAAAGATATCCAGTATAGAACGATAGAAAAATACACCACAGTAACAGGCCCTTTGGCCCATCTCCTCTGTGTCAAACTATTATTCTGCCTGGTCCCACTGACGCACCTGGACCAAAATGCCCATACCCCTCCCATTCATGTGCCTGTCCAAAATTTTCTTAAATGTTAAAATCGAGCCCGCAATCACCACTCCAGCTGGCAGCTCATTCTACGCTCTCACCTCTCTGTGTATGAAGAAGTTCTCCCTAATGTTCCCTTTAAATATTTCACCTTTCAGCCTTAACCCATGCCCTTGCCTCACCTAACTTTGGAAAAATCTTGCTTGTGTTACTCCATCTATACCAGTCGTAATTTTGTGTATATCTATCAAATCTCCCCTCATTCTCCACTGCTCCAGGGAATAATGTCCTAATCTATTTAACTTTTCCTGTAACTTTGCTCCCGCAACACCCCTGTAAAGCATTTGCATTTTTAAAAATTCTCACTGCATTTTCTTTGCACTGGTACAGTGCCGGTGGCAGATAATTTACTCGAACAGTTTTGGATTTCATCAACACAATCTTGAGGCAGGAGGAGATTTTGTAATTTCTGTCCTAGTTTATAATTTGCTATTTTAGCTTCATAAAGTGCTGATGTTAACATTCTTCTCTGCCATTTAACACCTAAAAGTTAAACTGTTAACTGTATTCATCAAGTGGATAGAATGTGAGAAATAAGATAATCTTTGCAGAAAATTCATGAAAATGCAAAATTTATTTGAATTGTAGAAATATTTGCAAATCTTTAAAATGAAAGTCCTTATTTTTTGGGATTAATGAGACTTTAAATCAATTCTGATTCCAGTTTAATTTGTTTTGTTGTGTGTTATACCTGGAACGCAATGTTTAACAGTATGAAAATGGAAGTTGCATCAGCTTCAGGGACATCAGCACATACTGGTATATCTCAGTATGGGTAAACAAGAGTCTGCAGATGCTGGGAGCTGGTAACACTAGACCAATGTTCTGGTGGAACTCAGCAGGTCATGCCAATAGTCCTGTGCTGAACTGAGTGATGCCTGGTTGGACTTTTGGCTCAGGGTCCTGTAAGTCCACTTGGGACTGACAACTCTTATCCCTGTAATGGAGAGGAAGTTGGGGAGTTCTGAGCAAAAGCGGAAATATCAAGCTTTCCCTTGACTGGTCACCATTCTCAGGACAACTGCTGCTCAACTCCTCAGCGAGAGAGCCATATTTTCAGCTGTTTAGATTTAGATGTTTTAATAATTTTAAAGTGTTACTACCTTTTGAGTATTATTAAAAGTCAATGAATAGACAGTCAATTGTTTAGAAAAACCCCATGACTCCACTTCACAGAGGTGCAAGGAAGTTAAGGCTGGTCTCCAAGCCAATAAGATATGTTCAGATTGGCTGCATATTTCCTAGGGTTCACTGTGACCACATTTCAAATGCTCTTCATGAACTGGGAGATACTGAAATTCTGAAAGGTCATTTATAAATTAAAATAATTTCTTCTATTTTCCCTGGGGCTTTTTTGAACAAATTATTCTACTAAATGACATGCCTGAGAAACTAACAGCAATAAAGAGGTAAATTTTCAATCCGAATTAAGAATTCACATTATCTGGAACCGTTTGTCACAGAACCTTGTTCACAAATAAACAAAGTTAATCTTCCTTATTTAAAGATGCTGACCCAACAAATGAGATGGGAATGACTAGGGAATACAAGATCTGTCCATATCTGGCATTTCCTAGCTCTGGGTACAAGAGAAACTAATGATGCTAGGCTACATCACGTCGTGGCTGATGAATTCCAAAAGGAACGGCCATTCAATCACTCTCACGCATCCAGGGTCCCAAATAGTCCTTCCAAGTGAAACTGCCCTTTACTTGTGAATCTGCATCTATTGCATCTGGTTCTCCTGTTGTGGTTTCTTCTACATCAGAGAGAGTGGGAAATCACTCCGTCGAGTACCTTCATTCCGTCCGCTGCAATAGCGAGGATCTCCCAGTACCAACCCACTTAAATTACCTGCCCCATTCCCTTGCCAATGTGTCTGTCCATTGTCTCATGCACTGCAAGACTGAGACCACCCACAAATTAAAGGAACAATGCCTCATATTCTGTCTGGGCACTGTTCATCCAGATGGCATTAACATTGACTTCTCTGGTTTCTGTTAACCCCCACCCCCCTCATCTCTCCCTAGTTCTCCTTTCCTCAAGCTCTGTCTCTTTCTCTTTCCATCTGATCTTCCTTTCCTTCTGTTCTGCATTCACAGAGCCACCCCCTCCCCTGATCAATTATCACCTATCCATAACCAATTATTGCCTTTAGCCCGTTGGTCTGCGATCACCTCCCTGTCCCTTCTCACCTAACCTTTTTATTTCAGGCACCTGTCTGCTTTTTGCTCACACCTTGAAGAAGGGCTCAGGCCTGAAATGTTGGTTATATATCTCCTAAGGACGCAGTGAGACCTGCTGAGTTCCTCCAGCATTTTTGTGTTTTTACCACGATCACAGGATCTCCAGCCTTTTGTGTTTCACTCAGGACTGGGTCTATGCTGTCCTGGTGTCAGCTTGGGACCTACAGAAGTGGGGATATCAGGGGCTGCACTACCTTTCCTATTGAGTCTATTGACAAAGCACTGATGTGCTAGGAATTGCCAGTATCATTTTAGGAATTTATCAGCTCTATTTTAAGCCATGTAGATGGTACAAACCCCTTGGTTTGAATAGGGACTGCCAGCCACTATATTAGATGGGAAAAAGTGTGGTGCGATAAGTTCAGTTATTTATTTTTATTTATGTTCACCTCAGAATTTGAGCCTGTTCTGCCATTCATCAAAATCATGGCTGACCTTCGACCTCTGTTTTACAGTACTATTGCCAAATCTCTTCACATTCATAAGCTTATCTATCTCTTTTTTTTTACTAATCTCAACATCCAAGCCTCTGACAGCGGAGACTCACCACCTTCTGAGTAAAGAAATTTCTTCTCATCTCAGGGAGCTATGGGAAGTGTGACCTTGTACACGAAAGCAAACCTTCTGCATTTGAGAAATGCAGAACCTTATGCATTAAGATGAAATATTTGCAGAAAATTCCTCAAAATACATACTTTTTAAAAAAATTCATGATTCGTGACCAGTGCTACCATGACATTAGAGTCAAAGTTTAAAAGGTGCAAGTAAAGTGTTTGCTTTCAAACACTGCTTTTGGCTTAGGCATGGTTTCTGCAGTTGAATGAATTAGTGCATAAATGGCCCAACACACTGACAGCCTGATTCACATATGCTGAATATGGATGTTTCCCATTTCCCACAAACTTTGATTCATGTGTTTGAACGCTAACAATCTTCAAATATATGATGGATAATGTGTCTTCAGTTTGAAGCTATTGTACTAGTGTAGTCCCAGGAAGTTCTAATCCAGTGGAGTGAGAACATTTACATAAATCCAAAAAAATGCATATGAACTTGTTTGTTTAAATGAAGTCAGGTAAACAAACATCACATTGAACGTTACTTAAAATGACATGGATTGAGAAGTACAGATATAGATTATGTGATCTATGCAGACCCTAAGGATATTACTGCACTAGCTACATAAATACTGATTACAAGATCAGACCAGAATTAGATGACTAACTTCAATTTCAATTTCAATTTAGACCTACAGCATAATACCAGGGCCTTCTGGCCCATGAACCTATGCTACCCAATACCCTAATTAACCCACAACCCCCATATATTTTGAAGGGTCGGAGGAAACTGGAGCATCGAGAAGAAACCCATGCAGACACGAGGTAAGTGTGCAAACTCTTTTCAGACAATGCTGGATTTGAACCTGGGTTGCTGGTGCTCTGATAGTATTTGCACTAACCGCTAATGCTAACTGTGCTGTCCAATCTAAGACTTTCCAAATCTATAAGGTGCAGGCCAGGCACATGAAGGAATAATCTCCACAGCCATGGAGGTGCAGCTTGAACAAGAATCAAGCTTCCATTATCTTCAGGATATTTGCAGTCTTATACAGTGAAGACTGAAGCAAAAGAAAAACCTCTTTTTAATTGGGCTACACATCTGCTGAGCATTATGGACCATGTGTTTGAATATCTGTTAGTATTTATTTATCTACTAAACTGGCCACTCGCAACAGGGGTTGTAAGGCCCCTCGCCCCCAGGACTGCAGCTCATTAAGGGAAGCCCCAGACTGACTGGGTGTCACACAATCACACACAGACTGATATCATAAAATATTTTTTATGTGTTTTATTGTAGTCGGTAAGAGAGAAGTATGGAAGAAACCAACTAAATTTGACTGCTTCACAGGGAAGGGGGACCATAAATATTGAGCAGAATCCTACGGGAGACACAGACAAAAAAAAGGTTGAGAATGGCTGTACTAAACTGTCTTTTTTGGTCATTTTCCTAGTCCATCTTGGACAATTCCACCTTCATACCATTATAATTCTTACAGTGCAAACAGTAGTTTTGACTCTGTAGTGTTCACCCTCAAACTGTTTCTAAATGCTAGTATATTGTGGACACTACCTCCAGGGGGGGATCTTTAACCACAAGACCTCTCAAATGTCCCTACAACCATGTCCAATATATTTTCCCATTTATGTTTTGCTCTTCTCCTGGTATTTATGATTTCATTCCAAACCAATTCCATATGACTATCCACTTCTTCTAACTTGTGCCTCAACGCCTTTCTTGATTGATGACACGAGTTTGCCTCCTTTCTCTTTTAGCCTAGAAACACCTGGAGGAACTGCCTCGACTACTCCTCCCTTCCCACCAATCGCTTCTCACCATTGCCCCCTTGGTTTGTTCATTGAAAAGAGCAAAATATTAAGATGAAAACTATTTCTGACTTATTTTCCTGCAGTATATACTGAACTTTTTGGTTTCTGCATTGCCATCAGACCCTTTAGAATTATTCATTTTGGTGGGGAGAGTGCCTTTAGCATTGAGATCTATGTAATGTTACATGTAAACTGAAGATCCTGCTGTTTGTAATTTGACCACATGATTATACCACATCCTACTCTATGATTTAATTTTCCTTAAGAGGGAAAAATGACATTACATTGAGCTTCAGACTATAAAGAATTTACCTCATTGTTGTAGTGAGGGACAAACATCCTTTCAGATGGATGTAAAATGAATGATTTAATTCAAAATCAGGGAAACTTTTCAGCATTGTTGTTGCTGTTCACCCTTTAACCAACAATACCAACGACTTGTGGGTTCTTTCACTTCCAAATGCCTTAATCAGTAAAACCTTTTTGGCATATAACATTGACATCACTTCACCTATTTGGCTGTGAAGAATTCTGGCATGTCTGAAGGATAGAACAGAGGTTCTCCACCTTTTTCTTTCCACTCACATACCAGTTTAAGTAATCCCTATGCCATCGGTGCTCTGTGATTAGTAAGAGATTCTTAAGGTGGGATGTGGGAGGAAAGAAAAAGTTTGAAAACCACTGTTTTAATTGTCCCTAATTGACTCATTATGTGCATGGTTTCATGACTCCAAAGGAAATGGGCCAATGGCAATATTTCTCAAGCAAAATATTGCAATAACAATTGAGTCTAGAGCAGTGATTTTCCACCTTCCCTTCCCACTCACATTCCACCTAAAGCAATCCTTTACTAAACACAGAGCACTGATGGCATAGGGATTATTTAAAGTGGGATGTGAGTGGAAAGAAAAAGATTGAGAACCACTGGTCGAGTTAGTATCTAAAGAAAAAGGCATAAAAAGCTTCTGAGGAATTTACAATTTGAAATGAGTTGCAAATGCCTTATGTGCACACAATACCCAATATTGGAAAAAGTTTGATTTACACATGATCAAAAAATTTGAAATTTTCAGAGAACTTTCTTCGATCAGAACATTCATTTAAAAGAGTCAATGCAATTTAAGAAGATGTGAACAACCCACAACAAAAACCACTACAATGCAGGAAATTGTGAACAATACTCAGGCAGCAACTCTGGAGAGAGTCAAGATGGAACTGCTGGAAATTCTCTCTTGATCAGAATTTCTGAATGATGAGCAAGAACGCAAACATTCCAACCTCCCCAAGAAGTTTTGGCTGACATTCTCCCATTTCCCTTCAATGGGGACACTTCATGGAGGCCAACAGCAGTGTGAAAACCTGCTGCCTGCAAAGTATTTATAAAGGCATTAACAAAGGCCATTCAGCACCATTCATAAACATTCAAAGAAACATTTGTTCGTCAGTTGAGCCAGAAGATGTGATTAAACTTCCTGCAACTGGGATTTATACAGTCTGCCTTGCATGATATAATTAACTGGAAGACTCTGTGTCAAATAAAATCTTGCCAACCACACAATGGAAGTTGACAACAGAAGATATGTAGGTAGCTACTGCTGACAGGAAATTCTGGGCCATTGTTTTAGGTCCAAGAACTGAACTGTTTATCAGAATTAAAAGACAAGAAATGCAAAACATTTAAAAATGAACTAATTTCTTATGACCACCAGATGGAGCTTCCATTTAAATCTCAACTGAAATAATTGATTTGCCATGATTATCTGACTTTTTCAATCATCAGCTCATTTTCCAATCCACACAAAACAATATGGCCCCAAAAACTATCAGTTTACCTTTGTCATCTATCATCCAGTAGGTCACCCTATCAAACTTTCATAAATTACTTCACTCTCCTATTACACTGGACACCGAAGATTTTGATTCCTGAACACATCTGGATGGATTTTATGGATTTTGAGCTGCTATTCACAAAAAAATCACCTTAAAAATTTCCTATCATGTACCATCTTTTAGATATAACCTATTTTTGTGATATCCCATCATATTTTAAGTCTACTTCAAGCATACAAAACCTTGAAGTGTAACACGCCATTGAAAATTCACCTTCTGCATTCTTCCCTGCTGATCTTGGTGCAGTAAGTGACAAACATGGTGAAAGGTTTCACCAGGACATATCGACCATGGAAAAGCAGTATCAGGGCAACTAGAATCCATCAATACTGGCAGACTATTGTTAGACCCTGACACAAGAGGCACCAGATGCTGAGTACAAATGAAAATCAGCCGCTAAGCATTTTTAGGTTGGTTAAACTAATGCAATGTGCCAGTATGATTATGTGATTAAATATGTTAAATTCAATAAAGGCCAATTTAATGTTTTTCCAACTTCCGACACGACACAGCAAATCTGAAATTTCCTTTGTGTTCAGCTTGAAGTTAACTATCATAATCTCCAATTTTTTTCAGGAAGTAAACCTTTGAAAAAAATTGTTGTCCAGTGTTAGCGATCTTAAACTCACTCTCCCAATATTTACCATATCAGTTCAAGCTCATAGCTTTTCAGAGCAATTCCCATTCCCAACTTATGAATGGTCACAAATGCAGGAAGTACAATAGTTATAAAAAATATAAAAGGAGAATCAAGAATTGTGTGAGATCCAAAGAGGTCAATATAGTATTGCCAGATAAAGTAACAGACCTGAGCTGAGGCAGCAGTTTAGATTTCAGCTGCAAAAGACAAAGAAAATGACTAAGAGAACAAAAAGTGCACAAGAGTAAACTTTTAGGTGATTTCAGGGTGTCTGTAAAATCACTATACTCATGTAAAAAGAAAAAAAAAGTTTGCTGAAGTAAATTTTTGATTCACGACAGCAAGAAAGAGCAGAATAGGGGAATGGCAGAACAATTAAAGAAATATTTCAGTTCAGTTTTCATGGAAGAGGATGTAAGAAACTTTCTGAGAATGCCAGGGAAACAAAAATGTCATGAAAATGGAGAAATAAAGGGAATTAGAGTTGCAAGAGGATAGTCTTGATGAAGGTAATGAAACTGAGAGCCAATATATGCCTCGCGGCTGATAATTTGCATTACAGAGAACTTCAAGGAGTAGTTATGGAAGTAATGGATCCAATGATTATCAGTTTAATCAGTAAATAACAGAATATTAAGTAAATGTCATTTCTTTACAGCAAAGTCTTAACACATGGAGGAAGTCAGAGAGAAATAGAATACATATATGGGCATTAAAATGAAATGGACATGAGTTATTTTCAAATTCTATCAATCACAAATCAGTTGCTAGATATTTCCTGATTTTATGTCCACAGACTTCTGTCGGCCTGATATTAGCTGCCAAAAAATTTTGACTAAAATTTGCTCAAGTATAACTGCTTGCAAAATACTCCAGAAATGTTAATGCTCACATCTTCTTACTGGTGAGTTCAAGCTTCTGTGGACTGGCAAACTACCTGAGCTCATTTGTCACTTGTCTTTTAAGTTTGCTTTTTTTTTAAAGAGCAGTTTGCTGGGGGTTGTCAGAGCTTTTGTTGAAATTGAACGTTCCACAAACATTTAAAACCATTCATAAAAAAACAATTATAGTGTGAAATTATTTCTTTCTTTCTTTAACAAAGGTACTGGAGGATAATTAAAAAATCCAACTATAAAAATAAAAAAGAAATTACCTTTATTAACCTCATGTCTGCAACTGTTTTCTCTCCATTGAAATGAATGGGGCTGTTGGTCTTGTACTAAGCCCAATGGGCAGATTTCCCAACCTGAGTACAGAACATTCAGAAGGAGTCTACATTCCCCTGTTGAACTTTAGGAAAATATCAAGTGAGATCATAGGTTTCTTTCTTGCTACATGGCGGCACCACTGTAGATTCATTCACCTTTCACAACAATCTGACAGCTGTTACTCATGTCAAGGATAGTCCTTGCTGTTTGTTCATTATTCAGTCTTTAGATATTGTGCAATATGTAAAGATATATAAGGACACATATTCGAGTTTGGTGTAGATTAACCACTCCTCCAAAAATAAATACAGCCATTCACCTTATTATGCTTCAGAACCACGTCAACCAAAACTAGACCTGGCTTGCTAATGTAGTTTTGTTTCTTGAATTTACATTTTGGCAATTTGACCTGCAATACTTATCAGTTTATTTTAAGTTAAAAAAAAGTACCAAACCCATTGACTGCACTTTTTGGTATTTCCAGAAGTGGGCCGAGTTCCCACTTCCAAAAATCGGGTTGTAGCCTTTTCTATGTTGTTGGCTAGAAGAACTATCTTATTTAAATGGAAAGATTCTAATCAACCTACTTTGGTTCTCTCAAATTATGTCATGTTTACGTTTAGAGAAAGTTAGGAGTCATATATTTGACATTTCTGTTAAATTTGAAGAGATGGTGACTTTGATCAATTATTTCCACATGGCTAAGTTAGTATAATTATTTTCCCTTCCGGACAATATTTAATTTCTTTTCTCTTTGTTGGTGAAGACCAGATGATTAATTTTTATTAATAATTTTGCAGGATAGACTGCCCAGTCTTTTATTTTCTTTTAGATTAGGTGGGTTTTTATATAATAAGTATTTTTCTTGAAGATTTCAGTTTGAGGAGCAGTGAAACTTGGACAGGTGTGAATTAACAAGAAAAAGCCAAAATGGATATGTTAAAGATAAATATGTCTAATCAATTTAATACAGTTTATGAGATCAGATGGTAAAACCTCCAGTAATACATTCAACCAGGGATATCAATTCTATTGTATTCATCCAAAGACATCAGCAAATTAAAACTGGAATTATCAAACCAGACATAGTGCTTGGGAGATCACTTACATTTATTAAAGCAATAAAGAGAAAGATCTCCCAATGGCCAGCCACTTCATTTCCATATCTCATTCCCACTCTGACATGTCTGTCCATGGCTGCATGTACTGCCAGATTGAGGCCACATGTAAATTGGAAGAACAACACCTTACGTTCCACCTTGGCCGTCTACAACCAGACTGCATCAATATCGACCTCCAACCTGGTAACCTCCCTCCCCCCTTCTTTATTTTCCTCCCAACGCCTTTGCTTTCCCTCATCCCAATCACTCCTTTCCTTGACTTCTCCCTGTCCATCACCTATATCTTCTTTCCTCCAGCTTCCCATCTCCCTTCCCTCCTCCCATCATACATCTTTCTCAGTCCTCCGCCCCTTTTCCTCTTCACCTCTTGTGTCCTCCCACTGGCATTCACATTATCACCTATAAGTTAGTGCTCCTCCCTCCTTCTCCTTCCGCCACCCACCTTCTTATTCGTGCATTTGCCTGATCATAGCATACCTCAGGCCTGAAACGTCGACTGCCCATTGCTTTCCGTGGTTGCTACCTGACCTGCTGAGCTCCTCCAGCACTTTTGCATATTGTTCCAGTTCTCCAGCACCTGCAGACTCCTTGTTTAGTCAAATGGTCTAGGTCCAGTTATTACTGCAATAAAATCATTTTCTCCATTGAAAATAATCTGTGTCAGATCTTGTTAACTCTTCAATGACAGAAAGCTCAGTATTGAAAGCTTTGCCAAGGTAACAAATAGATCTCTGAATAAAGCCTCAGCAGGGCAATGTAACTGCTCTCACCTACATTTTAAGTGAGTTTACATGATCAAATGAAGTGCAGCAATGCTACAATATCAGCCACACAACCATTTTTATGGCTCCATGTTAAACCACCATGATGCACTTCTGTTTGTTTTTATGTGTGGCTTCTGTTGACATTAGCCTACCATTAAGTGCATGTAGTTTGATTAAAATTGTTAGATCCTGACTGCACCTTCATCGTTCAAGGATGTTACTGAAAAGGCCATTGAGGATCAGCCAAAAGTTTTACTTTCTGAACAAGGAAGAGAATCTTCACTCAAAAATCACTTCGACTATGAGAGATTTTAACATGATTTACATTACCTTGTGACATTTATGTTGGTAGGTCCTTGAAGATCAGAACAAAAAGTGATGCCATATGGCAATATTTGCTTTTTATGGGTGAACCAATTGGATAGCTCATTGCAGTAAACCCTATTGTATGCATCTCCATATCTTCACCAAATGAGCAGACAAATTACTTGTTCTAACTACCCTGCTCCTTTGAACTTCTTTGGATTCCCAAATGTACTCTCTTCATAGACACTCTCACCTGAAGTGAGTGCTGAACTACTCAAACTAAATCCTTCCTGGCATCTCAACATCATAGCAATCCTTTCATTTCTACCATATATTTTGAAAACGATAAACATTATTTTCTGCATATACCTAATTTCTCTACCACTTTTGGTGTGTTCTCGACTTGAACCCCCCCCCCGCCCCCACACAGAAATAATTTTTAAAAGATTTAAACTTGGATCATGAGATGCTATAGATACATAACTGGTCAGGCAACATCACTGCAGAGGGAATAATCGAGCTACTGCTTCAGATTGATGACCTATCATTGAAGTGAGGGGACGATACCTAATAAGGAATAGAGCGTTGATGCCTATCGGCAGGAAGTGTTGGTGGGGTGGATGAGATTATGAGGAGGTAATTTGGGAGAATTGAGCAGATGGTTGTCGATGAGAATGGCAAAAGGGACAGGTATTACAGATCATTAAAAATTATCAGGACCTTGGAGAAGAAATAGGATAAAAAGAAACACCCGACTTCCTTCCTGTGGCTCTCCTTTCACTTGCAGGAAAGAGTAGATTATTGTTTGGTAATGGCAAGATGAATGTAGGATCAAAGGGTTCAGTAATTTTTGTTATCTTAATAGAACACATTCCCACCATCACCAGCACCAAACTGGTTTCTGGCATACGGGAAGACTTAAAATCTTTTGTTTGGGCACCTGCCCACGTTTTGTTCATACCTTGATGAAGGGCTCAAGCCTGAAACATTGGTTATGTATCTTTGCCTTGTAAAGAACACTGTTTCACCTGCTGAGTTTCTCCACCATTGCGTTTTTGTTTCATTCACCGTATCTGCAGAGTTTTGAGTTTTACTCCACATCCGTTAAGGTATCTACAGTAAAAATGTGAGGACAACATAACAACGGACTGCTCCCATTCTGATTATGCTGGAAGCTTAGAATTATTCTCATGGTTTTCATCACCCTACTTCATTCACTTCCCCCAGCTTTCTTGCTTATTTCCTTCTTCTCTTCTGATTGCCAGAAGGCAGCATCATCTGCAATGCAAGAGTCCCTAACATGGAAAATTTCATTCCGTCTATTTTTCCTATTTGATACACAAATAATGGACAGTATCAGGTTCCAGTTAATTTTTCTGTGGGATCATTTGATTTGTATGTTCAGTGAGTAATAAGCTTAGGATTAAGAGCATTGGACTAAATTTTGATTTCCATGGAAATAAAAATTGGGAGATATATAAAAGGAAGTTACTGATTTTACATTACAACATTAGGACAAAATTTACCCTCTATCCCATCCATTCCACATGAAGGTAGAAGCATGTACATAAATAGTGAGACTCCATTATGTTGAATCATTTGAGGTAACCATCCATGACTCAGCTATTTATCTAACAATAATTTTTATTTAATATTTGTACATATACACTGTGCATAGGTATCATTTGTCTGTGTGTGTGTGTGTGTGTGTGTGTGTGTGTGTGTGTGTTATATCTATATGTGTGTTTGCACTGAGGACCAGAGAACGCTGTTTCATCAGATGATAAGATGATAAATTACTTGAACTTGAAGTTATGCTTGTTTTAAAATATTTTTTTTGCATTATTCTAGATAAGAATCTTTGATGCTGACCCAGTGAATTTCCAAATTTGTTAAATTGATATGTTCCTTGATTATTCGAATAGAAATCAAACTCTCTTTTTAAATAATGTAGATTGTCCCTCAAATTGCATTTTTAATCCAGTAAATAATTATCTTGTTATTAATTGACAATTGATCTTTATCATTTCAACTCTTCCAATTCAATTGTTGGAATGTTATTTTCCAAACAATGCCCTTTGCCTTAACTTCTATTTAGTTGTTCAATTCTTCACATCCAATAAAATTGTTCCATGAAATTATTTCATGAGTTGAAAATATGTGAATTGGTAAAGGCTGTGGTTTAATGGCCAGCCTCATCTCCACAATAAAGTTGGCAGTAAAACTCACATGCAAAGTTTGAATGCTTTGACCATTACAATTTTTGTCAGGGATTCAGTAATTGCTAGTTAAATGTTTGCCATTAGTAATTTCTCTCTAAACATTGTAGTCAAAATAAAGATTTTACAAACTGGAGCTGCAGCAATATGTCCACATGTGGAGGGATATGGATGTAAACTTACTGTGGTGTGAACCTCAGAAAGTGAGGGAAAGTAAGAGAGGAAACATCTGAGAAGTCATCATTGATTGGTGCCTTATATTTCCTAGTTGCCAGCTGAGAGACGTACTGGAAAATATCTTATGGAATTTGTAGTCTGATATGGTTTAGATTAGAGCTATGAAAGTTTATGGAGATTGGAAAATTAAGTACAATACTTTTATAAAAAGAAAAGCTATCACCACTGAATATTTACTCAAAAATCTCTGTATTTGTGAAATTATTTCACAAGATCACAAGATACAGGAACAGAAGTAGGCCATTCAGCCCAGCAAGTCTTCTCCGCAACTCCACCCGGAGCTAAACCATTCTCACATTTAGTTCCAAATTCTGGCCCTTTCCCCATTTCTCTTAATACCCTGACTAATTAGATACCTATCAATCTCCTCCTTAAACTCCCCAAATGATCGGGCCTCCACAGCTGGATGTGGCAATGAATTCCATAAATCCATGACCCTTTGACGAAAGAAATTTCTCCTCATCTCTGTTTTAAATGGGTACCTTCTAATTCTAAGACTGTGCCCTCTTGTCCTAGATTCACTCACCAAGGGAAACATCTTATTCACATCTACTCTGTCCAATCCTTTCAACATTCAAAATGTTTCTATGAGATCCCTTTTCATTCTTCTATACTCTAATCAACAGAGTCCAAGAGCCAATAAACGTTCCTCATATGTTAGCCCTTGCATTCTAGGAATCATCCTGGTAAATCTTCTCTGTACTCTCCCCAACATCATTACATCCTTTCTAAGATAAGGGGCCCAAAACTGCACTCAGTTCTCCAAATGGGTCTCACCAGTGCCCCATAGGGCCTCATCAACACCTCTTTACTTTTATACACTATTCCTCTTGAAATTAATGCCAACGTAGCATTCGTTTTCTTTACTACCGATCCAACCTGGTGAGTAGTCTTTAGGGTACCCTATATGCAGATGATACTAAAATAGGGGGAATTGTGGATGATGAAGAGGGTTTTCAAAGATTACAGAGGGATTTAAACTGTTTAGAGGAGTGGGCAGAAAGATGGCAGATGAAGTTTAATGCTGATAAGTGTGAGGTGCTTCATTTTGGAAAGTATAATCAAAGCAAGACATATGTGGTAAATGGGAGGGCATTGAAGAATGCAGTGGAGCAGAAAGCTCTAGGAATAATGATGCATTGTTCCCTGAAGGTAGAAGTGCATGTGGATAGGCCTTTAGAATATAGGAGTTGGGAAGTAATGATGAAACTGTACAAGGCATTGGTGAGGCCAAATTTAGAGTATTGTGTGCAGTTCTGGTCATTGATTTATAGGAAGGATATTAATGAGATAGAGAGAGTGCAGAGAAGATTTACAAAAATGTTGCCTGGGTTTCGTATCTGGAATACAAGGAAAGATTGAGCTAATTAGGTCTTTATTCCTTGGAATGTATAAGGCTGAGAAGGGATTTGATAGAGGTGTTTAAGATAATGAGAGGGATAGATTTGATGTGGAAAGGCTTTTCCCATTGGGAGTAGGAGAGATGGATACAAGAGGTCATGGGTTGAGAGTTGATGGACAAAGGTTTAGGAGTAACATGAGGGGGAACTTCTTTACTCAGAAAGTGGTTACTGTGTGGAATGGGCTTCTGGGAAAATGGTGGAGGCAGGGTCAATTTTGTCATTTAAGAAAGAGTTGGATAAGTATATGGATGGGAGGGGGATGGAGGGATATGGGCAGGGTGCTGGTAGGTTGGATTAGAGGAGGGTACTTGGATCAGTGCGGCCTAGAAGGGCCAAATTGGCCTGTTTCCGTGCTGTAATTGTTATATGTTGTTATGTTATGAAGACCCTCAAGTCCCTTTGCACTTCTGAATTTTGAATTTTCTCCCCTTCCAAAATATAATCTGCCTGTTTATTTCCTCTTCCAAAATGTACAACTATTCATTTCTTAACATTGTATCTCATCTGTCATTTCTTTGCCCACTCTCCTAAACTGTCCAAATCACTCTGCAACCTATCAGTTTCTTCAACACGTCCTACTCCACCACTCATCTTGCTGTCATCTGAAAACTTCACCACAGAACCATTCAATCCATAATATAAATCATCAATATACATTGTAAAAAGAAGCAGCCCCAACACCGACCCCTGTGGAACACCTCTAGTAACCAGCAACCAACCAGAAAAGGATCTCTTTATTCCCACCCTTTGTTTTCTGCCTATCAGCCAATGCTCCACCCAAACTAATATCTTTCCTGTAATTCCATGGGCTCTCATCTCATTAAGCAGCATCTTATGTGGCACATTATCGAAGGCCTTTTGAAAATCCAAATACACAACGTCAACAGCCTCTCCCTTTTCCATCCTACTTGAGATTTCCTCAAAAAATTCCAATAGGTTGGTCAGGCAGGATCTTCCCTATCCTGTAATATACCTCGAGGTATTTCATAACCTTGTCCTTGAGGATTGACTCCAATAACTTTCCAACTACCGACGTCAAATTAATAGGCCTATAATTTCCTTTTTTCTGCCTTCCTCCTTTCTTAAACAGTGGAACTACATTTGCGACCTTCCAATCCTCTGGAACCATGCCAGAGTCTATTGATTTCTGGAAAATCAATTCCAATACCTTCACAATCTCCAAAGACACCTCCTTATGCGGTCCGGGAGATTTATCTATCTTTAGTCCATTCAGGTTACTATCTCTCAAGTAATCCTGACTGTACTTAATTCCATTCCTTGAGACTTCTATCAGGTATATTGCTATTGTCTTTCTCATTGAAGACTGATGGAAAATACTTATTTAGTTCCTCTTCCATCTCTTTGTTACCTATTATAATTTCCCCACCATAATTTTCAATCGGTCCTATATCTACCAGTGTCTCTTTTACACTTTATATATTTTTAAAAACTCACTATCACTTTTTATGTTATTTGCCAATGCTCTTTCATAATTCATCTTTTCTTTCCTAATGATTTTATTTCTCTTTTTATAAGTTTTCCAGTTCTCTGTTTTTTTCCACTAATTTTTGCTACCCTGTCTGCCTTCCCTTTTGCTTTTATTTTAGCCTTAACCCCTCTTATCAGCCACATTAGTGCCATTTTTCCATTCATAGTTTTCTTGGAATATATCTAACCTGGACTTTCCTTATTTCTTGTAGAAATATCATCCAATTCTCCCATTGAGCTTATTTTTCCATTCAACTTGGCCCAGTTCCTCTCTCATTCCACTGTAATAGCCTTCATTCCACTGAAATATTGACACACCTGATACCTCTTTTCCTTTTCAAATATGAAACTGAACTCAGTCATGTTATGGTCACTACTTCCTAAGGGTTCCATTACCTTTAGTTCCCTAATCACCTTAGGTTCATTACACATCACCCAATCCAAAAACCGTCAATCCCCTGGTGGCTTATCGACAAGCTGCTCCAAAAAGCCATGAGATGAGAGCCCATGGAATTACAGGAAAGATATTAGATTGGGTGGACCATTGGCTGATAGGCAGAAAGCAAAGGGTGGGAATAAAGAGATCTTTTTCTGGTTGGTATTCTACAAACTCTCTCTCCTGAGATCCAGTGCCTTCCTGACTTTCTCAATCCCCTTTCATGTTAAAATCCCCCATAATTATTTTGATGTTTTCCTTCTGACACACTTTTTCTATCTCCAGCTGTAACTTGTAGTCCATTTCCCGGCTGCTGTTTGGGGGCCTGTATATAACTGCCAATAGGGTCCTTTTACCTTTGTCATTTCTTAACTCAACCCACAAGGATTCTACCCCTTCTGACCCTATGTCCCTTCTTTCTAGTGATTTAATATCAATGCTTACCATTTGGACCACACTACCCCGCTACCTACCTGCCTATCTTTCCTATATAGTTCCTATTTGAAACTAACGGTCATTTCCAACAGTTCTCTTCAACCTGAATCATTAAAAATTAAGTTGAAAATGGTGGCATTGCTGGAGCCATTGTAACAGCAGCGCTGCCTTTGGTGCAGGCCGGCAGGGAGGAAGGAGCAGATTTAGCAGCGCTCCCGCAGGCTCCAATCGCCCCATCAACTGCCGTCAGCTCAACACAGGCTTTGAACAACCCGTTAAAGGAGCCAATGGTGGTTTCATTTAAAATCCTGTGCCAAAGGTGGTGGTGCCTATGATCGGTAGCAGTCACAAGGGGTTGCAGGCTTCAGGGGAGTGGAGGGCTGTCGCAGGGCACCATAAAACGAGGAGACCATCCCCCGTCTGAGAAGGAGAAACAAAGGAGGTTGCCCACGGGGCGCTAACCATGACGACGGACCAGTGAAGCGTTCTGCGGCTGAAAGACCCACACATGTGGCTGGCTGTTGGTGACTCGAGGTGAGGAATGTACAGAGGCTGTGGGCTACTAGAGTCTGCTGTTGCGAGACTCACGCTGGGCTGCGAACAGCTGGAGAATGGCTCGAAACTGGCTGAAGGGGTATCAGGTATGCGAGGAGGTGCTGACTGTTGTCGGAGGATCGGATCTTGAGCGTGGGTTGCAAATGATTTGGACTGGACTCTGTCTGGCTGTGCAGGCTGCAGAAGTGCTGGGGGACTCCCCTTTGCTTCTCTTTCTCTGTCTGTAAAAGGCGCTTCCAGCAATTTCTGTCGATGGCGAATCTGTCTGCCTTTCAGCAGGCAAAAGCAATTTCATGTAATATGACTGCTTTATTACAATGACAATAAATTGAATCTTAAAACCTTATTTCACTTTCCCTACACAGGAGTAAAACATGAAAGTCTGCAGTCACTGCAAATGAGGTAAAAACTCAGTGCTGGAGAAACTCAGCAGGTCAAACAGTGGACTTTCTATAGCAAAGATAAAGATACATGATCAGTGTTTCAGGCCCGAGCCACTTTCAAGTGGCTTGTCTCTGTAGTTATTGAGATTTGCTTGCACCACATACACCACATAATGGCCACATGTAAACCCACTTCAGGAAGAACATATAAAACCAGAACTGTTGTTGAATGATAGTAGTTTTTAGTGGCGACGCTCCACCTGTGTTCAGTTATGGGTGAAAATGTAATGATCTTTAGTCCCTGAGGAAATTGTCCAACTTGGTGCTTGGGAATTAAACCAACACTGTGGTTGATTCTCTCATCACAGGAAGTGCTAAATTTATTATCGCCTTTGTAATTGTGTGTAAATGGTCCTGCTTAAAAGTCCCCCCCCCCCCCCCACTGCCACCAAGTACACAGAATTTGATTAAACACTCGAATGCTCCAGCCATTTTTATTTTAATTTAAAACTTGAAATAAAGTTGCTGAAACTGTGGCACCCTGGCTGTTGGTATGAGTTTATTGGAGTGGGGAGTATTTTTCTTCAGCATTGTCAGGATAAACAACCAAATCTTCAGAAATGAGAGAAAAGGAAATTACATTAACATTTATTGGTTAAGAGGTTGCTAAAATTGCCCAGGAAGATTTCTTACAGTGATAGTGAAACAGAAGCCATAATACGTTTTCAAAAGAACCTAAGAAAAAGGTGGAGAAATAGGCCATCGGGTTTGCCCCGCCATTTAATCCTGAGCAGATCCATTTCCCCACTCAGTCCCACTGCCCGGCCTTCTTCCCATAACCTTTGATGCGCTGGCTAATCAACAACCTATCAATCTTGGTCTTAAATACACCCAATGACCTGGCCTCCACAACCACCTGTGGCAACAAATTCCACAGATTTACCACCCTCTGGCTGAAGGAATTCCTTGGCATCCCTGTTCTAAGTGGATGCCCTTTAATCCTGAAGTTGTGCCCTCTTGTCCTGGACTCTCCCATCATGGGAAACAAGCTTTCTACATTTGAAATGTCCCAATGAGATTCTCCCCCCCCCCCCCCCCCCCACCATTCTCCTAAATTCCAATGAGTACAGGCCAAGAGGTGTCAAATGTGATAAGCCTATCATGTGATAAGCCTATCATTTCTGGAATCATCCTTGTGAACATCCTCTGAACTCTCTCCAATGTCAGCACATCTTTTCTTAAATGAAGAACCTAAAACTGCTCATAATAGTTCAAGTGAGGTCTCACTCATGATTTAATAGCCTCAGCTGTTGAGTAGCTGAAGAAAAAGAAGGGAATCTGACAGTGAAGATAAATATAAGATCTGCTGAAAATATTCCCACTCTGTATCCTTGCAACCTGCTTGTGTACACAATCACAGATCAACTGAAATCCTTTCTTGCATCTGCTGTCATCCTTTGAAAACTTGATGCTCAGTCAGTGATGGCTTGGTCCATCTCACATAAATCAGCAAATGTGGGCAGACATTACAATAATTATGGTGTCCAGCAAATACATAGCTATTCCCAAATGATCATCCAGTTTCTTTGACAACAAAGCTGCAATATCAGACTTGCTATTCTAGAAGTCAAAGTTGGGGAACATAGTCTTGGGATAAGGGGTTGGTTATTTAGGACTGAGCTGATGCAATTCAGGTGGTGATCTTTAAAATACAAAACCCCAGAGGGATGCACCATGCTGACATGAAGTGGGGGGGGGGGTGGTGGGGGGGGGGGGATAGTTAGACTTTTTGGATAGTTTGACAAACAGACAGAAAGGCTCAAAATTAGCCAATATATTGGATGCCAGAGAAGGCTTGAGGAAGCATATGACCTGCTCCTTTATTTATTTCTCACATCTTATCTTCCCAAATATCTTGTTCAAGTAATATTATCAGAAGCAATAATTGAAGCCAATGTTGTTCAACTTCAATGTTATTATACCTTCTGTGGCTTTACACTGAGAGCTGTTGCAATACAGAATATAAAAAAAAACCCCATCAAATGAACACTATGCACATAAAAGGTGAGTTCATTGTTTTTAATAAGGCCAGATTTAGATGGGTGAGTCTTAGAAACTCACCTACAGATAACACAAAAGATATTTAAATTCCTGGGTCTCATTTAATTGCCACAATCCAATGTCCTAGTCAAGAAATTGAGGGGGGTGAACATCCATCCATAATGAAATGCAAGATAGCAGGATTGGTCCCCACATGTTTCTTAGAGGATGGTCACACAACCTTGAAAGTTAGATACAGCTACAGGGCAAAAAAAAACATGTTCTAACAGGAAAGTGGAGAAAAAGATTAAAATTTGCTTTTTTTTAAAAGCCCGTTCTGTCCTCAGTCCCTTTTTCCATTTGATTTGGCAAAGGAAAACCTGCTAAGGCTTCCTGGCTTGGCCACTAAGTTTAACGTTGTGTTTGGTTACCAGTTAGAACCTGTCTTTTTTATTTTTTAAAAAAGGAACATGGCAGTCTTGAGTAAATAGATTTGCTACCTTGTCATTTGAAAGATTAAATATTCAACAGGTTGGCTTCTGGAGACTCCTCTATAGTAAGTAACAGATGTTTTTAACTGGCTATATACACACATTTACCTGCCAGATTTATATACACATATTTACCTGTACTTCTCCATAAATTATTTTGCTATTATTTGATGTATATTATTATTTAAACTTCTTTTGTGATCTGGTGATCGGTGTCAGCCAGAATCACACTGTGGGAGCCTCTTAATGTTGGTTTGGGTAATATTATCAGCTCTGTAGCAGCATCGAGGCGGCTGCAATTTACAGTGGTACTAATATATATAAAACTTTCACATTATTGCTACAGATTTAAAGGATATGAATATGCTTTACAACTTTCTAATAAATATATTTAAAAAAGCTTGTTACCTCCTTACAGATTTTCACAGCATTTATCATATTAAAATAGCTATACCAAAATACAAATGTGCATTCGTTATCTCGAAAGGCTGTTCTGAAATGACAGACTGTTCCAACATATCCATGTAATAATTATTCTATAGAACAATAGTTTATGTGTAACTATTAAGTATTTGTTTCAGAAACAGGAGCAGGAACGTTAATCTTACCTGACAGAAGTGGGTTCGAGGGGAGTGCGTTTTACTTTGCAAAGTCACAGTAATGCACATATAATAAAGTGTGACTGAAATGAACACAAAGGCTCCTGTTGCCATGGGAGGCTTTGCGACATTAAATTTACAACAGGGCTAAATGACCAGCTCATCAAATGGATTTTAACTATAAGTCTAAATGTAATAACTTTGAACAGAGGATCCATAACGATAGCCCATACTGGCGAATAAGTAAATATAATTGTTCCAGCTAAAAGAAACAGATATTGCTGAAGATTTTTTTTCCATATGCTCTTCATATTTAAATAGTCTGAAATAAAAGATAACGTTAAACTTACCATATGGTGCCTCCATGTTTGTATTTAACTTTGTTCTTACATTGACCATTGTTTTCTTCCCAAGAGCTCAGTTTTAAAATTGTGGCTCTTACAAAGTTTTGAGGACTGAAAAGAAAGTTAACAAAGGTTTTTTTTCCACGTGGTTTTTGGTGTTACGAGTGATTGTGTGTGTATTACGTTATCATATTGATTCTTCTAATCAACCCTAATGTGGGTGGGGATGTTAAACAGTAACCAGGCTGTTTTGGAAGAGAATCTATATGGGAGCAGTTACTATGGTAATCATGAGGCTTGGACAAACTAACACCGAGCTCATATTAAAGCTTTTATTGCTGTGGTTTTTAAATTTCATCCTGGCCCTCATATTTTAAACCCTTTTCAGGCCCTTTTTTGAGAACGAATGCAGATAATTTCTGGGGTGAAAATTTTTGCCAAGTACCACAAAAGCCCCCTAACTCGCAAGGAGTCATCGAATTTGTGCAAGATATTTGAAAACTTGCAGTCATCGGCTTATTTCATCAACAAGAATAATCGTGACACCTCTGGCTGTCTGGATTAATTTTAGATTGGTGGCGCAGCTGCCATCTGTCAAATGATTCAAATGCATGATTATTAATAATTAGTAAATGAAGCGTGTATTGATCACTTTCTGATGGTGTGGCCAATATATGAAACCTTCATACTACCCTGCAATATAAGAAAATACTGTAATTGGAAGATGTTCCTTGAACTGCAGAAAGGTAACATAAGAGTTCTATGAAATGTTTAAATGTTTGCTCCAATGCTTTGCGTTTGGGAGTGAAAAAGACAATCTATGTAATAATTAATCTGGCTGCGAATCTGTGGTTGGTTCCACCTCAAGAAAAAATTAATTGGAACTGCTAACAGTTTACTCTTGTATGTTTCTGTAATTTTGTTTCAAACATGAATTTTTAAAACCTCCTCAACTTGCTGAGCCTATTCCTGGTGTTTTGTTGGCAGCAACATTTTATTTAGTTCAGTTACTCCTTATATATCCAATGCAACGTTCAAGCTGTGTACAGCACAATTTGAAAATACAGGAATAAATTATTTTACGCGCTTTTGATGAATTAAGATGAAGGATATACTAGTGATAAGATAGTTTTACAACTCATGCACTTGTCGAAAAATATTTTGTATCCACCTGTCAGATGAATTGTGCTTCGATTAAACATTTCATTTCAAATGAACATTTATGTTTTCAGGTCTGCACTAAGATATCAGCTGGTTATATGGTCTGGAGTAGACTTTGAGTTAATAACCTCCTGACTGAATCATATACAACTGTATTTTTTTTTTCAGAGAAGCCTTAAATAAGCACTGAAATAACTGGAATGTCATATTGATCATTTTTCACACCCAGGAAGAGAATTTTTATCTGACATGCCTGGCAAGGGCATAAAATATTACACATAAACCTTTATTGCCTCACATTGCTTTCTTTGTGTGATACATTTGAAAATTGCTTTTACCTGAAGTGAAACATAACTAACAACCGTCACCTGGTTGTTTTGGTTCACTTTCCAAATTCAACCTGGCCCTTCCATTGTGTAACTCATGAAATGTCCCTGTTAGTTGAACATGGATAACAGAATTTCATGCATCTTGTTAAATATTCTGGGAGGGAGGGAGGGATGGAGGGAAGGGAGTGAAATTAATCAAGATATCCCATGAGAAATTATCAGTAGAAACTGCCTGACTCAAAACTGATGTACGTTTTTTAAAACGCCCTCACTCCTGACGGCCTTCACGACGCCTGGCCTGAAAATGACCTCATCCCTGATGATTGGCAGCAATCCTGGTATTTCAGGGCTTCCTGTTCTTGCCGACTCAAACCTCTGCGAGCCGGTTCAGCCCACTGCAGTTGATGCCTTGTTGGGGGTGAACAGGGCAATGACATTTCCTGACTGGCTCATTTTCAATCTTGAAATGTGCAACAGCTTTGCAGTAAGATCCAAAAGCTGAAATTTCTAATAGTGGGTTCTCCATCAAAAAGTCATCAGTGCCCCACTGCAAAAACTGTCTCATTTATTCATCCACTTACTTCACAATATGTTGAAGTACCTAGTGGTTGACATGATTAGCAATTTAAAGTGGATCATTCAGGCATCACCCGGATGAGGACAGAAAACAGTTACCAACCTACAGATTACTGAGTGGCCATAGCCAACAGCCACCATTCAAGCACAAATGCAAAAGAAGTTCCTCTGGGGAGATATCTGTGTCAGGCAATATCTAAATATTCCTTGTCCATTCCAGAGAGCCACTTATGACTCCTACAGCTTGAAATGGAAAAATAACAAAAACTCGGTGACTTACGCTACATCTGTGGAGGCAAAGGGATGGTCGAGACTTGACATCAGGATTAAAGTGGAGAATGATGGATTTAACCTGTAAATTACCTGCATCATTTTAACTGCTGAGGCATACCTGCACTTTTACCACTATGAAACCCAGGGTGGTTGAGTTTGGACTACTGAGCAAAGAATAAAGAAAGTTGGCATATCCCAAGGATTTCATATTAGTATTATATAACAGTGCATGTCACTAAACCCAACTTTTAAACTAGAGGGATAATGTCGCGAATAGTCTACAAGTCAGGTAGCACCTAAGCAAGAGTCTCAGACTTCAGAACTAGGAAAAGCTAGAGATTCAATGAAAGCAGCGAGTGGATGAAGGAGCAAAAGGAATGGTCCATAATAGGGTGGAAAGCAGGACAGTTTAAATGACATAGGTACGACGATCCAAAAATGGATGGTAATATGGAATGCTTTAATGTGCTGGTAGGTAAAATGTCCCCTGAAATTTTAATGAAAATAAAATTTTAAATGTTGAGAACAGACAGTTCATATTGGGAACGGAATTAAAGGTGACTGTCACAACCTGAAATTTTGTTATGCCTTGATACTGAATGGAATGGCGCATAGCCACTATGTTGGGAGAGAACCCCTGTTGTGAGTGAGGAAACAGGTTTGGCAGGTCTCAAATGCAAAGACTCTGGACACAGTTTTGATGCGGAAGGATCTTATTTACAGGAGGCAAATGTGGGAAATGGTATCAGATGCAACCCACGCACGCACACACACACACACACACACACACACACACACACACACACACACACACACACACACACACAACAATGCCCACCACCCCTTGACTGAGTGCAGGCCTAACTCTATGCTGCAAGGGACACTAATTAAACACTTCCAGTGCTTTAACAGTGCACATCTTACAAAGTTTCTCCAGTCTTGATACTGTAACTCCTCCCCCTCCAGGATCACTAATAAAGATGGTATTGCTCAATCCCCATCCCTCAGTACTGACTTGGAATCAGGTCAACATCATGTAAGTTATGACTGTAAGTTTATAGTGATTAAAGCCTATTAATCTTGACTACTGGTCTACACATGGACGGATATGTTGGCATGGAATTGGGAGAGGAAATTCAAATGGATTGCCATTAGGAGATCCCCACTATTGCAACAGAGAGAGTGAAAGTGCTAAACTAAGGGATCTCCCAGTCTGCGTCCAGACTCTCCAATGTAGAAGGAGTACACAACGTGCACCAGATGCAATAGATAACCCTTGCAGATTCACAAGTGCCCTGAATGATGGTGAGGGAAGAGGCGTGGGCACAAGAGTCGCATTTCCTGCGGTCACAGGGGTAGGTGCCAAGGATGGTGGGAAGGGTGGAGTGGATGAAGGAATCATGGAGGGAGCAGACCTTGCAGAAAGCAGAGAGGCAAGATGTATCTGGTGATGAGATGACGTTGTAGCTGGTGCAAATTACAGAGGATGATATGTTGGAAGTGGAGGCCGGTGGGTTGGTAGGTGAGCACAGGGTGAATCATGTCCTTATTGCATCTGGGGGCAGAGGGGGCCAGGGCAGATGAGTGGGAAATCACATTGTTTGAAGGAGGAGGACACCTCTGATCATCTCACATGGAAGACCTTGTTCTGGAAGCAGATGTGATGGGGATGGAAGAATTGCAAGAAAGGAATAGAATCCTTTCAGGTATAGCAGTGGTTCCCAACCTTTTAGTTTCCACTCACATACCACTTTTAAGTATTCCCTATGCCATAAGTGTTCTGTGAGATTAATGAGGGATTTCTTAAGGTGGTATGTGAGTGGAAAGAAAAAGTTTGAAAACTACTGTTATAATCATTCCAAATTGATTCATTATGTGCACGGTTTCATAACTCCGAAGGAAATGGGCCAATGACAAATTTTCTCAAGCAAAATATTTCAATAACAATTGGGTCGAGAGCAGTGATTCTCAACCTTCCCCTCCTACTCACATACCACCTTTAGCAATCACTTACTAATCACAGAACACTTATGACATAGGGAATACTTAAAGTGGTATGTGAGTGGAAAGTAAAAGGTTGGGAACCACTGAGGTATAGGGTACATTTGTCATTCACTTTCTCTGCTCAGCACATTCCACTTCTGCCTGGTTGACCACTCCCATGTGGGGCCCCTGACTCACTCCACCTACCCTATCCTCTTTACAGAGCTCCTCTACAAACTTCCCTCTGCCCTGATGAAGCGTTTGGGCTCAAAACTTCGACCATTCTTTTTCTCCACCTGATGTTGCTCGACCTTCTGAGTTCCTCCGGTGTTTGGTTTCAGATTCCAGCATCTGCCCTCTCATATATTTCTTTGATGCTTTCCTCCCTGTTGCAAAGAATGCTGAAAGGTGTAATTTACTGTCAACTGTGCTTGAACTGAATCTGAGCAAGTAATCTAATTGTCACAAACTGAGCTATTCAGATCCAAACTGGTATCATTCAAATGCATACATGCATGTGATTTCCAGTATTAAGAGATTTTGAGTTCACAGAATTACAATCAGAATTTATTCTCATGACCGTGTCATGAAATTTGTTGTTTTGGAGAGACATCACAGTGTCAACTTTAGATAAACCAGCTTACAAATAAATAAAAATAGTACAAGAAAAAGTCAAAGTGAGGCAGTGTCTGGGGTTCATTGATCTTTCAGGAACCTGATGGCAGCGGGGAAGAACCTGTCCTTGTGCCGCTGAGTGTTTGTCTCCAGGATCCCGTACCTTTTCCCTGATGGTAGATAGTGAAGAGGGTGTGGCCTGGGTGGAGGGGGTCCTTGAAGATAGAGACTGCTTTCTTAAGACACCACCTTTTGTAAATGTCCTCAAGGGAGTGAAGACTGATGCCTATGATGTCGCAGGCTAAGTTACATGGTTCAACAGTAATGCAAAACTTGACGAAAGGCATTGAATATAATAATGATTCATACTCTTCTTTGGCTTGGCTTCACGGACGAAGATTTATGGAGGGGTATGTCCACGCCTGCTGCAGGCTCGTTGGTGACTGACAAGTCCGATGCGGGACAGGCAGGCACAGTTGCAGCGGTTGCAAGGAAAAATTGGTGGGTTGGGGTTGGGTGTTGGGTTTTTCCTCCTTTGTCTTTTGTCAGTGAGGTGGGCTCTGCGGTCTTCTTCAAAGGAGGTTGCTGCCCGCCGAACTGTGAGGCGCCAAGATGCACGATTGGAGGCGAGATCAGCCCACTGACGGTGGTCAATGTGGCAGGCACCAGGCACCAAGAGATTTCTTTAAGCAGTCCTTGTACCTCTTCTTTGGGGCACCTCTGTCTCGGTGGCCCGTGGAGAGCTCGCCATATAACACGATCTTGGGAAGGCGATGGTCCTCCATTCTGGAGATGTGACCCGCCCAGCGCAGTTGGGTCTTCAGCAGCATGGATTCGATGCTTGCGGACTCTGCCAGCTCGAGTACTTCGATGTTGGTGATGAAGTCACTCCAATGAATGTTGAGGACGGAGCGGAGACAGTGCTGATGGAAGCGTTCTAGGAGCCGTAGGTGATGCTGGTAGAGGACCCATGATTCGGAGCCGAACAGAAGTGTGGGTATGACAATGGGTCTGTACACACTGATCTTTGTGTGTTTCTTCAGGTGGTTGTTTTTCCAGACTCTTTTGTGTAGTCTTCCAAAGGCACTATTTGCCTTGGCGAGTCTGTTGTCTATCTCGTTGTCGATCCTTGCATCAGATGAAATTGTGCAGCCGAGGTAGGTAAACTGGTTTACATCCGGAACTGCACGGATGGCAGTCTCTTCAATCTGAGGCGCCTGCAAGCTCACACCAAGACACAAGAGTAACTTGTCCGTGAACTACTCTTTGCAGACGATGCCGCTTTAGTTGCCCATTCAGAGCCAGCTCTCCAGCGCATGACGTCCTGTTTTGCGGAAACTGCCAAAATGTTTGGCCTGGAAGTCAGCCTGAAGAAAACTGAGGTCCTCCATCAGCCAGCTCCCCACCATGACTACCAGCGCCCCCACATCTCCATCGGGCACACAGAACTCAAAATGGTCAACCATACTCTATTAATATTCCTAATGAAGCATCCTGTTGTTAGTGACAGATTTTGCATGTTGCCTTTTTTTTTAATAACTTTGGAAATATAATTAATTAGTCACAAAAGTATTTTAATTTAAAAAAAATGTAATTTATTTTAGAGATACAGCACGGTAACCTGCTCTTCTGGCCCACAAACCCATGCTGCCCAAATATACCCATGTGACCAATGACCCGTACGTCTTTGTAAACAAAACAGTAAACAAAATGATATTACATTTTACAGAAAGTGGTGGACATTTTAATTCATGATTATGAACAAAATCCTATGTTTACTATAGGTAAAAAAAAAACTCATCTGAGAAAATATAATTCCATTGATTTTACTTTAATTCCTCCCAAAATAATTGAGTTGATTATGAGGAGTAGGTTTGAAGACTGGTTGTGCACGAGACAAATTAAGATCAGTCACCATGACCTTGCACAGGAAAAAACCTGTCTGATCTCCGTGAGTAAGTGACAATAGAAGCTGGTCTTTTTATTGTTCTCATTGGCTTTGAAAAATACAGTTGAACACAAAGGATTATAAATTAATTTCAAGTCTATGGGGCTTCAGAATAAAAATGTGTCCAAGAAACTGGTTAAATGTTAGAAAATAGTTGGCTTTGGTGACAGTCTGGGGCTAAGTGTAATATGGAACAATCCAGGTCCATATTGGAATTATGGTTATTCCTCATTTACATCAGTGGTTTGCATTCTGAAACCCTACAACTAGGAAATGAACTGGGATTAAAGGAGGTAGTATGGAAACCGTATTGTTAGGAGGAGTCTGAAACAAATAAATGTCAAAGTTAAGAGAATGGGATGGAAAAGTTTTATCTTGGATGCAAATTCACCAAACTGATCTGTTGGTTAGTGAAATATAGGGCCAAACTCATGAAAAAAAATGAATGAAGCACTTGTATCCATTATGTTCTTGGGAAAAAGCTTACATGTAACCTTGGAACAACAGGAGGAGAATTAGAATCAGAATCAGTTTATTGTCTTGGACGTGTATGACAAAATTTGTTTTGCAGCACAAGTTTCATGCATTACAGGTGCAAAATTGCTATAAGTAACAATTCTATAAAAACAAAATTTTAAGAATTTAATGCAGAAAAGAGTATTTATGAGGTATTTATTGGTTCATTGTCCGTTTAGAAATCTAATGGCTGGGGGGACGGGGGACGGGGAAGTATCTGTTTTTGTAACATTGAGTTTGTGTCTTTAGGCTCCTTTACCTCCTTCCTGATGGTAGCAGTGAGAAAAGGGCATGACATGGGTGATGAGGGTTCTTGCTGATTGAAGCTGCTTTCTTGAAACACCGCCTGGTTTGCTGTTGGGTGATTGCTGCTGGCAATGTTCTCGATGGTGGGGAGGGTTTTGCTCATGATGTCCTGGGTATGTCCACTACCCTTTTGTAGGGCCCTTAGCCATTGGCTAATTTAAATAATCTCAGTTCATTATTGGTTAGGCAGATCAGAACTGTATAAATCATCGATGCATAGCTCATTCTTTCTCTTTGCCTCATGATCCAAGCCTCGGACATCACTCCACGCCAGGTTGCCACTGTGAACATCGCTGGAAATATCGTGGGTAAGGTGTGCACTATACTGAAGCTGAGCTGTAATACTGCGATAGATCAGTACTTGCAGAGCCGTGTGTGTGTGTGTGTGTGTGTGTGTGTGTGTGTGTGTGTGTGGTGTGTGTGTGTGTGTGTGTGTGTGTGTGTGTGTGTGTGTGTGTGTGTGTGTGTGTGAGAGTACACACTTTACAGACAGGGACTTAAGTGTATGAGTGTGTAGAGTATAGGTGGTCACTGGTATCAGTGTTCAACCTATGTCCAATGTGAATATTTATATAATTGTTTAAGTAATATAATAATCGAGTACCGTTTGAAATTCTCCTGTTTATCTCCTGTGTGTTAAAGTTACGTGTGATTGCAACACGTGTCCTGACTCATCTCTGTGTGAACCCACTGAACCTAATACCTTTCCCAACTCAACAAATGGCCTAAACTAGTGGTTCTCAACCTTTTTCTTTCCACTCACATCCCACTTTAAATAATCTCTATGCCATCGGTAATTAGTAAGGGATTGTATGTGAGTGGAAAGGGAAGGTTGAGAATCACTGCTCTAGACCCAATTTGTTACTGAAATATTTTGTCATTGGCCCATTTCCTTTGGAGTTGTGAAACTGTGCACATAATGAGTCAATTAGGTACGATTAAAACAGTGGTGTTCAAACATTTTCTTTCTACCCACATCCCACCTTAAGCAATCCCTTACTAATCACAGACACCTATGGCATAGGGATTACTTAAAATGATATGAGAGTGGAAAGAAAAAGGTTGAGGACCACTGCCCTTGGAATTTGCCCATTTCTAGAGTCACTTACATTAGAAATTTGGACAAGGAGATCTACTGCAGAATTGTTTTTCTAAACCTTTAACCCTTACATACACTTACCATCTCCTCTTCTTCAGTCCTTTTGATGATCCTAGAACATTTAATTGATAACAAAGGGAAAGTGTAGGAACTTATTCGCTCTTACTACCTCTAAGCAAGGTTTTGGTTATTATTTTGGATGTTATGAATTGTTCTAGGCAGTATATATTAGCAAAACCCTGATGGATACAAAATGTTAATTTAGCAGAATAATACCTGGAGCCCAATGTTTAAATAAAGTACTAGAGTTACTTTTCCAAGAATTTTTCTAAGAAATGAAGTGATAGGTTTCAAATGTTAGGGAAATCTGTTGGGGTAACTGGAGTTGGTTATTGGTTAGACCATGGGAGGCTGTGTGTGCGTAATCGGGAGAGGGAGATGGTGTACTGATATTACAAACATTTATTTTCATCTTACTATATATAAACATGGCTGTACTTCCGGAAGAATGAATTTGGTGTTGAAGCTTGTGGCTGATACAAAAATTGACAACCAGTTGATCTTGAACAATAAGTGAGACAAACGGTCAACAAATCAAGCAGCTCATTTGGAGGAAGAAATTTCAGATTGATGATTTTTCATCAACCTTATGATCTGATGGATGTAATCATGAAGGAAACAGTTGCTGAAGAAGATATGGTTCAAAGCATTGGGAGTGAAGCACTTTGGATAGAGTACCATATGGAGGTTACGCTGTTCACGTGGTAATATTTTGAAGGAGGTGAGTGTGAAAAGTTTGGAAAATAGTAACCAAAGGTCATAGATTTAAAATAATTGGCAAAAAGAAGTAAAAGAGAAATTAAAATGACTTATGGAAATGATCATAAAGATGTATGTATCCATCAAGTTTTTCATATAAATAAACTGGAGAATTGATTTGAAATGGGCAGTTCTCTCCAAGACCAATAGGAACTAAGACAATCCTCCATCAGCAATGTGATTCCACAATGTCTAATTTATTTGAATCATGTAATTAGTCAAAAAATCTGATGTATTTGCATTATGTAATGGTGTAATACATAAGACTTTACTGATTCCAAGTTTGGAGGGGTACTGCGTGCAGTTTTGTCACCCACCTATGGGAAAGATATCAGTAAGATTGAAAGAGTGCAGAGAAAATTTACAAGGATGTTGCTGGAACTCAAGGCATTGAGATATTGAATAGATTATGACTTTATTCAATGTAGCTTTGAAGAATGAGAGGAGATTTGATAGACGGATCCAAAATTATGAGGGATATAAATAGGATAAATGTAAGCTGTCTTTTTTCACTGATATTGGGTGAGAAAAGATCTCGAGGACATGGTTAAGGATGAAAGGTAAAATTTTTAAGGGGAGCATTGGGGAGGTGGGGTGGTGAGAGTGTGAAGTGAACCTGCTAGTGGAAGTGGTGGATGTGAGTCTGATTCTGACATTTAAGAGAAGATTTGATAGGTACGTGGATGAGAGGAGTATGGAGGGCTAGGGTTTGGATGCAGGTTGATGGGACCATGAGAAAAATATAGAGGGTTAATGCATCAGAAGCAGAAAAAAAAGAATAAAGACATTACCTTTGCATAGAACCTGGTGAACGACATTTACATTTTACATTTAAAGATACAGTGCAGTAACAGGTCCTTTTGGCCCACAAGCAAGCACCACCCAAATACATCCCTGTGACCAATTAACCTACTAAACCTTTACGGGAGAAATCGGAGCACCTGGAGGAAATCCATGCAGACATGGTGAAAATGTAAAGTTCCTTATAGACAGCGCTGGAATTGAACCCGGATCACTGGTGTTGTAATAGCGTTGCGCTAACTGCAATGCTAAATGAGCTAATACAGCATCCATTTAAATGCTGTCTGATCGATCATGTTGAATAAGATGGCAACTTAGGCATATTATGAGTGCTGCCCAGGAATACTTGAACTGTACAGTAGATTCCTAGCTATGAGAGCTATAGCTCTACACCTGACTAATGATATATTTCTCCATTTAAAATGATTCCAGAGCAAACACCGGTAAGTGTCTGACTTGTTTACATTCTCATTGCATGAATAGCAATTAATACCTGCCTTATGCACATAACCACAAGTTAAATAGTTGGAGATCCAGGACTTATCTAGTATTATGCGGAACAATGGACTGTTCCAAGCTTTTCTAGAAAGGCGGGGAAAAGAACTCAGGAAGTTTAAAAGGATGTACTTTTTAAAATAGTTAATTTAAATTATTTGAAGTATTATAAATGCAAAGGTGAATCTCCATAGAAAGAGAATCTGGGAAAAACAGTACCTATTGCATGCCTGGGTACATGTCATTTGTCTTATGAATGGGCAATACCAACTCTTGATTTACAGATTCAGTTAAAAAAAGATCATGTTTATTTTTCGAGGGAAAGATGCCAGTTTGGCATAATTTGCCCCAGGACTGAACTTGCTTTTATTTATTTTGTCTATGGACCATTGAAAGAGATTGTGAATGGTATTGTGAATGACGTCTACCAGAGCATGGTAGATGTCCTGGGAGTGCTTGTTCACCTGGTGAAAAAGTATTATAAGTGAGTGAATTTTGCTGGAGCTCACACAAATTCTTAAACTCATCTTTCTTGCTTTGCGATGAACTGTCCAAGAGTTATGGAAGGAGGGCACTGTGCCCAGTGGGAATTACACTTCTATATAAGCACAAAGGAGAGACTATGCCATAAAGTCAAGTCTCCGAATCCAAGTGAGACTGTTTTCACATTTTTAAAATTGATCCAGATTGCCTTCTGGATCAAGGTTCAGGTTATGTTAATTTTAGAACTGTAGAATCTTTGCGTGGCTAGTTTTATTGTGAACTCATCTCCAGATTCAAGGATAGTTTATTCACTGCAGTTGTTAGACACAAATGTACCTCTCATATGTTGCATTTCTACGGTTTTAACTTTACTTTTCTCCATATCCTACACTTTTTCTTGTACACTATTACCCTGTTTTCTTTGACGTACTGTAACATGCACTTTTGTTTCATTATTGTACTAGCTACTGTACTCAAGTATGGGCGACTTGCCTGGATAGCACGTGATATAAAGCTTTTCACAGTATCTTGGTACGTGATAATAAGCAATTCAATTATATCATCAGAATCTTCAAGATTAAAATATCATTAACTGATTATCCACATTTATCTTCAAGACCTAGTCTAAAGAAAGAAAGAACAAGAGAAATTACCCTATAATTAGTTCACACTGAGCATTGAATCTGGGTGTGAGAGAAGAGTTCAAGGTAAGGATTCAGCTGGAAGAGAACCATGAATGAAAAGAAGAAGAAAAAAACAATATTAGCAAATCGATGAAGAATGAAGAATAATACCAAATGACTGAGAAGTCTAGTGCACAAACGTGGTGGGTCATGCACCATCCATGGAAAGCATACGCAGTCGAGAATTTCTTCAGTTATTCTGTAAGCTAGGCAGATGCTGGTCAAAGGTGTGTGGGGGATTGGTGGGGTGGGGAAGAGCACAGGCTAACAGGTGATGGGTGGATACCGGTGGGAGAGACAAGGAGAGAAAGGAGCTGAGAGGTGATAGGGAGAGAGATCAAAGGGCTGAGAAAGATAGAGTTCAAGCCCATGCTACTTCCAGGATTTCCACGTGCAGGAATATTTTGTACAACTGAGGCCCTTATGGTGTTGTTTCAAGGCACTCCTAACCATCTCCATTCATATGTTTAACACATGGAAAACATGGAGCAAAACTTCATATGAATCCACAGAGGTCATCTGTAGCATCCAGTCCTCCTGTTCTGGCTTCCTCTACGTTGGGGAGACTGGATGCAGGCTGGGAGATCATTTCATTGAGCATTTTCTCTCTGTCTGCTGCAATAACAGGGATCTTCCAGATTCCGACAATTTTAATTCCACACACTATTCCCACACCGACATGTCTATCCATGGCCTCGTGCACTGCCAATCTCAGGCTACCTGCAAATTGGAGGAATATTGTGTCTGTGCACTCTCAAATCAGATGGCATTAACATCGACTTCTCCAGTTTCCATTAAACCCCTCTCCCCAGTCTCTCTCTTTCCCCATTCCTCTGTATCCTTTCCTCCAGTTTCACCTCCTTCCAATTTAAAGAGCTACCTCTCCCTCTATCACATTTTCAGCTTTTTCTACCTATGTCCTCCAATCTGTTAGCTCCACCTCTCACTTTCTCCCTCCTCTCCTCCCCACCTTTTTATTCGTGCCTGCCTGCTTTTTGCTCATATCTTGATGAAGGGCTCAGGATCAAAACGTTGGTTATATATCAATGCCTCCTATGGATGTTGTCTGGCTGCATTTCTCCAGAAATTTTGTGTATTTTCTGCAGACTTTCCTGTTCAACTGAAAACCAAGAAGTATGTTATTATGCACTAAGTGCTGAATATTGCCCTGATCCTGAACATCCACAGGATGTTTTGCATTCATGAGAGAACTGACACACCTTATCAAAAAATGGCACCTGTGCACTGCGTTGGAAACCTGCCAGATTTGTTTTTGAATGTCTGTGTTGGGGGCCGTAATCCACAATGTTTGACTCAGAGATGATTCTAAGACAATTAAACTACACTATTCTAATTACACTGACTGCAAGTAGTAAAGATTTATCTGAAAATGCTTAAAAATTTTGTCTTGCCACAGAAGCCCAGTGCCTGACAAACCAAATCAATAAGAGCATTACCTCACCGTGGTCTGATTTATGAGGGTGTGAGCGATAGCATTGGCAAACAGTTTTTATTGCAGCTCTTGGATTATGTTGTCACGCAAAGGTTTAATTTATTGTTGCCGATCTACAGTTTAAAATAGAAAGAAATGAATTTGTTGCAAAAAAATTTGTGGTAATATTATATCAGAAAAAGCAAAAAAAAAACTCTCCCTTTGCTCTTTTCAAATGTTTTTCATTAAAACAGCATTTTATATCTAATTCTTTTATATCTAATTTATGAAAGTATTTTAATATCACAACAGAAGATGTTTATAATACATAATCATAATGAATAGCTGAGAACAGATTAGTTATTGGAAGCATAGTGGATAGAGGTTTAGTGTTCTGGTTTAAGATTGAGATAAAGGTCATGCATTTCGATGATACACATGGTAATTGCACTTAAAATTGAGATAACTTTGAACTGGGTGTTTTTCCTTCCCGTTTTGTTCAAATGAATTTGCATTCAAATTAAAAGACTGCGCTTAAAAAAATAGTCATTTTCAGTCACTGCATGAAGGTTGCCATGGTGATTAATTGAGACTAAGAATATTACTGATATTGTGTATTTTTTAACTCGTGGACACAATTCAAATTCTTCGACCCTGGATGAAATTTAAAGTTCACAATCTTTGCTTTGATTTTTTTTGGTTGATTGCAAGTGAACCATGGTTAAAAAAGCCGACAGAATCATTTGCCCTATATGTAAAGGTAAAGGTTCCATTATTGTCAGGTAATACTACATTAGAATGTAACATACATGAAATTCTTTAACTTTTTCCTACCGTAAGGCAGACAGAGAGTCACCACTTTTTCCAGAGCCCCTCACAGAAACCTACAGCATCTGGTGTTCCCAGGTGATCTCTCCTTCAAGTAATGACCAGGCCTGAGCCTGCTTAGCTTTCCGAGATCAGACAATCCCAGGCATACTCAGGCAATTCGGTGTATACAGTATAGGCAGAAAAACTCTTGGGTCCAAAGCTTGTATCTCCGTACGAATTCTGAAAAGTTAGTAGCCAACAAAATCTATCCCATTGTGGTCATTTTCCAGATACTAAGCAAATACTGAGTTGTCAAATTAGCACATGGGTATTGGGAGTGTCCACGATCCAGTTACTCCTGGGAACTTTGCAATTGATGTCATCACAACACACTATAAAAAAATTGCAAATTGTGACATTACTTCTCTGTTGAACAATCGAAGAAGGAAAATATCTTTCAATATATTTTTCCAGTTCATTTCTCAAATTGGCCACTGGTATTGCAGTGGACATGACGAAATAACCACACAAGGCACTTTTTAGAGTGACTCAGATGGATTTACGCTTCATCACCCAAGCAACCTTTTAAAAGCCGGAATCACGCATTTGACATGTGGTAACGTCATTATGCACTGACATCACATGGCCGGTTTGATGCCTTCTAGCGCCGCTACAGATTAAATGTGCTGCTGAATAATACAATCTTTGTACGTTGCATTTAGGAAGAAGGCAGGAATATCTTAGCACTGGCAAGCTGTCTTACATGGAATCTGAGGGAATTATACGGACCACACTTCTAGCCCGGTTAGCGCAGAATTAGATGAATATTTTTTTTAAAAAGGAAAGGATATGCAGAGGAAATCCTCCCAATGCAAAGGGATCAAATTGGTGCTTCAGTTTCTCCAGACACCTGCAGGTTGCTGGGTTAAGCTCCTGGACTGTAGGCAAACTTGGGAGTTTATGGAAATGTGATTAGTAAAAGTAGTTTAAAAGAACTGAATGATGGGCTAAGGGGCCTGTTTCCTTACTGTAAGACTCCACATAGTTGTTTTTGTTTTTAAATGGAAAGTTTTGAAAAGTTATAAGAGCAATTGATTCTGAGCTATCTTTCGTTAAACCTTCCATGTAACATTGATTTACAGTTCAAATGTGAAGAAAACAACCTTGATGTTTTAGACAAACTATAATATTCTATAGCGGTGTTCAAACATCACAGCACTCCTCTTGGGTTCTTCTGTTGGGGGAAGAGTACACCTGTGATTCATTGCAGGAATAATGCAGTTCCTGTTTCAGTCAACAGAATGCCAACTTGAATTTGAATCAGCAAGCTGAGGGATATCAGTTAACATATAGAGATAGGTGTACATCAAGCAGAATGTAATTTACAAGAGATAGACTTGCTTGCATATTTTATATATGTTGCTTAAAATATTGTGCAGACAATTTCTATTAAATATTTAAGTGCATACTTATACATCAATCTACAGTTAAACGAAACTAATATTTACTCTTTCACAGCTCAAATGTTCTCATTACATCGTGTATATAACATGGCATGATTTTCTGTCTAATTCAAGCATTATGACACGAGATTATGATGCACTTAATTCTGAAATTTGAGCCATGGTGAAAATGTCCCAATATCTGTGCAAGGTACTGAAAAGTGCACCTTACATTTTTAAGATGACAAAAAAATATCCACATTGGATATTGTGAATAATTTATAGTTTTGAAGCTACATAATCTTGACAAATGTAAATTTTAAAATTAGATTTCTTTAACTGAAGTGATGCTCATTTCTAAGAGACCACAGTGAAGTTGGTACATGTTGTATTTGAGACAATTCTCAAACCCCAAGCCTTGACATGGATGGAATTTGAACCTACTTGCCCTTCCACTTTTTTGCTTTTTTTTGTGACCTTGCAGAGATCACATTTTATATGATAAAATATATTCATTTTTGGTTACTATATTCAATCACCTGGAAAGACTAGGAGGTTAGTGATGTGATAAAATAAATGAGTAAAATAATGGAAATCAAAATAAATGAATGGTGAGATGAGGTTTAGTGTCCTGCCATATTGGAATTGGACCCATTGTTGGTTATACAAAATACATCATACAGTAGCAACAGTGAATTGTATACTGCATCTGAAATTAAGCTTCATTGGTGGGTCTGAATTTCAAATTGATTCTCTCTCTCTCTAAATCTCTATTTCTTCCATTTTCTCCCCTCTCCTCTCACTCTCCTCCCTCTTCCTCCCCTTCTCCCTCTCTTTCCCCATTCTCTTTCGCTCCCCTCTCTTTCCTTTTCTCTCTCCTCTCCCTCTCTTTCTCTTTTTCCCTTTTTTGTCTCTTTCTCCATCTCTCCCCTTCAATCCTTCTCACCTCTCTCCCTTTCTCCCCTCCTCACTCTCTTTTTTTCTGTCTCTCTACTCTCCACATTCTTTCTCTTTATATGAGTTGATGACCATTTCCAGCAGTTGGCTTAGTTTATATCGGCAGACTACAAAACAATAGTTGTACTAAATACCAGGTTTATCGTGGCCAATTGGGGAAAATTGTCCGCATTATCTGTGATAATATTCTTTTCTCATCTTCCTTCTTCTTCTTTTATCAGCTATGCAAAGGGACATCCAGTAGAGGGCAATCTTGGTTTGTCTTTTTACATCCTGTATTTTCTTAACATTGTTTTCAGAAAAATATACACCCTTCACTAGTACTCCTTAAGTATAGTTTTGCCCATATTATATCTTTATTATGCATACCTTTAAAATTATTGAAATTTATTCAACTTAAATAACTCTGAGCTACAAACCCTCGAGTTTTTTTTTTGCATGTTGTACCAGTTGCTACTATATCATGGAAACTAAACAGATTTAATGTACATGTTAATTGCAAAGAATATGTCATACAATTGATATTGTCTTAACAGAAATTTTAAAATCATTTGTAATAATTCAATAATTATTTAATTCCTAACAGAAAATATTATCTTTGAAATGTTGGATAAACCACATTAGTAAATATGCTGCATTGTAGTTTGTTTTTTCTGGTCCTATTTCAAGTTAATGTTTTAAATAAATTGATTGGTTTACAGTTTGATAGAAAATAGGAAACAGAACATATTTTTAGTAACATATTCACTTCACCCCATCAACTAACATGGCATCACATGAAAAGGACTCTTTTATTTAAATTAATTCATGCAGAACATAGATTATTACTACAGGAGTCTCCATAGTAAGGTAGAAAAGCTGAACATGGTTTCCCTGCTTTAGTAAGGAGTTTTCTTTGAACCAATTTTCCCATGATGGAAAAATGCACTTTGATATAGTGGAGTTAGGACAGTATTAGAAATTGTATAGGGTCACTACTTACTTCCAGCTAACATTTCCATCTGCTTTGACAAAGATGTCTGAGAGACCTGACTATGAACCAAAGACATTCTTCAGAATAAATTCCATTAATTGCAAAATTCCATTAATTGCACAGGTTTTGGAGCCACCTGTGCACATGTTGACAGTGAGCATGCCATGTAACAATGAGATATCAAAATCTGAAGAACTGATGAAAGTTTGGATCAATTTCTGTTTGGAAATTAGACAGTGTATTTCATTCATTGGTACAGTCCTGACTTCTCTGTTAAAACACAACTTCTTAGTGTTATTGTTTAATTGTGTTTTAGGCAAGGACGTTTTAATTCTTATTTATGCCTGAGCGATAAATCTTCCCTGCATACATTCATTCAGAAGATCATTTAAAACAAGTGCCTACTTTATGGAATAGTTGCACATGAGGAATATGCCTATCGGATCCCAAATATTCATGTTATGGCAGATGGAGATAGCACAGCCAATTCTCTTCAATGCAACCATATCATCTGAAAAATAAGGTACAACCCCATTAAAATTCATATTTCAAGTTTTAATTCATATGTAGATAGGATAGACATGTCATTAACATATAGTAGTTTCATTAAAAAATAAATTGGAAAAATTAGGTGGTGAAATGGAGGTGACAGAAATTCTCTCTGAAAAGACCCTTTTTTTTGACATTACTCAATGCAGTTACACTTAATCAGGGAGATAATTACATTTCAGATTTTAATAGCATGTGCCTGGAAAGAAAGAAAAGTACCCTGATTACCAGCATGAAATGCACGATAGCATCAGAGAGATGATTCTTTGAAGTTAATGGAATTTACTCAGAGGCTTAGAAACTGGGTTGATTTTTTTTTAGACATTTTCAATCTGAGCAATGATCCTGAAAGCCTTATAACCCACAATTTAACTGTCCTGTTACAGATATATTAAAACAAAAACCACTACATTTTACACCTCTAAATAAAAGAAAATCAGGTTACTGTTTCAAATAAAACTACTGTATTAGCAAAGCTAGAGATAGAGTTAGTAAAAATGAGCAAAGCACGCAACCAGCAAGTGAAACACGAAAGCCTGCAGACACTGTGATTGTAGTAAAAGCAAAGCTGGAGGAACTCAGCCCGTCTCGCAGCGCCCATTGGAGGAGCTTCCTATGGATGTTTTGTTCCTCCAGCGGTTCTGTGGTACTTTCTTTACAACCAGCAAAATAAATTTACAAATAGGGTAATAGATTTGCCAAATGTGTTTTGCTATTTAGGTTTTTTTTTAAATTTCTCAAATATTCCCAACTCTACCTGGTAAATGTCACAAGGTAATTATTCATTTTAGATCTGCTACTGATGAATACATAGCATATGTGAATTAATTCCCATTGTGTTACAAGGAGAAATCAATGTTCTTTAAATGAATTGGTTGTCTGGTATCTATGTATGTGTAATAGGATCAAACTGCTCCACTAAATTTACTGGGGCATTTTGGTTTGGTTTCTCCAGGATCAGGGATAGGAATAGAAATGATGAAAATCGCACCCGGATATCATGAGATCTAGAATAAATGAAAATATAAATAATACACATTTTTATACATATATCTAACAAGGTTGGATGTGTACATGGATGTGAGGGGGTTAGAGGGTTATTGCCGGAGAGTGGGAGGGGGAGCTAGTGGAGTTGTTCAAGTGAACCGGCGCGAACTCGAAGGGCTGACATGGCCTGTTTCCGTGCTGTAAATGGTTATATGGTTAAATAAACTAGTACAAATAGTTCAGATCTTGAACATAAGGTTTAGACAATTAATGAATGAATGAACGGATCTGGTACGTTAATTAAGCTAAAAGTAAAAATTAATCCATCTCTGAAAGCAGATGGTGAAGGCGAAACACTAAAATGTTCTCACTAAATCCACCGTGTTCTTTTTTCATAATTTTCTAAATTAAATGACCTACTTGTCATAATCTTTCCAAAGAGCACGGAGCTTTCCAATTTTATCAGGTACTGAATGTGGATTTGCCAAGGTCAGCACTGGCAGTTACTACATAGTCTTCATGCACCTGGTCAGTAATTTCATCCCTCCAAGTATCAGGATCATGGACATTTTATACAGAACTGCAATTTTTCACAGTTTTTTCAGATCGAATATTACTGCTATGAAGTCGAAAACCAAAAGATTGAAGGTGCCAATGGATATGATTTTTGTAACTGCTCTGCTTTGGAGTGGAATCCACTCAGCAGTCCTAAAAGGGAATTAAGACAGATGTTAAATTTAAATGTAGGCATGCAGCACAGTAACAGGCCCTTTCAGCCCAATTACTCCCAACTGACCTACAACACCCTGGTACATTTTGAACGGTGGGAGGAAATTGGAGCGCCAGGAGAAAACCCACACAAACTCCATACAGTCATGGCCGGATTCAAACTCCAGCCTGCTGGCACTGTTACAACATTACGCTAAGCGCAATGCTAACCGTGTTTACAACAGTTCTGATGGGTTCATTTCATATTTTTCCGCAACAGAAATAATCCTGCATTAACTGCCAAAGTTTAGATTCAGGAAGTAAAAATAAGGAAAGTGAAACATATATGCTTTTTACACTGCCCTTTCGTTCCAGGACACTTGCTCCTTTTTCCTGAAATGCCTGCTGTGTAAAAAGCACCGAGTTGGAATTGGGGGTTGGGGAGGGGGTCATTCCAGACCCGGCCTTTTTCCGGCAATGGACCTAGTAAAATGCCTGGAAGTGTAAAAGGCGCTTCTGGTATTCTGGGACCAACTCGGGTAAGTAATATGGCATTCTAATGATGTATAAAGTGCGCAAAATTTCAACGGGAGATTTGAAAATTTTAAACCAACAGGCAGTTCTCAGTATCCAACAACCAAGGTGTCTGCCAATTGGATTGATTCAGAGATCCGTGAGCTTCTCGTCATCCATGCAGAGAACAAAATAAACCGCCACATAATGGGCAAGTTGAGGAATGGGTCGATATTAGAGAGGGTACCTCAAAAAATGTGACATAGGGGCTTTGCTCAGGACAAGTCCCAGGTCATTAGTCAACTGAAAAGCCTGCCTAGAAAGTACCACCAGGTAAATGACTAGTTTCTCTTTGGAGCAACATGGAAGATACATTGTCTCCTGAAATTGTTCCAGCACCAGGCTTGGTGCCGGGGTCCCGAGTGGCATGGAAACCGAGCCCAGCTATACAGAACCTGTGCCCACCCCCCCCCCCCCACCCCCCCACCACCACCAAGCAACCAGGTAAAAACTTATTTCTTCTCGCGATCAACAATTTTTGTTATGTATTTTGTAAATGTGTCTGCCAATAAAGAGCGGTCTTGCTAATGTAGCTTGTGCTCTATTGTTTTCTAGCCAAAGAAGAAACAGAGATGAACCAAGGCACAGGTGGTGACCCAGGAAATGAGGGAGATGCTACTGTCTATGGACCATGATGAAGTGGGGAGGGAGCGAATTTGGCAGGAGGTGCAGGGGGCCCACCTTCAACCTCCTCCTTCCTCCAGCTGCTGGAGTGATGTGACCATCGCAAATAGTTAATGATGTCTGGTTTTATTGCACAGTTGTAAATAGTGATACGCAGTTGAATTAAAAGTTTTTTAATTTTGCTTCTATCTCCTGTTCACTACAATACCCTGACTACAATACATTAACTTAAAGCTGTCATTTTACTCGCTTAAGTTGCTTACAGAATGGACATAATATTTTCACGGATAGCCTGGTGACTGTGAGCTTGTGCACCCTGATAGGCAACCCAATCAAGCTCCTCAGGGAGATCGGGTAGCTCAGTGTTCCACTCTGGCAAGAAGAGCTCTTTGTTGATCTCACATATATTGTGTAGAACACATCAGGCAACAACGGCTGATACAAGAGTGGTACAAACATCAAGTCGCTTGGCCAGGCACCTCGAGCAACCTTTGAGATGACCGAAAGCATTCTCTACCACCATCTGTGTTGAGCTCAAATGGAAGTTAAAGCTTTGCTGCCATTGATCCAGTGCATGGAGGTTAGCGAACCCCTTCATCAGCCACTTTCTGAGGGGGTAGGGTCTCCGATTAGATGCACGGGGATTTCCATTCCATTAACAGTTCTGGATTTCCATGGGCCGAGCAGTGGAGATGTATAAGTACCTTATGCAACCTCTGAGATCACAAACAATCAGCTCACTAATGTTTTCTAGTGGTTGTTTTACGTTAACAGGATTGAACCTGACCCTTCGATTTGTCATGAGTCTCAATTGAAGTTGACTCAGTCATCCATTCATTGAGTTTAAACATATAAACATTTCACTGTCATTGCATTATATATGGTTACATGTGACGATAAAAACATGTTAGACTGAACTTACTGTATAGTGGGGTATTTCAACTTACTTCATGTGGGTAAAAAGTACCTGCCTTGATCCTCGGCCTTTCTGTAGATGGGCGAGTTGGCTAAAACTCGAGCATGTGACCAGGTCAACACACATTTACATCTATGAATCTGGAACAACAAGATGTCTGTGTTTAGATAGACATATGAAAGACATTAATTGATAAAGAGCAATAATTGTAACTCGGGGCAATGATCCTTAGCAGTAGCAGTAGTCTACAACAGCCTGAAGAACAATGGAATGCCAGACTTTCCGAAAGAAGTAGGCTAGTGGGTTTTCATGAGGGGCTCTGATGGGAATATGTCACCAGCACACGTTGGATACACATTGCAAGATAAGAACTTCAACAGAGTTATTTTAATAAATGGCATATGGAAATATTAAGCTGGATAAAAGTGTTAAAGGACCACATGGGAAGAAACATTTTACACTCTGACCTGAACTAATGAAAAATGAGACAGCTTCATAACAGGCAACCACCAGACGCCTGCATCCCCTCAAAATAAAATTACCTTTCAAGTACAGTAAAATCCCTGGTATCTGTCACCTATGGGGATTGGTAGATGCTGGATAAGTGAATTTCCTGGTTACTTGAGACTGTGTGCTGCATGAATGGAGAACTAATGGCGAGGCGCATCAATTTTAAACCTCCGTATTTTCACTCATTTATTTTACTGGTTGCTTGAGGCTGACAGTTGCTCGAATTCTGGGAAACAGGGATTTTATTATGTTCAGTTAGTTCTTTTACACAATCAGGGAAAAAAAACTGATAGACTTTCATTCACAATAGAATGGAGTCACATCCATGCCAGTTAACTGTCTTGAGCTGGGGAGGGGTCTGTGGAACAGTCACCTTTATACAGGGGTCAGTGGGAGGAGCCACAGGTACAGTCAGCCAATGGGCATGGCCAGACCATTCAATATATAAACAATGGTTTACCACAAATGGTCTTAATAAAGGAGATCTTTACATGGAAATGCATAAACAGTACATATAACAACAACATAGTGGGTGGGATGTTAAGTCCCAGGTCTTGGAGTTTGCTGATCAATTTTGAGGGGATGATGGTGTTAAATGCCAAACTGTAGTAAGCGAAGAGCATCCTGATGTATGCATCTTTGCTTATCTGATAAATTCTTCCCATTCTGACAAAATGGAGAAACCCACCAGTGCAAATTGTTTCGATTAGAATGGATGTAAACATAGAGGAATTTGAAATTCTACAATGGTACAGCAATGGAGAATTTGCCAGACAATGTTAAATTCAAAATAACAGTTTTATTAAACTATTAATTACATAACATTTCTTACTTATCTCTAAAATTAACTCTAACTTAATTCCAACTATGCGCAATGTAGATATGTGTGGGTGTGATAAAATTCAAATCATTACAGTTTAATTTTGAGTCCAAATAGTCAATTTTACATTTCAGCATAAACATCTTTTGTGTTGCTTAAAGGTTTTAAAATCACAGTTCAGAAGTAATTATGAAGCACTTTTAAACATCATGTCTTCAGATCTCTTTAAACATGAATTTTTTGATGAGCTGTCTTTGACAGACATTTTTTTTTCTACGTGTGATTCACAAACTCCCTCTTATCTTGCCTAAGAGCTACGGAGTCTGTTTTCCACGGATTTATTTCTTAATCAAGAGTGAAGTGGTCTTACAAACTTTACAGCCACTTGTTTTGCATTCCCCTTTTCCAGGAGTAACACACAACAGTATATTTATGGTTCCTGTATCTTCAATTCTGAAACTGTCTTCCTTATTCAAATAGACAGTGAAGTGACTCTTCATTGTGGCCACTGATTTTGTGTATCTCCTAAGATAAGGATAATATAATATAGAACAGCATCTGCTTCTCTCTCCAGAGACTACTGTTTTACTCCTGTGTCTTCCACAGAAGGGTCAATTTCTTCCAACTGGTTTCAAAATGTCTCTCTCTCTTCATGTGACATAACATCACCTCTGTTTCAGTTTCGTTTTTGTTCAAAACGCAACTTGTCACTTCACATCCACAAACATCTGACCTTGTTTCTGTTTAAGTGGTTATATGACTCCATAAAGTTCAAACAGGTCATTCCAATGGTACTTGAGTTTTGAAACAGCTGCCAGCATAATGCTGAATGTACACAAAAATGTTTTTAAGAATCACACATAGTACTTGAGTTTTCAATTAAGAAACTACTTCAGCTTTATGGCTCTGTTTTTGCAGACATGTCGGCTCTGAAAATGAGCTCTCTTTCTGGGTTTCTGTAAATGTAATGTAACCTGTGTGTGACCCTGTATCCAGCCCACAAACTAACTTACTAATAAATAAATAAATATATAAATGTATAATATTTTAATTTTAAAGATTAATATTAACAAAAAAACCATACACTACTGACAGTTCTCCCAGCATCAATATCCTTGGGTTTTTTAATCACCTGAAACTGGACTAACCACATAGTACAGTAAAATAATAGTTAGAGATACAGTATTCTATGCAGAGAAACTTGCCCACTAACTTCTCACAGCCTTTTCACCTAATACTAGGTATTAGTTGGGAATATGGTGGATTCTTACTCTTGTTTTGGTTGTGTGCAGCTCAGACCACCTACAAAACCAGATTCAGATTTATTGTCAGAGTACATACATGATATCACATACAACCCTGAGGTTCTTTTTCCTGTGGGCAAGACAGAATTACTTCTTATTGGCTGTAGAAAAGAATGGTACTCAAGAAGATGTAAACAAATAAAGAAATGTAAACAACCTGACTTTGCAATAAAGAGAGAAGGAAACTCAATAAAGTGCAAAAGTAAGAGTCCTTAATTGAGTCTCTGATTGAGTTTGTTGTTGCGGAGTCTGGTGGTGGAGGGGCAGCAGTTGTTCCTGAACCTGGTGGTGCATATCTCGTCACATCTATACCTCCTTCCTGATGGTAGCAGCGAGAACAGAGCGGTGCTAGGTGGTATGGATCCTAGATTTAAAAATTGGCATCATTCAAGGATACTCCGTCTCTTTGATGGGCACCCCACTCATTACCTTGGGTACTCATTCTCTTCATCACTGGCACAATGTGGCCATGTGGTAATAATGCCATGCATTGGCGTTCTTACCAGTGAGTAGAACTGTATCAGTAGATATGGGGCAGTGTGAATAATTGACAAGACTAAAGGATACAGGATCCAATTTTGGGAGCAAAAGGAAACACAAACTAGGAAAATATTCATAATAGACACTTAAATTTATTAGAATGATCGTATTAGCAAGAATAAAATATACCAGAAAAATATTGCATTGAAATACTTGCTCAAGCATCTTGACATTTAGCATGCCATGCATTTCTCACTCTTCAAATGTGCAGATAAGGCATTAGTTGCCTGAAAATAGTTGTCTCAAAATAAATTTAACAGGACTATGAAGTTTCCTGCACCAAATATAAAGATGAAGTGAATAGCACCACTCAAATTGTCAATTGGCTTGCCAGAAAATAAAAGTGGCAAGATGCTGAAACAGTGGCTGAGAAAGATAAACCCAGTGAAATAATTCCTTGGCAATGTCGCTTACACCAGTGAAGACTTTTACAAAGTGAATGTTGCTCTAGAAATTGACATTAAATTCCTGACAATGTAAGGATGTCAGGGGAAAGCAATGAGATGCAGATCAAATTTTATGAAAAGAAAATCATGCTTGCAGGACAGCACGGTTGGCACAGCGGATAGCGCAACATTGTTACGGCGCCAGTGATCAAGACCAGGGTTAAAATCCCACGCTGTCTGTAGGGAGTTGGTACGTTCTCCCCTTGTCTGCATGGGTTTCCTTTGGGGAGCTCTGGTTTCCTCCCATCATTTGAAATGTACCGGGGTTGAGATCAATTGGGAGTAACTGGGGGGCATGGGCTCGTGGGCCGAAATGGTCCGTAACCGTGATGTATGTCTAAATTTAAATTTAAAATGGTCATTTTGAGTGATTATTTCTTTGACACAATGTATCAAATGTTAAAATGTAAATTCATCCTCTATTATTTGCATTAAATTAAATTCCACTTCTAAAATTTAGTTTAATTGACTTCAGTGGAAGTAAGTTTTTGAAATAGATTTCAACATACAAACTTGAGACATGATAGACTCAGATTTCAGATTTACTGTCAGAGTACATACATCACATCACGTACAACCCTGAGATCCCTTTTTCCTGTGGGTGCGGCAGAATTACCACTAATTGGTCATGCAAAAAATAAACTGTACACAGCGTAAAACATGTAAATAAATAAAGAACTGTAAACTGGCTGACTTCCAGCATTTTCTGGTTTTGTTTCAGATTCCCACATCAGCTATTTTATATATTTTCCTATTCTGAGTTGATCCCATTTAACACGTCCGAAGTGCTGCACAACAGCCTAGTGGGAAACTGAGAGAGGGCTCTCTTTGCACACGCACTGTGCAATGCTCACTTTTATTAATGTTCCTGTGGCCATCCTTCCATGCCCCATTAAATCTGAAGAGTTTTCAACCTCGAGCTTGGGAAGACATGCCTGGCTGCATGTCGTCAAAATTTCAGCAAACAAAATAACTGCCAAGTGAATGACAACTTTGAAGGAAAGTTAAGAAATAAACAGATGTCATTTTTAGTAACAGTCACGGTCATGTAAATTCTGTCAGCTAGTTAATAGTTGAGAATGCATGGGAAAATGTTACATCCTAAAAGAAAATTATTAACCAGGAAAATAAATCTTGCAATTTACATAAAAATCTGGGAAATTTAAGATTCTCATGCTACATGAATGAAAAAACAGAATCTTCTCTCTGGAGTATAGACTTTGGGTGATCTCCTAAATGCGGCAGTGAGTCACAGGCTATGGTCCATGGCAAAGATCATCAGCGGAGTCTGTATGGGGCCTGTGGCAGGGAAGATGAGAATAATCATGTACAGAATAAGTATGGCACATATGGGAGGATGTATGGAGGGTTTTTTTCCAAGCAATGAGGTTGAATATTGCACTGGAATCAAATTTTGTGCATTGCTCAACTATTGTCATTTGAGTGAATTTTGTACGAGGAAAAAAGTAATGGTGAGAATGCAGTAAAATGACGAGATGATTTTCCCAGAAATGTGCACAAAGGTACTCCCCTCTGCTTTTTGGAGAAGAGGCCAGAGGGAGGAACTAGTGTGTTGTTCTGGTCGAGACCCACTGCAAACAGGACCAGGAGGCATGGCTAGTGTTAGCACAATGCGATTACAGTGCCAGTGGCTCAGGTTTGAATCTGGCGCTGTCTGTAAGGAGTATGGACATCCTCCCTATGTCTGCATGGGTTTCCTCCAAGTGCTCAGGTTTACTTCCATCTTTCAAAAAATGTTTTGATGTTGGGGGTTAATTGGGGTATTTTGCAGCATGGGCAGGAAAGGCTTGTCACTGTGCTTTACATCTAAACATCATGAGCCAATTGGCTTCCCTTTTGTGCTGTAAACATCCCAAGATGAATCATTGTATTGATTGAGGATTTCTATCTAACTCAAAGCAATTTGGAAAATGGCACTATATTATTATCTATGTGATGTCTTTGGCAAAACGAAAGACAAAATATTATTTTCTCAGAGTTTTAGTTAGTCTAAAAAAAACCCTGATTTTATGATGTTATTTTTGAAGTAAAAACACTCTATCCAGGAAGACAGAAACCCCTTGCAATGCTGCAAAGTTTATGAGGACATCTTCAGCGAGTGATTAAACTGATAGCTTTCCTTCGTCGAAATCAAAATAAACATTACCAGATGTATATTTGAAGTTTTGACCACAATGACGTGCTCAGGAGACCTTTGATGTATTGCTCTCTTTGGTATTTTGTGCTAACTTATTAAAAACAATCAGGTTAATTAAGATTTTTTTAATCTCCAAAATGCCACACTGACTGTCCTTTATTAATCTGTACTTGTCAAAATGACAATCCATTTTGTCCTTGATCATTATTTCCAACAGCTTCCTCAATGCTCTGGTGATGTTGAAATACTGTATCTGCATTTACCGAGTTCGCCTCCATCTCAGGGTAGAAAGAGGATTGAAATATAATGGGCGGTACTTCTGTGACTTATTTTTCTTGGCAATGTGAATTTGATGTGTACTTGTGGTTTACCCACTTTAATCACCGCCATATCTCCCAGTGCCACCACCCCTTTATCAGGTTTTAATGTACCCGGTATATTAACCACCTTCTCCATTAACACAAAACTAAAGGAGAGAAGAACTCAATGGGCAAATGTTCATAGCCTCCATGAACTTAATCCCACCATAGTTGTGGCCCCAAGTTTTACTTTTGGAGCAGACCCAGAGGTATCTTTTCTGAACATCACAATTGCTCACTGAACTTCAACTGAGAGAATTGCCCTTCTCCAACCACCTCTCCAAACTATTGTCTCCTCTTACGTGTTTTCCCCCTACAAGAACAGGGCTGGGTGCAATTCAAATCCCTGAATTCAAGAAAATCTTCAGATTCTGGTCTCCCCTACCTATTGATCACAACAACTTTAAAATAGCTCCATAAACATCACACCCTCATTGCAAAACACAGTAGAAATTAATTAGCAACTTATCTGCCAATTATCTCTTAAAATTGACAGATTTGGGGTGCTGACAGAAGTGAGATATTCAGCGTTACCATACAGTATTCCTCGATCTGCTGAACTACAGTATATCAGCAGGTGAATCTTCAGTATATCAGAACAGGATCACATCAGTGTTTCACAAAGTCTAATCAAAACTAGTTTAATCATCCCCTTACTCTACACTATATTCCACCATACTGAACTGTGTTTTCAAGTAATGAGATGTTGGTCAGACTGCATGCACGGAAAGGTCAGGACTTGAATCATTAACTGACCCTTGGATTCTGCCTGACTCAATAAGTTCCTCCAGTTTCTCCTTGTTTGTTCAAGGTTCCAACAACAGCAGATTTGATGTTTCTCTTTTTTGATGATGAAATAGTAAAAAAGGTGTGTCTCAGTGTTCAGTGGATTGAAAACAACATGACAAATCCAGATAAGAGTGGAACACGAAAATCTGCAGATGCTGCTATTGCAGTGAAAATACAAAAAATGCTGGTGGAACTCAGCAGGTTATGCAGCATCCAGAAGATGTAAAGATACATAACCAAAGGTTTGGGCATGAGCTCCTCTTCAATGTATGTGCAAAAAGCAGGCAGGAGTCTGAATAAAAAAGGCTGGAGAGGAGGGAACTAAAAGGGTAGGGGTGCAGCCCAGACCAACAGACAAAAGGCGATAATTGGCCATGGAGAGGAGGACAGGAGAAAAAAGGTGAAAGTTGATTGGGGGCTCTGTGAATGCAGAGCTGGAGGAAAGGAGAGAGGAAAATGGAAAGAGAGAGAGTCAGAGCTAGAGGAACGGAGAAACAGGGATAGGGGAAGGGGAGGGGGAGCTAATGGAAACTGGTGTAGTTGTTGTTAATGCCATCTGGTTGGAGGGTGTCAGATGGAATATGAGGTGCTGTACCTCCAATTTGTAGGTGGTCTCAGTCTGAAACCATGCAACAGTCTGAGTGCATGAGACCATGGATCGACGTGTCAGCATGGGAATGTGGCAGGGAGGAATTGAAATGTGTTGCCACTGGGAGATTCCCTCTATAGCAGCATACAGAGTGAAGGTGCTGAATGAAGCAATCTCCCAGTCTGCATTCAATCTCTCTGATGTAGTGGAGGCCAAAACCGGAGGACTGAATTTAGTAGATGACTCCTGCCAATTCATGAGTGGTGTGCTTCATTCAGAAGGATTGTTTGGGGCCCAATTGGTGGTGAAAGGTAAGGAGGTCTGCACACATGTAATATTTCTTTCAGTCAAAGGGGTAGGTACCAAGGGGATGTTTGTAGGGAAGGGAGGAATAGATAAAGCAGTCACAGAGGGACCAGTCCCTGAGGAAGGTGGAGAGGGGAGGATGGGTCTGGTGGTGGGATCATGTAGTAGGTGGCAGAATTGGCATCTAATGGGGGGGAGGGGGAAACATGTGGTAGGTGGAGAGAATGGCCAGGCTGGGAAATGGCCTGAAATATCCATATAATTTTTGTGATTTAAACAGTTTTAATCTCCTTTGAAAGCATGCAACATTCATGGTAACTTTTTCCAATTTTCTTTGGTCAGTAGCCTTAACAGACCAATTGAATTGCAATGAGAGAGAGTTATACACAAGTCAGGGAGAAGATTTTAAAAAGGAGCATTTGTGGGCCTCAGTGCTTTAGAAGACCAATCAAATAATGATTCATTAGCAGGAACATATAAAAATAAAGCAGGAAGAAGTGGAGAGGCCATTTTGGAGCGGCCAGTGTGTGAGTGGCCTAGTGTAGGAGTGGAGAGTTAGAGGTTTGGTCTCAAGAATCTTTGGCAAGGAGAGGCTGGACAGGTCAGGTATCAAAATAACGCAGAGTAGGTAGTGGAGATGACAGTAGAGCAGTGGTGTAATTTTATTGCAGGATGTGGGAGGACAAGTGTCCCTGATGACTACACCTAAATGGATCCAGCTGCAGCTTTTTAGACTATGGTCCCTAGACTATGTTAGGGACCTGGAGCTGGAGCTTGATGAAGTCTGGATCATTCAAGAAGCAGAGGGTGTGATAGACAGAAGCTATAGAGAGACGGTCACACCTAAGAGGCAATGGCAGGTAACCGGATGACTATCAGGGTAGAGAAGGGGAATATACAGTCAACACCACTGTGACCCATCCCCTCAAAAATGTATATTGTTTTGGATACTATTGGGGCGTGGGGTTGGAGGAACAATCTACCAGAGACAAGTTGTAGTGGTCAAGTCTCTGGCCCTTCAACTCAAATGGGAAGGGGTGGTGGAGGTGGGGGGGGGGGGGAGTAAAGGAGAGCAATAGAGATTGGGGGTTCAATAATTAGGGAAACAGATAGGAGGATCCGTGAACAAGTTCAAGAACCCCGGATGGTATGTTGCCTCCCAGATGCCAGGGTCAGGGACATCTCAGATCGAGTCCACAGCATTCTCAAGTGGGAGGTTGAGCAGCCAGATGCCATGATCCAATGTTGGTACCAATGACATAGATAGGAAAAGGGATGAGGTCTTGAAGAGGGAATATCGGGAGTTAGGAAGGAAACTAAAAAGCAGGATCTCAAGGGTGATAATCTCTGGATTGCTGCCTGTGCCAGGCAACAGGAAGTTGAATGTATGGGGAAGGTATGACTGGTACAAAAAAAGATGGATTGCATCTGGATGTGAAGGGGACTAATATGCTGATGGGCAGGCTTGCATGAGTTGATGATGAGGGCTTTAACTAGTTGGACAGGGGCACAGGAACCAGAATGAGAGGGCAGTGAATAGGACAGAGTTATGCAAGTATTTGTACTGTGTAGTGAGGGAGGACAGGCAGTCAATAGAACTAAATTGGAAGCCTAAGGTTATGGATTTAACTCGGGGTACTTTGGAAACAAAATTGAAAAAATTGATGAAAGTCTTGTATTTAAATGCCCACAGTATAAGAAGTAAGGTTGATGATCAAGTAACACAGCTTGAAGTTGGCAGGTATTCAAGTTCAAGTTCACATTTATTTGTTATCCAATTGTATAGTACGACCCAATGAAACAGCATTCTTTCATTCATCGTACAGAACACACATACAGACAAACGAACTGTCCCACACAATAAAATGAACTGAAAAATGGGAGAACATCACAGGAGGACTTCATCGAAGCATTTCAAATGTGGAAATGGCTAGACAGAGTAAATGTGGCAAATTTGTTTCCCATAGCATGGGAGTTGAGGACAAGAAGGCACAACTTCAGGATTGAAGACTGCCTATTTTAAAAAGAGATGCAGAGAAATTTCTTTACCAGGAGAGTGGAAAGCCTTGGAATTTACTACCATGGTGGCTGTGAAGGCCAAGTTGTTAGGTATATTTAAGGCAGAGATAGGTATCTGAATAGACAGGGATTCAAAAGCTATGGGGAGAAGGCCGGGTAATGGGGCTGAATGGGAGAATGGATCAGTTCATGATGGGATGGCAGAGAGATGGGCTGAATAGCCTATTTCTACTCCTATATTTTATAGCTTTATAATCTGTGGTCTGATAGGCCACACTACTCAAAAACCCTCCAACAATTATTCTATTCTCGTCTTAATTCAAAATTGTTTAATGTGAGTAATTGATTGATTTGAATTGAGGATCCGAATGAAAATAAATATTCAGACTCTGTTAATTGTTTTGAATTTCAAATTTTGCAATATTTGAATTCTCGTTGAAAATCATCAGGACCAGTGAAAATTCTGCTTAATTTAAATTCGGCCTTGTTGCAGCAAGCCAGAGAAGTAATGTTTCCTGGGAAACCTAACCGTGGCTTTCTGGAAAAGACGAATTAATTCACTAGCAGATTTGGAACCAATCTTTGTCTTCTCTGTAGTAGAACGATCACATCAAAATTCACTCGATACATATGCCAAGAAATTCAATTTCACCTTTCTTTGGTATGAAAAACAATTTTTTTAACAATAATGTCCAATTGTTGGAGCACAAACATCACAAAAATCTATCTTTAAAAATTGATTAGTGATTTTCACCTTGTCTGCTGCATTAAAACTCAATTAGAATGGTACATTTAGGCTATTGTCTGAGAGGTCAGAGCTGACATCTTTTGATGACAAGGAATTATGGAAGCAGATCAGAATCTTAAAGGATTCTTCTTCTGCAGCCATGGAACAGCAGTAAGGGAAAATGCAGGCGTGGGATTACACCTGCAACTCCGTTTTCCCTCTTATGATCATCCTCTCAGGTTGAATTTTGTTCTCACACATCTGAAAGGTACACTTAGATAAGGATGGCCTATCGTTCTTTCCTGAGACGGAGCCTAAAAATAGGAGACTCCAGAGAATAGGACAGCCAGAAGGTGGTTGTGGGAGGCTGAAGAGTGGTTGCAGGACTACCTCGAGTCAGTGGATTGGGCGTTGTCTCAGAAGTCAGCTGAGTATCTGAATGATTACAGCCTATATCAAAACATGTGTGGACGAGTACGTCCCCACCAAATTGTTCAGGGGTTTTCCCCATCAGAAGTCCTGTATGAACAATAAAATCCGGAACCTGCTGAGAGCTAAATCGCAACACAGGAAACAGATACAACTTATGGAAGGCCATCTCCCAGACAAAGTGGAGATTCTGGATGCGAATGGAAACAATGAAGAATACTCAAAAGCTGTGGCAGAGCCTAAGTGACATAACCTGCGACAAAATCAAATCCCGTGCAATAGTAGACAGCAAAGCTTCACTTCCAGCTGAGCTCAATGCCTCCTAGGCCCAATTTGACCACCAAAATGATGAAGAACCACTGCGCACCCTCACATCCCTGATGATCCTCTACTGTCAGTATCCAAAGATGACATATGGGCTGAATTCAGGAGATTAAATCAAGGAAAGGATTCGGACTGGATGTAGTACCCAGCCAAGTACTGAAAATGTGCTGACCAATGTTGTGTGGAGTTTTTAAACATCTCACATCAACTGGGCATAGTACCCACCAGTTTTAAACAGACATCAATCATATCGGTGCCCAAGAAGAGTGTGGTAACTTGTCTAAATGACTACTGACCAGTGGCACTCACATCCACAGTGATAAAGTGTTTTGAGAGGCTAGTGTTGAAGCCTTCAGATCTTGTCTGATTGATGGCATGAATCCATTCCAATTTGCCTACCTCAGCAACAGGTCCACGGCAGATACCATCTTATTGTCTCTACACAAACACCTGGACAGCAAGAATGCTCTTTGTTGACTACAGTTCGGAATTCAACACCATCATCCACTCAAAACTGATCAGCAAACTCTAAGACCTGTGCCTCAATACCCAACTCTGTAATTGGATCCTGGATTTCCTCATCTCCAGACCCCAATCAGTGCTGATTGGCAAGAATGTCTCCTCCACATTCTCCATCAGTACTCGAGAACCACAGGGCCCCATGCTCTACTCACTTTACACCTATGACTGCGTGGTTCAGTACAACAGCAACACTATCTACAAGTTTGCTGACGATACCAGGGTAGTGGGTTGTTTAAAGAGGGGCAATGAGGCAGTATACAGGAGAGAAATTGAAAACTTGGCTGAATGATGCACTAACAACAACCTCACACACAATGTCACCAAAACCAAGGAGCTGATTGTGGACTTTAGGAAGGGAAAACTAGAGCTGTACGACCCAGTGATCATTGGGGGAAAATCAGAGGTGGAGAGGGTGAGTAAATTTAAATTTACTATCTCAGAGGACCTTTCCTGGAGAAAACATACTCATATCTTCATGAAGAAAGCATGTCAATGCCTCGACGTCCTCAGGAGTTTACGGAGATTTGGTAAGACATCCGACAACTTGGCAAACTTCCACAGACGTGTAGTGACAAATGTGCTGACCAGCTGCATCATGACCTGGTATTGGGATACCAAAACCTCTGAGCAGAAAGCCCTGCAAAAGGTAATGGACACAGCCCAGTACAACACAAGCAAAATGCTCCCCACCATTGAGAACTTCTACGTGGAACACTGCCGTCGAAGAACAGCCGCAATCATCAAGAATCCAACACCACCCAGGACATGAAACACGAACATCTTCAGATGCTGTGATTGTAATAAAAACACAGGAGTCCTGAGGAACTCAGCAGGTCTTCCAGGTGAAGGTATATAAGGTATATAACCAATGCTTTCATGCACACTGTAACATTCTGGAACCAACAAAAGAGAAAACTATACTAGCTCTGTTTTTATACAATCAAATAGCATTAATTAATGATCTTAACATGAAGGTTATCATCTATAGGTAGCAGATATTTTGATGTGATTGGACTTTACTTTCAGTCTGAGGGAGAGTAGAATGGATCTAATTGTTTTAAACATAAATGGAGAAAAACCATGATATGATGGAAGCAGAGTTAGCTAAAGTGAACCAACAAATTAGATTTAGGGATTAGTCAGTCGAAATGCACAGGCAGGTATTTTATCATAATATAAATGATAGATGCATGCTAATGAGAAAACACTTTCCAAGCTGAGAACCCACCACCAATGATTAACTTGTCATTTGGCAGATTGGTTCATCACTAAAGTTTTCAAACAAGCACCTTGCTTAGTTTCTGTGGAGAAAGGCCCTCCTTGTCAGATTTCTTTTGTGGTTGGAATATTGGCCTCTCTGCACAATTCCCTTCAATAACCTATCTCCTCAAAAAAGTGTAGCATGGCCAGAAAGGTCTAGGAAGAAGATATAAAGCTTCCTTTCTTTATCCATTTTTTGTCCTGAACACTGAGTAGCACAGAATTGTGTGCTATATGGGCTGTTCCATGGGCACACACTGAAACAAATTTTAGCCCCTGCTGGGTCATCATCAGTGCAGTCAAAAAAACTTTGAGTATGACCGGCACCCATTGGCAATCCGAGCAAAGTGACGTCAACAACTGAGTGCTGCAAACTATCATGCTTGAAGGTCCATGACGATGTGCTGAGCGGGCCAATGAGGGTTGGCAGCGTCGGTGAGCGGGCCAATGAGGGTTGGCAGCGTCGGTGAGCGGGCCAATGAGGGTTGGCAGCGTCGGTGAGCGGGCCAATGAGGGTTGGCAGCGTCGGTGAGCGGGCCAATGAGGGTTGGCAGCGTCGGTGAGCGGGCCAATGAGGGTTGGCAGCGTCGGTGAGCGGGCCAATGAGGGTTGGCAGCGTCGGTGAGCGGGGCCAATGAGGGTTGGCAGCGTCGGTGAGCGGGCCAATGAGGGTTGGCAGCGTCGATGTGCGGGCCAATGAGGGTTGGCAGCATCGGTGAGCGGGGCCAATGAGGGTTGGCAGCGTCGGTGAGCGGGCCAATGAGGGTTGGCAGCGTCGGTGAGCGGGGCCAATGAGGGTTGGCAGCGTCGGTGAGCGGGGCCAATGAGGGTTGGCAGCGTCGGTGAGCGGGGCCAATGAGGGTTGGCAGCGTCGGTGAGCGGGGCCAATGAGGGTTGGCAGCGTCAGTGAGCGGGGCCAATGAGGGTTGGCTGCGTCGGTGAGTGGGGCCAATGAGGGTTGGCAGCGTCGGTGAGCGGGTGCCTCGGTGCCTGTTGGCGGAGTTCTCCAGCTATCAAGCACAGATTGGTTGAAACCTGTTATAAAACCCCATAACATAATGTGGGAAAAATATAAGAGGTCATAGTTTTAAGCTGAAAGGGGTAAGGTTTAGGGGGTCATTAGGGGAAAGTTCTTCACTCTGAGAGTGTTGGGAGTGTGGAATGGGCTGCCATCTGATGCGGTGAATGTGGGCTCAATCTTGAGTTTTAAAAATAGATTGGATAGATAAATGGATGGGAGAGGTTTAGAGCCGAAAGGCCTGTTCTATGGTTTTAACATGATTACTATTAGGTTGTAATGTTAACCCATTTCTATCACTTGGCTCGTAGCCTTCTGAGCTTTGGTTATTCAAGTGCTCATATGGATACTTTTTAAATGTGAGAATATCTGCATCCATCACTTGGTCAAATAGTACGGTTCAAATTACAAACATGTTTCCATAAAACGCCCTCCTTTCCAATGCTGTGTTAGAGCTTGAATGTCCTCACTGTGACCACGTGGATTTTAAAAAATGTGTTTTCTGCTTTCCTCCCACAGCCCAATGATATTAATGAGCCATTATAAATTGTATGTAGGTGAGTGCTATAGAAACTGGAGGAGTTGATGAAAATGTGGGAAGAATAAAATGGAATGAGTGGAAAACCAATAGGGTGTTTAATAATCAGGGCAGGCTTTCTGGGATGAAGGGCTGGCTTCCTCTACACTCTATAGCCAAAATGAGAAAGTAGCTTCATTATGCAGGGCTGATGGGTAATAAGCCAATGGCATACCAGGATTCTTTATGGCTGAGTATTCACCTGGGTATTGTTTGCAAGTCTTTGTAAAGATAAATATCATCTTAGACTGTTTTAAATGCTTTCAGCCAAATCTAATTGTGTTATTTTTAAGTTTAATGAACAGTGGAATAGAACTCCATCAATAATTGTTGCTAAAATATTCCTGAAATCACATCTTATTAAGATGCTTTTATGAGTTCTTAACAGATGCACCGAGGAGTAAACACTTGTGATAGTCAGTGGCATAATAATGAAGTCCTCTCACTGGCTAGCTGTAGGGAATGCTAAATCTAATTGTGTATATTGGATGCATAAGTGGCAAACATTGTACAGAGCGGTAGGATGGTCTTCATTGAATCAAGTCTTCAGAGTATTGATTTTTTTCATTTATTGACTTGCCTGCCTGATATAATTCATAAGATCTATTCAATTGTCAGAGTTTGCTTTTTGTCTCCTTTGCAGATACTTTTGTTTCCATTTGACATCACTGACATCTCTGTCACATTGTTTGGGTCTGCAGAGTAGGTAAGTGTGGTATGAAGACTATGTTCCATCAGAAGGTCAGCGGGTGACATGACATGTTCAAGCGGTGAAGCTCTGTAACTCAATAGAGCTGGATACAGATCTGAGCCACTGTCTAGTGCTTTCTTGAGCAACTGTTTAACTAAGTGAACTCCTTTCTCTGCTTTACAGTTTGACTGGGGATTCAGAGGACTTGAAGTCACATGTCAAAAATCATGCTCTTATTACGAATGCCTAATTTTAAAAATTATCATAAAGCAGCTCAACTTAGACTTTTGTCCTCTTGTTATCAGACTGATGTAAAGACAGCATGGGTACAAATTGAAATGAGTAAAACAGGAGAAAATAATTCTGAGCATATTTTGTATAAATGTCATGAAGGAGTGTTGAAAGGGCAAATAGATAGACCTATTTTGAAGCATAGACTTAAAGTATGGATGGAATCCATGTAGAAAGAGGAATGAAGAATTATCAGTTGGCTAGAATGTTATTAAAGCAAAATCCTTTAATTCCTTTTACAGTTAATAATGTTTATTTCGACATTTGGTTCAATTGTAGATTAAAAATTTTCCCCTGCAACCGCTGCAACCGTGTCTGCCTGTCCCGCATCGGACTTGTCAGCCACAAACGAGCCTGCAGCTGACGTGGACTTTTTACCCCCTCCATAAATCTTCGTCCGCGAAGCCAAGCCAAAGAAAGAAAGAAGAAGATTAAAAAGTATAAAGGATTGTTTTTTTTTTAACTTTTGACCAATTGTAAGATAAGCATAATATACCAAATAATACCATTTTTTCTAATTATCAGCTTAAATCATATTTAAAAATGAAAGTTAGGGACCCTTCCAGCCCCTTGCTACTCACCCATGAACTCTGGGCATTCCTCCGACATTGTCGTCAACCTTGCCGTGATGCATTGCGGGCGACGGGCATGCTCATTTCCCTGGCGCTGGAACAGCAGCTCCAACTGCGTGAGGGAATATGGGTAAAGAAGACGGCCATTGATCTCGTTGTAATGCTTAACATTAGGCTGTGGGTCACAATTCCTCCTTGTGGCGGGGGGTGGGGGGGGTGACAATACCTCATTTGGGGGGGGGGAACAAAACCTATGACCTGGTACCATGTGATGTTCCGTTCATTGTGCAGCCGTAAATAAACTTGGGTTCTTTTAAAACAACTCTATTAGCTATAGAATTCATTCACGACCGTGTGGAGGCATCCGTCTTGAATCCAACTGAGCTGCCACAAACTAGTCTCCGACGCCTTCTAGTGGTCAGGAGGATCACCAGTACTCCATCATTACAGTGGGTGACCATCTCCTCCCCATTAACGTGCCTTTGGAGAAATATTATGGTTGCTCAGGAAAGAGCTGACTGGATGGGAGGGCCCAGCTAACTGAGCCAAGTCTCGGTGCCTGTTGGTGATGAAGCTGTCTTGCTGCTGCCAGCCTTTTTTGGGGGTCAGGCGGTCGGCTTCCACTCCACTTGAGGGAAGGTGTCTCTGGGGCAGGGTGTGCGCACCTGAGGGGACATTGCCCTTTAAGAGGGCGGATCCTTCATCTGTCCGTTAGGTGAGCGGGCCAATGAGGGATGGCAGCGACGGTGAGCGGGGCCAATGAGGGTTGGCAGCGTCGGTGAGCGGGGCCAATGAGGGTTGGCAGCGTCGGTGAGCGGGGCCAATGAGGGTTGGCAGCGTCGGTGAGCGGGGCCAATGAGGGTTGGCAGCGTCGGTGAGCGGGGCCAATGAGGGTTGGCAGCGTCGGTGAGCGGGGCCAATGAGGGTTGGCAGCGTCGGTGCTGGCGAAGATGTCGCTGGATGGCTGTGTGCGGCTCACGCTGGCCTTTCAGCCGCCTCTGCTGCGCCGGAACCTGGCGCTGCTCCTCGGTGCCGTCAGCCTGGGAGGTTCCCTCGTCAAAGCCACGCAGCCGCTGGCCGAGTCCTACTTCTCCAACCGGCGCAACGTCTTCAACGTGTGAGTAGTGAAGGCCCATGAGAGGGTCTGGCCCCCCCCCTCCCCTCCCCCCGCCGCCGGCCCCCCCCCCCCTCCCCTCCCCCGCCGCCGGCCCCCCCCCCCCTCCCCTCCCCGCCGCCGGCCCCCCCCCCCTCCCCTCCCCGCCGCCGGCCCCCCCCCCCCCCCTCCCCTCCCCGCCGCCGCCCCCCCCCCCCTCCCCTCCCCGCCGCCGGCCCCCCCCCCCCTCCCCTCCCCGCCGCCGGCCCCCCCCCCCCTCCCCTCCCCGCCGCCGGCCCCCCCCCCCCTCCCCTCCCCGCCGCCGGCCCCCCCCCCCCCTCCCCTCCCCGCCGCCGGCCCCCTCCCCCCCTCCCCTCCCCGCCGCCGGCCCCCCCTCCCCTCCCCTCCCCTCCCCGCCGCCGGCCCCCCCTCCCCTCCCCTCCCCTCCCCGCCGCCGGCCCCCCCTCCCCTCCCCTCCCCTCCCCGCCGCCGGCCCCCCCTCCCCTCCCCTCCCCTCCCCGCCGCCGGCCCCCCCTCCCCTCCCCTCCCCTCCCCGCCGCCGGCCCCCCCTCCCCTCCCCTCCCCTCCCCGCCGCCGGCCCCCCCTCCCCTCCCCTCCCCTCCCCGCCGCCGGCCCCCCCTCCCCTCCCCTCCCCTCCCCGCCGCCGGCCCCCCCTCCCCTCCCCTCCCCTCCCCGCCGCCGGCCCCCCTCCCCTCCCCTCCCCTCCCCTCCCCTCCCCGCCGCCGGCCCCCCCTCCCCTCCCCTCCCCTCCCCGCCGCCGGCCCCCCCGGCCCCCCCCCCCGGCCCCCCCCCTCCCCTCCCCTCCCCTCCCCGCCCCGCCGCCGGCCCCCCCTCCCCTCCCCTCCCCTCCCCTCCCCGCCGCCGGCCCCCCCCCCCTCCCCTCCCCTCCCCGCCGCCGGCCCCCCCCCACCATATATGCACCATACAGCCCCCTTTTTACTTGAATGTTCTCTCCAGTGTAGCCTGTCACTTTTAATTTCACTGGACGACCTTGCTCTAAAGTGAGGGTCTTGTAATTGTCCATAGATAACTCCTGGGCTCCTGTGTTGAGCCTCAATGGAATTACTGCCTTATTCACAGACACTGGAATGATCCATTCCATTTTACCACCAGCAGTCTTTCATCTTTGGCTTGGCTTCACAGACGAAGATTTATGGAGGGGTAATGTCCACGTCAGCTGCAGGCTCATTTGTGGCTGACAAGTCTGATGCGGGACAGGCAGACACGGTTGCAGCGGTTACAAGGGAAAATTGGTGGGTTGGGGTTGGGTGTTGGATTTTTCCTCCTTTGTCTTTTGTCAGTGAGGTGGACTCTGCGGTCTTCTTCAAAGGAGGTTGCTGCCCGTCAAACTATGAGGCGCCAAGATGCACGGTTTGAGGCGATATCAGCCCACTGGCGGTGGTCAGTGTGGCAGGCACCAAGAGATTTCTTTAGTCAGTCTGTAGTGAATCCACGAAGAATTCCTCCATTTCTTCATCCACTGTGTGCACTTCTTTCTTAGTAGCCCCTGCTTTGCAGCACTTTATAAAATGATTCTTCCCACATTTTTATTGAAGGACTTCCCATAGGACATATCTTTAGAATATGTCTATCTCTGCACCTGCTGTTGCTTTGGGAAACTTCGGGTGCTCTGCTTTTTTTTAAACCCTATGCCCTGTTATGTCTATCCTGTGCAGCTTAGCTTGTGTGATCTCTGCTGCCCTACACATAATCACAGCCTTTTCCAGTGTCAAATCTTTTTCGCACAACAGTCTATTTCTAAGCCCATTATCTTGGATTCTGCAAACTATTCTAGCTCTAATAAGTATGTTTTTCAAATCTCTGAATTCACAGGACTCTATAGGTGAAGCTTGGCTGAGTATTAGTCAAAACTCATACCTAGTTTCTGGTCACAGGAGAAAAACTTGAATCTCTCAAGCGTGACATGTTTACTTGGAACAAAATATTCCTCAAATTTGTCATCAGAGTGTCCAATGCGAAAGCTGTCTCATCATTTTGAAAACCGTTATAGATGTCCAAGGCATCTTCACCCATCACGTGTAGAAATATAGACGCTTTCTGTTTTCCATATGTCTCTCCCACTCCACCAGCCTCTAAATAAATGTTGAAGTGCTGTTTGAAGCATTTCCAATTATCGGTTAGATTACTAGTAAACTGCATCGGTGTGGAAGGACTTGTACGTGATGGGAACTGTTTTTTTTTTTACTTACGCACTTCTGACACCATGTTTTGTTTGTTCCTTGAAGAAGAACAACCTTGCGTGGGTTTAACACTTAAACAACTTTATTTTTTAAGCTTGAACTAACAACACACTCAATTTCTGTCGTCGTCGGCGTGCATTGTCTACTAGGAAATGTAGTTCTTTATTATACACACAGTAAACGTGCTGTGGTTTAGTATATAACACACCATCATTCTTTGCAATGTAAGCTAGGCTAAAATGCATTTACAGTACTTCAGTATAAATACTGTGCCTCTGGGTACTTAGCTCGTTGGGGATAGGAGGTCATTGAAGAAGCTTCAGTACGAGTACTGTACCTCTGGGTATTTACCTCGTTGGGGATAGGAGGTCATTGAAGAAGCTTCAGCATAAGTACTGTACCTCTGGGTACTTACCTCGTTGGGGATAGGAGGTCATTGAAGAAGCTTCAGTACAAGTACTGTACCTCTGGATACTTTCCTCGTTGGGGATAGGAGGTCATTGAAGAAGCTTCAGTATAAGTACTGTACCTCTGGGTACTTACCTCGTTGGGGATAGGAGGTCATTGAAGAAGCTCTGTGGATTAGCCCAAGTTATTTCAGGTTTTCTTTGATTAGAATTTTTTCAGTTCTCAAAATCAATAACACATTTTCAATTAAAAGTGCAAACGTGAGGATTCAAAGCAATTAGTTTACCTAATGGGTAAAGAGTAGAAATTAGATGAATCAGTTGCAATATTTTTTTTCCTAACCTCTTCACTTGCTGCACTAGCCTCCCAACTGGCAATTAGAGAATGAATGTTCCTGAACACTTTTGGCATTAATAATGTCTTACTCTTGTTCTTGCAGGTATTTTGTCAAATTTTCATGGGGTTGGACCATGGGTCTGCTCCTTCCATTTATTTTCATCTCAAACTACTTTGTCCGAAGAGATGCATTGTTTGCAGTTCGTCGCTTAACTTCATGTGTAGTGGGCACTGTCATCTGGTTTCTCCCCACACGGATCTTTCACGTGGTTGAAAATTTCACAGGCCGATGCTTTGAATCCCAAAATATGACTGTTCTGGAGGGATTTGAAACTAAGGATGTTTGCAGCAAACAAGGCCATAGCTGGGTTGGCTTTGACATCTCTGGGCACTCCTTCTTGTTGTCATACTGTATACTAATGATAATGGAAGAAACGGCAATCATGAATGAAATTTACAAACTCGAGCAAAAGCCACAAAAGGCTATTTCAACTATAATTAAGTCACTGTTTATTGCTTTGAACATCTTATTTCTCTTGTGGATTTGGATGTTCTTCTGTACTGCAGTATATTTTCATGATCTACCTCAAAAGATGATTGGAACTATTCTAGGCATTTCTGCCTGGTATTTAACGTACAAGTTTTGGTATATGAAGCCATTTTCTCCTGGACTGCCACCAGAAATTGGGAACAAAGATGAATAAAAGATCAGAGAAATTAAAGGATGAAGAATATAAGTTATACTGCAAAGAGACAATTCAGATAAACCAGCACATGGTGCAAGCTCCACGCATTTGAATTCTCATTTTTATTTTGGAAACATAATTGTATTAAAATGCATTCAGTATTATCCACACATCTCCCTGAATCAGTTGATGAACTCTGAGTTTAGAAGCAAGGACACGTATTGAATGTCGGAAGGGGGAATAGTGTAACTAAAATGAGCATTGGTTGAATAAAATGATTTTTATTTTGTTACGAATTTGATTGCTGGGTCAAGTATTTTAAATCTCACATTTCTTCATTATGTTAATCAAATTACAGAAAAATAAGAATTCTGTAGCTGCTTAAGGGAGATGTTGGGTTTATTGTGCTACTTAATCTTTATTAGGTTGTTAGTGAGGCACTCATAAGCATTGCATCTTATCAAGCTTTCAATAAAAATACAGTATTTTAGTTGACTTGGTTTTCAAAGTTTCATCAAGAAAATTGATCTAATTCATGGGTCAAATTCAATGACATTTGTGCAAGGTGGCCAAAATTAGTCCTTTTTAGTAATGGTGTATTAATAGAAAAATGTTTAAATCTTGATCATTGACAAGTTATGTGGTACAAGAATTGAGTATTTGGTTCCTTCATTGGCCTCTTGCAATTTTTTTTCTGGCGCTGAAATTATTCACAAGCTTTTCTTTGCACCAGCAGGAGGCTGTTGGCCCATTGTCCACGCCAGTCCCTGGGGAAGAATCTTATTGGCCGTACCCCTGCAACTTGTTATTTCTCGCCAACACTTTGGGCTAATGAACAGCCACCTGATTAGATCTGCCAATGTATGATTGGGATGTGGGAGGAAACCCATGTAATCACAGACAACATGCACACCATACAGGCAGCACCTCAGGTGTGGATCGAATTCGGGACACTGGGGATGTGAGATTGCAACATTAAAGTAGTGCAAAGTCATGCCGTCACCATCCTAAACCACTTGGTGTAATGTTGCTATTCAGAGGAGGATGTCCAGTCTCGAGTAGTTTGTGCTCCAAGATCTCCCATGTTTGATGGCATTAAGAAGTCATCCCTGATACCTTAATGAATATTTATAAATGTTAAATCTATATAAAAGATGGCCTATACTTTTCTGGGAGCGGTGACCTACCTGCTGAATCTACACTTGAGCCTCTGCCATAAATTTTCTTCTGTATTTGATCGGATGAGCTCAGCCCTGCAGATTATAATGCATTCTGATGATAACTATCTCGGAACTCGTCTGATTGGGTACTTGATATCTTCAGAATGATCTGGCAGTGAAATCTGTCTCAGAAATACTATTTAACAATTAAATCATGGCACTTGGTTTAGATTTAAACATAAACTCCTTTTTTCCCACCCTTCCACACAGTTGTCTTATTTGGCTCTTGTTCAGTTGTTGGACCTTCCTCCATAACTGCTAGAAAACTTCAGGAGGTTGGTGCTTGAGAACTGCCCTGACCTAAAAGCCATTGTTGGAGTGGAACAGAAAGATAGCAGCAAGTCTGCATTAGGAAATCTGTGATCATCCATGTGCACCTAGGAGTCCCTGAACTTCTTTTTCCAATTGGGGAAATGTCATGTAAAACCACTGTCATTTTTTCAGGAACGTTTAGATAGAGTTGTGTTATTGTTAATGATTTGAGGAAAATTCAGGAAAGTCTGTTTGTATATAGTTCTTAACGGCACTCTAGACAATGAAGGAAAATGGGGAATTTTGCTTTGGAATAATGTTATAAGGTGAAAATGCTGTATTTAAATGTAAGTTTCACTTTGTTAATTACTCATTTGTATAACCAACTTGCTTTTGTACTAAAATAGTTTATTCACAATTTAAACAATGCATTAAAAGGTTTTAAAGATAGATACTGTTAATTTATTAAGAATTGTATCAATGGTGCTGTAATGTTTCAGTCACATTAAACACTTAAACATTTTTAATGGGATAGATCAATAAATGTACCTTGCCCTGTATAGATGAGTTGCTTTTTCAGTTCTTGTATCATTTTCTTGTTTTGGAACCTCTCCACTATACACAAGAACTCGACTGTCTTTGTGCAGACCCCATGATTAATATTTTGTTGGTGATTTTTTGCTTTGCCCTTGTTCCTCTGGCATTTTCTCCCCTCTTTGTTAAGACCTATAAACTACATCCTTGGCTAAGTTTTTGGTCACTTTCTAGCATCTCCTCTACCTTTTCATCATTTTGACTTGCATCCTTGTTAGCATGCCTTTGACATTTTTCCAATTTATCAATGTTGTCTAAAAACATATTGTTACCAGGTATCTTAAATTACAAATGTCGAAGGTTGTTTTAAATAATGTAAACATTTTGAAAGGATGCCTCTATTTTCATGCGACTTAAATTTCTATAGTTGTAAATAGAAACAACTGAATTCATGGTCCAAAAGCAGGACAGCACGGTTAGCGTAGCAGTTAGCGCATTGCTGTTACGGTGCCAGCGACTGGGGTTTGAATCCGGCACTGTCTGTTAGGAGCGGTTCGTTCTTCCTTTGTCTGTGTGGGTTTCTTCCATGTGCTCCGGTTTCGTCCCACCGTTCAAAATGTACCGGGTTGTAGGTCATTTGGGTATAATTGGGTGGCAAGGGCCTATTAATGTGCTGTATGCTAATTTAAAAAAAAATCTTAGATACTCAGCAAGTCATGCAGCATTTGGCAAGAGAAACAAAGTTAATGTTTCATCAGTCTTATATTTATTTTGGAATTAATAGTGCCCAGGCTTGATTTGTTAATTGGGCAGATGAGGAATAGCTGGAGGAACTCAGAATGTCAGAGAGCATCCATGGGTTGAAATGGTCAATGTTTCAAGTCAACCCTTTATAAAGACTAAGCTGAAATGGGTAAAATTACATATCTAAAGGGAGAGATGGTAGTGCATAGAGAGTTAGAGAGAATCAATTATGAAATGGTGGGGGGGGGGGGGAAGAAAGAAAAGTTTGTCTTTTGTTAGGTAAAAAAGATGCAAACAGAAGGTTCAGTTGTTGGGGGGGGGGGGGGGGGTGTGGTGTATCTAAAATTAGATAAATCTCTGTTCATGCCATTAAGTTTAAGGCTGTCCAGGAGGAATATTATATGTTCCTCAAGTTTATGTTTGGTCTCATCAATCATGTAATTCTAGGAATTGTTGGGGCCATTGAAATGGAAGTACAATACTCAAAAGTGCAGAAGAAACTCAGCAGACTGTGGCATCTATAGGAAGCCCTGCAGTAGGATTGCTATAGGCTGCAGGAAGCCCAAATTTAGACTCACAGAGTGTAATTACTCAGCAAAGTGGTTACCCAATGTGGGTATGGTCTTGCTGAGGTGGAGGAGACCACACTGAGTATATGGTCTAACATAATCTACATTTGTTGTCTGTTAGCCTTTGACTCAACATTGACTGACTGACTGACTGACTGTACCCATGGATCCATCAATTATTCATGTGCTTAAAATTCCATCATATGCAGCTTTCGTGTTTCTCCATTGTCATGTTAAAACTATTTTTTTCTGTTTAGTTCCATCCCAAATGTATTGGTTCATGTTAATTGGAGCTGCCAATTTCAAGTCAGTGCAGGCTGAATCTGATTTGGCTTTTGTATTTTATAAAATGCTCACAATTTTATTTCAAATTAAGTGAGTCTGAGAGTTATCCACAATCCCGCTCCTTTTACTCAGTCCTGCTCTATCTACTGAGGACATTTGTTGTCATCTCAGTTCAGTTGAAGGGCATCCTTTTAATATATTACAGGTGCATTCTTGTTTCAGAAGTGACCTGTTTTTTTAAAAAATGTGAACTCTTCCCATTTGCAGCTACTTGTTGACTTCCTTATCTGCTTCATTTGTCCATGATACAGAGAGCAATTTGAAAATCACTTCTCTGAGGTTTTGCTTCAGTAACCACCATTTTAATGAGTGCTTGTACTCCAATTGGAGAATGGTTCACAAACACAATTACCTTTTCTCTCTGACTAAAATGTACTTGGGAAGTCTCCAGAATTTGCTCTATTATTAAGTTGTAACAGGTGACTTAGAAAATAATACTAGGATTTATGAAAAAAAGTCATGCCTGATCTATCTGCAAAGATTTTAAGGTTGTAATTAGCAGAAGAGACCAGAGTGAATTAATGCACAAGGTATATTATGACATTCATAAGCCTTCCATAAGATGCTATGCAGGACATAATTATACAACATTGGTATAGATGTCTTTGGAGGGAATATACTGGCTCAATTTGAGGACTGTTTACAAGATGAAATAAACTGGTTATTTTCAGGATACAAGGTTTTTTCTGAGTGGGGTGCATTTTAGGGGCCCAGCTGTTCACAATCTTTTCATGTTTTGGATGAAGGGGACCCATTATAATGTCCAAATTGGTGAGTAAGTGTGTGTGTGTGTGTGTGTGTGTGTGTGTGTGCTACAAGGACAATGCAGATGGATTTTGGCTATTTTAGATAGGCTTGGCAGATAGCTGAAGATGGTGGATGGTAACCCTTCATGGAAAATGTAAGGTCATCCACTTTGAAGGGAAAAAATAGAGAACTGGAATATTTTGATTAAATGGAAGGAGATTAAAAGGAATTGGTGCTCAGAGTGACCTGAGATTCTTGGAAACAAATCACAAGTTAATGTGCAGGTACACAAACAGTCTATTGGGCTTAAATTTTCCAACATGATTTGAGCACCAGAGTAAAGGGTATCTTACTGCAATTTTGTAAGAACCTGAGTAATTTACTTGGAATATTCTGCCTAGATCTGGTTCCCAATCCAACGGAGGATAAACTTGTGATAGAGGGAGTCCCATGAAGGTTTACCAAATTTATTCCTGCAGTGAAAGACTTGTCCAAATAAGATAAAAGCAAAGTGACCATGTTTACAAGAATGGGAGAGAATCTCATTGAAACATACAAACCTCATCACTTTGATGAATTGGATGCAACGATGATATTTCATTTCATTGGGGTGTCTAGAACGAATGGACATAGCCACATAAAGGAACAGTTCTGAATGAAATTAGAATGCATTTCTTCACTTGGATGGTACTAATACTTTTAATTTTTCTCTGCAAAAATATGACAGAAACTCAATTGTTAAATATATTCAAAACAGTTCAATGATTATTTTGGAGATTTAGAGGATGTCAGATTTGTGCAGGAGAGTGATAGAAGATGAGCCTTATCAATTGATGCAACATGTGTGGAAAGCTAAACAGAGTACTTTTCATTTCTTGTGTTATTTCATTCATATAATATAAAAAAAAGTTGTCTCTTGAATAAATTTAGTGCCCGTGACCATCTAATTAGCTTTGTAGCGATGGTGGCACGTTTTGAAGAATTTTTAATGGTATGTGTTGAGTAATCTTGGTAACTTTGGAATGGAGAATTTGAACTTGCAAATGTGTGACAGTGGTAAATGAATTAGAACATGAATGAGTCTGTTTAAAATGTCTCAAGAACCATAATTAACCTCAAGAATTTGGTATGCATTTTCCATTTTGCGACATTTCTTTCTAGTGGCATATATTGATTTTTTTTTAAGTATGAATGTAGCTGGTCAACAGAGAATTAAGTATTTATCACATTATTTGTCACTTTAATGAAATCCATGGTATTTATGTGGAGAGAAATTGGTTGAGGTCTATTCACTCTAAGACGACTTTAATTTAAATCAAGATTTTACGTAATGAATTTTGTATAGCATTTTGTTCTTTAACTTATTTCCTTTTCCAAATTAACCAGCAAGATAACTTTGAAATAATGATGTATGGAAAATAATTAGGTGAAACATTTTTGGTAGGTCATAATGCAGATTAGCTATTCTAAATGAATATGCAAACTATATGGAAGGCCAAAACAAAAAGTACAAATGATCTAATTGAAAGAAAAGATTGTGAAATACTAAAATGCTCATGAATATGTAAAAGTGATCAAAATCTGGTCGCCTTTCATTTAATTTTTTGATAACCTGCTAAGTAAAACCATAATGTGAATATTCCCCATCTATTGTACCTGAACATAAGTGAACTCTTGTTTTCGGGGAGAATATTAAGAATATTATCTCTTGTACGTAACCTTTGGCAATTAGTCACGTTGAATGCCAAAACACTTTTTTAAAATTCCCAAAATCCACGTCTTGGTGATGGGTTTCTTGATCAGATAATTAGACACTTATTTGCAGATTCCCCATTATTTGAAAAGAAACTAATTAGCAGGAAATTGACATCGTAGATATGCTTTTTTTTAAAAAAAAAACTGCCATTTGTACTGGTTTGCAGTGGGGAATTGAGTGAGCAAGATATCGAAACAACAATTGCAAGAGCTATAATTTGATATAATAGACATTTTTTTGATGGTTACAAAATAAATGGCGACAGACCAGACTTCCTGAATTTTTCTGTGAATACAAAATTACAAAAAAATTGTGTCTCAATTCAAATTTAATTGCCCTACAAAATAGTCTTTCAGTAAAGCATAAATCAACAGTTTTCTTAAGGATCATCTTTATATATTTGTGTAAAACTTCAATTGGAGGGCTTGAGAAAATGTTTCCTTTGGCACATGCTGAGATTGGAATGGAGTGAAATGAATAACAGTATCTTAAAGTTCCTTTAGGCTAAGGACTGTGACTTTGTTTTGCTTCGGATTACATTTTACTACTTTAAAGATGATTTTGGACAGATGGAATTGACAAGCAGAGAATTTGAGTCGTAATTTGAGTCACAAAAACAGCTCCTTTGCCCCAACTTGTCCTTGCTGACCAAACTAGTCCTGTTTTCCTGCATTCGGTCCCTAAATCTTTCCTATTGATTTACCTATCTAAATCTCCTAATTGTTACATTTGTCCCATCCTCTATGGTATGTCTTCCTCTCACAGTTCTTTCCACATACCCACTGTGCTCTACAAGGGAAAAAGATGCACTTCGGATCCCTTTAAGATCTTCCCCATTCACCTTAAATCTGTGTATCTCATTTTATATTACCCTTCCCAGGAATAAGACTGACTATCCCCTCATGGTCACCCAAAACTCTATTTGGTTCCCCCACTCATCCTCTTTGCTTATGTTGCAGTGTCTCTAGAACTAAGAAGGCGGCCTGGTTAAAATATGCATTAGATCAGGCCTGGGATCTGCAGGTGGCAGACTACAGCATGTCACCTCTTAACTAACTGGAGGACATGAGGGTTGAAACAAGAACATTCAGAAGTAACTGTCAAGGAATTCCTAGCTCTTCAACGGTTATATTGTGAGACTTTCTCCAATGTAGCAAGAAGAATTTGATCTGTCAGTAAAAAGATATTTATTAATGGTGTTCACTTCATGCGGTATAACTTCTGCAAATTGGGATTAAGCTAAGATTAAGATTCAAATCCTTAAAATAATCTTTTTAATTAAAAAAAAATTTTGTAGCTACCTTGTATAGCTGATTCTTTAATTTACACTCTATTCATTAGATAACAATTGTGATTTTTTTTTCCCCATTGTGGTTGGAATGTCCATTTGCTTGATGAAATCACTGTGGCTGGATGCCTGGTATCCTTGGAAAAGGGAAGCCCACTTTGCAGACATTCCCATAGATCACCCGTAAGCAGTGTCATTTCACTGCTAAGTAGAAAATATTATAATTTTGAACTCCGCATACAAAATCTGAAATTTGAACATTTTTCAAAATGTCGGTTAACATTAAGAAGAGAAATATAGATGTGTTTATTATTTGAAGGTCTGAACTTTTTTAATATATGCATTTAAATTCTGATTAGACAATTTTGACACACTATTTAAAAATTGCAATCAGAACAAAACTTAATAGTGAAACACCTGCGTGTAGCTTTACTCTGGCAAACTATCGGTAGGAATTTACTCACAGTGTCTTTTCATCTAAGATTGCCAGATATATGTACATTCTATACAAGGAGCTAAAAACTTGCTACGAATAAAGTTAAAACATAATGTAATTAAACTCTTAAAATCCAAAGCTTTTTATTTGGGAGCAAAGTCTGTTAACCATTAATGCACATTAATAGCCCTGATTATTTGCATCACTGCACCTAATGTATTGAACACAAAATGCATACTGGTACTACTGGTAACTCGTACGAACTTGCTACAGTAACTATTGAAGATCATTGTCTCATATTTTATATTGCTGGTTATTCTTCCATTCACTTTTAAATATCTAAAACCTTTGACATTTGTAACCTGGAAGAGAGCTTCCGCATAAAATATTGTAAGTTTGCACCAAAGTTTTAAAATATCTGAACTTCACCTGATTTACACATGCTCTTTCCTGAGGCAGGCCTGACTTCTTCTATCTAATTGTTAGTTTGTATATTTTTTAAAAAGAAAAAGACATGCATTTCTTCTAGGGCTAAATACTCGAATCTGGAGTTGTGGCACATCATTCAAAAAAGATCTTTATAAACGCACTAGTGTGTACTCATGACAGATGTTGGGTAGGTAAATTACTTGAGTATCATTCCATACATTACAGTTTTACCCCATGGTAATAGGAACTGGAATTTGCAATCTACCAGTTTACATATTTCCTATGAATTAAGACACTGATTCATTATAATCTTGATTCTTTTAAAATAAATTTACAACTCTCAAGAGCAAATGGCGTTTGAGTAATACTTTAAGTGGTATTCATTTTAATGGTCTTAAGGCTGCTTTGTGGTCAGGAAGCTTGGATTCCTGCTGTAAACATTGAAGAAAAGGTCTTTGATCCTCAGTCATAATACCATATAGATTAATATCAGGTTCTGTGGCTTGCAAAGCATGTTGTGTGAGATCTTATGGTGAGTAAAGAACGTTGAGCTCACTTAAGTGGTTCACTATTCCACAACCTATACAGAATTGATCGTCTGTTTTTGTCATACAAAAGGCGAGGACTATATTTCCATTAAGTTTTATTTCTTAGTTTTGAAGATTTCAGATCATTTGTTGAGTGGAAGCAATGTAGTGATTCTAATTGGGATCAAACAAACATCATGAGGTTTTTTTTCTACATTCACCAATTGATCCTTTCGCGACATGTCACGTTGATCCATCCAATAAAAAACGTGTTTACTTATTGTGATGTGACTAGTGATACTAGTCCCGGTGAAAATAATATCAGCTTTTAAAAGTCTGATTGCTGAAGTCCTGCAGCAGTGCACAGAATGTACTCATAGTTATTGCAAAGGGAATGTATTAACTGTTACAATACTGATCAACTTCTAAAACTCGTTTCTGGACAGTGAGTCTGCAGACTTTATTTTCATTATGAAAATGAAAGGGATATATTTATCTTTTACAAATACTCTGTGATTTTTGAATAGTAAAACAAATCTGGCATAAATTAAGAAGAGTTCTAATTGTTATCTGTGAACAAATGAAACTAGCCTAAAATTTGATGGAAAATTGGAGGGACTTTTTAGTTCTGGAATCCCATTTGCCAATGAATGTACACGTTCAGCATTTGTTAGGTATATTTCTGTCGCTGTATATTGATTGATGTTTGAAAGATAGAATATCAATATTGATTACTCTTCATTCATGTGTGGACATATTTATCTCCGATATTGGACATTATACCACAAATACTAGCACAAGTAAGGATTTGAAACCAATGGATTCTTCTTTGAATTTATGTGTTTTTTTTCAAAAATGCATTTAGAAAATCAATTGGATATTGAATTAGCTTATTAAGAACATGTGTAAGTGGAATGCACCGATTGAAGGATTTGACATTTTCATTATTTATTCCTTATTTGTTTTTAAACTTTAAAGAGAATTTTATGAATAATTTTACTGAAGATCCTTAATTCCTAAACACAGTAAAAACAGTGTTTTCAGCTGGGGCAGCAGTCTCTCATCATGTGTGGCCTCTGCAGCTCTGGAATATGCAGTCAATGTTTCTTCTTGGCACACCCGGACATCAAATGAAAGCAAGGTGAGACTCTGCTTTCACAGATCCATGGCTGAATACTCAAGTAGGATTAACTATTTAGCTTGTACATTAAAACCATACCTCAGTATCAGTTGTTGCTGTTAAAGAGGGAGTGAGGATCATTCCAGGGATGAAGCAGATAAAATAGGGAGGATGTTTAAAAGAAAGGAAAATATAAAATGGGTAAAGTTCTCAAGTTGGCTGACTCCTGAATTGAGCAGGGATGCAAGATATAGCTGCCAAGTGGAAGAAAAAAAAGAGAAGCTGGGGAAAAAAAACTGCTATCAGGTACACCTCTAAGATTAGTGAACACAGGCCATGAGAGGATAGCATACAGCTTGTGCCACTTCCATCTAAACAAGAAAATGGTGCTTAAAATTCCTGAATGATTATGCTCATTGACCTCAAACTAAATTTAGCTTTTCATTAGGAGTCAAATAAGTGCACTTTATTGTGTTCTTTCATGAATGTTAACTTCACCATTTCCCTAGTATGAAATGAGTTCAGAATTCATTCAATGGTTTAATGAAATATGTTGATCTGACAAGACTGAAGATGATCCACTAACACCTACAAAGCAGACTTTAAATGAGAAGTAAAATGTTTCCAGTATGGTCTTGAATACATTTGGTCATGTAATGAACAGAGACTTGGGGCAAGTTAACAATGTGCCTAATGCAACAAATTTAGGTTTCAGTCCAACTCACCTGAGCCTGTTTATTTCTAAATTATATGGAAAAGACTGGATTTCTAGCTCTTGGGGTGGAATATACAATGCAGTTTCTTAACTCTGATTTGTGGCCTGGTGATATACAGATTAGTGGAGTGCTGGCCTGAAGTTAGCATGGAAAGTCAAAACCAATGTTGGTTCTTTTTGAAAGAAACAGCAAATGAAGTATATGTGCTGTATAATATACCATCCTATTGCATGGAATGTTAACAGTACTACAGAGTTCACCTCGTGAAATTATTCACATAATTTAAAACATTCCTTAATATCACATATTACACAAGCCATAGAATTACACTCACTAATTGTTACATATACTTTTTCTTAAGGTACCAATAAGCAAAATATCCCATTCCACCCAGGGTTCCCATTAAAAATGAGGCACCAAAGAAAGAAGGTGGTTTTCTTTTCACAAGGCGAAAAGCATTAGGTAAAACAGCTGATAGCAGGGTGGTGTGTATGTCTCCTAAAACTTTTCGAAATGCAGTACGTTTCTGCACCCTCTCAAAATATACTTGCAAATTGGGTCGATCTGCATTACCCCAGTACTTTTTTGCAAGCCCCAGGAATCTGAGACGATGTAACGTTGCTCCAAGGGAGATATCGGCTAAGGTAAAGTCTGATCCACACAACCATGTTTCACAATTCTGGCCTGTGACACAAAGGGATACAAAATATTGTAAGAAATCTTGTCAAATGTCAATATTTTAATGTTGCAAAATGCATATAATTTTCATAAAGCAATATTTGAACATGAAATGGTGTAAATATATTTTAAAATGATAAAAAGATCTAATTTTCTTGCATTGTACACTAGCTTTATAGTAGAATAACACATCCAACACTGAGAAACATATTACTAATTGAAGTCACATGAAGACCTTGAAAATAAAAAAAATTCAGCTCCTGGAATGAGTGATTCATATGGGGGCAGAATTCAATTTACTTGTCAAGGTTGGAATGGATTGTATGCAAATTCTGCACAAAATGCACTAAACCATACTGAAGAGTATTTGCATTTAATTACTGGATTAAAAAAAAAATCTCACAAAATCTTTGCAAGCAAAAAATGAGAAGCTGGAGGGATTCGGCAGGCAATATTTCGGTTAGAATCCAAATTCTTGGATCAAAGAGCATCTTGATGTGCTATTGTTGTTAGTTTTTCCAATCGCAGTAAAATTAGTTGTTTGACTTGACTCGGGCCTAATACATACCCTTCTATAATACACCATCTCTTCTATAATTTCCACTTCTAAAGATTGAGAATGTGCATTTTTCTTTCCATATTCTTGTAAATCTTTTGCAACCAACAGTACCTGTCAGATCAGTTTTTTTTTCACAACCCACTGTTCTATTATTGAGCATTGGTGAGGTTGTCCTCATTTGGGATGATACTGTTATGTCCAATTATAGCTCAAATACCTTGAATATTTGGTTCTCTTACCATTCCTATAATCTGATCCAACTCCAGTATTGTTTGTGCTATGCCCTGATTTCATGATATTCAGGTGTGGGGTCGATTTCCGTGCAATAGTCAAGTTTATTGCCATCTGATTGCACAAGTACAACTTGTTGAAACAGTGTCAGTGCTCAGTGCAAAACATGTCGACACACAACCAGACATAATACAGACAAATAATACATTTTATATATATATATAATATATATTATATATATATAATATATATTATATATATAATATATAATATATATAATATATATAATATATAATATATAATATATATATATTATATATATATTAAAATATTGTTTCATTAAATATGACTGTCTCAGATGGTTAGTGTGGGCAGTTCAGCATTCTCACCGCCTGTGGGAAGAAGCTGTTCCTCAGCATGGTGGTGCTTACACTAATTCTCCTGTATCTCTTTCCTGACAGGAGAAGCTGAAAGATGCTCTATGTGGGGTGGAAGGGGTCATCAATGATTTTGCACACCCTCTTCAAACCACAATCCTGGTAGTTCATATCAAAAGTTGGGAGGGAAATGCCAGTGAACTTCTTTGCCACTCTTACAAGTGGAGTGACTAAAATCCATTTCCTTGCAGTGACCATACCACACTGTGATGCAGCCAGTCAGGACTCTCTTGATAGGGCTCCTGTAGAAGGTTGACATGATGGTGGCCAGTAGCCTTGCCCGCTTCAGTCATCTCAGCAAGTGCAGTCGCTGTTCCATCTTCTTGAGAAGTGAGGTGTCCAAATAGGTCACTAGTTAAGTAAACTCCAAGGAACCTGGTGCTCTCCACTCTACTACAGCATTGTTGATGTGCAGTGGTTGTTCCTGGTCCTCCTGAAGTCCATGATCATCTCCCTCGTCTTGTCCATGTTGAGATTCAGGCTGTTACTCCTGTACAATATCATGAGATTTTCCACCTCTCTGTAGCATGACTCATTGATGTTACTGATGAGGCTGATGACTGTTATGTCATCTACAAACTTAATAACACTGTTGGAGCTGGATCTGGTGATGCAGTCATGAGTCAGTAGCACGAACAGGAGTGAGATGAGCACCCAGCTCTGAGGTGTGCCAGTCTCAGCATGACGGTGCTCAACTTTCTGCAACTGACCCAGAGAGACTGTGGTTATGTTAGCAAGTTCAGAATCCAGTTACGCTGAGGGGTATTGAATACCAGCAAGGATAGTTTCTCCACCAGCTTCTGGGGAAAAAATGTATTAAATGCTGGGTTGAAGTCAATGAAACTTGGTGTATAAGGTGTCATTTTTCTAGATGGGCCAGGACTGAGTGAAGGGACAAGGCTACAGCATCTCTGTCTTTACAACCTATGGCTTGGATTAATTGTCCAACATTTTGTTTTGATTTTATTTTCACCAGCTTGGACAACAAAGTCATCAGTATAGCCGCTTGGTAAATACTTAATTCATCTCCACATTTACTGAGATACTTAATTTGGAATGTATTAACTAAACATCAAATTCATTCCCTTGAAGGCAAAGTCTTAGTTAATCAATCTATATTCCCCAAGTTAGAATTTTATTCCTGTAACATTTAAGTAGATATTTAGTACATTTTGTTGCCTTGATGTTTTGTTTTCTTGGAAGAAGACACGCAAAACTGTCCATAAAGGCCTATAAAATTATTGTTATTTGGCATTGCAAATAACATACTTTTTTTTTAACTGAAACAAAAGAGAGTGAAGATATAAATTTTTACTTGATTGGCAATTTGGCCAATAAAACTGATAAATTAATGCATGTAGTATCTCTTGCATTTATCAGATTAACAAGGGATAAAACTGGATTAGTTTATTCTTTAATAATGGAATTGCTATTTGTAGGTTAATTAAATATTAATGGATGTAGACAATATGATGAACAGTGTTAAAATAGATCTATTTCTACTTTTCTATAAGCAAATTCAATCTTCATTAGATTGTTGAAAATCCAAAGCATCTAGCCATGTAAAATTTCTTCATGCAAGCTAAACCCCCTTCTCACTGGTTTAAATCAGCTCTTGCAAAGAGTAGAAATTAATCAGGGTTAGAATGGCATCTTAGTTTGGATTAGGTGAAGGATGGGGGACAGACTGGTGATTGTAGGGGAAGTAGTGAAGTGATGGTAAAACCTCAGGAGATTTCATGACTTGTGTGGAGTTATTTTGAATCGATTATATTGTGGAATATACCATTGGAACTTTTCACATCTGAACTGTTCATAAAGCTTCTATTGCTATGTTTAATTGATCACTAAATAACTGGCAAAATGTGTATGCTTTGTTTTTGAATCAAATACACTTTTGTCAATTTAATAAATAAATTACCTGCTAGAATACTAACATTTATTGAGGAATATTTTTAAAGAAAATATTTGCTGTTTGTAAATATTAATTTTTCAGTTTTAATATATATATATATATTTACATAGTCTGATTTGCACATTATTATTTAACTGCATTAGAATACCTGCAAGTTCATGTTTCCTCTGTTCAAGCTCCGCTTCCACTTGATCTAAAACTTTGCCTAACTCGGTGAGTATTTTCTTCAGGTTGTTCACGTTATCGTGGTCCAAGATCTTTGCCTGTACAGAATATGAAAGAAACAAGGTGTTACTGTAATTCAGCCCTTTTTGATGATAACTAAACTATTCATTATTATGACCTGAGTGAGTGAGCTATATGGCATTATTCAAATTGTTGATAGGACTGTTGAACTTGGCAAGAAGCACTGCTTATCTCAAACTGGTGATGACATTTTCATGTTAGAAATTTCTTATTACACAGTCGGTTATTTTTCATGATTGCTATTACCTAATTATTTGAATGCATCATTGAGTTCATTTCCAATGTTAAAAAGTTATTGATAGAGTGGATTTGATCTGAAAGGGGCACATAATTAATATTATGTATAATCAAAGTTTTATTTGAAAAGTTCACATTTTTTTGTCTTCTACTCAAGGAAACGTATTAGATCGAGATGTCTGTATTTTTTTTAAACAATAAAGATCTTTAAAGAAAGTTCATTATGTAGCTTAGGGCTATATGCATTTATTGTACAGCTACAAGTCAGTGCAAATGGTGTGATTTCACATTTGTTTGATGGTCTCATGAATTGAAGAATGCTTGGATACTGGCAAAGCATCTTTTATCGAATTACAGAATCAGTGCATATTTCACTAAATTATTAAGTGAAATTAAAATACAGAGTAATTTAATAAAATTCAAGAAAACCTGAATCTTATTGCTGATTGAAATGTACTCAAACAGATTGAACATTACTAGACAAACTAGAATGGAGTTAACAATGACTATGTATTTGTATGTTAGGTGGTATAATGAAAACATATTCTTAAATGTATGATTAACAGCTGTGAAAAATTATTTTATAAGAAGGCCCTCTGCAGATGAGGGCCAGATCATTAGTACGAGATCTGCAGAGGTTCTCTTACAAAATATTTCAGAAATGATCATTTATTTCCTTTTTTTTAATCCATTGCTGGAGATAATGCTGGCAAGATAGCAGTTAGTTACATCCCTAATTATGTGGTTGTTCTCTGACAGATTTGGTCCTTAAATTTATAAATTTTAAATTTAGACATACAGTACAGCACGGTTTCAGACCCTTTCAACCTACAAGCCCATTCCACCCAATTAACCTACAACTCCTGGTTCGTTTTGTATGGTGGGAAGAAGCCGGAACACCTGGAGGAAACCCACGCAGACACAGGGAGGATGTACAAACTCCTTACAGATAGTGCAGGCTTTGAACCCCGGGTTCTGATCACTGCCACTGTAACAGCGGTGTACTAACAGCTAAGCTAACTGTGCTGCCCTTGTACTGACATTCTGTAAAATTATTAGATATTGAATTTCAAGATGAACAAAAACATTAAAAAGATGCAACAGAATGGAGAACATGGAAATGATGGCATAATTTCTGCTTTTATTCATTTTGGTGGAAGAGATTATAAGGGAGAGAGGAATGTGTTCAAACCTTTTCTAGTTGTTGAAGATGACAATGCCTTCTGTAACAGAAGTTAAGGTAGCTGGCAATTATACACTTGCATTATTGGCTTGAGCCATATAGACCAGTCAGGTTTGAGAATCTACATATAAAGCCACAATGCAGAGCATCCCAGGTTTGCCTCATTTGTCCTTGTGGCAAGCCAGTTATGTTTCTGAGCAACGTTGAGATCCAAGGCATTATGTTGAAAGATATGATGATGAAACTCAAAGTTGTTGACATGATTGGAGGTAATGGTGAGGTTTCTTCTTGGACTGTGAATTGGTTTGGGATAAAACATTCGTGCAGTGTTGTCCTGCAGCTGTAATAAATAATCTTAACCCACTGCAGTCATTTGCCTTTGGGTCTTGTGGGGTTTTCTTTTTGGCTTCCATTGATTTCAATTGTATTAAAGCTTTTAAATCCCTTTAGTGATCATGTCACAAAATGTGACTAACCAAATGTCAATGAACATCTCCTTTGTTAATGATCATTAAGGAAATTATTTTTATTTGTCCCTATGAAATATTTTTGAATAATATTTTCCATTCAAAGCTAGAATAACCATCAGGCTATATCCTAATTCCCAATTTTGTGTGGAAAATGAATGGAATTGAAATTCTGGTATGAATGCATTTTCTATGTTTAATCAATTCTCTACTTTTGTAGAAAATTATAAATAGGACAACATTCTTTAAAATTGTAATTGCTGCAGTTTGTTTTTCCAATTTCTTAATTATGTCTCTTAATCATATCATTTGGTTTTGTTTGCGCAAAATATTGTGGTGATACACCTTTTTTTTGGCCTTGGGATAACATTTCTGTTACTGTTTATTCTGCAGTTCTACAATCAATCATTTGACAAATAATTATTCCCCAAAAGACTATTAGTAGTGTTTGATATTTACATAATTGTCAAATTAATTATTAAAGAATGCTCATCTCACTCATTTGATACATGTCATTGAATTTGTTGGGTCAATATAGGTGAAGTCTTCATTGAAAGATATTTTATTCACATAATGTTTCAAGTTGACATTAAAATGCCCCTGCTAAAGAAAATATAATTACTATAAGAATGATTATCAGGACCGTCAATTGTAGGGGATTGGAAGAAAGTAATGTTGGAAACAATGGTTCTCAACCTTTCTCTTTCCACTCACATACCACTTTAAGTAATCCCTATGCCATCGGTGCTCTGTGATTAGTAAGGGATTGCTTAAGGTGGGATGTGAGTGGGAAGGGAAGGTTGAGAATCACTGCTCCAGACCCAATTGTTACTGAAATATTTTGCTTGAGAGAAGTTGTCATTGGGCCATTTCCTTTGGAGTTATAAAACTGTGCACATAATGAGTCGATTAGATACGGTTATAAAAGTGGTTTTCAAACTTTAGGAAATACTTAAAGAGGTATGTGAGGGGAAAGAAAAAGATTGAGAACCACTGGTCTAAGATCTAGGTAATGGGCTTTTGAGGTGACTTTAGGTGTTCTGGAGAAACACAACTCGTGTTTCTGGGTCTATTCTAAAGCACCAGGACTGTTCTAAAATGAAAGCCATTGCTGCACTCCTGACCAGAGCCCTATTAATATCATTGAATGTCCTTGGATATTATGGATATTTAAAGTTGGATGCCAATTCCATTTTTTTTACATGTTAGCTCAAAGAAGCAGAGTGAGATCAGGACACCATGGAAATGCAGCAGGATGAGAGAGGAGTAAAAACTGGCATTGTTTTAACTGTCCCCACCATATTTCTGCCTTGTTTGGATGTAGTTAAATTGGGACAGTTAAAACAATGCCAGTTTTTTACTCTCTCTCATCCTGCTGCATTTCCATGGTGTCCTGATCTCACTCTGCTTCTTTGAGCTAACATCGTAAAAAAATGGAATTGGCATCCAACTTTAAATATCCATAATGAGCAAGTTATTGTGAATCAGTGGTAAGTTGCCCTCTGTTCTAGTATGGCGATGGCAGCTGAAAACGATTGACAGCATTGTGGAAAATAGTGAATGTAAATACTGCTCTCTTTGAAGAAGTAGTATTCTTGTTCTGTATTTTCAACAGAGCTCAGTGAAAGCTGGAGAATGACACATCATTTAAATGGCCATTGTATATTTTTAGTCAGAAATTTGAGAGGTAAAATTGGAGAGATAAAACTAGCAACAGTAATTGGAAACCACGGGGAAAAATATTTGTATTTTCCTTTTATATCTTCATGCGGAAGAGGCAAGAATGAAAGAAAGCAACAGGGTGGGGTTTATCAGCATTTATTGCTGTGAAAATCTACTCAAGACATTGCCTTATCTGCCAGAGTCCACTCAGAGTGGACTAAGTGAGACTTTGCAAAGATTTCAAGACACTGGGTGTCATTGACTGCAAATCCATCACTCTGCAGGAAGTGGAGTGGATCCCATTCCCTCAGCCTCCAGCCAAAGTAATCACAGTTTCAATAGCCCCTTTTAAAATGCACCACCTGGGTAGCCTTCCTGGGACATGGGTGAGATTACTGGGGCAAAGGTGCTGGAAGCACCTTTCAAATCGCAGGGGGATCCTGCCCCCGCAATGACATGACACACACTCACCGGAAGTACTGCCAGATGTCCAGAAGCTGGCTGCCCAGTGACGCAAGCGCTGATGTCACCGGAATAAGCAGATCGGCCATTTTCCTGTTCAAATCGCCTGTGGACACACCCTAGGTAAGTTTAACTGGGTTCCCTGACTACCTCTGAGATAGGTCAGGGACCTGGTTGGATTCTGATGGGGTTGACCGGGTCGGACCCTTTCTAACTGCTGCATAACTGGGGCACTAACTGGGCAAATTGCCTGGCTAACCTAATTTCACTCTGCAGTATGCTCTAATGAAGACAAAGCATGACATTGGTATGATGAGCCACTCAATTGCAAATATAAAAGGTGAATGGAATGGGGGAAGAAAGAGGAAAGTGACATTTTTCTTTAACTCGGGATGATCCATGACGAATGACTGCAGTTCCAGTAAACAACACAGTTCATCTTTGTCTATTGTCTGTCTACTGTTCAATGGTGTCACTTCAGTTACCGTGACGTGTCCAGTAATGGTCTCTTGTCTTTGAGTGAGAAATGGATGCCTTTATTGGGTTGAATTTGGGCAGTTTTTGGGCAAGTTTGACTACTGTGGCAGGTGTCAGAGTGGTTGGATGATAAATTGAATTGCAGCTGTGAGGATTAAAGATCTCTTCCTAAGAGATGGTATCAGGATTGTATTCTGTTGAGCCACTACCATAAATCATCCTCAACCAGAAAGGTTTGTTAGAAAAAAGAAATATGCCCAGAGCTTGCCATGTGTATATTAGTACTCTGTTCGAGAAAAGATTGCTGTGACACTGCACCATGCAATTCGCACATTTTATTTGCAGTTTGATGCACTGGAGAAATACTCTGAGCTTTCACTGCAACACTATCCTTGTAACGAGCTTGACATAATGGGCTTCTGGTTCTGCACAAGTCATTGCACCAGTTTGCTACCAGAATCCTCTGTGCTCCTTGGATTCGCAAACTCTTGTGGTGTTGTATGTTAGCTCTAAGAAGCCGAGTAAGATCACGACACCACAGAAATGCAGCAGGGTAAGACAGGAGTAAAAGCTGGCATTGTTTTAACAGTCCCCACCTGATTTCTGCCTTGTCACTAGCCTCTGACAAAATATTGCACCCCAAGCTACTCTGAAGTGATTTAAAATTAATGAAGATGCTGCGTGAAAGCTTCCTGTAGTCATTTTTCTAAGCATCTCATCTTGACCGTTCTCCTTCCACTAATCTTGGAATTGATATGTTGTAGCATTGAATTAAAGGTAGAATGTTTTTATTACTAAATACCATACCCTTTTTTTCATTTTTGAAATCTAAAATCACCCATCTTTTAGGCACATCCAATATTCCTGCTAAGTTTCTCCAGCACTATCATTTATCAATATTATTTTTTGAAGGGAAATGTATAAACTGTGGAATTATAAGCTTTTTTTGGGCCTGCCAACATGGTTGACTCTTTAATTGCCTCTAAATGGTCTGCCAAGGTACTGAGTTGGGCCATAACTACTATGTTCAAACAGAAAGAATAAAAGTTGTAAAACCATCCAATCTGAAACCATGCACCAAATTCAGTCCATGGCAAAGTTTCTACCAGCCCAGTCAACCATACATAGTCTTCTTCACTAAAAAAAAATTGAGGCTGGTGACTAAACGGGAGATCAGTCCCAAAGACTAGTCAACTACTATAGTGAATTTCATAGAATGGTACCTTGCAGGCAAAATGCCAGACTCTTCTATCTCTGATCCTGGATTCATCCTGTCCCATCAGAGGAAACATGCCTGAAGTTCAAACCTCATAAAATCACATGACATCAGGTCAAACATGAGCAAGGAAACCTATTGATTTACCACTTGTAGTCCTCATTCAGCAGATGAACTAGTGCTTTTCCATGTTGAACAACATTGGAAAGAAGCCTTGAAAGCAGCAAGGACATGGTATGTAAAAGGGATGTTGGATAGCACCAATGAGTGGCCAAGTCCTGAAGACCATAAATTCTAAGAGTAGGTCTGCAAAAACTAGTGGGCAAACCAACAGGCGCGATAAATGTAGTAAGTTTCATTGCCCACCAACCAGTGGCAGATGGATTTGTCCATGATAATGCTGGTAGAAGTCACCACCAAAGTCCATCTTCACAAATCACTTCATCATGTTGCATTGTACTAAAACTTATTTTAAATTGGATAGAATCTGAACAAACCTTAACCTGAAATCTGATGTGTTTATTTCCGAAAAAAAAGCTGAAAGAACACTTAAGTTTGTATTACCATTAGTTTTTTTTGTTTTGAAAGATACGGCTCTGTGAGTTGAGGTTGTTCTTGATCAAGCTTCAACAATTCTGCAGCAGTGTTTACTAAATGCCCTGTGATGTAGAAAGAAAAGAATATATTTTACTTGTGACACCTTGTGCAGGACAATAAAAAAAAAGTTAAAAGTAAAACATTTGCAGCGGAATTTTGTTATCCAGAATGGAAAATGTACTATTTACTAAACTTACCAGACACTTATTAAAATCTACTAAAGCAGGTGCTTAATTACTACTTTATCATCTGCAAAGGCTTGAAATTCTAAAAATAGCACTGGATACTGTGGAAAAATATTTACATTTTCCTCATTTCATTTTTAAGTTAATTATATCAAGCACTGTGTCATGAAGCAAAATCTTAGAGCAATATTTTAAACAAAAATAATATTGCGATAGAAATCGTTCAAATGGAGTTTATTTGACTAATGTCGTATAATTCTGTGTCATCCTGTGCTTTTGCTGTGATACCCAAATCATATAATGTATTATGACAAATGAGATCACAGCCAAATCATATGGCTGCAACATTGGATTCTAGTTCCATTAAGGATATTTGTTCCTTTATTACATCATGCTTAATAAAAATAAAAACCTCCTATACAGCAAAATGCTGGAACTGTAGATATAATTGATGTCTTAGGTAGTTGGTGAGATGCTCCTCTTTTTCCACACCATCACCTTTTTATCTGCCTGGTGTTGTTACTCAATCTACCTTGTTTCCTGACTATCAATGCATCAGTGTTAAAAATGATTCGAATTGCGCACAAATCATTCCAAAGTTTTGCCTCTTCCTATCTCCAATGACCTTTCAACTCTTCACTTCTGCCTCCACCAACTTGGACTTTTGTCCATCCCTACTTCTTTGCCCATCACTTTTGAGGCAAATGTCTGCAGCCCCAAGACAACTCTTGTGTCTCCATTAAAATTCTACTTCAAATGGACCATGCACTTAGTTATCTGTTCTACTGTCCACTTGAACAAATAATCCATTTGACAGTTTAGGATCAAATATTAAAAAAGATGTACATATTCATTGTTTTATGTTTGCAACTGTGCTTAGAAGCTATTAAGAACAGTAAAAACCCTCAGTATACAGCACATATGGGGATTGATAGATGCCAGATAAATTAATTTTCCAGTTGCCTGAGATTGCGTGTTGCATTATTGGTGAACTAATTGCTTGGTGGCGCCATTTTTAAATGGTCATATTTTTTACCTATATTTTCCACAATTTTTTTATTGTGCTGGTTGCTTAAGGGTGCTGGTTGCTTGAATTCTGGATAACAGGGATTGTACTTTAATTATAATGGCAGTAGAGGCAATATAGCTTGGGGAGGATTGAGGCACGCAAATGGGTAATCGTTGTCAAAAAGGTGTCAAGAACAGAGATGCATATACATGATTGCCACTAATCAATGACGTTTGCTTCTTCCTCCAAAAGGCACCAAACTTAAATTTTTTTGCACACAACTGGCTGAAATTCTTTGAGTATGTGTTCATTAGAGGAGCTGAGGAAAGAGGAGAGAATAATTCAAAATCTGTGAAGATCCAGAACTTGGACCTTGTCCGCTCTTTAGTGTGAGACTAAAAATATTGAAGTATATCAAGACCAGTGTCAGTGGATGTACACAGATAGATGAACCTATTATAAAATCTGAATTAAGGAAAAGAAACACAGAAACTGGTGCTACTTTAATATCATGAATTATTTTTAAATCAAAAAGGTATTGAAGCCAAACTAAAGAATCCTACTGATGAGGATAGAGAAATTCATGTTCCAGATGTAAAAGCATTGGGGGAAAAAATATGAATAATTAAGAATGCATGTTGACTTGAAGAAGTCGAATTACAAAGGTAATATTGTGCAAGATCAGCTTCCAATTTGAATAACATGATCTTTGGACAGATTTGTCTAATACCTTTATGCATACTGCACAAAAAATGTATTTTTTTACAGGTTAGGCCCAGTAAAAGTTTTTTTTAACTGGGTATTGATTTGGAAAAGTTCCTACCAAGTGATTTTCTTCAATAACAACTGATATTCAGTTGTTTTAAGCCTTTTATTTATTTTCTTGATGACAGTATTGCTTTTTAAGACACCTTTAACCTTTAAATGTTTTGAGTATTGTGTGTAGATTCTGAATTGTACATCATTCAAAGTGATTAACACAGTGCACAGGGAGTTCCCAAAACCTTCACATTTTAAGTGGGAAAGACACATGGTTAAGAGTCCACCAGTCGTTATAAGATTATTGTTACTTCCCTGCCAGTCACATTACCCGGCCCGGTAGTCTTTCCCACTCATCTCAGAAATTTCCATCTCCGTTTTCAAATCTCTCTTTGGCAGAGAAGACTGGCACTTAGAAACAGACGGCTTGTAGTGGAGAAATAGCTCCTTGCGTAGGTGTTAAGGTCATTACTAAATCAAATTTCTATGCAGCAGAATCCTTTTAATCCACCATCAGTAACAGATGCCAAATCAGACAGTTAATCAGTTATCCATAAAACCAATTTGTAAAGTTATGCATATTGGGTCCAAAGCTGACTCAAATGTTCTTGGAGCAGTCTGTCCGTGCACATCATTTTCTCTGTGGAAAACCACAGATGTCACCCAAGTATCTTTGTAGATTACCGAATTTAAGTTACCTTTTGCAGAAAGGATGGACTATTGTTGTTTTGGGGAGGCCTTAGTGTCCAGAACTATGCAGAATCAATGTTTTAGACAAGAAATTGGGGCCTCAATATCTGAAGGGTGAGTAATTAGGGTCGGGGAACACTTTGTGGAAACTAAGAAGGCAAATTCAAATCCAATTTACAGATGGGTCATTTTGAACTTTTTTTTAAGCTTCATTTCTTGGCCAGTAGCCATTCAGATTAATAGGCCAATGGCTGGTGACAGTCCGAGCTGAAGGAATATGCATATGTGGAGAGAGTAGTTTTGAGAGAGTCAGAGAAGATGGAGAAGGGATTGTAAGCTTTGAACATAATGCCATCATGTCCACTGCCTTCAGTCTATATCTTAACTATGGGTTTTTTTTTTATGAAGGAGCCCATTTGGCTCATTAGATCCATTCTGGCTCCCCTTCCCCTCTCTCTCCTTCTCTCTCACACGTCTCCATCAATTCCTTTATCCATATACTATACATATCAGCACATTCTTGGAATGTGGGAAACTGAAGCATCCAGGGGAAACCAATGCAGTCATGGAGATAGCATTCAAACTACACACGACCGATACGTGTGGTCAGAAATGAACTGGAACCACGACGCAGTAACACCAAAGGCTTTTCATCTATGTTGTATTGTGATCATTATTGATAGGTTTTGTATATTATAGATATTCAATCTCTCTGATTTGGATCGCAACAAACCATCGGGCTGAACTTGTATTTTTGATACAGGGTGCGTTTGCACACATGCATGGACAGTCATCGGTTTACCACTGTGCTTGATATCTGGTGAACCATTGCCTCATTGATCTTGGAGTCTTTAAAGCAGCAGCTAATTGCCTATTGATTCTGTGGTAATTAAAAGTACTGTTCCAAGTTCCTTGGCTTGCCCTTTGATGAAATGGCAATGCACAGGGCTTTGCTTTCTTCAGGGACTAACTTAACACTGCAGATGAGAAATGGGTAGGGGACTGGTGAGTGCTGGGGGTCCAGTGTTCTCCTTTAGGCTGGGCTGGACCTTCTTATGAACTGATGTTGTACGCAGACAATATGCTCTGCATTACTGATAGAGACTATTGGCTTTAGGTTTTACTTTAACTGCACTAACTATTACTGATGCTCAATCATAAAAGTGTCAAGTTGGACGTTCTGCAGATGTTCCTAGACTGAGTCTCTTGGGAAGAAGCCCGTTCCTATCAATGCTGACAAAGGATGAATTTGTATGTGGGAAAATATTTCACATCCATGGAGCAGTTGGTGTCCATTTCTCTCGGAGAGTATTTTATAAGATGCCATAAAATCTGGTGTCTGATCACTGTGAAGCCTAGAACCTCACATTCCAGACACATTATTCCAACAAAGGTCTTGGATTTCTTGCTAGCCAGGAGAGTAGAATCGTCAGGGCATGGAATTTTCCATCTGTGCCATTCTTTTTGTCACAGTTCATCTTGTAAAATTTCCACAAGGTGGAGCCAGGCTGACTTTCTAAATTCATTCTTTGGGTGAAACATAATTTATGCACAGATAGCCAAATATTGATATTTCTCATCACTTATGGATGCCCAAATACTAGAATTTATGAATTGCCTAGTTTCACATTGCTACTGAATAATAGGAATCTAATTATAGATTCCTTATTTAAAACGCAGCAAACTATTCTTCCTGGTTCTATATTTGATAACATTTTGTGCTGTTGATTCTTTTCTAACCTAATCTTTCTGCAGTCTTGCATTAATATTGGCCTGTATTCAGAAAGCATTTTAAATTATAATTGGTTTTCAAGTTAGACTGAACTTGGGGGGGAAAAAAAGTTAAACATCTCCCTCTTGTCCTCCTGAATGCAATGCCCAAGGCCTGCAACATGTCTGAATAGAAAATATGGTGCTGTTCCATGAGCTCTGATTGTTTTGCAGAATATTTCTGTTCTGTTTGACCTTCTAGTCACTGTCTTTTAATTTTCTCTCCAGCTCCAACCTAGGCCTTTTGCGTCTTCTACTGTATGAATTAAGCTCAACTAAAATTTGTTCACCACCTCATTTTAGCTAGGCAAGTCCTTGGGACTTAATACTGAATTCAACAATTTATAATAACTCACCACTTCTGTTTGTTAGAATTGGCCAGTTCTAATACAGTCATACCTCGCTTAACTGCCACAATACTTTCAGTGAAATAGGGCGCTCTGTGATGTGACCATTGTGGAAATACCATATTATATACTTTGCAAAGCTATATGGGATACCGTAGTGTACCTGCATTGTCCAAACAAACATAACGCTACAACGATGCGATACACGAGATGGATGCTGCTGCCTGCGAGTCGAAGCAGGCACTGTTATACGGTAAACTTTTTATTTGTAGGAAAATAACGATAGAAAGTAAGTACATACTAGTAATGTAGCGATTTATTATGACTATCAAGATGTATGTATTTTAGGTTATAGATGTACTGTACCATTATACACATGGCAGCATAATCGTTTTGTATCCAAGGGACACGAAATGCATGATTTGCATGCGGGAAGCTGTTGCGTTTGTGATGTATGCTACGTCCCATTCTCCGATCGGGATTTCTGAACCCTATTAGAACCTTATGGGACATGCACATTTAGGCAGTCGGACGTTGCCTAAACGGACTTTATGCTGCGCATGACTGTACAAGACCATTCACATGTTACATCTAGTTCGCTTTACTACCTTCAAAGATGTTGCCTGATCTTTTAGGTGTTTCCAACATTCTCTTTGTCAGATTTTCAGCAAATGCCATCTCTTTTTTAAAAAATATTAAAAAAAATTCAAACATGCAGCACAGTAACAGGCCCTATCGCCCCACGAGCCCATGCCGCCCAATTGACCTACAACCCCAGTATGTTTTGAACCGTGGGAGGAAACCAGTACACACATACAGCAAGAATGTACAAAGTCCTCAAAGACAGGGCTGGATTTGAACCCGGGTCACTGGCACTGTAACAGCTTTGTGCTAACCGTATGTTTTTAAATGCCTCTCGATGTATTCACTTTGACAGTTTTGACCAAACTTAAAATGTTAACTTATTTCTCTTTTCAGATGATCTGCTGAGTATTTTCAACATTTTCTGATCTTATTATAATGACCTATAATTTGGCTAAGGGAATGATTCTGACAGAATGCAGCAATGTTTGTAGTAAGCAAACCATATCTAACATCTCAAAATAGAATTGCTTAACTCTTTTAAAAATGACTGATAATGAAGCAGAAATGAAGTAAAGATATTTTAAATGCAATGGATGGAATGGTATGCTTTCGCAAAAAATAATCTGATGTCAGTAATAATTAGAACTTAACCTTGAGTTCTTGTGAATTTTGGAAAAGGCACATGAAACAGCCAAAACATACAGAAATGCTGGAGGAGCTCAGCTGGTCTCGCAGCGTCCATAGGAGGTAAAGATATATTATCGATGTTTAGACCTGAGCCCTTCATCAAGCAAAAAGCAGGAAGGCATCTGAATTAAGATTGGAGAGAGAAAGGGGGAGGAGTCCAGGCCAACAGCCAAATGTGTTAATCAGATATGATAAGAGGAAAGGTGAGAATTAATTTTGGCTCCGTGAAAGGAGACAGGGAAAAGGGAAGGAGGAGAGAGAGTAAGAAAGAGCTGGTGGGGGTTGGGGGGGTGGGGGAGGGGGGGGGAGGACTGGGTTTAACGGAAACCAGAGAAGTCAATGTTAATGTCATCTGGTTGGAGGGAGTCCAGATGGAAGAGGAGATGTTATTGCTCCAATTTGTGGGTGGTAATGAAACAGGCAGTATTTGTGTTTTTGTAACAATCACACTGTCTCCAGACTTTGGAGCTTCACATGAAATAGCCCTGTGTCAGTTAGAAAACACTTCCTGTGAAGAAGTCACTTTAACTGATTCATCTTGACTGGCAGTATCGGAAGAACACTTCTGCAGAAGCAAATTCAACTAATCTAACAGAACCATGTGAACAAAAATACAGTCATCATCCCATTTCAAAAATAGCACGTTAATTTATCAGCAAATTCAGGAAGAAACAACCGACTAAAATATTTAATAAATGTGCTTATCAAAACATTTCAGCCAAGCAATGGTGATACTTTGCATGATTCTAAAGATACCCACAAATTATTAAGAGGCACAAATGTAACTGAAGAGATTCCTCTTTCCTTGTATGGTAATAGTGAACTGGAATTTTTAAGGGAATAAACACAAAAGATGATTCTTCTGAGGGCTTCACAGTGTGCTGGAATTTGTGCCATTTACCAACTTAGCCAAGAGAGAAACTGTTACATTTCAACTTGAGATGGTCAAAAAAAAACTATTGATTCTGATAAATATAGTCGATTGAATTCCTATTACATGTGCTGGAATTTGTGCCATTTACCAACTTAGCCAAGAGAGAAACTGTTACATTTCAACTTGAGATGGTCAAAAAAAAAACTATTGATTCTGATAAATATAGTCGATTGAATTCCTATTACATGTGCTGGAATTTGTGCCATTTACCAACTTAGCCAAGAGAGAAACTGTTATATTTCAACTTGAGATGGTCAAAAAAAAACTATTGATTCTGATAAATATAGTCGATTGAATTCCTATTACATGTGCTCTCAGTCTTGTGACATATAATACAATAAAAGCCCTGTTAATTCAAGCAACCAGCAAAAAAAAGGAAATTTTAATCAATTTGAATGAATTAAAGTAAATAAAAATAAATAAAAGTTCAAAATTGTAAAAGTAAATGTTCTCCGAAGGAACACAAACCTTTGGTGAAGATGGGAGCAAATATTTAGCCTGCAGAGGGAAGGCCTTGATGGGGCTTTGCTCATTGCAGCTGCTTGAATAGAGATTGAATAAAGTTGTGTTTGAATAAAATAGCATCTCCCAGGATGATGCATTTCCCAGTGTTGGTTGATGCCATTTGCCTGTTGGGATGACTCTCTTCATGTGTCTCCTTATCCCTGCTTAGTAAGAGTCTTTATTAGTATATTAGTAAGACTTTATATGTAAACCTGGTTGGGGGGTAATTCTGATGGCAGCATGCGTTGTGTAGCAGTTAGTGCTACGCTGTTACAGCGCCAGCAACTGGGGAATGAATTTAAATTTTGCATGTTATGGGAATTACCTGATTAAAGAGAACTAAATATTTTAAAGACTACAATATTGTTTTTTTAAAAATAATTTTACATTTTGCACTGTCTTTTAAACTGGTTAGTCTTACTGCTGATGTATTATTTCAGGCATTGTAAGAGCCAGTCTCAAGCAACAGAAAACTCACTTCTCCAGTATGTACCAATCCCCGTAGGGCTGGATACCAGGGGTTTTACTGTATTTCCGTTTTAAAAAAGAACATTTAAAGTGAGAACGTACAATGGCCTCTTTCCTTATCTTCATGCTCAGTGATTTGTTTGTGTTTTCATGGTTCATATTTGCACTTTCTTCCCTTGGTTCTCTCATAAATTACCTAATTGAGATGATTGTTAAGGTACTCTCTGCTTATACTTGCCAAACCATATTGATTATATGGTGGATTCATGAAAGCTGAGGACACTTATTTTTAAAAAAAAAAGCCCAGCAGAAAGGCTAGGCCAGGCTGCAGTTTGAAAAAAGAGCCTGATCGTGCCTCCTTACTTGATAATCTGTGGATATCTTTAGAGTCTCACAGGTTGTTTTATTTTTTGAAGGCAAGACCATTAAAGTATTGGGGAGATTTCGAAGGATCATCTCTAAAGAACAATGGTAAAACAAAAATAAAGAAAAGGCATTGCTATATTTATACATGCAAATTAAAAGATTTCTATTAGATGTGCTGCAGACCTGCAATCAGCAGAGGGCAGCAAATTAGGTGTGAAGAGGAGGTGGAACGTAGGCAACTTAACCAGTATTGTCATGTACTCTTGAGGAAATGTACAGAGTTTAGGTGACTATTTTTGGATGTTTGTTTCTTTTTGGCTTTCTTTATTAAAGAATAGGGTGATACACATGTACCTCAAAATTGTGGATGTGCAACCAATTGGGAAATGTATTGTAAGGCATCTCCTTGTCTTCTCCATTCCCCCGTGTCTGGTGGGTCGTGTGGGTGCACACACACACACACACACACACACACACACACACACACACACACACACACACACACACACACACACACACACACACACACACACACACACAATTAATGCTCTCTTCCTTTCTATAAATTCTAATAAAATACTTTGTTAGCTTCATTTACTATCTGTCCTCCAGGTTTGATGTAGAAAGAACTTGGTGTGAAATAGTTTATAGAGAGTAGTGTTTCAATTTACGATCATTTGCAAAGGATGGAAACTGAACTCAGAAAATTCCCCAATAGTTGAGTCCGAAGGTTTGGATAAGGTTTTCCTTAGCATTTAGAACAGAAGAATAGAAATTTACAGCATGGGACATCCAGTTTAATCTCCCTTTTCAGCACAAAGTGTAGTACAGGCCCTTCAGCCCATAATGTTGTGCTAACTTATAGGGCTACATCAGTCCATCACCCCTATATATTTTTTACATCCATGTGAATATTCAAGTCTCTATTGTATCAGCCACAACAAAAAACCTCCAACTGTGCTTTACACCATTTTTTGGGTTTAAAAACATACTTCTTCCCCCTAAACTTTCCTCCACTCACCTTAAACTGGTATTGGCCACTGCATTTCTGGGAAGAAGTGGTGTTTGTCCATTCTCTCTTTGCTCCTCATAACATGATACACACATCTTAAATATGCATATGCAGCCATCTACACATATATATATATATATAAAAATTGGTCTGGAGTAGATAAATTACAGGGTCATTCTACAGAATTGGAAATGGTCATCCTTTGCGATGGGCAAGATATAGGAATGGAAGAGCAATTCACCTCTGAGCCAGAGGCCAGATTTGTTAATACCCTTTTCTATTTGAAAAAGTTGTTTTGGGTGAGGTGGAATGAATTAATAATGCTATGGGTATTTGGTGAAGGTTATAGGTTCTGAATTTATCATGCTTAGCTGAATATTGTGATGAGAAATCTGTAAAGAAAACACAAACCATGACTGGTTGATGGAACTGCGCAGGAGAGCTGATTCCATCCATTCAAAGAACGGAGAGGAAAGGTCACCTCAACTCATTCAATTGAGCTTTATTAACAGTTTATTTCTTAAATATTTTGTATGTTTGCAGTCTGTGAAGATATTTAATAGCCCTAACAGGTTTCACAGCTGGCAAAGCCCCGCTATGGCTTTGCCAGTTGTCTGAAATTATCAGCAAGTTAACAGTAGGGATCCATAAAAAGTAAAAAGAAGTCCTTGTTCTAAATGATAAGTTGGTGACATGCTTAATTTGAAATTAATTTGTATACAAGTCATCTGTTGGCGTTATACAATCTCAAGCAACCCCACGAACGTTTGTCAATATTTTTATTGTGTATAACAATTATACAGGTGGATAAGACAGCCAATTTCCACAAGCATCTTGAGATAATGACTAGTTCATTTTCAGTGGCAATGTTTATTCCTGTATAAACGTTGGTCAAAAATATGGGGTAGCTTTTTCCTATTCTTTGAATAGCACAAAAAGATCTTTGACTACATATGCATTGGATTATGGTTTAATGTTTCAACCACCATGGTTACTTTAAATGTGCTGTATTGATGTGAAGGATTATCTATTTTTGAATATACAAGGGTTCATCAGAACAGCTGGAGCATGACAAAAGTTTTGTTGGCAGTTGGCAATGCATTGCGGTTGATAGCAAGTAGCCCAGGGAAGAGAAATGTTCAGTCTGTTCGCAATTCGCAGGAGAGAGGCTTAAATAAGAAAATGAACTTCAGACCATCCCCCAGAAAAAAACCCAAATACAATTTGCATATCATTTAATTAATTAACACCCTTAGCAATGAGGCACAGCGGCAAACCAAGAGACTGGGCATTTTATAATTGTCAATATCACATAAGTTAGAACTATTGGTCAAAGGAGAGGGAAGAACAAAACAAATCTCTAATCGCAACTCTATAAATGAGATTCATTCCACATGCCAGCCTGTTATAAAGAAGGACGTTTATCATTTTTTTCCAAATTAAATCTCATTAATGCAAAAATATATCGTGAAGTAATGATTTTGAGAGAATAGCTACACTCACCCACTTTACTGTATCTTCATTAATGCATCTACACTTTTAATAAATGCAGTTTATTGCTTCAAAACCAAAGTTCAAATTTTGACTTAATGTTCTGAGAACAAAGTACTATTCTGAGACCTTTCATCTTGTTATAGTTAGCTGTAGAAAACTGACAGCTTCTTCTCACAGTTTTTGGAATGTGCATATGTGTATGCACCAGGGCAAAAATCATGATTTTGAGATTGTTCCTGCCTTCTGTTTTTATTGAAGGTTAATATGAGGACATTTTGATCTATTCATAGGATGTGAAACGTTTCAGCCCATGATGCTGAGGCGTCCTATGTAACCCTAATCCACAACAATCTAAATTGTCCATACTTAACGCCATAACCCTTTTTGCTTATATAAGAATCTTTTGAATGTCCCTATTGTATCAGATTCCATTATATTCCAGGCACCCACCACTCTGTGTAAAATAAACAGATAAATAGATAAATAAATAAATAGATACATAAAAGAAATAATAATAAGAAGAAGATCTTACTCTAAATTTTCCTCCATTCACCTTAAACAGATGTCCTCTTATATTTGCTACTGCTCCCTGGTAAACACCATCAAAAGAGTAATTATCCCCGATATTTTTGTTGTTCTAAATATCAATAATATTCTGTGGAATTGAAATTGAACAGTCACAGGGTGAACACGTGCATGCCACACAGACCGCATCAGAGTTCAGGATTGAGCCTCTGTCGCTGGGGCTGTGGGATAGGAGATCCGTTCGCCAGGCCACTGTGCCATTTACCATAGTTTTGACAAAATTTTTCTCAGCATCCTCCATTAGATCAACGTCTTGAAATCAGCACATAAAAGTTCCTGTTCTTTTAAAACTCTTAATATACTATTGAAGACAAAGGTCTTTGCAGAAGAATACTAACAAAAGAATGCACACTTTGCTTTTGAATAATAGTAAATTGATATAATGTCATTTTCTGGTTATCAATTGTCATTCTGGTACCGCAATAGCTGGGTATTTGTACTTGCAGGTCAGCCCTGTTCCAGTACGTTGACACTTTATTTATGCATTAACTTACTGCGGATTTCAGCTGTGGCATACTTTGGGATCATGGATTCTGTGGTCAATTCCGGATGAAGAATGCAGCCATGAGTGTAGGCATCCATTGGAACTGAATCAAGCAGGTCTTTAAAATGTTGCATTCTGGCGTAAGTAAGGCTACCTGCTTCTGGAATTAACCTTGGGTAGTTTTCTGGAAGTGAAAAACTGTAAATCAGGCATTGTTTCTTCTGCTTTATGAAATGAGAGGTTATTGTCTTATTTAATGTGGAGCAGGCCCGACAGGCCAACTGACTGCTCCTGCTCTTATGTTTATTGTCATACACATAAGAACAACATCCTGATGCAACAACATTCTTACTTGCTGCAGCCACAAACACCACTGAAAAATACTGACAACCATAGTATAAAGTACCATGTGATAGGAAAGGAGATAATAATTATAAAAAAGATTTTAAAATGTGACATTTCAAAAGTCCAAACAGATCTTTGGCAATCCTGGGCTAGTTAATGGTTAGCAGGGATGTTTGAGAGCCGGTTAGCTGTGGAGAAAAAGGATGTGCTAATGAGGATTAATTACGATCATGTAATTATTAAACCTCACAGCTATGTCATTACATTGATCATTTCAATTAAACAAGTTCATTAAATGAAGTGAAAATCAAAAGCAATTTTAAAATACACCCACACGTAAAAGTTGTTCTAATAACCTACCTGGGTTAAAGAAAAACATCTCCTAAGATCTTACCTAATTAACACCCACACACAATAGTTAAGACAATCCTCTTATTTTTGCTTGTATTACTTGGTTAATTATATACTGTATATCTTGTTTACTTTTGGAATATGCAGGAATACTGCATCTGAATATTACTGTTGGTAATGAGTGGTAAAGGTAAAATTTTGACTGGTGTTAACTAATTTTTTTTTCCCCATGCTATATGGACCTGCACTTAATTATAATATATTAAATAAGTCCTGTCTTATAATTGAACAATCAATGAATATGCATATGTGTGTAATATATATAATGTATGTGTGTGTGTGTATCTATGTATGTTTGTGTGTGTGTGTGTATATTTGATTGTAATTATCTAGAACATTTTAACAATTTTCAATTAACAACAAAAAGAATAATCACGAGATAAAAATGTTTTGCTATGCAGTTTCCTAAAACTTTTTCACTGGACTATTGTAGCTTGTGTATGTTTGTAACACATGTTCTATTTTGACTCATTGACCTAAAAATTGCTGTGTATAATAGTGATTGGATGCCTAACAAGTTAAATAATGCAATGTTTGATGTTATGCCCTGCAGTAAATACATGGAACTAACAGCCACTATCCATATCACACATTTCCATGAATTCAAGACATAGATTTCTTTAAACTAACCCGGAGTCACGTAGTTGTAGGCCCAGTGTGTTTCATCCAATCTACATTTAGATAATCTTCATCATTACTGCAGCAAGCATTTTATCAAAAATATATTAATTATATTTCATTGAATTTAAGCATTGCAGCTACCAGGATCCACTTCACCCAGCACATGCTCTGTTCTCGCTGCTGCCATCAAGAGGGAGGTACAGATACCACAAGACTCACACCACCAGATTCAGGAACAGCTGCTACCCCTCCAGCATCAGACTCCTCAACAACACTCAATCAGAGACTCATTTAAGGACTCTTACTTTTGCCCTTTATTGCTTTTTTTCCTCTCTGTATTGCACAGTCAATTTGTTTACATTTCTTTATTTGTTTACATGTGTACGTTGTGTACAGTTTTAGTTTGCATTACCAATTAGTGGTAATTCTCCCTCACTCAAAGGAAAAAGAATCTCAAGGTTGTATGTAATGTCATGTATGTATTCTGACAATATATCTGAAATCTGAAATACATGTCTGGTTACCATGATTAGTTATTACAAAAGATACATGAAATAAAAGGCAGAACTATGGCAGAATATTTAGGACCTGAATTCAATTCCAAATTTTAGGGCTGCCTGTGTGCAAGTTGCCTGCTTCCTCTATGATCTGGTGTGTTTTCCACAGTGCTCTAGTTTCCCAAAGACATGCTGGTTGGTAATCAACTACTGTCCCTTATGTGGGTGGTGGTAGGAGCAAGTTAAGAGAATATTGTCACAAGAAAATACGAATGTATAAACAAGATGTATGCTAGTAAAATATTCTTGATAAGAAGCATGTTAATTTTATTGAACAGTTCATTAACTATCCAAGCACTGGATTTATCTTGTAAGAATATATTTCAGGTTTATTGTCAAGTACATACTGGACATCACATATAACCCTGAGATTCCTTTCACTGCAGCTGAGGCAGAATTTCCACTTATTGGCAGGGCAAAGAAAAAAGGACTGAACACGCACAACAAATAAATAATGTAAACAAACTGACCGTACAATACAGAGAAAGGCAGGAAAATCAATAAATTGCAACAAAGTCCCTGAATAAGTCTGTGATTTCATGTTTTTATTAAATAATCCCTATTTAGTTGACTGTGTAAATCAGGGGTGTCAAACTCAAATTCACGGAGGGCCAAAATTAAAAACTTGGACTAACTCGAGGGCCGAACTAAATATTTATTGAAAATTTTCAACAACATCTGCATGTTTTCTCTTCTTTCAACATATGTAATGTTAAACTTTAGGATATAACTTTAGGAGGATAATGTTACAGGTCAGGAGTTGGTAGCTCAAGTTCACCCTTTGCTTGACCTGAAGGAAACATATTTGGTCCCTGTGGAGATGTAGTCAGCATTCACAGGCTGTGTCCATTTTGGCCTGCATCAGGACTCAGCATTTCCTGCTCACTCCTCAGGCTCTAGGCCTCTATTCACCCTCGACCCACCATCCCTCTACCTGACCAGTCCTTTACCCAATCTCTACTCACCCCTCACTCCACTTGCTCTGCCTCTACCCACCCCATCCTATACACGCCCCTCTACTGCCTCTCCCCTCAACCTGTTCCTCCCTCTACCCGTCTCTCACCCTCTAATCACCCCTCCCCTACTCGCCCTGCCCCTCCCCTTTTACCTCTTCCCTATCCACCCCTCCTTCTACTCATCCCTCCCTCTAACTGCCCCTCGCACCACCATAACTTCCCCTGCCCATTACTCCTCACCTACACCCTCAGCCCACCCCTGCTTACCCACCCACTCAGGCCCAGTGCGCTGCCGATCAGCCTTTGTGGAACAGCGGGGGCCGTGCGCAGCCTGCCATGTCCGTCGCGCCGACAGGAAATCACAGGCGCTCGCCAATCTGCCGCACCGCTCGACAGGTGGGAGAAGTGACTGGTTGTGCGGGGAGCCTTCCAACTGGCTTGCCGGCTGATGACATTGACAGACTTCTCGTGTTACAATTTTGTTTTCCCCGTTCTCAAAGTTTGCATGGTCAACCTGCAACACTCTTTTTCCCTCCGCGTCCTGTGGATCTGATGCCCGGGTGTTGTTAGGATTCCCAGCAGAAGGTTTGTGGAACTTTACCATTCTGGATTCCTTTTTGAGAATATTCTGGCCATCTTTTAAGGGGGGTGGTTTTAGGGGGGAGGGGATAGTTAGGGGGTGGGGAAGGATGTGCAATGAAGGGGGAGGATGGTGGGGGTGACATTTACAAAAAACAGCATCGGCTCTCGCTGCAGGACGGGCCACCTCTAATTCATTTTTGAAATTATCTCGCGGGCCAAATATAATTATATCGTGGGCCAAATTTGGCCCGCGGGCCAGAGTTTGACATGTGTGGTGTAAATAGTCTTGCAATTTCCTGAAAAAAAAATCAGTGTCCTATCTCACCAGCTAGTTTGACATTAGCAAAGAGCAATAGGGAAAAGAAGATGAATGTTTATGGCTACATTGTATAAAGATGACAAACTTGGCTGAAATTAAAAAAATATTGAAATATTAGGAAATTTGGTATAGAACCTATGATAAGTCATTGGACTGGGAAAAAAATCTAGATTACTACTGATTTCATTCAATGTTTTCTAAAGTTACAGGGTATAATTGGCTCCAATGTCCAGGTTCTCTTTCACATGTGCAGACACACACTGATCTGCCATTTCTGTGACTCAAAGGTTTCCTGCCACTTGCAGTCCATTTCCCATGAAAAGAAAAATAGTTTTGCATAGGTAAGGAGAACATGTTTATCGTCTTTCAAAATTTAGTTCCTAGATCTCAAAGAGCCATATATAAATTAGTTTACGAATTAGTCATCATTTTTGATGGAGCAATCCAGCAAGAATTATCAAAATTGCAACCAATTTTAAAAAAAGTTCAAGTTTCATTTTTGTGTGTCTGTGGACATTGGATAAATGTCTTACTCCTATGGTGAGTACAGAGTTTCTCTTATTGCAGAGGCAATCAACAAAATTGTGTCAAAGGACAACCATATGTGGATCCAGCAGTAAAGTTGAGGGTCAAAGTCAGAAGCAAAGTTTGGATCAAGATTGAGGATCTGGGATCTGGAAGTCAAAGGGCCGAGGATTTAAGTGGTTGAGTCTGAAGATTCAGGGATGGAGAGGAAGTCAGAGGAGTGAAGTCTATTATGAAGCTGTAGATGAAGAGGAGTTGCCTTAAATTTTGGTTGCCTTTTAATGTGGAAGCAATCTATCGCTCTTTCCTTTCTTAAAATCAATCCCTTCGAAGATGATTATCAAGCCATCTTTAAATCTTTTCCCATTAAAAGCAGGAAAGTTTAACCTTCTCATGCCTCTCTATTAACATCCCACTTCCAATTAATGTGAGATGAATATCCCAGGAGGTGAAAAGTGTGACCAAATAATTCAGTTGAAGTTTTTTGATGAGCTTTCCAATTTAGCTTTTTTATTTTTTTTAAATTAGATTAATCCCCTTATCCTTGCAATCTCTTGAATTGTGAAGCCAAAAACAATCTTGTGTAGACTATTTAAAAATTTTTGCACATATCAAATACCAGCAATTTAGGTGAAATGATTCACTGAAAGCCATTCTCCTTTACACAGCACACTTATTTTGTTTGCCCTTTTAAGCAATTTAGTGCTTAATTTAGAGTTTCTTTCCTTATTTATTGATTACTGTGTTTTTCAGGTTTCAGGTGTCAGTGATAGAAATCCTTTCCTGATCTTCAGGAGAATAAGTCAGCCAATGCCCTTGTCTTGCCAAGTTTCAATGGTAGTTCAATCTGTGTTGTTTGAATGGTTATTGTATATACAGGTATTTATCTGGACATATAAAATCCAGAAAGCTCCAAAATCCGGCAAGTGGGGAGAGAGGTGGCAGTGCGAGTCGGGCGGGTGAGGGGTGGAGAGACCGGCAGCGCGAGTCGGGCAGCGCGAATTGCCGGGCAAGGGACCGGCAGTGCGAGTCGGGCAGGTGATGGGGGGTGGGGAGAGATGGCAGGGCGACTGGAAAGGGGTGGGGGTGGATACAGCAGCACAATTTGGGTGGGCTTAAACTTGGCTTTCCGAAATCCGGAAAAATCCGAAATTCGGAACATACTGTCCCCCAAGGGTTATGGATAAAGGATCGTGTACTTGTATTTGAATTACAGGAAATAAGGTCATGTTTGATCACCCATCTTAATGTCTGCATTTGAAATCTATTTAATCATTGTATTTTTAAACCTGTATGAGTAGCAGAGCTCCCAGTATGCTTTAGGATGAACTTTAGTCATTTTTGATATTTATAAGTATTGGCCAAAATGAATTAATATATGAGTGTATTGAATTTAAACAATTTTATCTCTGCCTATCAATTTGGTAGCAAACAGATGGCAGGAGTGGGTGAGGGGGCTGGGCAAGCAGAAATGGATTTTGAGGGGCCAAAGTAGTAGTATATGATAGATGAAAATGTTGAAGGAAATGTACACATTAAACCAAGCAAGTCCAGTGGGCAGAGGATGGGGAGCGTGGAAGGTCACAAAAGCTAAACTGCATTGACTTTAATGCAAGAAGCCTCAACAATTGAGGCGAATGAACTTAATATTTTTATTAATTTAAAATAGTTATTAAAATTAAAAAGCAAAATGGATTGACCTATGGGATTGTGATATTAAGAAAACATGGTTGAAGCATGGAAGGAGGGATTGTCAGCTCAATGTTTCAGGTTATCAATGCTTCTGGTGGGAAGTAAGAGAGGAGGGGGAATTGATTAAGGAGAGCATCACAGCAATAGTTGAAGAAGAATGTTCAATGAGGAAGAACTTAGAAATGAGAAAGGGTTCATCACATTGATGGGGTCTTACTCTATGCCTTCCAATTATCAGTGGGAATAAATGTTCAGGACTGTGAAGGAAAATCACAAAAAAGTACAGGAATTGTACAGTTGCAGTCGCAGGTTACCCTCCCTAATATTGACTGTGTAGTGCACGTCGAAAGAACCAAAGACTTGTTGATCCAAACCAAGGCTTTTATTAACTAAAAGACTGGAGCATATCACAAGTAGGTCGACCAGTCCAGATTGACCTGGTCTGGCTAGGAGCAATCCTTTAAGGCCTGCCAGTAGGTGTGGCTACACTCTCAGCCAATCACAGTCATCGTACACTACCATCTGTACATCTACACATTGGTGATAGAATCTGTACCATCACAGACTGGAACTACCATAGTGCTTTAGGATTAGAGAGAGTAAATTTGATAGGAGTGTCCAGGTATTTTTTTTTTCTGAAGCTATATGTAGATAGTGCGATGAGAGAAGGGCCTAATTTGATCTCCTTGATGTGTCCTTGGGGGAGTATCAGTAACCATAATACTATTAGTTTCAATTATGGAAAAAAGATAGGATTGGTCCTCAATTTGAAGTCTTAAATTGGGAAAAGGCTAATTTCACTGGCATCAGGCAGGAACTTGTAGAAAATGATTGGGACATCTGTGAAATGGGGAGAGTTCAGGGTCAGTATGTTCCTGTTGGAGTGAAAGCCAGATCTAGCAAGATTGGAGATTTTAGTTGATGAGGAATATTAAGGCTCTGGAAAAGGCGATAACAAATATGTCAAAGATATTTGAATTTTTGTCAGCCACAGGTGAGACTGTAACAACCCAAGAGGATGATTTCTTGTATGTATTGGCCACATTGAGTTCAGCAGCAGAACAGGGGGTCAGATCTCTCCAATGCGTTCTAATCTCTGCACTGCAGTATGCAGACATGGAAAGGTAAGGGTGGGTGGTCTAATAAAATACACTTCTCTGCCAGTTCTCCACTTAGGCACCAACTAAAGGTAAGGACACTTCAGACCAATATCTCCATGTGGTTAAAGAAATCTCTTGGTGCCTGCCACATTGACCACCGCCAGTGGGCTGATCTCACCTCCAACCGTGCATCTTGGCGCCTCACAGTTCGGCGGGCAGCAACCTCCTTTGAAGAAGACCGCAGAGCCCACCTCACTGACAAAAGACGAAGGAGGAAAAACCCAACACCCAACCCCAACCCACCAATTTTCCCCTGTAACCGCTGCAACCGTGCCTGCCTGTCCCGCATCGGACTTGTCAGTCACCAACGAGCCTGCAGCAGACGTGGACATTACCCCTCCATAAATCTTCGTCCGCCAAGCCAAAGAAAGAAAAGAAAAAACGTTCCCACCTCCTCCATACTTATTCTCATGCGTTTACTCTTCATGGTTTATAAAGAATGTATCATAATCTGTTCTCTAAATGACCTTGTGTAATGATGAATCATAAAAAATGTACCTCCTACAAAGGTCTTCTCCAGATAATCAATAATTTGGTTGTAATCACTTATGATATTGTCACCGTGGATTGCCACTGGCACTTCTTCACCCAAGTTCAGCCGCATGAACCATGGCTCTTTGTGCTCAGTTAATGGTAAACTAACATCTCGTTCATCACATGGCACACCTTTCTCTGCAATCAGTAGCCGAACCTGAAAAATAGATTACATGCAATAAATGTAAATGAATGTGAACTGATGGTGAGGGGAAAGGGATGTGTGTTCAGTTTCAATCGCATGTATTCACTGAGGATTTTGAAGAAGTTGGAATGACTGATTCATCTCTGTGGTTCCATGGATGGGACTCATTCTCCACAACCAGAGTGTCTCTATTGGTCCAGCTTTCCATTTCATTGGTTCTAACAACAATATTTGGAATCAGAAGCAAATTCTGCATCGTATTTCATGTTAACATAAATAATATTTTGTGGAAATATGCACAGGGCTACTTCCTGCAGGATGCAACTTGCATTGATTGAATACGTTAATTTGCATGTCAAGCATGCACATCACAGAAAGATTATTACTGGCGTAGTCGGCTTTGTTCCTGAGATGAATAGTACATTTGTGAAAATAAAGTTCAAGTGGGGATAAGCTGTTTTGCTGTGCTCTGAAAATAATGACATAGTTACTAAAGTTAACCAACTGAGTGGAATAGTCAGCATGTAACTACATCTTCTATCTTTTAGGATCATGTAACTAGCTTGATCATTCATTGCCTTCGCCATTAACTCCACTGGTCTCTGTAGTGACTTTTTTTTGCAAATGGTGCAGGAGCAAGGCAACTCTTAGCTAACTTTTGAATGGGAAACAAAAGAATGATTTTCACCATATTTTAGTACACTTAATAATAAATCTGTTCTAGATAAGCCAACTTAAGTTTCTTGAGTGTTGCCTATAGCACTTCCATTAAAGACTGTTTTACCCACTTCAAGCATTCAGAAAAATGTATCCGATTGTCTTGTAGCAATTGCACACCAAGTTTAATAGCAGGGATCAGGCAATGCCTGATATCTGAAATCAGAAAATGCTCAAAATATTCATGAGCCAAAGTAATATCTGCAAAAAAAAAGAGTTTTTGCTTCATCTGAACTGGGACAAAGAGGAAACAAGCTGATAAGTTGCAGAAGGAGAGGGGAAGAAATGGAGAGGATAAAGAGAACATCTCTAATATACTGAGGCCAAAGTTACCAGGGAATAAGCGAGATGGCAAGTTGATAAGTTACTGAGAGGTGTTGGTGATCAAATCTGAACAAAAGAGCAGCAATCTTGTGAAGTGAGGACAGTTGGAGATGACTTTGGATAACAGTCACTGGTGGTTCCAGATGATTTTGGATAATGATCGAAATAAAGCAGGTGATGATTAAAGTTCTGACTTGGGATGAATGATCGGGAGAAGCCGATAATAGTGAGCAGCTTGTTCCCAGAGGATATATAACGATATCTGGTATTGTACTTCACTCATAGATTCAGATCTTCCTGCCCATTATCAATTAAAAGTTTCCACCAGGCCGAAGGAGTGACATTAGAAATGAAGGTGAGCTCATTATTATTTTTCTTCCTGCAAGCAAAATGACCACAGGCCCTTCACCTATTTCTGCCAGAAATCGGGCTGCCACTATCATTTTTCCTTTAAATTCTTACACAGCCCCCAATCCATCTTTTTTTTTTTGAAAATTAAGATTCAGCTCCATATTTAAAAGAAACACTAGCTAAGAAGCACTTTTGGATGGTGTGGGAATGTGAAGGATGCTACAGAAAAACAATTTTATTCTTGTACTGCCATTTTTTAAATGTAATTGATTTAAAAAGGGTTTGAACACATGTAAAACATACAATGTAAATGTAGTTCCGGCATCTGTCTGATTTCTTTGTTGGAAAAGAGAGGGGCGTTTATTACAATTAAAGTATGGAGAGAAACAAGGCTTAATTTTGAAAGGGACCAAAGATTAATGAGGCTAAACCAAAATCTATTGCATTACCTGATTTTGCTTAAACTAACTGCTGATTTGTACATGTTATATTGACCTCCAAAAGTAACGTGATACTTGTTTGGCATTTTCAGAACAAAGACAAGGTTAAGTTCACTTATTAATCTCAAAATTCATGCAATTAAGTTTATTTGATGCATCAACCTGGTGTTTTCACATACCATATAGAACGTGTGCAAAGGAGGAAAAACCCAACACCCAACCCCAACCCACCAATTTTCCCCTGCAACCGTGTCTGCCTGTCCCCGCATCGGACTTGTCAGCCACAAACGAGCCTGCAGCTGATGTGGACATTTACCCCCTCCATAAATCTTCGTCCGCGAAGCCAAGCCAAAGATAGAACGTGTGCATGGGTGGAAGAAGCTCCATGAATATCCTCATCTCTAATGATCTCAAGGCCGAGCCCATGAGCGTTGAAGATGAGGTATGGGACCAGACCAAATATTCCTCCTGCTCTAGTATGAGGTTTGCTTTTGTTCCAGTACAATTACAACATTTTCACCTGATAACAGCATTCACAGAAAGGCAGACATACCCAATCTTGCTAATTGTCACCTAATTATCTGTAAAATGATGAAAACTATCAGCCACAATGCTTAAAGGCATCTGTTCTGTAGGCAGATCAGTTCAACCATCCTTCAAAGTGTTCTAAATGACCAAGGTAATGCCAGAGAAATGCTCCTTGCAGAGCCTCTATTTGCATGTGTTACATCCTTCTACCTTGTACTTCCTTAAATATGAGTTGGACAGCCTGCAAAACAAAGCTTTTGAATGTATCTCAGTGCATCTGACAGTAAATGATTCAACTTGTGTCAAAAGTGCGGTGTTTATTGATTATCGAACAACCATATCCATTCTCAATTCCTCAGCAAATGACAGTAGGACCTGCATACATTCAGGTAAGGAGTGTTAAGCAGTAAATAACATTCATACCACTAAGTGCCAAGCAATGACCATTTCCAACCACCTACCCTTGATATGCACTGGTGCCACCATGGCTGAATCCATCACCATTAATATCCTGCAAATCACCATTGTAATGAAACACATCAAATTTGCCCACATAAACCTTGTTTCTTTAAGAGCATATCAAAGGTTGGGTACACTATGGTGAGTGACTCACCTCTGGACAGCCAACAGTCCAAAGCATTTTCCCTATCCTGTGAGAGTCAGGGGCAAGATAGAATACTCTCCACTTGACTGAATGAGTGTAGCAATAACTCCTGAGAAGCTTCACACCATCCAAGACAAATCTCACAACTAGATTAACAGCCTATCCACCAACCTAAACTTTCATGGCTGGCTCTCAGTGGCTGCACAGTGTACTGCAATCAATCATCCGGGTGACTGTGACAGCACCTTATAGCTTCCACCACAAAGGTCAAGGACCAGTACATAGGAACACCAGCATCTGCTGCTTTCCTGGCAATTTGCACAGATCGGAACTGTACGGACCACCTTTCATTACAAGAATCACCACCTTCTCAAGGGAAACTGGGAGTGCGGAATAAATGCTGACATCAGCAGTGCTTTAAATGAATTCAAACACAACATCATTTTAGGATTTCATCATCTTATTTAGGATTGTAATTGAAAATTATGCACAAGATTAACACAGAAGATCCATTTCTAGTCAAAACGCCATGCTGTTCAGTTCATTGTGATATTAATGGGTCTACAACATATCCACTCTAGAAGACGGAAGTCAAACAAGTCTGTTGTTGCACCACATATTTCTCAAACTATCTTTTACTGCAGAATTGTACTTCACCTCTAATTAACTTCCAACAAGACTGGAGACAATCATCAAAAGTAATGTAAGGCTGTTCAACTTATAACAAATACACTCTCAAATGAGGTTACAGACAGTCCCCAGGTTATGATTAAGTTCCATTCCTGAGTCTGTCCAAAAGCCGAATTTGTACACGAGGCAGAAGGCACTACGATTCTTATTTAGTGTAAGTGAGGTAACATTATACCCGAATTGGGGAACAGCTCATTTGTAACCCGGACATTCATAACCTGGGGATTCCTGTACTTGAAAACTTAGTATTTGAGCTCCAGTATTTAGATGCTGTGTATTTGTGTAAGATGAGTGGATGAGTTACTATTAATACTTTCACTGCAGTATTCAGAAGAATAGATCTTACACTTAATATCCACAAGGTGTAGCTCCTCCATCAAATTGCCCTCTGACCGTAAAGGTTGAGAGCTAGACCCTAGAAACCCCCACCTCTATCTTGAGATCAACCTCTTAGTGAAACCAGCCGTGGTTGATAAAATTCATCACCCCTTTCAATGCACCAACATAGATTTTGGCTGATTGAGCAAAATGATATTTGAAGATCAAGATCTCAGACTTGACACTAAAGTCAACGTTGACTAGGTATGTGGGAGGGCAGTAATTATCCATGCCCTCCTGCATGCTTCTGAGACCTGGGTTACCAATAGCAGGTACCTCAAAAAACAATCAGTGTTACTTCTACAAAATCCACCAAATTCAAAGGAAGAATAAGCAAACCAAGTGTTCTTTCTCCAGCTAACATCCACAGCATTGACATACAGGATATACACAGTCAGCTGCATTGGGTAGATCCGATCATTCACATGCCTGACACAACACTCCCAAAACCAAGGCTTGACAAGATACGGTATTTCACACTGGCTATTTTAGTTTACCAAGGTCACACGTGGTAAAGTGATTAAAAAAAAAACACAGAAAGCCCACTGAGTCAAAATGAAGGTGAGAAATTAATCCAAAATTGTCAAAATAGCAGGAAACAAAGGGCAATTATTGATGGTATTTTTAAAAACTGGAAGACTGTATAGGGCAAGGTTCCAAAGGGCTTGGTGCTAGGGCCATACTTTCTCTCCTCTTTATATATATATGAGAGAGAGAGAGAGAGAGAGAGAGAGAGAGAGAGAGAGAGAGAGAGAGAGAGAGAGTATATGTGTGTATGTGTATGTGGTGTGTGTGTGTGTGTGTGTGTGTGTGTGTGTGTGTGTGTGTGTGTGTGTGTGTGTGTGTGTGTGTGTGTGTGTGTGTGTATATGGAAGATTAATCAAACCAAAGGTATATGGAATAATTGGTAGCTTAGTCAGAAGTCCAGGTGATCAGTGAATAGTACATATAAAGTCCAGGAGATGACAAGAAAGGTTAATAAAATATTAAGGAATCAGGGAAGGTACTTACACTTGTAGATCTGAAAAATAATAGGGATGTGAACTTGTATTTTAAATCCTCTAGTAAAGTTTCTGATTTATACAGTCTTTCTTTGGCTTGGCTTCGCGGACGAAGATTTATGGAGGGGGTAAAAAGTCCACGTCAGCTGCAGGCTCGTTTGTGGCTGACAAGTCCGATGCGGGACAGGCAGACACGATTGCAGCGGTTGCAGGGGAAAATTGGTTGGTTGGGGTTGGGTGTTGGGTTTTTCCTCCTTTGCCTTTTGTCAGTGAGGTGGGCTCTGCGGTCTTCTTCAAAGGAGGTTGCTGCCCGCCAAACTGTGAGGCGCCAAGATGCACGGTTTGAGGCGTTATCAGCCCTCTGGCGGTGGTCAATGTGGCAGGCACCAAGAGATTTCTTTAGGCAGTCCTTGTACCTTTTCTTTGGTGCACCTCTGTCACGGTGGCCAGTGGAGAGCTCGCCATATAACACGATCTTGGGAAGGCGATGGTCCTCCATTCTGGAGACGTGACCCATCCAGCGCAGCTGGATCTTCAGCAGCGTGGACTCGATGCTGTCGACCTCTGCCATCTCGAGTACTTCAACGTTAGGGATGTAAGCGCTCCAATGGATGTTGAGGATGGAGCGGAGACAACGCTGGTGGAAGCGTTCTAGGAGCCGTAGGTGGTGCCGGTAGAGGACCCATGATTCGGAGCCGAACAGGAGTGTGGGTATGACAACGGCCCTGTATACGCTTATCTTTGTGAGGTTTTTCAGTTGGTTGTTTTTCCAGACTCTTTTGTGTAGTCTTCCAAGGCGCTCTTTGCCTTGGCGAGTCTGTTGTCTATCTCATTGTCGATCCTTGCATCTGATGAAATGGTGCAGCCGAGATAGGTAAACTGGTTGACCGTTTTGAGTTTTGTGTGCCCGATGGAGATGTGGGGGGGCTGGTAGTCATGGTGGGGAGCTGGCTGATGGAGGACCTCAGTTTTCTTCAGGCTGACTTCCAGGCCAAACATTTTGGCAGTTTCCGCAAAGCAGGACGTCAAGCGCTGAAGAGCTGGCTCTGAATGGGCAACTAAAGCGGCATCGTCTGCAAAGAGTAGTTCACGGACAAGTTTCTCTTGTGTCTTGGTGTGAGCTTGCAGGCGCCTCAGATTGAAGAGACTGCCATCCGTGCGGTACCGGATGTAAACAGCGTCTTCATTGTTGGGGTCTTTCATGGCTTGGTTCAGCATCATGCTGAAGAAGATTGAAAAGAGGGTTGGTGCGAGAACACAGCCTTGCTTCACGCCTCTATAGCCATAAATCAGTGACCAGCCTAAAGTCACCACAATTCAATGAAGATGTCATAGCACTGTGAGGGTTCAGAAGAGATTGCTGAAGATGTCACCAGGACAAGAACATTGTAATTTTTTTTGGTTACAAAGTGAGGCTATTTAATTTGGAAAAGTAGAGGCTCATGTTTGAATGAATTCAGATCATTAAAAAAAATGAGACCATTATGAAGAAACGGTAGGAAGTTCTTCACTTAGTATAGAGGTCAGTAACTGGAGCTTATGGAGATAACAATTTTGCTGGAGGGAAGAGATTGTTTTAACTCAGCAACTTATTTGAAATTTTTTTTAGTACTTTATCAATTAGGCTCAGGAACAAATGAATGCTGGTTTGTTCAGTTACGATGAATACTATGAAGTAAACAGTATCACACATTTCCATGATTCCATGACATAGATTTCTTTAAAACTAACCCGGAGTCACGAAGTTATAGGCCCAGCGTGTTTCATCCAATCTACATTTAGATAATCTTCATCATTACTGCAGCAAGCATTTTATTAAAAATATATTAATTATATTTCATTGAATTTAAGCATTGCAGCTACCAGGGTGGGGTGCTAATTTGCATCTCCAACTCATTAGACAAGGCTTATGGATTGCATGTTCAGGAACCATTTCTTTTAGTAATTGTAAAATAAGTAATCAGTTTGGGCAATATCTCGCGTACTCTTACTTCAGCCAGCATGTTCTGAAATAATGACAGCAGAACAATTACATTCAAATGAGAGAGAAGAGTATTTGAATAGAATGACACTTTGACAGGGTCAATACTTAAGAACAAATAGGATATTGTTTGAGTAAACTGGTCATGCATCTGCCTTGGGTACACTCCACAATATGAAGTTTAATACCTGGACCCTCATGGACTATCCCAAAAATGCACAACCGTAATTGATGGTAGGAAGAATTGAGTATTCCGATGTGGACCAGGCAATCTGGAAGGAACAAAGCAGAATGGAGCTTAAGCCAGCCTGAAAGGGTAAAGGGCAGCAGACAGTGAAGGGGTGAACCAGTAACAAAGATACGCTGAGTGTTGGAACAACTAACTCAGCCATGCTCAACAAAAGGGCTGCCAGGGAAGGAAGTGAGAGTGAGGAGCTTGGTCGTAGAGTGGCAATGTGATGATGGTTAGGGTGATGAGACTGGGCACCAGGTAGAGTTTATCAGGAATAGATTGACAAGGACATGAAGGAGATACAATGGGGTTGCGTTCAAGTGGACTCGAAAGGGTGAACCAGGATGGGGATAGATCACCCAGGAATGCGCAAATGTAATCGACAGCAGAGACAGTCAGGGAGAACTTAGAGGTTGGAAGCTGACCGGGTGATGTGAAGAGATAGTGGAGAAAGAGCTAGTGCACCAGGTTGGTTGAAGCAAGAATCAGTTGACAAGCACATGAAAGGGAGTGTATAGCATGGAGAGCATGCACACCTGGAAGGCCCATTAGAGCATGATGCACAAACCAACCTGAAAGGGCAAAGGCCCAGCTGACCATGTTAAGGTGAACCAATAACCGAGCTTTGGACCAACTAACTCAACAATGTTCAACTAAAGGGGAGGGGGAAAGCAGAGGGAGTGGGGAACATGGGTATGGAGTGGCAAAATGATGATCGACAAGGTGATGAGACAGTGGCCCAAGTATGGTTAAATGGATTGGATGACAAACACCTTAAGAAGAAACCAAAGAGCACCAAACAGGATGGAGGCACTGGATAATGTAACATTGAATGTGGCATAAATCAGGAAATTAAAGGTGAAGTTGACAGAGGCAAAACAGATATCAAGGAAGACTAATGTATACCGATCAACCAAGGTATTTATTTATAATAATCAACCCTAATTATGGAAAAGTGACATTTATTCAAGCATCTTTACTAGATCAACTTAAAAGCAGTTGGATAGCTTCATAGATTTGAAATAATTTAGAGTTTTTGTGGAACAGGATCAGACAGACAGGTTGGGCCAAAAGGCCTGTTTGTGGACCTAATACCAATGAGACAGGATCAGCACAGACAAGTTGGGTCAAAGGGTCTGTTTCCATGCCACTTAATTATGATAAATCTAAACAATGGTCTGTTATCGTAGTTCAGGAGCTTGTATGTAATGGGAAGATAAATATCGAAGCGGTTGTGGACCAAACAAAGGCAACTCTTCTTAGATATCACATCACAGTGTCAACTCCCACCCAAGATGAGACACAGAATGCCTACAGCTTATGGGGTACCCTGAGCTCTGCCATAATTGTTGCCCGTGAAGAGACATCAGGAGTCATGAGAATAACAAGAAGTTATAGGAGTTAGTCAGTCTTAAATGCAAGGCATTCCTGGATTAGAACCTCCACTTTTATTCAAGAGAACTCTACAAGCGACTGAAGGTAGTCCAACAGAAAACCCATGATCAAATAAACAGAAGATGGATGAAAGGAATACAAAATGCTCAGGAGTGTTGGCCATGACACATGTAGCTTCTGCAGTCCTGTAAAAGCTACTTATGATCTAAACACCCAATGGCCCATCCTACTGAGGGTCAAGGTGTACTCATCACGAGTATAGAGGCAGTCAATGCCTGCCATAAGAAACACTTCAAAGATGTCCTCAACAATGATTCTCCCCTTGACATGAGCACCCTGGATTCTATCCCACAGCTTCCCTGCTACCCTGATCAACAAGACATCAGGAAGACTACATCTGAATTCAAAAATAACAAAGCTTCAGAAATGACGCCATTGCTCCTGGAATCCTAAAACATCATATAAAGTGCTTCAGGCAGAAACACACAATTTCATTGTTCAGATCAAAGAGAGGAGGATTTAGAAGATGATGTCAGAGCTGCCATAACTGAGACCAGATTTAAGAAGGGAGAGAAGTCCATCTGTGGGCACAAAAGTGATGGAGAAATTCAGCAAGCCACGCAGCATCTACAGGCAGCAAAGCGATGTAACCAACATTTTGGACCTGAGCTCTTCATCAAGGTGGACTCAGGCCCAAAATGTTGGTTATATCCTTTGTATCCTATAAATGCTGCGTGACCTGCTGAGTTTCTCCAGCACATTTGTGTATTGGACCACAATCACAGCATCTGCAGACTTTCCTGTTTAATTCTGACCGAGGTAAGCATAGTGGGGTATCTCCTCTGATTGTCAGAGGGAAAGGGATCTCATTTCCCTCCTCCTGGAGCTGCTACCTAAATGACAATGGGGATTCCATTGACCTTGAGGCACAGGAGTGATAGTTAAAGGAAAATGCATGGACTTCCAGCCCACCGAAGCCATTGGTTCCATCACGGTGGAACACCCTCCTCCAAATCAGTTGTCCAGTGCAATTTATCTTCCTGGTATGTATGCCTCATGATGACATACAAATCATGATATCTACCATCATTTTTCCAACAGAAGTGACATGGAGAACCTTGAAACAATGCATCAGGAAGGTATTAATGTCCTGCATATGCAATGGAAGGAGTAGCCCACCTCCAACTACCTAGCCTCCTGCTCCAAGAGCCACCTCCTGCTCCATCTGTGGAAAGTCTCTGCTGCCTACATTGACCTCATTGGTCAACTCAGAACCCACAATTCCAGTGTTGAATCAAGTCATCCTTGACCTTGGTGAGTGGAAAACAAGGAGATTAAGCCAATGGAAAATATTCCTCAAAGCTATACACATCAATAAATGAACTCTTCAGGTAAATAGGAATCACATTGATGTTCAAAACTAGCATTTATATTTGGATTGGAATATTCAGGAAGTGCCACTAGGTTTCAGTAGCTATCCAGTAAAAGGGAAAATGGGGGGCAAGTTGGTGGAGGAACATTATCAGCTATTTAGTGTAAAGCCCATTCTCTCATGGGCTTCAATAATATCTTTGAGTTCAGTCTCTGAGCCTGCACTAGGATGTGCTTGATGTCTATGGTTGGAGTGAACTTGATCCTGGAGTGGAAGTGAAGTGGTTGAATGGTTTCCTATCTGGTCTGTAAATTAACTCCATTTTAAAAGGAAGTTTGTTAAAGATGCGCCAGTGTCCTGGCACTGGATCATCACTGTCTGTAAGGAGTTTGTATGTTCTCCCTGTGACCTGCCTGAGTGCTGCAATTTCCTACCAACCTGGTCACATGGGTGCATTGGGGGGAGGAGTGGTGTTGGCTCCTGTGCTGGAAGGGCCTGCTATTGTGCTACGTCTCTCAAATTAAATAATTAAATATGCAATATGAAGTGAGAAAGATTGAAAAATTATTGGAACAATGACACAGATTTTATTTGTATTAATCAACATTCGACACATAGGTCAGGGTCATAGGTTAAATCATAGAATCAAATCAACAGACAATATGTGTTGAAACATTTTCTGAGGGGGCAGCCAAGTTTGAGAAGACCTTTCCATGGTCCTCAGTTGCCAGTCAAAGTCTTTTGTCAAGTAAAAGCATCCATACATTGTAGTTGGTGCTGTGCCATGTATTTTTCTTGGAGGTATTTTGCAGTGACTATCATTCCATTATACATCTTCATGGATGGATTAACACTGTGCCACAGAATAGCTCTTTGGCCATTGTGAGGAGATGATTGAGAACAACCATTTTATTATTCCAGACAATGAGATGTCTGAGGAGCCTCTCAAGTTTATACAATCATATTTGTCTCCTTTCTTGCTCATGATTATGGCCAGATGTAGATGATGAAGCAGTGAATTTGGGTCCAAAAATTTCTCTCTCAGATTACTTTGAAGGGTATTTCTTGTAGAGAGTGATGAATATCTGGAATACCCCAGAGAGTTATGGAGGTGAGCTTATTATAAATATTTAAAGTGGAGGTAGACAAATTTGTGAAAGATTGGGAATTGAGTACTCTGGCGATCAGGAACAGAGAAGGAATTGAGGTCTGGGGTGGAACAGTTATTGAATGGTGGGGCAGGCTCAAAGAGCTGAGTGAATTACTCTCGCTCCTGTTTTCTTGTGTGTGTGCTTGGGTGTTAAGTTGTAGAACTCCAGCAGTAATTCTTCAGCTCTGTTAAAACATTTTATGGCCCAAATACCAAGCAGCTGGGAGCTAGAGTTGGAGGATAGTTTATCCAGGACATAAAAGTCGATCAGCAACTGATGAAAATTGATGAACTCCTCAACTGAGAAACAAATGTCCTTGATTCTCCCTGAAACACACATCCAACCCAGTGCCACTTCCAACCCAGATCAGCAAGAGATTGAAGTGATTGTCTGTCAAGTGAAAACATCAGGTGGCTTTATTTACCACCTTTTCTAAAACTTGGAAATTAATGTACATTTATGGCAATGCTAAATTAAAAAAGAACAAAATCGGGGGTCCCTAAGGTGATTGTGGAGAATAGCACATTGTTTCAATAAAAAGTTGTAGGTATTACCTTTTAAGTTTTAATTTGGGGGAATTCTGTCTATGTACAGTTTTTTGATTAGAAAATAAAGCACAATAAAATGTTGAAGTATCTGACTTGTCTCAAAGGAATAATTTTATCCTAAAATTTAGCTAATGTAAAAATTAATCTGACTAATTTTAAGACACCTGAAGTATTGAAGGAGCTTGGGTTAAAATACAGACAAGCATGTGATTTCACGTTTGTTTTCATCCACCGGACAAGTGAAATCAGTTATTGATTTCACTTTGCCTTTTAATAACTGCAGGAATGAAGGCTACATTAGTGAAGATTTAATGATATGGATGTAGTAGAAGAAAATGACATTGACATAATATTCCATGATCCAATGATACAGCAAAGTTCCTAAACAAAGTAAAGAAGGCTCACTGCTGTATTTGACCAGTAACATAAACTCCGGGCAAGGCTGTACTCAATCAAAGGCTTGGAACATTTTTGGTCAATGCACCAGAATCAATATTTTATTGGAGAACTGCATATTTGTGAAAATGGTATCTCAAAGTGCATTACAATACAGGATTCTATTCAGTGAGTTCAAATAAGCTCAAAAGTCAAAGGCCTGATAATATTCAAATTCTGAACATGAGATTGGATTCATTTCTAAAGAACGCAAACATTATTTTTAAAAATGGTCATAGTTCCTGATAAATCAATATCTGAGTGCTCTATCAACACTTGCTCATAGGCCAATAAAAATCCCTCTAAACCTCAACCCAATGTTATTGATCAGGATTGATTGAAGATCTTATACTCTATTTATTAAAACTGCAGTGTTCTTTTGCGTCCTGTAATTCTGCAACCGGGGGAGGGCCATGCAAAAGGTCTCAAGGACCAGGCGTTCTAAAAAGGCATTTAAATTAACCCAGAAAAGCCATCGTTATCCCTGTTCGAGAGAGCAGATTGTGGACGCCGCAGGGGTCATGGAACATAATGGAACGAGGTTCAGCGTCAACCTGCGCCGGAAGATCTCATGTGGCTTGGTGAAATCTAATGGCAAAGCCTTATAATAATGAGAGATGCACGTTGCCGCGTTCTCCTTCCCCCTTGTGCTGTTCCACGACCATCCAAATGCTATGCACGAAGCATCGTTGGAAGGACCAAACCTTGGTCTGCAGGGTGCAACAATGCATTTTGACCAGTCGCTGCGACTCATTGCTACATTTGGACATTGCTACAGTTGCACTACATTCCTCGAGTGAAAAACCACATCGATTGGCTTCATTCTCGGGTACAAAACCCTTCCACAAAACGTCCTAGGTGGTCATTAATGAAAGCTGCAGCATGTAAGGAAACCAATTCCAAGGCGCTTTACCCATGGAAACCGAGTGTGAAATAGCGAGGCGAATCGCTCTGAAGGGGTCCGCGCCCCTCTTAACACAGTGTTTACCTTCTGCGAGCTGAAGGACTGGGTCCAGTGATACAGGACGATGCTGTCGCCGTCTTTTTCGTTTGGATCCGGGAGCTGCCCCGTCTGCTCTTGAGCCGAGGTGCTGCTTTGTTCGTCCTCGCTGGATTTCCCATCGTTTTCCGTGGCCGAGATTGGCCACCAGCTGCAGTTCGAGGCAGGAGAATGCTGAGACGCCATGATCGAGGCGAGAACCGAGGCGGGGAAGCATCCACCTCAACCTCAGCATCAGCACCCGAGAGCCAGAAACAGGAAGGGAGCTGCAACCCTCCCACCAGCGTGGCATCTGTATCGTCGGTGGACGTGCTGGCACGCGTGTGCGTGGGCGTGGATCCACTCGACAATATACATCAGGAAGCTCACAGGCTTATTCTCATCAAGGAGCTAGCTGATAAGGTAAGGAGATACAAGTTCTTGGCAGTAACTGACTCAGAGGATCTTTGAGGACCCAGCACACCAATGGGCATGGTGAAGAAAGCAAGTCAGCACCTCTACTTCCTCAGGAGTTTGCAGAGGTTGGGTATGACATTGGCAAATTTGTGCAGGTGTGGTGGAAAGAGTGCTGACTGGACTGATAATAGGTCCACCAATGCCCCTGACTGGAAAGCCCTGCAAAAGGTGGTGGACGCGGCCCAGAACATCACAGTTAAAACCCTCCCTATCATTGAGAACATCTACAGGGAACGCTGTCTTCGGAGAGCAGCGGCAATCATCAAGGGTGCTCTGTTCTCACTGTTTCCATGAGGGAAAACTCACACCACCAGGTTCCTCAACAACAAACTCAATCAGGGGCTCATTTAAGGACTCTTACTTTGGCACTTTATTGATTTCTCTCTCTCTCTGTCTGTCTTGCACAGTCAGTTCGTTTAATTTTCTTTTATTTGTTTACATGTATTCATTGAGCAGTGTTTTTGCACGACCAGTAAGTGGGGATTCTGCATCACCCACAGGAAAAAGAATCTCAGGGTTATATGGAATGTCATGTATGAACTCTGACAAGAAAGCTGAAAAAAATCTTCTTGCCAACTATTGAAATCATCTCCCTGAATACTGCATCACACACTGGAACATTCAATGGCCTTGTGCCACTAAGTAGACTTTGATTAAATTGTATTCATATTGGTGAATAATGTAGAGGTAAGGGTCTTTCTGGTTTAGATTGGAGTTCATAAATACATCAAATACATTAATATTAATTAACCAAAATATTAGTGCATAAATATATCTTGGTTAATTCTTATGTTGGGATAGTTGTAACTCACCAAAGGACAGTGAAGGACAGGGGGCTTGGATGAGTGTTGCCTGGCACCGACAGAAATCTGAAATTCCATTATTCCTGACCAAGGACACCCAGAGGCTCTGGACTGTGAGTTGCCTGGTAACAGCAATCTGATGTAGGGGGACAGGACTCTGTGATTGGCCCACAATATAGTGCATTAAGTAGATGGACATTTGTTAGCTTAATGCAGATGGGATAAGGTTTGCTGCCCAGGTGGTGACTTTTTGAGATTGGTTAATGTCAGATAGTGTTGGAGAATTTGTATGTTCAATGAGGTCTTGGATCCTCTATGGGGGTTGATGGATGTCCTGCAAGCTTGTGTGTAATAAAGGAGTACTGGGGAAACTGAAGTATCTAAATCCTCCCTTCCTTATGGTATATTTGCTGAAGAATAGAGCACCACCCAGGACCTGGACAAAGGGAGTCAAAAAGTGACCATTCTCAATAAATTGTAGTTGAAAGCTTTGCATTGAAGCCTGGAAATGGTTCATAAAGAGTCCATGAGAAGCACCTTCCCACAGAGATTCAAAAGAGCTATCCAGATGATCACTTCTGTCTTGATTGGTCATCCTGTCGGCTACAGCACTTTACATGCTATTCCAGGTGCTTTTTAAATGTGTGCTTTCCTGCCACTGCCACCCACTCCCATTCCAGACTCCCATTCCTTTTGAGGTGGCAACACTTTCTCTGGTCTTTCCTCTAATCCTACCTATTGCTTCTACCTATCAACCTCAATACCATGGGGATGACCGTAAATATTTGTGTATGATGCATTCCATGTATAATGTGACCCCCATTTTTGAGGGGAAAATTTTTACCCCCGTGTATAATACATGTATAATTCCCTCACCCGCTTGAGTAGCACTCGTGTCTCTCCGCTCACCCACCTGCCCGGCCTCCTGAGTCGCACTCGCGTCTCTCCACCTGCCCGGCCTCCTGAGTCGCGCTTGCGTTTCTCCGCTCGCCCACCCGCCCAGCCGACTGAGTTGTGCTGGTGTCTCTCCACTTGCTCGCTCACCCGACCTCCTGAGTCGTGCTCACATCTCTCGACCCGCCCAGCCGGCCTCCTGAGTCATGCTCGTGTCTCTCGCCTGCCCGCCCGGCCTCCTGAGTCCCGCTGCCGACTGCCGCTCGCCCACCCACCCCAGTCGCGCTGCTGACTACCGCTCGCCCCTCTGCCTGCAGAAATGTTTGTTTAAAAATTGTGTAATGCGACCCCTCTATTTTTGAGGGGGAAAAGAGGGAATTTTTTTCCGCATTATACACAAATATTTACGGTAGATTGTTCCCATTCACTTTATCCAGGGACAATTTGTGGAGAGAGCAAGCTTGATTTCTATGGCATAGCCTTGCTCATTAATTAAGCCTCCTGTCATGTAATGGGGTCATATGTGGGGATAAGAAATAAAATGTTTACAAAAATGGTGTAAACATTTTTATAACACTCCTTAATTGGCTGTCAAAAATGAAATCCAACATGAATAAATTAACACTAAAACTATTTACTAATTCAAAGCTGTAATGAAATAAATAATAACTTTATACAACTAAACATCCCTGTCCTTTAACAGATGATGGCATCATTTTAGCACCACCCCAATTCTCTGCACAGAATTTGAAATTGAAAATCAGCACTTCTGCTATCTAACATCATTTTAATCCCTCCAGCTAATCTTCTTTTAAATATGCCAGTCTTTTTTCGATATTTCTACTCTATCAGATATTTTCATATATTGATTACAATGCCTGTGCCATGTCCCTCTCTATCGATTTAGAACTGACCACGTGTTTTCCATTTCCTCGTGATTACTTTTTCATTCTTTTCCAATAGATTTAAGTCTTTCCATTATTCCATACTAAATATCTGAATATCATCACTCAATTATGCCCAGACTGGCCCTATTATTTTTATTGTCTCTCGTCTCAATGTAGAAGTACTTCTGTGTTAGATATCATTTCTTTTCGTTATGTAGCCATGGCAAACTTTATATGCTTGTAAAATATTCCTGGGCTTTGTTTGCTAATATTTTTTCCCATGCTCTTTTTATCTTTCTCGTTCTTTATTTTTTTAACATTCACACTTGCAACTTCTACACTCCAGGTTTCTTGCCTCTGCGCTTGCCTTCACTTTTGTGCATTTTCCCTTTCTTTATGCCAGGAGTTTGAAACATGATCCTTTTCCTTTGTCATTTTTTGAAACAAACATTGACCTTTTTCTTGAATCCTGAGGCATAACTTTGTACATTGACAAATGCAGGTGAAATGCAAATTTGGTGACCATTTTGGCAAGCGCTGGAACTCTGTTCACAACTGCAAGCTGGAACTCCCAGTTGCCAGCCATCTAATTTCTCTCACCATTCCCACACTGACATGCCTGTCCTCAGCTTCATCCATTGCCAAACATAAACTTGCTGCAGGATTGATTTTGACACCTGGAGCTGTTTCTGAATCATTCACAACATAACCAGAGTAAAGAGCAAGAAAGAGACTTCACTCTCCATTGTATTTTTGATGCTGTATATTTGTGCATTAACTGTGAAAAAGCAATTAAGATTCAAGTTAAAAACTGAAAGTTCCTAGCCACTTCATTGCTCCCTATATGGACCACGGCATCTGGCTGCTCTTCCTCCCTCCTAAGAAGGCGGTGAACTCAATCTGAGATATCGCAGACCCTGGCACCAGGGAGGCCACATACCATCCGGGATACTCAATCTCTTACACAGAACCTCTCATCTGTCCCCCTCACGACAGCTCGCCTCTTCTCCTCCCCTTCCCTTCTCAGGCACATGACCAGACTCCATGCCAGAGACTTGATCACCATGGCTTGTTCCTGATAGGTTGTCCTTCCCAACAGTATCCAAAAATAGTCTACTTGCACTGCCTGCCTGTTCCCTTTCCCTCTCCTGACTGTCACCCATCTCCCCTCCTCCTGCCTTCTAGGCGTGATAGTGTCCCTGTAACTCCCACCTATCACCTCCTCTGACTCCTTAAGTGAGTTGGAGTTCATCCAGTTCCTTAACTCTGTTTGTCAGGATGCACTTCTCACATATGAAGTTGTCAGGGATACTGCTTCTCTGATGACCCACATTCTACAAGAGGATCATTTCCCTGCCTTGGCTGCCATTCCCACAGTCTATGACTAGAGGAAAACATACATGATATATAAAACCTGCCCTAACCTGTGCTTACCTGCTGAATCTTTTTGTTTCTTGAATAGGGGGACACTTTTTACTTCAACTCATACACCACCACCTCAGCCTCTTCTTGCCGAAGCCTCTTGAGCCAAAACCTTTCCACTCGGACTCAGCTCACTTTGACAATGACTGCTCTCTGGCAAATTTTTACAGATGTGTGGTGGAAAGTGTGCTGACCAGCTGCATCACTGTCTTGCATGGAGACCCCAATACCCCGGAGAGGAAAGTCCTGCAAAAGTATTGGACATAACCCTAGACCTCTTTCCTGATGGTAGCAGTGAGAAAAGAGCATATGCTGAGTGATGTAGATCCTTGATTGCTGCTGCTCTCCAACGACAGCATTCCTGTAGATGTTCTCGAAAGTGAGGAGGGTTTTAACCCAGGACATTACAGGCAAAACCCTCCTCGGCTTCGAGAACATCTACAGGAAATGCTTTCATTGGAGAGCAGCAGCAATCAAGGATCTACATCACTCAGCATATGCTCTTTTCTCACTGCTGCCATCAGGAAAGAGGTCTAGGAACGACGTAGTCCTCCACGGTCTCCAAAGAGGGCAGAGCTGAAAGAAGGGAATTTGATTTCTGGAAGAAATGGAAGAAACGGTGGTCGCAATGGCAAAGGAAACTCATTTAATAGATAAGGAACATTTGAAACTCAAACGTGAATGGGTTGGGCACGTTTTTTATTCTTCGTTTAATTCTAAGGCAAAAGGTGTGGCAATTTTGGTACATAAGAATCTACCATTTTAGTTACAGAGTGAAGAGAAAAATGGTGGAAGATTATTAAAATTAAATTGTACAATCTTTAATGAGGCATGGACTTTGCTTGATGTTTATGCTCCTAATGTTGTGGATACAGCTTCAACATTCAGGTATTCTGCGGTACTGAAGATTTTTTAGGATGATAATTAGCCAAAATTCTTTGACAATCCTAAAGAGGTTATGGACTTTGCTCAGTCTCTACCAATCATGCAGTTTCAGGAACGATGTAGTCCTTCAAGGTCTCCAAGGACAGTAGAGATGTAAGGTGGTATCCAAATTTTTAAAAGAAATGGAAGCAATGGTGATCGAAGTGGTAACGTTGATTTAAAAAAATAAATCTTTTATCTTTTTTTTGAGAAGAGTTTAAATAGTTTAAATAATGATGATAGTTTAATGAAATGGGAGTTGGGAGAAGGAACTGGGTGGGCACTAGTTTCCAGAAGTCATCAGCTACCTGTGAGTTATCTCACACCCAATATTTTGGGGGAGTTACTGCTTTGGGCGGTTTGAACAGGAGGAGGTAGTTGTGACCTCCGACCTGTTTTTTTTTCTTTTTAATTTTTGGGTTAAGAAGTGAAGGTTTTTTTTATTATTATTATTTTTTAAATAAATAATTATTTTTTTTTAACTCTTTTTGTTTTCTGATTGTAATTGAGAGGGAATTAGGAGGTTTTTTTCTCTCCTTTTTTTTCTCTTTTTTGGGGGGGGGGTTTCTTTTTTCTTTCTTTTTTAAGAGGATGATGTCACAGAAGATAATAAGTCAAAAATTGAGGATGTTGAATTAGATGAAGAGGAAGATGAGGGGAAAGGTGATAAGAAGAAGAAAATTAAGTACAAATACATTGAGGGAGAAGAGTTTAATAAAATTAAGTTAATTTTGATAGAGAATTTTGAAGATGTTATAAATGAAGAATATGGAGAATTTTATAAGAGCTTGAACTTTTTTTCTTTTTTTATATAAGGGGAGGGGAAGGGAATAAAAAGTTTATCTGATTGTTTTTCTAAGGGATGTTTTTGTTCTCTCGATGAATTATAAAGGAAACTTGGTATTAATGGAAATTCTGTATTTATGTATTATTAATTATGATTTTTTGTATAACAGATTATGTGGTTGATATATGATTTTAATATTTGAATTTAGTTTTAAAGTGGATTTCATTTGTTAAATACATGAATTATGTTTGATTTAAATATACGTTTAAGGGTATTATTTTAGTATTGATATTTTTTTGTTAGTAATTTTTTATTTTTTATTTTTTTTGTTAAGTTTTATCCTTTTTTTTGTAAGTGGGGTTTTTTCTATTTTATTTACAACATTGTTAATTAATTCTTCACTCTTTATTTTGGGGGGAGGGTTGGATTAATTTTAAATTAGATGATTAATGTTATGTTATAATTATTGGGGGGGTTAATTTGTGTAGTTTAATGATGTAGTATTCTAATTTTTATTATCTTATTTTTTATTATTTCTTTAAATGTAATTTTTATTTTATTCATGTCATAAAATTTTAAATAAAGTTTAAAAAAAAAGGAAAGAGGTCTAGGTGCCACAAGACTCACACCACCAGGTTCAGGAACAGCTGCTCCCCCTCCACCATCAGACTCCTCAACAACAAACTCAATCAGGGGCTCATTCAAGGGCTCGTACTTTTGCACTTTATTGATTTTTTTCTCTTACTTTGTTAACATTTCTTTATTTATTACACTACAAATAATTGTTATTTTTGCCTCATTTGCTGGAAAAAGAATTTCAGAGTTGTATGTGATGTCCTGCAAACACAATAAATCTGAAATCTGATCTCATTTTCTTCAGATGGGAGAGGTCCACGTTCCTCATTTGCGTAGTGTGGCGGCGCACATCCTCATGGCGAACCGGCCCCGCTTGTATCGCCACATGGCGGGGCAGCCGTGGGGAAATGGCGTCGTCAGAGGTTTCACTCTGACTCCAGCGCGCACCCAGGGCAGCGATTATGACGTCACAATGCACGAGTGGACTGGGCTCCTGCTGCCCTTAAAGGGGCGCGCTGAATTTGAATAAAAACAGTCGTTAACAACCATCGGTGTGGTAGCAGTGATTTCCTTCAGCTCCTGCAATCGCCACAGTAGCATGCTTTCTGGAATTAAGCATAACTTTATTGAGAAAGAAAGAAGCTTATTAATGACAGTCCCTGCTTCTCTGTCCACAAATGCAGCCAAACCACTGAGCATTTCCAGTTACTTTTGTTTTTTTTTATATAATGTGTGTCGATCGAAGCATTTGCTTATTCAATAAATGCTTAAAAATCTCTAAACTTGCCTTCTCAAGTCATGATATCTAATTATAATCACAAAATACTAACGTTATTAAATTCTCTGCAGCCTGAGAGTAGCAATGCAAGAACATTGGGAACAGGAGATCATAGGTCTCTATTCGGTGTATGCACCTTAGCTGAAGAAAATTTGCTTGAAACAGGTGAGTAACTTGGAGACCCTGCAACCACTGTACATTCCCCATGCCCCTGGTGATCCCTTACTGTCATATATCCAAGGATGACCTGCAAGCTTCCTTTAGGAGAGTGAATCCAAGGAAAGTATCAAGAGTACCTGGCGGAGCACTGAAAACTTTTGCTGATTAACTTGTTGATGAATTCATGGCTATCTTCTACACTCACTCCGGCAGATCGTGGTGTTCAACTGTTTCAAACAAGGCCCCAATCATACTTGTGCCCAAGAAGAGTGTGGTAACTTGCTAAAATGTATTGACGAGTGGCACTCACATCCTCAGTGATGAAATACTTTGAGAGCTTGATGTTGAAGCACATCAGCTCCTGTCTGAGCAGCGACATGGATCTATTCGAATTTGCCTTCTGCAACAATAGGTCTACGCCAGAATCCATCTCGTTAGCTCTACTCAAAGATGCATACACCAGGATGCTCTTGATTGACTACATTTTGGCATTCAACATCATCATTCTCTCAAGATTGATCAGCAAACTCCAAGACCTGAGCCTCAATATCCTACTGTGTAATTGGATCCTGGATTTCTGTACCTCCAGATCAGAGTCAGTGTGGATTGGTAAGGATGGAAACACCCCATGGCACAACTCCTAAAGTCTAAGACTAAGCCAATGAATTCTTAGACAGTAAATTAATTCTGACAAAGAATTTTCAAAGTGAAACATCAGGGCCTGTTCTGACAAAGGGTCTTCAACTTGAAATGTTAGCTGATTCTTTTCCCACAGATGGGATTGACTTGCTGAGTAGTTTTGATTTTGTTTGATTGTCATGCATCTGTAGAAATTTGCCAGGGTTTCTGATGTCATACCAAACTTCTGAGGAAATAGAGGCGCTGACATGCTTTATTCACAATGCCATTGGTGTGTTGGGTCCAGGAAAGATCTTCAGAGGTAGTGACTCTCAAGACCTTAAAATTTGCTCACCTTCTCCCCCTCTGATCCCCTGATGATCACTGGATTGTCTACCGCTGGTTTTCCCTCCCTGAAGTTAACAATCCGTTCCTTGGTTTGGGTGACATTTAATGCAAAGTTGTTGTTGCTGCACCCCCATTCAGCCAAGTTTTCAATCTCCCTCCTCATGGTGTCACCCCTTTTCAGACAACTGTGTAGGTATATGTGCTGAAATAACATTCATTTATATTTGTACTTGAATAGTATAAAAATCAATCTAATTGGTGTTATGTGGCGAGCTCTCCACTGGCCACCGTGACAGAGGTGCACCAAAGAAGAGGTACAAGGACTGCCTAAAGAAATCTCTTGGTGCCTGCCCCATTGACCACCGCCAGTGGGCTGATCTCACCTCCAACCGTGCATCTTGGCGCCTCACAGTTCGGCGGACAGCAACCTCCTTGGAAGAAGACCGCACTGACAAAAGACAAAGGAGGAAAAACCCAACACCCAACCCCAACCCACCAATTTTCCCCTGCAACCGTGTCTGCCTGTCCCGCATCGGACTTGTCAGCCATAATCGAGCCTGCAGCTGACCTGGACATTTACCCCCTCCATAAATCTTCGTCCGCCAAGCCAAGCCAAAGAAAGATGATCCTATTAGGGCTGGCCTGCATGTTTTGTTGAAGTTCTTCTATCCATCTACAGTTCTGGTCTTGGTGTTCATTCAATCACAATACTTCTGGTGTTATGTTTTACTTCATGAAAGATGTCTTGTGAGATTGATGACTGGATGGGAAAGAGTGATTGGACACACTGACATTGTATCTGCCGGCACTGTCAAACTTACCCGACCACTGTATGGGAACAATTGCTCTCACCGATTCTGCGTCTTCAAATTGAAGACGCAAAGCCCTCACCTGGATCAGAATCAGTCTACGGTTTCCTCAATGCCCACGCAACGATTTAAATATTACAACACCCTGCATGTTATCAAATGGAAAGTGCTTAAGTTTGTATCAACCTTCCTGTTGTCAAAGGTGGATTGCAATTGTTCTGTTTTCGCGAGAGGGGGCTCGGCGAGGCCATTGATATTAATCAAACGCCCACATTTGGGCTCGCACTGGGTTCCTCGACCTGAAAAGAACCCAATCGCAAGGAGCTCACATCACGGGGCGGCAGAAGTAAAAGATGAGGCTTGCATGTCCAGGGAGCCCGTCTCTCCCACGACATTGCCAGTCTCACCGCATGGCTCACGGGTGCACCCGAAGTGGGTGAAGCAAAACGTGGTCATTTCGGGAAGACTTCCTTGAGAAAGAAAGCCACATTGAACATTGCTGGGTCTTCATCCCATGTTGATTGGATGAGTTGTCAACCCATCGGAAAGCTCTGCACCTCATGGTACGTTTGGTCGCCCACTCAAAACGTCTCTCACACTTGGGGGAAAAAAAGGATCTGATCATTCGAGACTCCTTCAGAATAGAAAATGGCTATTGCAAAAGACGCCCAATTAAAAAAAAGAGCAGGAAATCGACAGGAAGGCTTTGGAAATAGCACCGTGGCTTTAAATGTCTGCGAAACTGGAGCAAAAGTTGCAAGGTTCCATTCTGAAAACAACAAACTGGGATCCAACGTTTATCTATTAATAATGATACAATGAATGAGATTTCACAGGCTATTTTTAAATCAGTGCCTATGTTGTAAAGAAACAGTCCCTCTTGCGTTGTGAGCTCAGTTAAAATGAAAATCCAGCCCCCTGACGCCGCAGTTGGCAATTTTTTTGTTTCAAAAAGCGTTTGCGGAGATGGTTGATTGGGTTTTATTTTGGGAGCCGAGTGCGATCTGATCGCCTTGTTAGGCGTGTTATAACATCCCGGTTGGGTGGCGAGATGGAGAAGTGGGGTCAGCCACTCAGCTGCCTCCCGTTGCCCCACTGACCGGGTGCACGGAGCGCCCCGTCTCCTCCGCCTTTCGCAAACCCGGTCGAGACGAGTCCGAGTGCTGGCGAGCGGCGGCGGGCGCCATCCATGAGTGGAGGAAGGTTTGATTTCGACGATGGAGGGGCGTACTGTGGAGGATGGGAAGGCGGCAAGGCGCACGGCCACGGCCTTTGCACCGGTCCCAAGGGCCAGGGCGAGTACTCGGGCTCCTGGAGCTCCGGCTTCGAGGTGGTCGGGGTGTACACCTGGCCCAGCGGCAACACCTACGAGGGCTACTGGGCTCAAGGCAAGAGGCACGGCCTGGGCTTGGAGACCAAGGGGCGCTGGGTGTACAAGGGCGAGTGGACCCACGGCTTCAAGGGCAGGTACGGGCTCAGGGAGAGCCAGACGAGCGGGGCCAGGTACGAGGGCACCTGGAACAACGGCCTCCAGGATGGCTACGGCACCGAGAAGTACGCGGACGGAGGTAAGGTCGCCTCTCCCCCGCTCTCCACTCCAGCAAATCCCACTTTACCTTCCAACACCCCTTCCTTCTATCGTGTTAACTCCGTGGCATGGAATTTTGCCATTTCGAAGCTTCTCTTCCGTCCCTTTATGATCTTTGAACCGGTCGGGGGGCTCCTGTCCCACCTTCTTGTCCCCGGTTCTCATGGTCAACACGAATGTCAACCAAATACTTTCCAACAATGTTTCCCTTGGGGGGGGGGGGGGCACCTCCTCCTTGCTTAAAAGTTATTTAGAAATCAACATCTTTTTAATGTCATTTTTTGGTTGAGCAAATTGGAATTAATTATCCAGGAGAAATGGAATGGTGTCACTTGGCGCTGAGTCTTCTTCAGTCATGAAGACTCTGGACAGGCTCTGAAGGAAAATTGTGCACAACATGTTGGTTACAAGTAGGGAGGAGGTGTCGATTGATCATCCACTTAATGTCAGTATGATGAGTTCTTGACATGTGAATGAACAAGCGTCATCACCTCGAGGACACCGTTCTTTTTTGGGGGTCATGCTCTAGATATCAATAAGGTGGAGATCAGCCCATTTTAGATGTTCCTGAAAGCAAATACATAAGAACCCTTGGAGCCAGTGTAGGCCACCCAGCCCCTCAAGGCTGCACCTCCATCCAATGGGATCATTGGATGATCTATTCCAGGCTTTAACTCCTCCTCTATGCCGGATCCCCATACTGCCCTAATTATATTAATATTGCACCTGGAATTGTTGCTTCTGGGGAATTTGCCAATTATAAAAGTTAACTTCTCCAGAAGTAAATCTAAATTTATGAAAATTGCGTCGTCAATCGCCAGGAAATGTACCGCGGTAACCTGGAAATCCAATTCCCTCCTCACATTGATTGTTGCAACCTAGAAGTGCAGAGTTCTATTCCCCTTGAGAAGATTACTTGGAGTCTTAGGAATTGATAGTGTCTGTTGAAATTTGGCAACCTTATTGAGATGACTTAACCGCCCAGAATGTAGAATTTATTTTGTCGATTAGTATACTCCTTATTGGAAATTTAAAACTTTTTAAATGTTGCGACCCTTGCTCCTGTTTTTTTCTTTTCTATTTTCTTTCTTTTTATCTCTCTCTATTCCTTGCTGTGTGTCCCTTTTTCTTTCACATCTGGGGAGGGGGCATTGGGAGAGGAGGGACTCTTTTTTTCTGGACCTTAGGAATGTTTTTCTATGATCTTATATTCAATATATTATTATATTAATGGAGTCCTATATTCTGTGCTTTCTTAAAACCAACAAAATATTTAAAAAATTATATTAACTCTTTGCTTCATCAACCTATCCAATCATCTTCATAATTTTATATAATTGCAGTCTCAGAAATGAATTCAATGTTATTTTCTTTCATTTTCTAAATACTTATCAATATTTCCTTTTTTGCCATCTCAATTCCTGGGAACTTTATTCTCAAACTTTTTACAGCTCATAAACGATGTTGTTCTTTTGAGGAACGATGGCTTATTTTCAGTTCTTTCTCGATAGACTAATTTTCTTGTGACCTTTGTGAATCTGCATTATATTCTTTACAAAGCCTCAACAGCGACAGCATTGTTTGGAGAATAATAGTGTTCGCAATGTTCCAACGGATGTCTTAGTTGACTAAGGCTTAAAATTACTTCAGTTTTATTATTTTATCTTTCGTTATTAAATATGGGAATTGTCAACTTCTTTATCAAACTGGGTAACTGCTTTATGCCGTCGAGAGAGTGGCCATTTTTCTATGGCGTCTGGATAGCACACAAAACTAAGATTTTCATGGCTTCTCTGCACACTTGACAATAAACAGTTAATTTTTTGGAATCTATATTGCAAAATCTCTGAACCAAGGCCAATTATAAAATTTAACAATTTGCACATATTTCCCAAAATATATCACTTCACAATTCTTCGAATTGTCACTTTTTGGTTTATTTCCATATAATCAATATCAGTGTTGACATACAGCATGGAAACCGGCCCTTTGGCTCAATGTTCCCATGCTGACTAAAAAGCTCCATCCACACTTGTCCCATCTGCCTGTGTTTTGTCCCATATCCTATCTATGTATCCGACCAGAATGTTGCAGTATTTCCTGCCTTAACTACCCCTTCATACAGGTTGTTCCACACATCTACTACCCTCTGTGTAAATAAAGTTACCCATCAGGTTCCTATTAAATCTCTTCTCTTCCCCCACCCCCCCCCCCCACCTCCCCCCCCCCCCCCCCAACTTACCTGTAGCCCATGTCCTCCAGGTACTGATTCTCCTACTCTGGGCAAAAAACTGTGCATTCACCCAATCTATTCCTCTTTTTTTTTTACATCCCTATGAGATCACATCATTTTCCTGTGCTCCAAAGAACAAAGCCCTAGCATGCTCAGGGGCACAAGTCTTGGCAGCATCCTCATAATCTTCCCTGCACATTTCCCAGCATTTGTTATTCCATCTAGTTTTCTAAATCCTTATCAATAGCCCTGTGATAATGTTATCTGGAAATTTTAACATTACTTAGATGCATCCAAATAATGAATTTATTCAGAATCTTCTGAGATTTGACTCCTCACCATAAATCATTCTGACAATGTATCTATTACCTATTTTCTCCAATTCTATAAAACTTTTAATACAGTTATCTTCCCAATCTTTTCATATTCTGAATTTTCTCTCTAAATTTCACATCAAATGTTTTACTGCAATCCATGTACACAAAGCACGACTGTTGTTTTTTTCAAGTAAGTTGCACCCTGATTAGCTCTGAGTAATCGTGTTTTTTAGTTTGTCCTACACTGGCTAGTCTCCTGCACTATATGAAGGTTCTTTTTCCATTTTAAAAAAAGTTGGTCAGTGCCGAGGATTCTTTAAGCAAGAACCATTCTCAAAGAACATCAAAAAATATTAAACAATGTTATCTGAAGAGGGGAAAAAAACCCATTGACTTCCACGAAACACAACTTGGCCGAATCTTGTCTTTTCTGCCGACTTTCTTGGCCTGACCAAAATCCTTATTGCTCTTATAGGAGTTTGAGTGCAGCTACAGTGGGTTGTTTTTTGGGTAAGTCTCCAGATGGTTGTCTAAATTTTCCTCTAGGATCTTGACATTTTAGCCAGATCTCCTTGGCTTGGCATGCTTACAATTGGTGTATTAATATATTTTTCACTGTTATTTTTAATCCTTGAAAATTCCATACTTATTGATGAGGGGCAAATTTATATGAACTTAGAACTTGGTTATTTGTTAAAATCATTACCGATAAGTTGGAATATAAGCACAAAGCTTTTCAGTTAATATAATAGTCAGAAATTAATATCCAATAAATCATGATTGCATCTGATGACTGTTTTTGAAGTTACAATTTCTCACGTAACCACTCTGATTACAATTTTTTGATAAAATTCTTCTTTAATCAACATTTCAAATAATGTATTAAAAGATTTAATGTTTTTAATTCAGTTTCAAGGAAATAAATATTGGGCATTATTGTCGATTAAACAGCTAGTAAGCACAACTCGAATTTACATATTCAGTTCAGATCTTAGTTAAAATAGTTAATGAAAATTCTGCTTTCTCCATAACAAATTACAATCCATAAACACTTAATTTTTTTCTGACTGGTTTTGAGTGCATAAACATTTTCTGTCCTGTAATAGCTAATTCAATGCACCCGAATTTGTTAAATTCCAATTTATATCACACATTTCTCACGGTGTACTGTGCGCACTAAACAACGATACTTCTAAGGGGGGTTGCCTAGTTTCCATAGTAACCATCAAAGCCATATTGCATCAACTCCAACTGCAATATTGTACTGCAGAAAATGATTCTCTTTGAAAGAAATTCATTTCTATTGTAGAAAAGACAGAAAATTATTCTTCAAATTATTACCCATGGAATATAAAATTCTGAAATCAGTATAAACACTTGGTTATAGAAAAGGACAATTTGATTATCTCAAGCACTTCAGAAGATGCTAGGTTACACTTTCATTTTCATGTCAACGTGTTAAAAATCTACATTCTGAAAATTCACAACTTAAAAGCATAATGAATAATGCATCAGATGAATTAGAGCCTTTACAAAATCATCCAGATGTTGTTTAGTTTTCACACTTTATAATTGATATAGAGAAGTAACAAATCTTAATTCATTATCTATTAAGTAGTTGTTAATTTCATCCCTAATATACAGGGGCTGCTGTTTGTACAAAATCAGGTAATCAAGCCTTTAAATAAGCATGTTCTTGTTGGTGTTGCTACAGTTAATTCATAGATAGTTTCCCTATTATATAGTGCTACAGAAAAGGCCTTTTTTAAATAAAAACTTTGGTTGATGCAATATTCTTTATTAAAATCAATCAGTTGTCAGCCTTCATTATTTTGTATTACTCTGGCCTGTGAAACATGGAACACAAAGGCTCAAAATGCATTCCCTCAATTATGTTCAATGCGATATGGCTAATCTGTGTTTCAACTCCATATACCTGCCTTTCCTCAATATTTCTAATGATCTTTTCATATTAAAAAGCTATCATTTTCAGACATATTATCAATTAACTATACCTCATTTGTAGCTTGACTCCCTCGTCCACTCCTCCCTCCCCATCAATCATCCCCCTTGGCACCTACCGTTGTAACCGCAGGAGATGCCCACATGTGCCCACACGTTCTCTCTCACTCAGGCCCCCAACAGCTCTTCCAAGTGAGGCAACATTTCACTTGTGAATCTGCAGGGGTAATCTACTGCATCTGGCACTCCCGTTGCGGTCTCCTCTACTTTGGAGAGATTAAGCGAAGACTTGGAGATCACACCTTGGCTCTGTCCGCCGGAATAGCATAGATTTCCCAGCGGCCACCCATTTTAATTCCCTGTCTCATTCCCTTGCTGATATGTCTGTCCATTGTCTCAGGCTCTGCCGGACTGAGACCACCCCCAAATTGGAGGAACAGCCCCTCATCAAAGTATTAACACCAAGTTCTTCACATTTCCATTAATCTTCTTCCCCCTTCATCCCCAAGCTCTGTTTCCCCCTTCACTTGCCCCTGTTGCCTTTCCCCAAGCTCTGTCTCCCCCTTCACTTCTCCCCCCTGTTGCCTTTCCCCAAGCTCTGTCTCCCCTTCACTTCTTGCCCCTGTTGCCTTTCCCCAAGCTCTGTCTCCCCTTCACTTCTTCCCCCGTTGCCTTTCCCCAAGCTCTGTCTCCCCCTTCACTTCTTCCCCCTGTTGCCTTTCCCCAAGCTCTGTATCCCCCTTCACTTTTCCCTCTGTCTCCTTTCGTAGAGCAATTCTCACCTCTCCTCTTATCATATCCAATTAAATTATTTTATGTCTTGACTTCTGCCCCTGCCAGTCGTTCAGTCTTTATTCTGATGCCTTCCTGTTCTTATTCCTTGTAGAAGGGCTCAGGCTCAGAACTTCAGTAACTCCTATGGACAGCTGAGTTCCTCCAGCATTTCTGTGTGTTTTTACTACAATCACAGCATCTGTAGACTTCCCTGTTCCACTCAAATTTCTACCACCTGCTCAAAGTTTTCATGAATATCTTGGAAATGTGTCAACCCTGAACCACCGAATTTCTGAGGAATGCAACCCTGGGTTGTATAATTTTCTTCTGAATTGAATTTTGGCTTCATTTGGCAAATCTATGCTGCTCAGGCTTATATATCTTGCCCTCGACGTGGTGTGCAAAACATTACTGCAGTTATGTTTTTGTATAACTGCAGTATAAATGTCTTTTATAAAGGCTATGGTTCCATTAATATTAACAATTTATTTGTCCGTCCATGGCATTTTATTTATCTTAGTCTCTGGATAACCACTGGCTCTGGCTATACACTATTTACAAAATACTCTTTACTATGGTTTAGCTCATTACCTCTGCTAATTTCTCTTTGTAATTCAATGCTTCCATCAATGCAGAAAAAAAAACATCTGTTTTAGTGTCACTGGCAAACTTGGTTTATGTTACTTTCTCATCATGAAAGTAATTTATTAATACACTGAATAATTAGTGCTCAGTACATATGTGAGTCAGAAAATGGGAGGTTTGAGCTTCTAATTTAGATTGACATTTGTCCTCAAATTCAGTCTTTCAGATTTGTCTTTAATGATCTGTCCTCTCAAGATGATAGACTACACAATGCAACACAGATTGTGCATATCAGAAAAGAAAATGTCTTTTGTTCTATATAATATTCATTCCTTGATGAACAGCAGTATAAATAGTCTGAACGTCATTGTCTTAGAATCTTACTTTAAGTGAATTGATTGTTTGTTTCATTTTTACATCACAACACTGGTCTCTCTCTGGAAAAAGTGGTAAAGCACTTTGGGATGCCTTGATACTATTAATGCAAGTTTTCTTCTCCCTTTCTGATATTTGCATCATTCAATGTTGCACATGTATTATTTTTAAACACTTTTAATTTCTGATTATTAGTCAGATTGATTAAAGCTAAAATGGTATTATGATGGCAAAGGATATTTTTTATATTTTAGACTAAATAGTATCAACTTAAATTTAAATCAAAGTATATAAACTGTAATAGATAGGTATTCACCCTTGAGGAGTACATTCGTTCTCACGCAATAAAGGTTTAGCTCAGAATTTAGCAATATGCTGTGTTAACCAAGCATTAGATATGGATTAACCTCTGATCTTCCCTTAAGAGAATGGGACAGAATATTTTCTTGGTCATTGTGTCTCAAAACAATATGTCAAATATTTAGTTTTGTTACATCAAAACAACTGAATATCAATTTTAAAGGTGATTTAAGGGCATAGTTTTAAGATGCCCGGGAGTAGTAAGTATAGGTGGGCCATAAAAGGCAAGTTTTTCACGCAGAGAATAGTGGGCCCATGGAATGTGCTGCCAGCAATAGTGGAGGAGGTAGGTACAATACCATCTTTTAAGAGACCATTGCATAGGTAGGTGGAGCTGAGGAAAATTGTGGGGGGAGGGGGTTATAGAGGGGAGAAATTCTAGGCAGAGTAGGTTATTAGGTTATGCTCTATGTAGTTTTTGAAGTGCTGACTCTCTGGTGACATCCAAAGCATTTTTTTTTACACATATAGGTTTGCATCCCATCTATTTGTTAAAACTAGGCTTTTTTCCACAAGTTGAAGCTTTTGTAAAAATCTTAATTGACTGTACATCATTATTGTTAGAGAGCTAGGGAGAGATTTTGTTCCATTTTTATTTTGGCACAAGCACATACAAACATTAAGGTCTGCTCTGGTGATGCCTCATCATCTTCCATTCAATTAGAAAATCTTAAGACTGCCAGAATGTAAATGTCATGAACCTCTGATAAAAGGTCATTAACACTGTAATATCAATTCATTTTTTATGTATCCATTGTTGCAATCTGAGCAGTTGAGTATTTCCAGCAATCGCTTTCATTTCAGAAATCCAGCAACTGCTCTGTTCAATATTTCGATGTATTTTGCCTTCCTTTGCCTCCCTCTATTTACATTTCTTCCACACAACTGTTAAATTATAGACTTCTTTCAGTGGATTCTCCGCTAAGAATGCGCTTGAAGAAGAGGAAGCCGCCCTATGAACTGAAAGCGCAGCGCTGGCCTCCTGAAGGGACAGCTGCACCGGATGCGCCTCTGAGCGCACTCCGGCTCCTGTCCCTTCGGGCTGTCAGGTTTGAGATGACTGGCTGTCAGGGTTGGGAGAGCCGGTGCGGGCTATCAGCGGTCACCCCTATCACAAACCTAACACTTATTTCTTTATCTTCCTTTCTTCTCTGGAAACAAAAAATACAAGTATATTTCCCAATGCTGATAATGTTCATGATTTCTCACTCTGCTGCCTTTGTTCCTATACCCAAGCTGACTTTTAATTGTTAAGATTTCTCACTTGTAATTTGACAAGCTTATCATTTATACTGACTTCCAAATTAAAAGTCGCATTATTTATTTTTTCAATATTTAGGAGGGTTATCTTACTTGTAAAGTACCAGCCAATAAAGTGAGGAGTCAGCGTTTTAGTATTCTATCACCAGACCTGTTCTCCCTGTACAGTGAAAACATCACAAGAACCATACAAGACCTACCTTGAATAAGTATAGGAGGGCATATTATCAACAACCTCCGCTATGCAGATGATACAGAACTGAAAGCAATCAGTGAAGTAAAATTACAGAAATTAGGATCTACCATCAACACAGAGAGCGAAAGACTTGGCCTAACTTTAAACAAAAAGAAAACTGAATTAATGTTAATATCAAAGAAACCTGATATTCAAAATTATAGGATCATTTTTGGGAAATGAAATCCTGAAACAAGTTCACAACTTCAAGTACCTTGGATCATGGAGAACATCTGATGGCAAATGCAAAATAGACATAAAAGCAAGAATAGCAATGGTAAGAACAGCATTTATAGAAATGAGAATCATCTTAACGAACACACATCAGCCTTAAAACTCTCAGCTGCTACATTCTTCCTATATTGCTGCATGGCTGCAAGTCATGGACCATCACAAAAGCAATGGAACAAAGATCAATGCAGCCGAGTGTTTTTTCATAAGAATGCTATGTTCATGGACAAGTTGCTCTTGTGTCTTGGTGTGAGCTTGCAGGCGCCTCAGATTGAAGAAACTGCCATCCGTGCGGTACCGGATGTAAACAGCGTCTTCATTTTTGAGGTCTTTCATGGCTTGTTTCATGCTGAAGAAGATTGAAAAGAGGGTTGGTGCGAGAACGCAGCCTTGCTTCACGCCATTGTTAATGGAGAAGGGTTTAGAGAGCTCATTGCTTTATCTGACCCGACCTTGTTGGTTTTCGTGCAGTTGGATAACCATGTTGAGGAACTTTGGGGGGCATCCGAGGTGCTCTAGTATTTGCCAAAGCCCTTTCCTGCTCACGGTGTCGAAGGCTTTGGTGAGGTCAACAAAGGTGATGTAGAGTCCTTTGTTTTGTTCTCTGCACTTTTCTTGGAGCTGTCTGAGGGCAAAGACCATGTCAGTAGTTCCTCTGTTTGCACGAAAGCTGCACTGGAGAACATTCATATATGACCAGGATAACAAACAAAGAAGTACTAAATAGAATGAACATTACTTAAAAGAATCAGAAAACAACAATCAAAATTGTTTGGACACATCATGCAAAGATATACATTAGAAAATTTAGTTACAACTGGAAAGCTGGAAGGAAAAAGAAGCAGAGGCAGAGAGAGAATGAAAATGATCGATGGATTAACCTCATGGTTAGAAATAGGGGAGGAAACAATTACAATTTTGAGGGTGAGAGACCATGATACATGGAGAAACATGATCGCCCACATTGAACGGCAAGGCACCTGAGCAAATGAATCTTGCTTGTAAAAGTTTGTAACAAGTTCTTGTTTCTTCTTTATGGACTATTGATCATGTTGTAACAGTCAATTTGGGCAATGATGGGAACAATCACAGCGGATACATATTAAGAAGCAAATGAATCATTGGGACCCCTATTTGGCATCTATCTGGCAATGCATAAATGGAGTGCCAAGAACTTAATCACCTTCATTTCTGATCTAAATTACAATTTGGAACTACTGCAGAAAAAATACATGACAAATCACAGATGTCTTACTAGATTTGACAATCATATTCCGATATAACTGGGATGATTTGTTTTATTTTTGAAGAGTGCCCAATTTTAGCAAATTGAAGTGGGGAGAACAAACCATTTTAAGAAGTGGGGACTCTATTTCCAGTTCTTTTAATTCCTGTACTTCTACTCTCAGTCCTTTTCTTCACAGCAAAAATAAAACACCAACCTCCACATTCAATGAATAATTCTCTGTAACTTCTGCCACTCCAGTATGATTCTATCATTTGAGATATCTTCTCCTCCCTGATCCTTTCATCATTGCAAGGTAAAAATTCTTTTCATTATTTCCTGATCCACTCTCCTTCTGATGGACTTTGTCATAAATGAAAGAAGATGCAAAAGCTGTCCATTTGTGGTCTTCTTTTCTGACAGGATGTTGTAGCTATTCAGCTGCACTCTACTGATCAAATAGTAGACCCATCTATATTAGAAAAACAAACAAACAGAGATTAGGTAAGTGCTTTGCAGAACGTCACCATTTTGTTTGTAAGGTTGACTGTGAGCTTTCAGTTTCTTGTCACTTTAATACTGTGCCCTACTGCCTCTGTACACTTACGGAACAACACCTCATCTTTCACCTGGGCAACCCTTGAAATGGAATATTTAACATTTCCAGGTAACCACCCATATTTTTCCACCCTCTGCACAGATGGGGCTGTACTTTTCTCTTTACATGTTTTTTCTCCTATAATTGCTTATTAAAAAAATATCTGTTACCTTGACAACTTTGGTCTGTACCCTATCTGTACTTTTCAACCTCTACTTTTCTGTACATAAAAATTCTTCACTTGGAAACATCATACTACTGGACCTGCCAGTAGTATTGCACCTTTAATAGTATCAAGGCATCCCAAAGTGCTTTACCACTTATTCCAGAGAGAGACCAGTGTTGAGATGTAAAAATGAAACAAACAATCAATTCACTTAAAGTAAGATTCTAAGACAATGATGTTCGGACTATTTATACTGCTGTTCATCAAGGAATGAATATTATATAGAACAAAAGACATTTTCTTTTCTGATGTGCACAATCTGTGTTGCATTGTGTAGTCTATCATCTTGAGAGGACAGATCATTAAGATCCAGAAATTTTTTTTGTCAGAGAATTTCCTGTTTATACAGCTGCAAATTTATAGCTTCATTATTAATCCATTTCCACATTTGTAAATTCAAAACTAATAAATTACTGAACCTCATAACTTAGTTTAAAATAAAAATGGGTTTCTGGAATTCATGCTTGATAGTAGTTTATTCATTTTAAAGTTCTTTCTCCACTCTATTCATTCAATTCCCTTTAAAGTAAACTCACACTTTGATTCAGTGAAGTTAACATCAAATGTTATGTAAATCTTGATGTTATTTAAATTAAATTACAATAGGATAGTAAAATCCAGAATTACATAGACGTTATAGCACAGAAATAAAAAGGCTATTTCGCCCAACTAATTCAAATAATGTTGATGTTTCTCACCAGCATTTCCCAATTCTATCACCATAAAATGTTTTGCTCTCTTAGGCCCAAATGAAATCTTCTTTTAATTCCTCATTCTGATAAAAAGAATTCAAGAATTTGCTATTGGATTTAGTGGGATTGCTGATCATCAGTTTTAGATTCAAAAAAAGGAAACTTAACAGATAGCTAATAACTAGCCACCCACGTGCATACTTGTGTAATTCTTATTTTGGAGCATAGACTTACTGAAGAAAGGTATTCAGATCCCCAGTGCTGACAGCTAGTGACAGTGGGATCCAGGATGTTTTTGAAATATCACATGAAATTTTTGGGCTATATTGTTATTAACTATTACAAATGTTTCGGATAAAAGCAATAGAGCATTAACAATAAAAGTTGAAGTTCTAAAACAATTTTAAAAATCAACCAAATTGTCCAAAAATGTAAATTAACCTGATAAGTTTTCTTTCATGGGAGCATTGGTAACTGTATGTCACAGTGCCAAGAAATTGGAGCTATCCCAGTAAACTTGGCATTCAGCATCTGCACCTTCACACACAAGGGTGTTATCTTTTAGCTAGGAAAGAAAGCTGTATTTGTGCAAGGCGTGCCTTGGCCTTTTTCTGTGCTAAACCTTTGTCAGTCACCGTTTTGTGCTTCACTGCTGCTCCCATGCCCTTCCATAGGAATCATGCAAGAAGGTCGTCAAGTTTATTGTCATCTGATTGTACAAATACAATGAAACAGCATTCTCTGGTCCTCGGAGCAGAAAAAAAAAATCAGACATACAACCAGAAATAACGCATATACAATCAATACATTATGCAGGACAAGAATTTAATCTACACAAATAAATGAAGCAGTGGTTCTCAACCTTTTTGTTTCCACTCACATACCACTTTATGCCACAGGTGCTGTGATTATTAAGGATTGTTTAAGGTGGTACGTGAGTGGAAAGAAAATGGTTTGAAAACCACTGTTTTAATCCTACCTCATTGACTCGTTATGTGCACGGTCTCATAACTCCAAAGGAAATGGGCCAATGACAATTTTTCTCAAACAAAATATTTTAGTAACAAATGGGTCTAGGGCAGTGATTCTCAACCTTCCTTTCCCACCTTAAGTAATCCCATACCTTGGAAGTATGCTTTAGGAGGACTGCAACTTCCACATTTTCAGAATTGTGATGAATCAGCACAGTTGAATTTTATTAATAGGATGTTTGAAGTGGATAAATCTTTGATATGGGCTAATATTGAATTATCTCAGATTGATGAGAAAAGGATGGACTGTAGCGGCAGCTACACTGCTAACTGAAATAACACACAACCAGACGGGTTGAGCTCAGTGAGCAGAACTGATTTATTGCAGGCTGCCTGGCTGGCCTTGTACTCCCAGCCTGGACCTGGCTGAGAACTGCGCTGGGGGTGGGGGGGGGGGGGGTGGTGGGCTGATGTCACCAGGTCATCATGTGGGTCCCCAAGCGCGGGCTTCTGAGCCCGGTGCCGAGGTCGAAGGGGAAACCCCCGATGGCACCATTTTGGCCGGCTGCCCTGCTGTGTGTTACAAGTGGGGCCGGTTCACCTGCCTAACAGCGTGCCGCCACACAGCCCCCCAAGAACTGGCGCCGATGTCCTTTTTAGTCGGGCGGCCTCGCTTCTTGGGCTGGGTCACAACTATTGGTTTGGTGGGGTCGAGGTGTGCTGGCTTCAGCCTGTCCACTGAAAACAGGTCCCTCCTACCGCCGATGTCCAGTGTGAACGTGGACCTTGAATGCTGGATGACTTTGTACGGCCCTTCGTAAGGCCTCTGTAGAGGTGCTGTGGACGGGCCTCGCCGAATAAAAACGTACTCTGTGGAGTGCAGCTCGCTGGAGACGTAAGAGGCCTGTGTACCATGTCTGGGCAGTGGTGGGGGTGCGAAGGAGCCCAGCTGGGCCCGGAGGTGGGGGAGTAGTTCATGCGGTGACCGCTGGGGGTTGTGAGGTGCGGTGACGAACTCACTGGGTAGCGCTAGTGGTGCGCCATAGACCAGTTTGGTTTATGACGCCTGTAGATCTTCTTTGGGCGTTGAGTGGATGCCCAGGAGCACCCATGGCAGTTCGTCCACCCAGTCGGGACTGGTGAGGCGGGCCATAAGTGCCGACTTAGGTGGCGGTGTAGTCACTCGACCAGCCCATTGGCCTGCGGGTGATAGGCCGTGGAGCAGTGTAGCTCGATCCCCAGCCTGTTGGCGAGCTGTGCCCAGAGCGCAGAGGTGAACTGGGCGCCCCGATCGCAGGTGAGGTGGTTCGGGACGCCAAACCGGGTGACCAAACCATGCAACAGCACTCGGGAGCAGGAGTCCGTGGAGGCGTCTGGCATCGGGATTGCCTCAGACCAATGATTGGTGCGGTCCACCACCGTGAAAAGGTAACAGTTAGCTCGGGAAATGAGTAAGGGCCTGACGATGTCCTCGTGAATGTGGCTGAACCGTTTCTGGACGTGCTTGAACTCTTGTACGGGCGCTCTGGTGTGCCTGTGCACCTTGGAAAGCTGGCAATGGGTGCAGGTTGTGGCCCAGCCCGCGATCTGCTTCCACAGCCCGTGCCAGACAAAACGCTCTGCCACCATGTGGACTGTGGACCTGATTTCCATCAGGGTGTGAAAGGTTATGGATATGGTGGATGACTTGCCTGTGCCACTGCTTGGAAACCACTGGTTGTGGGGTGCCCATGGAGACATCACACAGGACAGTGCCCTCACCACTAGGAGCCTGGAGGTCCTGGAACTGCAGGCCCATGATGGCAGTCCTGAAGGCTCGTGTCTCCTCGTCGGACTTCTGGTCCCAGGCGAGCTGGTCAAAGTCGAGGGCGGGTGTCAGCACGCAGATGGCCAGTCGTGGGAGTGCATCGGCGACCATGTTGTCCTTCCCCGCCTTGTGCTGAATGTCGGTGGTAAACTCTGACACGAAGGAGAGGTGACGCTTCTGGCCGGCCGACCAGGGATCCTTTGACATGGCGAGTGCCTGAGTGAGGGGTTTGTGGTCGGTAAAGATGTCAAAAGTCCTTCCTTCCAAGAAATAGCGGAAATGCTGCATTGCCAGGTACATACCCAGTAACTCACAGTTGAAGGCACTATACTTGGGTTCTGGTGGGCGAAGAAGCCGGCTGAAGAATGCCAGTGGCTTCCATTGTCCATTGACTTGCTGCTCCAGGATGGCGCCGACAGCTGTGGCAGAGGTATCGACGGAGAGCACCATGTGCAGGTCAGTGTGTGGGTGGGCGAGCATGGTAGCCTTTGTGAAGGCATCCTTCGTGGCCTCGAATGCCCTGCAGGCCTCTGGAGTCCAGGCAAGCATTCTGTGTTTGGCCGTGAGGAGGGCGAAGAGCGGCTGCATGATGCGCGCAGCGCCTGGGACGAAAAGGTTCTGGAAGTTGATCATACCCGTGAACTCCTGCAGCCCTTTGAGGTTATCCGGGTGTGGGAACTCCTTGATTGCGGTGACCTTTGTAGCGGCATGTGTGGCTCCTTCGGCCGTGGACTCTGCATGGACTCTTTCCCGAACTGGCACTTAGCTGGGTTGATTGTGAAGCCGAAGTCGGCCAGTAAGGAGAAGAGGGTGAGCAGGTGGACCTTGTGTTGCACCCGATCCCTGCTGGCAACAAGGATGTCGTCCAAGTAAATGAAGATGAAATCCAAGTCCCTGCCCACTGCATCCATAAGGTTCTGGAAGGTCTGGGTGGCATTCTTGAGCCCGAACGACATGCAAAGGAATTCGAACAAGCCGAAAGGGGTGATGATGGCCATCTTGGGTATGTCCTTGGGGTGCACTGGGATTTGGTGATACCCGTGCACCAGGTCGACCTTGGAGAATACCCTCGTGCCAAGCAGGTTGGCCTTAAAGTCCTGGATGTGAGGGATCGGGTAATGGTCCGGAACAGTCGCCTTGTTGAGCCACCGGTAGTCTCTGCAGGGGCGCCAGCCACCGGAGGTTTTCGGGACCAGGCAGAGCGGTGAGGTCCAAGGGCTGTCAGAGCGCTGAATGATTCCCAGCTCAAGCAGATGCGAAAACTCCTCCTTCGCCACCTGGAGCTTATCTGGTGGAGCCGGCGTGCCTTGGCATGGACCGGTGGGCCTTGGGTGGGGATGTAATGGAACACCCTGCGGAATGGTGAAGCAGCAAAGAACTGTGGCTTGAGGAGGGCCAGAAACTCGTCTAGGATAAGCTGGAACTCGTCCTTGGGCATGCTGATTGTGGCCATCTGTGTGGGAGGTGTTAAGGCAAACAGCCTGAAAGGTATGGGCATCTACCAGGTGCCTACCTTGAATGTCAACCAGGACCCCGTGGGCGAGGAGGAAGTCGGCACCCAGTATGGCGATTGGAAGGGACGAGATGGTGAACCTCCACGAGAACTTATGCCATCCGATCTGGAAGTGAATGGACTTGTTTCCATACGTCCGGATCTCCGTTGCATTGGCCGCACGAAGGGGAGGTCCTCGAGGCCGGTTCCTGGACTCGACGGCCATGGCCGGAATGACGCTGATCTGGCCCCCAGTGTCGATGAGGAAATGTCAGCCGCTGACCGAGTCCCGCCAAAGCCATTAACAGTGGCTGGCCTGCTCGTTTCCCTGGAACGAGCAGGGCTGACGACACTTCCAAGCCTTGGCTCCCCAGCGCTGATGGTAGAAGCAGAGGCACGGAGCAGATGCCTTGCCTCTGGTTATGCTCTTTGTGGCCCCTGTAGGGACCGGGTGTTCTACTGCAGCACTAGAGGAAGGCTTGGAGTGGTCATGCCTGCGACTCATGACCTGCTGGACTGCTGACCCCTCCGGGAATCGCTCGAGCCATAGCTCTTGAGCCTTCTGAGCAACCTTCCTCGGGTGAGCAAAGCTCTCTTGGGCCATTAGCGGCCGGATATCCTCAGGCAGATGGTTGAGAAAGATGCACGCAAAAAGTGGGCAGTTGGTGTGATTGCCCATGAGTGTGAGCATCTCGTCCATTAGCTCAATCAAGGACCTGTCCCCCAAGGTGTTGAGGTGCAGCATCTGAGCGGCACGGTGGCGCCTGGATAGTCCAAGGGAGCCAGTGAGCACCCGCTTGATGGTCCCATATTTATCTTCCGCGGGTGGGTGTTGAATGAGGTGCAGCACATGTTTGACCGTGGCCTGGTCCACAGCGGCAACCACATGGTAGAACCTGTTATTTCATCGTGTCTGATGAAATCTGGTGGAGGTGAAACTGAGCCTCTGCGTGACTGAACCAGGTCTCCGGCTCCTGCACCCAGAAATCCAGGAGCTTGATGCTATAGCACTGATCGAAGGGTCTGTCATGTTGGTTGGGTTCAAAGGCGTTTGAACCTGTCGGGGTCACTAATTGTAGCGGCAGCTACATTGCCTACTGAAATAACACACAACCAGATGGGTTGAGCTCAGTGAGCAGAACTGATTTATTGCAGGCTGCCTAGCTGGCCTTATACTCCCAGCCTGGAACTGGCTGAGAATCGTGCTGGGGGCGCTGACATCACCAGGGCATCACGTGGGTCCCCAAGCGTGGGCTTCCGAGCCCGGTGCCGAGGTCGAAGGAGAAACCACGGACAGCGCCATTTTGGCCGGCTGCCCTGCCGCGTGTTACAAGAGGGGCCGGTTCGCCTGCCTAATGGCGTGCCGCCACAGGACCATTTTATTTATAAATGGAATTCACAGCTTTTACAGAGTTCTACTTTACCAGTTGTTGAAACATTTAATGGAATTATGGACTAAGAAGAATGAAATTATAGGTACTGAAGGTAAAATCTCAGCTAAAACTCTTTTATTTCAAAATAAGCTTTTTCCCTTTACATAATCCATTTTTGAAATTGTGGGATCAGAAAGGAATTAGATTGGTAGAAGATTGTAATAAGACTGGGTATTTTATATCCTTTCAATGAATGAAAGAGAAATATGAAGTTTCTTCAAATACTTTGTTTTCTTATTATCAGGTTAGAGCTTTATTGTTGGATAACTCTGGGCGTACATTACGACTACCTAGGCAATCTAAATTTGAAAGTTTACTTACTGAAGGTGGGAAGAAAGGATTTATATCTGAGATGTATGCTTTATTACAGAATAAAATGCTAAAGCCAGATATTTATAAACCTAAATTAAAATGGGAAAAAGATTTGTCCGTATCTATTTCTCAGGATGATTGGATATCTTTTATGTGAAGAAAATATGACTAAAATTGTAAATGTAAGGTATAGATTGGTTCATTACAATTTTATTCATCAGCTATATTTAACCCCTGAGAAGTTGAGGAAATATAAGTATATTTCTTCTGATTTATGTTTTAGGTGCCATAAACAAGTTGGTTATTTTCTACACACTACTTGATCATGTGAAACTATGAAGCTTTTTTGGAATAGAATTAAGGAACATTTTGAAGCTTTATTTAAATTTAAAATTTCACTTGACCCTATGGTATTTTTACTGGGTTATATTAGGAAATTGATTTTGGAATTAAAATTAGATAAATCTCAAATTACTTTCTTGAGATTGGCTTTAGCTATGACTAGAAAATGTTTGGTAATTACTTGGAAAAATGAGACTGATTTGAATATTCAACTATGGCATTTGGAAATGAGATCTTGTATTCCGATGGAAAAGATAACACATAATTTATGTAATAATAATTTTTTTTGTTAAAGTTTAGAGCTCGTATATGAGATATATGGGATTGAATATGTAATAGTTTTTTTTTGCTCACAATTGATGAGATTGCACTAAATTATGGCCAGAATTGAAGGTTGTTATGTAAATTCATCTCCTCTTTTACTCTATATTTTTCTATTTTTTGTGATAGTTTTAGAGGGGGGTTGAGAGGGGTGGGTGGTTTATATGGGGTAAAATATTATGTATTTACTTATTTTTTATTGTATGATCTAATATGATTTATAAATAAAATTTTCAAAACAAAGCAATCCCATACGAATCACAGCGTACTGATGGCATAGGGATTACTAAAAGTGGTATGTGAGCAGAAAAAGGGTTGAGAACCACTGTGTTAAGTGTCTCGGATGGTTAGTGTAAGCAGTTCCTTTCATCGTTCAGCATTTTTACTGCCAATGGGAAGAAGGTATTTGTGTCCTATTCCGATAAGACTAATAAATAAGAAGAGGGGTTTAACTACAGATTACAGAACAACATGATCACATCAGAGAAGTAGAAAATATCTTATGTAAAGGAATTTTATGTGTTTTATTTGTATAATTTTTGTATTCAATATTGATTTTGGACATAATACAAATTATGATTTAATTGTTTAATTATTATAATTATAGAATTTGATGTCCTGAATGAAATAAGTCCATGTAATAATTATGGCTAAGCTGCAGCAGGTTGTGAGTGAGTGCAGCAAAGAGATTGAGGCAACAGGCTGTGAGCTCGACTATCACAACTGCTTTATTTTGAATATCGCACTGCAGTCTTCATGCCCGTCCTCGGTCCCACCCCTAATGTCCCGGGGCTTGCGTCCAAGTGATGCAAGCGCAGACACGACCTTCCTGTCTGGGCTGGAGGAGACGGTCCCAAGGTGCCATCCTTGACACAGATGCCCCGCTGACAATGCGTGACAAGCCGTTGCAAATATGTGTATTGGCACAATGCTTCAAATTTTACAATTGATATGATATATATTTGATTTGATTTATTTTTGTGAATTATTTTTTATTGAATCAACATAATAACTAACAATAAGTAACCATAATACAATGTTAACAAATATATAGAAAAAAAAACCTAAAAACTAAAACTAACTGCATCGCTGTAACATGGAAATCCGATGTTTCATTAACATTAGATAGATGGGATGCTGAAATTCAAAAGTTACCTACAATTCGAGCAGTAAAATATTCTTTATTCCTGCTAATTTGGAGCCCATACGCTAGAAATATGAGGTTAAAATTATAATTTACTTTTTAAAAATTCTCCTGTACAGTGAAGTTTTCCCTGAATGAATAACAATTTTATGTTAGTTGGGTACCTTGAGTGTCATCTGATGTAATCCAAATTAATTTGCAGTTAAGAGATCATATATTTTAGTTATGGAATTGAACTAGATTTGGGGATGTGGGCATGGGAGGGTTGTCATATTGCCCCTAAAATCCAGCAGCAATAGAAATTCACCAAGACAAATAGTTAAACAAAAGTTGCTTTTAATGATCTTTAAACATGAAAACAGGATCAAACTTTAACTTATTACTATTAACTTAATCCCCTTCTAATTCTAAGCACATGTATATGTAATCTGTGTATAAGCTCAGAAAAGTTATTTGATTCACAATCCAATCTGACTTCTCATTCCTCCAAGTTCACTGGTTGCAGGCAATTCTTATACTGTGCACAGAATTTAACATTTATGAATTTCACCAGGCTTTGGCACTTGAAAGGTAAATGGTTACTGCTCAGGAAGGTTCTTGTCCATTTTCAGAGAGAGAGAGATTTGTTGCTCGTTGGACACAAACTGATTCCTTCTGATCAGCCACTTCAGTGTCTTGAATATCTGGGTTTTCCAGATGACAATCTCTTTCTTTCAGGTCACCCTTATCTCATGCGAAACATTACACAGCCAGCCATCTCCTCTTGTATGGATCACAAGCACTTTGACTAGGCTGAACTCAAGACCCATCTTCAAAATGAGGTTTTTCCACAAGCTTGCCAGATTGTCCTGTTCCAGTCTCAGCTGGTGCTGAACTGCAGAACTGAATTCTCTCCCAGAGAGAAGCCTGTTTAACGCTCTCCACTTGCAAAACCACACGACCCTCTCAGAACAGCGAACTGCGCTTGGACAGCCTGCGGCACCTGGCCCCCATCTTCCCAGACGGTTCACCTGGTGCTTTCCAAAACCATAATCCATCTCCTCCACAGCACATCCAATTAACACCCACTTGTGAAGGCCTGAGGAGCACCCTTCAAAGTTTGAAGCTTGAGCCAGTTAAATGAGATCTGTTGGTGTGTGACCTTCCTCCCCCCAACCCCCCCCCCCCCGGGGCGCGGCCACCCTGACTGAGGTGTGTTGTGTGCTTGTATCTTGCAGGGACGTACCAGGGCCAGTTCACAGGCGGGATGCGCCACGGCTATGGAGTGCGCCAGAGTGTCCCCTACGGCATGGCCACCATGATCCGCTCACCACTCCGGACCTCGCTGACGTCACTGCGCAGTGAGCAGAGCAATGGTGCCGTGCTCCAGCACGAACCCCCCGCCGACGCACTGGTGCCGGCCCCACCCGCGGGCGCGGGGCCTGGCCGCGGGGGCTTCGCGCTCAGCCTGCAGAGTGCGGGCGATGCCGAGCCGAAGGCCAAGAGGAAGGGGCTGTTTCGCCGGTCCTCGCTGCTCGGCAAGCTGAGGAAGAGCGAGTCGAGGAGCTCGCTGGCCAGCCAGCGGAGCAAGCTGAGCTTCCCGAGGAGCGACACCGGCCTCAGCTCGGCCGCCAGCGACGCCAACTCCACGGCCAGCTTGGCCGATGACTTCCCGCCCTCCGAGCCCGACATCGACGCCACCACCACCGAGAGCTACATGGGCGAGTGGAAGAGTGACAAGCGCTCGGGCTATGGCGTCAGTGAGAGGTCAAGCGGCCTCAAGTACGAGGGCGAGTGGCAGGACAACCTGCGGCATGGCTACGGCTGCACCACCTTTCCTGACGGCCGCCGGGAGGAGGGCAAATACAAGGGCAACGTGCTGGTCAAGGGCAAGAAGAAGCACCTGATCCCCCTGAGGACCAACAAGCTGCGGGAGAAGGTGGAGAGGAGCACGGAGGGAGCGCAGCGGGCAGCGGCCATCGCCAGGCAGAAGTCCGAGATCGCCCTGTCCAGGTGAGTGGTGCCAGCATCGGGACTTGGTGCAAACATTTCACCTCACGGCGCTGCCAGGAGCTGAGGGCAGCCCCTGGGCCACTGAGTGCTTGTCTCCCCCCCCCCCCACCCCCCATGGCCTGGGGGGGTGGGGGTCCTTGAGGATATATAGAGGCTGCTTTTCTAAGACACCCCTCGATGGAGGGAAGTCTGGTGCCTGTGATGTCCCCCCCCACCCCCCCTAGCCGAGTTCACAACCCTCTGGAGTTTATTCTTATCCTGAGAGTTGGCAGTGATGCACCAGCCAGAATGCTCTCCATGGGCACACCTGGAGAAGGTCTTGAGTCCTGAGGAGCCGCAAAGAAGAGCCACTGGCGAGCCTTCTTTGGGACCCCATCAATGCGGGGGCTGCACGACCTGGTCCTCGTCGAGGGCTCAGCAGCGGAGAGGCTCCAGGGCAGATCCTCGGATTTGTTAACCCCCCCCCATAAATTTGAAGTTCTTGACCCTCTCCGCTGTTGAACCCTCGATGAGGACTGGGTCGTATACCCCTTACTCACTCCTGAAGTCCTAGAACAGGAGGAGGGAATCTTTCAACACAGTGTCAGAAAAAGTACAGAATATCCCTCAAGTAAGTAAGGCTACTCTTGTTATCTGTGTTGATGATGCTTATGTTTGAGAATGCTATGTAATGTTAAGTTTACTATTGAAGGTATTGGTTTCACAAGCAAGGTTGGCATAATTGTCAATGTGGACCATTTAGCTGAAGCAATGTCAATCCTTCAAGTTTGAAGATTCTGTCAATTTTGACAGAAGGAATAGTAATATCATATCAAATTAAGGTGGTCTGGAACTTCAAAGGAAGTTCCTAAGAGTTGGTGATCCAAAAGAGAGTACATTATTAACTTAGCTCCTACTTTTCCCCCATGTTTTTGCCAAAAGTAAACATGAGGGTTTTTTTTTTTTAGTATGTATATCTCAATCAAATATAGCATGCCAAATATTCTGAAATTGCTATAAATTACTGGAGATACTTGACAGGTCAGGCAACATCTGTGAAAAGAGAAAAGTTTCTGTTTCAGGTCTTTTATTGGGTAACGAGTTCTGAGTTGTAGAGAAAGTGGGAAGGAGTGAAGAGAACAAAAAAGGGGTTTGATCTTTGATCTGGTGCCTTGCAGAAGGGATTGAATGATAAAAGTGAAGTGGATGTTTGATGAAAGACTAGTGGAATTTGGTCCAGAGGAAGTAAATGGAAACGAAAAAAAATTGCTAACTGTAAACAAAAAGTTGTGAATGTTGGGAATGTGACATGTTCAGGCTTGAAATTGTTCTTTCGAATTGTAAAATTCAATGCAAACTCTAGAATGATGTAATGAGTCTCGTCTAGCTGGATAAATAAGGTGTTCAATGTTCTGACAAAGCCTGCAGTGTGTTTGTGTGTGGGGTGGGGTTCTTGGTGAATACCTTCTATGTGTATGTAATTCACTTGATCTATGAATTGTTTCTCAATTGATGTCACAAATGGAATATATAAAGTAAGAAGTGCATAGTTAGAAATGTTGATTCTGGAGTGTGTTTTTTAAATGTTCAGTGCTTGAAAATTATTTTGGTGCAACAGTCTACATATGTGATCTGCCATAATAGCCCAACTTGAGGAAATACAACCGACCTCTGTTACATTCTCCAGCAGGCATCAGAAATTTGACATCTTGGTATACAAATAAAGTAGCATGTGCATGGGTATTGTGACAGAGTATGTAGATATGTTTTTGGGAGATAAATTGGGAAAGGTTTGTTAAAGTAGGACACATGCAAAGACGTTAAAACAGATCTTATTTAAAATACTGGAGCTTTGCCCCGTGCGAGACATGTCGGGACCAACAGTCTTTGCAAGAGCTTTGGAGAGTGCCCAGGAGTCTTCACTAATGGATTTTTGCTTACAAAAAGGTAGCAGATGAAAGATCTTGTTGGAGCCTCACATTGTCTAGAGTGTTCTAAGAGGGTCATGTGGTTTTGCAAGCAGAGAGAGTCAAACAGGCTTTCTCTCAGAAAGAGAGACAGAGATCACTTCTACAGTGTTACAGCCAGTAACAGCAGCTGGGACTAGAACAGGACAAGCTGGCAAGCCTGTGGAAAGCCCCATGTGGAAGATGGGTTTGTATGTGCTTTGTTCAGCCTGGTCAAAGGCCTTGTGATTCATGTAAGAGGAGAGGACTGGCTGTCTAATGTTTTACTTGGAATAAGAGATTCAAAAAGACACTCTGTGGTGACCTGAAGGAAAGAGGTTATCATCTGGAGAACCCTGAAGGGGGAAAATTTCAACAGCAAGACACTGGAGTGGCTAATTAAAAAAAGAATCCGTTGTGGATGTCCTGGAAAAACAAATCTCTCTCTGAAAACTGACAAGAACTTTCCTGAGCAGTAACCATTTATCTTTCAAGCACCAAAGCCTGGTGAACTTTATAAATGTTAAATTCTGTGCACAGTTTAAGAATTGCCTGCAACCAGCGAACTTGGAGGAATGAGAAGTGAGATTGGACTGTGAACCAAAGAACTTCTCTGAACTTACACACACATTACATAAATGTGCGCTTAGAATTAGAAGAGAGTGAAGTAAGTCAATAGTGATGTTAAAGTTTGATTATATTTTCATGTTTAAAGATAATTAAAAGCAACTTTTGTTTTAAGTAACTATTTTTCTTGGTGAATATCTATTGCTACTGGGTTTTGGGGTCCTCTGGGCTCGTAACAGAATGTGATGGTGGTCCCACAAGGTGTACTATACAAATAGGGTAGACATCAGAGGCACTGCACATATTTCTGGGAACCCTGAAGAAGGAGAAGAAAGAGTTCATATTTGCAGATCACACCTCCCAATTCTCTTATCTTCAGCTGACATGTGAGCAATGAGTTCAGGGACTGAGGTTTTCTCAGTCAGTGTGACAAAATATGTGCTCTTCAGCTGTGTACCCCTGGAATTGATTTGCTCACAGGACATATCAACACCCTGAATTTTCCTATCATCTAGATTACTTAAGATAGTCCTGTCCAATCCAAAAGACCATAAGACATAGGAAGATAAATATTCAGCCCATTGAGTCTGTCACAGCATTTAATTATGAGCTAATCCATTTTCCCATTCAGCCCCATTACTTGGCCTTCTCCTCATAAACTTTGATGCCATGGCTAATTAATAACCTATCAATCTCTACCTTAATGACCAAGCCTCCACAATTCCTGTTGCAACAATTTCCACACATTTACCACCCTCTGACTAAAGAAATTCTTCTGCATCTCTGTTCTAAGCGGACACTCTTCAAACCTGAAGTTGTGCCCCCTTGACCTAGACTTTCCCATCATGGGAAACAACCTTTCTGCACCTACTTTGTCCATACCTTTCAACATTTGAATTATTTCAATGAGATTCCCTCCACCCATCCTTCCCTTCCTCCTTCCAGAATAAGATCCCTGTATTCTGACTCTCTGCTTTCTGCCAATAAGCCAATGCTCTACCCATGCTAGCATGTTTCCTGTTATACCAGGGTCTTTTACCTTGTAAAATTGCCTCGTGTTTTACGTTGTCAAAGGCCTTCTGAAAATCCAAATACACATCAACCACTGCATCTCCTTAATCTGGACTGCTTGTCACTTCAAAGAATTCCAATAGGTTTGTCAAGCAAGATTTTCCCTTAATGAAACTATGCTGGCTTTGACCTATCTTGTCATGTGCCTCCATAACCTCATCCATGAGCATGAACTCCAGCATCTTCCCAACCACTAACCTTGGACTAATTGCTCTATAATTTCCTTTCTGTTACCTCCCTCCCTTCTTAAATAGTGGCGAATTTCCAGTCCTCTGGGACCATACCAAAATCTAATAATTTGTGAATGATCATTACCCATGCTTTCATAATCTCTACCGCTACTTCTTTCAGTACCAATCTGGTGCAGTCTTATCCACCCTGAGACTATTCACCTTTCTGAACACTTTCTCCCTTGAAATACTGGTAGTAACTGCACTCACTTCCCTGATACCTTACAACATCTGGCACATTGCTGAGGTCTTCCACAGTGAAGATTGATGCAAAATACTCATTTACTGCCTCTGCTCCCATTATTATTTCTCCGTTGTCATGCAATAGTGGTCTTATACCTATTCTCAACTCGCTTATGTACCTGAAGAAGCATTTTGACTTTTTTTTTGAATATTTTACTTTAATATTTCCAAATTACAGAATCTCATATGATTGCCTAAATCTCAACCCCTCCCAACTGCTAACAAAAAAAAGTGTTTGAGCATGCCTTCATTAATTAGTCCATATACTGATCTTCAGGAATTCAACACTATTAACCTAACTATTATTTAAACCGTTTTGGGGAAGTTAATTATATCTTTAAGCAGTATGGTTCAAATAAGGTGGCCATATTTTAACAAACACGTAATATTTCTTTCTAAGATTATGCTATCTTTTCCAGGGGAGCACAACTTTGTATTTCCAAATTTCAGTATGTTCACTTTCACTTATGAAGCCTCTTGAGCCAAAGCCTCAACTTCCCACTCCTACACTGGGCCTCTCAAACAAAAGTCTTAAATTCCCACAGCTACACTGGGCCTCTTGAGCCAAAGCCTCAAATTCCCACTCACACACTGGCTGCTCCGTAAGAGCTTCCCTTCCTTTAATTGGGTATAGCTAATTAGCCAATGGAGAGATTTAAACGAGCATCTACCGTTCCTGGTCGTACCACAATTCCCATTTGCTGCACTTTGAGGTTACAGATGTGGTAGACTCAAGGAAAATTTGCTTAACGACAGAGACAATTGGATTGAACAAGGGCATGATATTGGAGACAATTTTTATTTGCCTCCTGAAGATTTATTGGTTGATGTGGTGCTTGCAGCTCTCATTCAGATATCTTCATCTATTAATCCTTGTATCTACAATTTAATTTGATCATGAAAAGTAATTTCCAATGGTAATACTAAATATTGGTGAGTACATCGTAGTCTGTATGGCTTGCCTTATTTTGAGTGCTACACTGCCCAGGAAGCTGGGTCTGAGGGAATAAGCCCCATTACCTCTTTCCTTGGCTTCTGAGTCATGTCCATGCTTGATTAAGTACAACTAAATGATATTATAGTGTATCTCATGGGCCATAAGGACCCAGCCAAAAATATCAGAGAGGAGAACGAATGACAGATAGTTTTATTAGGTGATGACAGTCTCTCAGAACACATTGCTAGTAAACAAACTGGCCCTGGAATTTTGCTCTGAGAAGATCTCCCTCTGTCATCATCTCATGAAATCATCTGATATTTCTTGAGATGTCCACTTCACCATATTTGTGTCTAAGTGAGCCACATCCAATTTGCTTGCTTTTGGTATTAGAAAGATCCCATGGGAAGTGGTTACTGACTGATTTCTAGACTGCGCTTCAGTTGGCGTCATCACTTTCTATTGGTTTTGAATGCCTGAACTATTGCTGCACGATGGGCATCTTATGCCAAGTTGTCAGAGTATTGCGCATGCACCTCTGATTTATTAAACAAAGAACATATTTAAAATCAACTCCAAAAAAGATTTTGGAGACACAGAGGTGACTGCAGATATTCTTCGTCAAACAGCCTGCCATTCCTGACACTTATAGTTACACAGAGATTCAGTAAACATGGCTTGTAATTAGCATGTTGACTCAATAGAATTTGTTAGAATACAAATTCCCATAAAATGGATTTGTTAAAATGTCTGGTCGCTGAGAAGACATTGAAAGAAATATAACCATTCTTCCCCCCCCCCCCCCCCCCGACTAATGCTGTTCTACTCGCTGAGTTTCTCCAGTAGATTGTGCTTAGTTAGTGAAAGAATTAGAATGCAACAGCATTGCATCTCAGTGCATTACCAGACATGACAGCTGGACATGCATGTTATTCAACAGAATATCAGAAATAGACCGAGGCATTAGGAAACTGTTATCTGAGAGACCAGCAAAGAGTCATGTTTTGTACTCTCCGAGATATCCTTGGAAAATCAATATTACTGTATGATTCAATGTTAGAGAAACATGGAGCTGTATGGAAAATAATACCAAATTATTGATCATCAGTAGTGCAGGGAATGCTGATTAAAGAGCTGTGCAAACCATAAGATGTCCTTCTTTGCAGTGGGCTTGTAATGTGAGAGTAATCTGCAATGATTGAATCTTGTTTAACTCCAGTTTACAATGGCAGACTTGGTGAAAATTATGGATTGCATTGTCATCATGCAGTAGAGGTAGAAAGGTGACACATTTTTGAGGGCTGTCAAATGTGAGAAGAATTCTCCTTTTCACTTGATTATAAAGTTTAAAAAAACACTTTCATGGATACACAAAAACTATAGATGCTGGAATCTTCAGCAAATACTGAGCTGCTGGGGGTTTTAGTCTAAATAAAGGGTCCTGACCATTTCTACCCATGGATGTGCCTCACCCACTGAGTTCATCCCAGCTTATTGTTTGTTGAATGTTCCTATGGTTGTAAAAAATGGTCTCTGCATTTTTCTTGGAGTTACTGCTCAGAGAATGTCACATCCATTGTGTCTCCCAATGGTCACAATTTGGCTGCTGGTTGGAGGCGATTGAGAACCCTGGTGATAACTTTCCATGTGGTCGATACCAGGGAGATTTCTTTATATTTTGGAAATCAAAGTTGTCTTGTGCAAGTTGCCGATGCATATTCAATACCATCATGATATTATATCTTCACGTAGAACAGGGGCTCCCAAAGTGGTGGATAAATGGCAGGGAGTCGAAAGGGGGTCAATAAATGCCAGGGAGAATCAATTGAACTTTGGCAGTGGAAAGCAGGGGCATATCAACGGAAAATAGTGCTTATGGCAGTGGTGGTCAACCTCTTGCAAGAGCGGGCCTTGGTGGCCTCCATATTGTATTTAGCTTTGGCCTTTGAATAAGTTGAGAGCGAACAGTGGAAGAAAGATGTATGCGTTCTTTGTCCCTTTGGTAGCGCCGCCACCCCACCCCTCCCAGGTCCGGCATCGCCACCCCACCCCTCCCCAATCTGGTGTCGCCACCCCACCCTCCCTTCAGCGCTACCACCCCCTTCCCCATCTGTCCAGTGCTACCACCTGCTTCCCCGTCTGTCCAGCAGGGGCGGGGAGAATTGTCAATGTTTTGAGTTGCAACCCTGAATCAGTGCAAGTGTGTTTGCATTGTCTTGCGAGAATAAGTTCCGATATCATGTGGTTTCTCCCACCTGGTGGGCAGACGACCAAATAGTGTGTTCATATATACTAATTGTGGCAGACATTGGGCAGTCATGCATTGTGGATACTCTGTTGTCCTGTGGATTAGTTGTTGTCAGTTGTTATTCAGGTGCTGTCTGAAACCTTAGTTAGTCATAGTTTGGTGTCATTAATGCCCATCATGCTTTGAGTGATGCAGGTAACCTTGTCATTATCTTGCTTGGACAATAGCATTATCCCCATGGTTAGCACTGCCAGGGGTGTTACTGAGGCTTTACTGGAAGTAGATAATTTCAGAGCTTGGAAGTGAAAATGCCAACACCATCTAATATCGAGTTGTGTCAAAGAAAACAATCTACGCATGTTTATAAACTCTTCCATACTCATAATCTGACAAATGTTTTCATGCATCCATAAAAGACTTTGTCTATATACTTCGTTTTTGCTGTCTTCATTCTTCTGGGGAAATACAGCAGTGCAATCTCTCTATTGTGAAATTGGCATTATACTCTCTGGTCTAATTAATGCCAAGTGTTGCTTCATATGAAAGGCGTGCTTGTAAACTAGTGGTTCAGCCTTCATAGTATCACTCTCTGAGCTGGTGATTTGTAACGTCAAATGGAATATTTTCATCTTCCTGTTTTTCAGCAAAGTGATGTTCCTGATAGTTGTTGAGCGTCTTTCGTGAATTGAAACAAAATGAATGGCTAGTAGGTGTGCAGAACTCTAGACAGAACACATGTTGCTGTTCAAGCAGATATTTTCTTACCTAATTATACAAAATGTCATCAGCTGTTTCAGAGTCCGCAATCTGAGTTATTCCAATATCTGAAAGAGGGAAGTCACTCTTAATTGATTCGATGTGCTCCCATCTTTGAAATGTTCTTCCTCTATTTGATGTCGAGATGTATTTCAAACACTGTGTGTGCTTGTGTGAGAGAGGTGGGTAAAAATAAGAAGTTTAACTTTGCATTGAGTTTATTGCACTAGACATCTTGACTGTGGGGTGATTCACTCCGAGAACAGATCTGCTGTCACTTCCTGTAATCATTTCTTATCTGCTCTGGATGACATACACCACAGAGGATATATCCCCTACCTTCTCACTGCACATTCATGTTATCTGAATCACTGTGAAGCAAAGGCCATGATCCCTTCTCTCCAATGTTTCCCTTGCTGCCAGTTTAGAGTTCAGGTTCAAGTATATTTATCACCCGATTTACCTGTTGAAACAGTGCTCTCTGATCCACGGTGCAAAACGGTGTGCACACACCTACAGTCGTAACACACAGTCAAAAGATGCATATACACAGTACAAATATACATGTAATAAAATAAATATTCTTAATAACTAGTGGAGTCTTGGAGAGTTGATTCAGCAGTTCAGCATTGCCCAAGGGAATAAGCTGTTCCTCAGCCTGGTGGATCTAGTTCTAGTACTTCTGTATCTCTTTCCTGACAGGATTAGCTGGAAGATGCTGCATGCAGGATGGTAGGGACCCACTCTGATTTTGCAAGCCCTCATTAAACAATGATTCTAGTAAGTTGCATCGATGGGAGGGAGGGAGATCCTAGTGATTCTCTTTGCTGCTTTTGTGGTCCTGTGGATTAACCTCTGATCTGAAGCTCTGCAAGAACCATACCGCACTGTGCTGCAGCCGGCCAGGACATTCTCGATGGAGCTCCTGTGGAAAGATGGCAGAATGTTGACTGGTAGCCTTGCCTGCCTCTGACTTGTAAGAAAGTGCAGTCATTGTTGTGCCTTCCAGACAAGTGGACTCTGATGAACTTGCTTCTCTTCATTCTCTCCACCACTGAGCTATTAATAAGTAATGGAGGGTGGTTGTCCCTGGTTCTCCTGAAGTCCATAATCATCTCCTTTGTCTTGTCCATGTTGATATTCGGGTTGATATTCTCGCTTCAGTTCGTGAGATTTTCCTTCTCTGTATTTCGATTCATCATTGTTGCTGATGAGGCAAACTAGCTGCAAACTTGATGACTCTGGGAGCTGGATCTGGCATTGCAGTCAAGGGTTAGTAGCATGAACAGTAGCAAGCGGAGAACACAACCCTAAAGTGTGCCAGCGCTTAGTGAGATGGTGCTTGACGTTCTGCTGCCAACCTGGATAGACTCTGGCCTTTCTGTTAGGAAGTCCAGAATCCAGATACAGAGAGAAGTGTTGAGCCCCAACAAGGACAGCTTCTCCACCAGCCTCCAACACATGAAAGCTGAGCTGAAATTAATGAACAGCAGCCTGGTGTATGAGGTGTCATTCTCCAGGTGGGTCAGAATGGAATGGAGGGACAAGGCTATAGTATCATCAGTGGAATGGTTCTATCTGTAGCTGAATTGAAATGGGTCCAATGTCTCTGGGTGGCGTGCTTTGATGCTTTCCCACTCCAGAGCTCGAAGCATTTTCATAATGGTGGAGGTCAATGGCACTGGGCAGTAGTCATTGAGACCTGTAACTATCATCCTCTTTGTTGCTGGGATGATGGTAGTTGCCTTAAAATCCATGGGGATAATGGACTACTGCAATAATGTGTTGAAGATACATTATTGGTCTCTATCCATTGGTCTGCACAGTCCTTCAGTAACGGGCCGGGTATGTTGTCTGGTCCTGCAACCTTTTTTGGTTCACCCTATCTAGAATTCTCCTCACTTCAGCTGTGGCTAACCAAGGGGCATATTCCTCAGGGGTTGATGGAGCTTTCTTTGGCATCAGCCTGTTCTTCTCATCGTAGAAAATGTTCAATCTGTCCGGAAGGGAGGTGACATTGCCATTGACTCACAAGGTTATCTTGTTATCTGTAATTGCTTTGACATCTTGCCACATGTGCTTCATGTCACCAGTGTCACATAGCTGACTATAGATTCACTGTGCATACCTATGCTTTGCCTTCCAGATTGTATGGGAGAATTCAACCCTGGTTGATCTTAGTGCCAACTTGCCTCCTTTCCTGAAGGCAACATCTTGAGCTCTGCGATTAGCACGGACCTCTGCATCAAACCATGGTCTCTGGTTAGCCCTGATTGTGCAGCATTTGATCTGTGTTGCATCTTTCATGCATTTTCTAATGTAACTAGTCACTAAGCTCATGTACTCATTGATGTTTGGCTGTTGTAGTAGGCCACCACCCTGAAACAGCTCCAGTCTACATTCTCAAATAAGTCCTGCAGCTCTGCTGTGTCTTCCCCACCTCGGCCACATTCTGATCTCCCTATGTATGAAATGGCTTAATTTATTTAGCCAGTGATCTGTGTGCCAGGGTTAGCAGAAGTTTATTTAGATGAGTTTAAAGCAACAAATGCACCGATGCGTTTCATGGAGTATTCCTTCCATCAATTAGTATGATAGATGTATTAACTTCAAGTACTAATTGTTGACATGCCATTTCAGTTATGGTGGACAGTCCAAACATTTCTGACATGATTAGGATTAAATTGTGTGACCAACTGCATGAGTAGTAGACATTTAATTAATGCAGTAGAGAATTAATAATGTTCTTTACAAAAAGTCCAAGAACTTGTAATGCCACTAAATCTTAGGGGGCAGGAAGAATAACTTGAAAATAACTTTTCCTTTCTTGTTATCTGTAATTGCTTTGACATCTTGCCACTTTTCTTGACATTTTCTACTTATTTGTTTTAGCATTACAGAAGTCTTGGCTGCTTAATACAAAACACACAGTTAAAGTGGAAACAGGAGAGCAAGCCTCTGACTCATTAGACTTTCACCTGCTCTCACCTGTCTGCTTTGGTCGACAGTTAGAATGCAAGTACTTTATTTAGGCACACCCAATTAATCCTTTCCCTTGCAATGCTCAAAAGTGCTGCAGAAACTCAGCAGGTCTTGCTGCATCTATAGGAAGCAAAGGGTAACCAACGTTTCGGTCCTGAGCCCTTTGTTGAGGTATGAGCAAAAGGAAGACAGGCCCCTGAATTAAATAGTGGGGTGGGGAGGAAATGGGGGCGGGGAGGAGCACAGGCCAACATTGGTAGATAGGGTGGGAGGGCCAAAGGAGAAAAGGCAGAGATTATAGGAAGAGGGAAGGGGATGGGGGTGAGGAGCTGGAGGAAAGTAGACAGAAGGATGGGGAGAGAGAGAGAAAGACAGAGGAGGGACCTAATGGAAATCTTTCCCTTTCTGTCGTGGATGCTGATCGCTGGGGTGGTGCTGTTTCATCTATTATCTTCTACTTTTTTGTCATCGTGCCTTATTTCATATTAAATAGTCTATTTGATATAGAATAAAATGAGTAATTTTATTGATCAGCTGCAGAATAACTTGGTTTTATTTCCATATTCTTTCCTCCTGATCTAATTATTATCACAAAGAATCTATCCCCTTTAAAAGCTGTGGTTGATTCTATTTCTTTAATTCCTCACTAGTAATGATTTTAAGAATATAATCGATTTGCATAACAACATTTGAACAATTTTCCTCGTTTCCTCCTTTTAAAATTTTGTTCAAAAGATAAAACCTGTGTCCCCTAGTTCTTGAAGATCTCCCACTAGCCTTCTGTCAACTTACTTTCATCCAAGCAAAACAAAGCTGTTTGTTCCACAATGTTGAAATTCTTCATCCGTGTAATGAATCCAGTACATCTTTTTTGCACCCTTCCTAAGACATCTTTCAAAAAACAGAGTTGACTCTATTGCTTCACTTGTGGCATGTCTAGTGTGTTATATGCTCAACTTAAATTTTCCTTTTTTGTACTGTATGTTTCATTTTGTTCATGTCGTGATCTAACATACTTGTATGCACATATACACTCAGATATTTATTTTTCTGGGCATCTTTCGCATAGAGAACCTTGTTGGGTAGTACCAGAAAAATAATTTTGCTGTCAACGTCACCAGAACCAAGAAACTCATTGTTGATTTTTGGAAGGAGAGGTTGAGGGACCTGTCTGTGTTGATGGGGAGGAGGTAAGACCTTCAAGTTCAGGGAGTTCATATATCAGAAGATTTTTTTTCTGGAGTCAGCACATTGAGACAATTGTGAAGAAGGCACACCATGCCTCTACTTTCTAAGGAGTCTGAGGAAACTTCCATTGGTGTACTGTGAAAGTTCTGACTGATAGCATTTATAGCCTGGTTTAGTAATGAAAGTACCCAGGATCACAGAAGGTAGCAAACATAGCCAGGTTCATCACAGGCTCTAACCTCCCATCTATTGGAAACATCTCTGTGAGGTGCTGCTTCAAGAAAGCAACCAACATCTTAAAGGACCTTGATCACAGCCTCTCACTGTTACCTCCAGGTAGAAGGTACAGAAGTCTGAAAACCAGCGCTTTTAGGTTCAAGAAAAGTTTTTCTCCCCCAACAGCCATCGGATTCTTGAAGCTTTTCTTGGTGCACTAATCATGGTCTGCACTGATGGCACAATAGGGTTGTCTGCACTATTTTGTGCACTAGAATTACTGTGTATATTTATTATCTCTCTATTTCATGAACAATACAACTCCAATATGATCAGGACTGGGCCTATTTCGGATAAATGATACTTTCAGATAACTGGTCATTTAAAAAAAAACAGTCCAGTAACAACAGCAAATTACTTTTAACAGTGTTTAAACAACAACAAAGACGGGAAGGATTTTTAAGCATGAAGTAAAGTTTAATTCTCACCAAAAAACAACCTGAACAAAATAAGATAAACCCAACACCAAAAGTTCAATTCTACTCAGAAGTTTTTCCAAAATTCCAAAATGTTTTCAACCCGTGAATTTTTTTTTGGTTAATTGAAGATTTCTGATTGTTCTGGTTATCCTCATTTTTAAAAAAATATTTTATTAATCATTTTAATATATTTAACAGTTAACAATCATACCAAATGTAAAACATCAAGAAAACCCCTCCATTCACTCCCTACTTGTCCTATTAAATAGAGAAAGAACAAAAATAAATCATTTAATTGTCAATGTGTACAGTACAGCATATGGAGACACGATAATACCACAGTGTTATAATCTTTTTAATAATTTTTTATTTTTCACAATGTGAACCATATCAACCAAAATATAAACAAACATTTCTCATTAAATATACAGTGGCATTTTCTCCCTTTTTTTTCCCCTCCCTTCCCTCCCTCATTCCCACACCCCTCCAAAACCAATAAATAATCAACATATACAATTCAATAAACCCATTAAACAATGTCATCACACAATGAAAAATAAACAAGAAAAAGGTGTCATCTACTTTTACACACTGGATCAAGTCGTTTTGTCGTCTTATCATTTTAGGGGGTGGAGGTCCGAGGCAAGCCCTCTCTGTTATGTCCCATGTACGGTTCCCAAATTTGTTCAAATATTGTGACTTTATTTTTTAAATTATGTTATTTTTTCCAATGGAATACATTTATTCATTTCCATGTACCATTGCTGTATTCTCAGGCTCGCTTCCATTTTCCAAGTTGACATTATACATTTTTTTGCTACTGCTAAGGCTATCATAATAAATCTTTTTTGCGCTTTATCCAATTCGAGGCCTAATTCCTTACTTCTTGTATTACTTAGAAAAAAGATCTCTGGATTTTTTGGTATGTTATTTTTTATGATTTTATTTAATATCTGATTTAGATCTTCCCAAAACATTTGCACTTTCTCACATGCCCAAATTGTACTGTTGTTCCCATTTCCTTCTTACAGCGAAAACATCTATCTGATACTGTTGGATCCCATTTATTTAATTTTTGGGATGTGATATATAATCTGTGTAACCAATTATATTATATCATGAGTAACTTCGTGTTTATTATATTCTTCATAGTTCCAGAACATTACTTTTTCTATGTTTCATTTCTTATCTTTATGTTTGAATCCTTTTCCCACTTTTGTTTGGGTTTATAGCTTATTTCATCCTTTTCTTTATCTTGCAGCTTAATGTACATGTTTGTTATAAATCTTTTAATTATCATTGTGTCTGTAATCACATATTTAAAGCTGCTTCCTTCTGGTAATCTCGGTTGGCTTCCCAATTTGTCCTTCAAGAAGGTTTTCAGTTGGTGGTATGCAAACATTGTACCGTGAGTTATTCCATATTTGTACTTCAACTGTTCAAATGTTAATAAATTATTTCCCAAAAAACAATTTTCTATTCTTTTGATCCTTTAGCTCTCCCATTCTGTAAAGGAAAGATTATTTATTATAAAAGGGATTAGCTGATTTTGCGTCAATAGTAATTTTGGCATTTGGTAATTCATTTTTTTCTTTCTAAGTGGATCTTCTTCCATATATTGAGTAAATGATGCAGTACTGGTGAGCTTTTATATTGTACCAGCTTTTCATCCCACTTATAAAGTATATGTTCCAGTACCTTCTCCCCTATTTTATCTAGTTCTATCTTGGTCCAGTCTGGTTTTTCCCTTGTCTGGTAAAAATCTGATAAATACCTTAATTGTGCTGCTCTATAATAATTTTTAAAGTTTGGTAACTGCAAACCACCTTGGTTGTTCCTCCCTGTTAATTTATCTAACGCTATCCTCAGTTTCCCCCCCCCCCCCCCCACCCACCCCCTTTCCACAAGAATTTCCTTATTATTCTCTTTAGTTCATTAAAGAATTTCTCTGTTAAGGGAATTGGTAATGATTGAAATAAGTATTGTATCCTTGGGAAGACATTCATTTTAATGCAATTTACCCTCCCTATCAACGTTAGTGGTAATTCTTTCCAATGTTCTAAGTCTTCCTGCAATTTCTTTATTAGTGGCTAATAATTTAATTTGTACAGGTGGCTTAAGTTATTATCTAACCTAATACCTAGGTATTGGATTGCTTGTGTTTGCCATTTAAATGGTGATTCTTTTTTAAATTCTGTATAATCCGCATTACTCATTGGCATCGCTTCACTTTTCTTTGCGTTGATCTTGTACCCCGATACTTCTCCATATTCCTTCAATTTCTTATGTAATTCTTTTATTGATATTTCTGGTTCTGTTAAGTATAATATGATGTCATCTGCAAATAAACTGATTTTATACTCCCTCTCCTTTATTTTTATCTCTTTTATTTTATTTTCTGTTTCTATCAGTTCTGTCAATGGTACTATTGCTAAAGCGAACAGCGATGGGGATAATGGACATCCCTGCCTAGTTGACCTACTTAATTTAAATTGGTTCGATACATATCCATTTACTGTTACCTTCACCAATGGTCCATTATATAATGCTTTAATCCAATTTATATATTTTTCTGGTAGATTGAACCTCTGTAATACTTTAAATAAATAATTCCATTCTACTCTCTCAAAGGCATTTTCTGTGTCTAAAGCAGCAGCCACTGTTGGCTTCTTGTTTCCTTGAACTGCATGAATTAGATTAATAAGTTTACAGACATTATCTGCTGTTCGTCTTTTCTTAATAAATCCAATTTTATCTTGTTTTACTATTTTTGGTTCACAATCGACCAATCTGATTGCTAATAATTTTGCTATTATCTTATAATCTGAATTGAGTAGAGATATTGGTCTATATGATGCTGGTGTTAATGGATCCTTCCCCATCTTTGGTATTACTGTATTATTGTCTTACATGAATCTGGCAAGTTTTGTGTTTCTTCTATTTGGTTCATTACTTCCAGGAGAGGAGGAATTAATAAGTCTTTAAATGTTTGATAGAATTCTATTGAGAATCCATCCTCTCCAGGCGTTTTATTGTTCGGCAGCTTTTTAAATATATCCTGTACTTCCTCTATTTCAAATAGTTTTATCAGTTTGTTTTGTTCCTCTTCTTGCAATTTCGGCAGTTCAATTTTAGCTAAAAACTCTTCTATTTTATCATCTTTCCCCTCATTCTCAGTTTGGTATAATTGTTCATAAAATTCCTTAAAGTTCTCATTAATCTCCATTGGATTATATGTAATTTGTTTGTCCTTTTTCCTTGATGCCAATACAGTTCTTTTAGCTTGTTCTAAGTTGCCAGGCTAATATTTTATGTGTTTTTTTCTCCTAGTTCATAATACTTTTGCTTTATTTTCATTATGTTCTTCTCCACCTTATACATTTGTAATGTTTCATATTTTATTTTTTTGTCTGCCAATTCTCTCCCTTTCGTTATATCTTCCCTTTTTACTAGTTCCTTTTCTGTACTTACTATCTCCCTTTCTGACTGCTCTATTTCCTGATTGTGGTCCTTTTTCATCTTAGTTAAATAACTTATTATCTGCCCTCTAATGAAGGCTTTCATCGCGTCCCATAATATAAATTTGTCTTTCACTGATTCCGTATTTATTTCAAAATATGTTTTAATTTGGAGTTCATTAAACTCTCTAAATTCCTGCCTTTTAAGTAGCATGGAGTTTAACCTCCATCTATATGTTCTTGGTGGGATGTCCTAACTCTCCCTTGAAAATGGGCCGACAACAAAAACATATCAATCCTTGAGTATGTTTTATGCCTACTTGAATAATATGAATATTCCTTCTCTCTTGGGTGCTGTCCTCTCCATATATCCATAAGTTTCATTTCCTGCATTGATTTAACCATAAATTTGGCCACTTTATTCTTTTTTGCTAGTCTTTTGTCCAGTTTTATCCAACATTGGATCCAAATTAAGGTTAAAATCCCCTCTTATTAATATATTTCCTTGTGTATATACAATCATCAAAAATATTTTGCATAAACTTTTGATCCTCCTCATTAGGTGCATATATATATTGAGCAAATTCCAAAATTCTGAATATATCTGACACTTTAATGATAATCATTACATACCTCTCTGCTGGATCTATTATTTCCTCCTCTATTTTGATTGGTACATTTTTATCAATTAATATAGCTACACCTCTAGCTTTTGAATTATATGATGCTGCCGTTACGTGCCCTACCCATTCTCTCTTTAATTTGTTATGTTCCACTTCAGTTAGATGCATTTCCTGCACAAATGCTATATCTATTTTAAATTTTTTCAGTAAATTTATTAGCCTCTTCCTTTTAATTTGGTTATGTATTCCATTAATATTTATAGTCATATAGTTCATCGTGGCCCTCGTATCCTGTTTACACCTCATTTCCACTTCCTCACCACCACCATCCCCCTTTTCCCCGTTTTCATCTCTCAGTTTTCCCTCTTTAAACTCAATGTATGACAACACATTTAAAACATAAGATACTCCAACAACTCCCACGTCCAATATTCCCTTAACCCCAAATATCCCCCTCTCTCTGAATTGCCCCTTATCCCCCGCCGGGCAACCACAATTCCCCTTTCCATTTGGACTGAGAACCTGCTCGCAAGCGTCAACTGATTTTGCAGTGACGGTTATTCTCTCTCCCCCCCCCACCCCCTCAGAAAACACTTTTTTACACATATAACAAAGTTCTCCCTTTTTTTTCCCTTACTTCCTTTCTTCCCTTCTTTTCCTTCTTTAGTTCCTTATATATACATTGTTTTTACATCTTTATATATATTTTATCGCTGTTTTTCATTCTTGTTACAACTCTTCATCTCTCCTTCTATCCTGCAAGCATTCTGCAAATTATTGTGCCTTCTCCGGATCCAAGCACAGTCTGTTTTGTTCCCTGGGTATAAATATTTTAAGCACAGCTGGATATCTTAACATGAATTTATAACCTTTTTTCCATAGGATCGATTTTGCTGTATTAAACTCCTTCCTCTTCTTTAAGAGTTCAAAACTTATGTCTGGGTAAAAAAAAATATTTTTTGACCCTTGTATTCCAATGGTTTATTGTCTTCTCTAATTTTATTCATTGCTCGCTCCGGTATATTTTCTCTTGTCGTATATCTCAAAACTTTTACTAGAATGAATCTTGGTTTTTGATGTGTGTGTGTTGTTTCGGAGCTAGTGTTCTGTGTGCCCTTTCTATTACCATTCCTTCCTGCATTTCCCAGGACTTTCGGGATCCATCCTTTTATAAATTCCTTCATGTCTGTACCTTCTTCATCTTCCTTTAGGCCCACTATTTTTATGTTGTTTCGTCTAATATAATTTTCCAACATTTCAATTTTCTGAGCTAACAACTCTTGTGACTCTTAACTTTTTTATCACTTTCTTCCAATTTTCTTCTTAAGTCATTCACTTCCATTTCTATAGCCGTTTCTCGTTCTTCCACATTTTCTACTCTTTTCCCTATTTCAGTCATGACTAGTTCTAATCTTTGCATTTTATCTTCTGTTCTTTTCATTTTTTTAATCGCACTAAATTCTAATGACAACCATTCTTTTAATGGTCTCATTTGTTCTTCAAAAGAATCTTTATCTATATTCTGTCCAACTGTTTTACCTTCTATCTCTCTGTGAAGATCTTGGTCTTCTTCTTCCTCTTCTTCTATATCTGTACCTGTATTTGTTTCTTCTTCTCTTCTTTGTATCTGTGTCTCTTCTGATTTTTTTCTGATGAGTTGCTTGTCTCACTTTGTCGGGCCCTTTCTTGCTTGGCCTCTTGCTGTTGGTCCTCTTCTTCTGAACTGCTCATCTGAGCCTCCTGCTGCTGCTCCTCTTGCCGTTCACCGCTTCGACTTTCTTCCTCGCCTGGTTTCTCACTCCCTCTCCTGCCGCTTTCCTCCTCCTCCAGCTGAGAGCCCTGGTGTCGGGCATCCCTCAGCTGGTTGCGCCGTGGTTGCCTGCTCCTCGGCTGAGGCCCCCTCCCGTCGGTGTTTTCCTTCTCTTTAGATTGCGCACTTTTATTTGGCTCGGAGATCCATTTTTGCAGTCTAGCGGTCGGGGGGATTGCGACTCCGCGGGGCCGTCACCAACCTCGGAGATCGGGTGCTCTTCTCCACCACGGCTCCCTGTTTCTTCGTGCAGGTAAGCCCTTCTCCTTTCTTTTCTGGCGTCTTTTCTTCTTTCCCGTTGTTTTTACTTTTTCCTTCTTAGGTGCCATTTTCTTTCTTTTCTCTACAACTTTATCTTTTATTTCTTATATTTTGTATTTATTGAACTTTGTCTTTTCTTAACTTCTTCTTTTCTGAAGAGGGCTGGATTTACCCTACTCCATCACATAACTCCTCCCAGTGTTATAATCTTTACAGAAGTTAACTGGCTAACCAGTAGCAATCATAACCCTATATTGGCACCAGTGAGGTATCTATATGCTCTAAATAAAGCTGCCAGATTTTTAGGAAGATGTTCTATCCCTTCCTAAGATTTATGTAACTTTTTCAAGTTGGATGGAACTATTCATCTCCGAAGACCACCTATCCATAAGGAGAAGGGAATCAGACTTCCATGATACTGCTATGCATTTCCTAGCCACACATAAGGCAATTTCTGTGAATTTAATTTGAGAATGAGTAACCTACCAACTGTGGTAAAGTTTCCCAGAAGACAAAGCTCTGGGTCTACTGGAAAGGTGACTCCCATGATCTGAGAGTGTGATAGAAATCATACCAGAAGGATCTCACCTTCATGCAAAGCCAGGTAGATGTGAAAAAGAACAACCTCTATACCACACCTCAAACACATTTCTGATAATTCAGGTTTATATTGGTATAATTTCTGTGGGGTGTGGTACAGTGTTGGAGAAAATTATAATGGACCAATCTATACCTTGCATTGATGGTAGCCATCAAACCTCTCCGGCAATTGTTGTGACTAGGTCTGACTTTCATCTCACCCTAGACTTTTTAAAACCTGGCTTTGGGCTCTCACTCATCAATAAATAAGTACAACCTAGAAATAAACGTATATATTTCCTTCATGGACTAGTTTCTCCTTTTCTGTTAATCCCGGTAGAGTCATTTCATGGCCCAAAATGGGCCTAAGGAAGGATTGCAACTGAAGATAACAAAAAAGGTCTTATTGGACAAGTCGTATGTCTTCTTCAGCTGTTCAAATGACGTGAAAAGTCCTTTTTCATGACAACCTTCCAGACATTGTACCCCTTATGATATCAGGCTTCCAGAATGTTATTGTTCAAAGTCATGGGTATAAGTTCATTTTGTCTTAAAGGTGTCCTCGGTGACAATCCTCTTTTCAGTCCAGAGCCTCCACAGGTCTCACCCCACATTTGAACCAAGTGTTTTAAAATGGGATTGTCTGTTCTGCTGGCTATAATTCTGGAATTCCATTTACACATGAAATCATTATATATCTTCTCTTTCAGAGAGTACCTAGGAGGGGGTATCGTCCCTCTCCAAAAATGAAGAAATGAATCTCATTTGGGCCACCAGTTAATACTTTTTGAAACTAGGCAACCACATTCCTCCTCACCTGTAATCCCATGTGAACTTTTCCATGGATATTCTAGGTACCTGACCGTTCCAAATAAATTGCCCAACATGCTTATTAAGAGTTTTAAAAAAGGTTTGATAGGATATCCTCATTTATCCAAAAATTTTCAGAGGTGAAATTAGGTCATTTTGGCTTTGAAATTTTTCGGATAAATGAGGATATCTGATTTTTCTGAAATCCTCAATTATCTGAAAAATATTTTCAGAGCCGAACAGACATCTTTCCGGGTCCAAAAACTTTTAGATAATCCAGTATCAGATAATTGGAGTTGTACTTATTTATTGTCTTTTTAATTCGAGTAAATTTACTATTTGTGCAAATTCCTGTTTGGCTGCAGCAAGTAAGAATTTTGGTGCATTAGTACATTCTACAAAGTATGTGACATTAAAACACATTATCATGTGATATTTAGTTTATATTTTCATTATTTATTCAAACCTCTACAGCTTCAATCTTCTCTATATTAAATTTAATTTGCAACAAGTCTTCCTATTTCATTAGTTTATCAATAGCAGTTTGTTACTAATCCTGCTTTATTACTTTTGATCACACTTATGCAATTTGGAAACGTTATTTTCCAGAAGAAAACCCATAGATCATTAAAAATACCACTCGTCACTGTCTTCTAGTTTTAAAAATAACTCTTTGTTACTTCCCCGTTTCTGCCTTTGTAAACAAACCAAATCTCTATCCATGTTAACGTGGACTCTAAATCTGTGGGCCTCCATTTTCTGTGGAATTTTATGAAATGCCTTTTCAAAATCCAAGTGGTTGACATTTATTTCCCTCATTAACCTGCTCATTAATGTCATCAGAAGTTCTTTGCCCCACCTATCTTCATCATCTGCAAAATGACATATTTAAATTTTGGAATTCTTTTCCTCAGATCTCTTCTTTACCTCACATGAGAACATTAAAACATAGAACACTACAGCACAGTACAAACCTTCAGCCCTCAGTGTTGTGCCTACCATATATTCCTTAAAAAAAAGTACTAAGCCCTCCCTACCCCATAAAACTTCTATTTTTCTTCCATCCATGTGCCTGTCCAAGTCTTTTAAATACCCCTGATGTTTCAGCCTCCGCCACCATCCGTGGCAAGGCATTCAAGGCACCCACAGCTCACTGTGGGGGAAAAAAAAGTCTTACCTTTGTTGCTGATTAATGGATTTTTGGAATCTTGGTCTGTTAGTTTGGTCAAGTAAATAAGTGTGATTTTTGAAAGAAGATATCAATTCCAGCAATTGGCTACTTACCATCTACTACTTGTATGCTCTTCTTTGGTTCCTCAGTAAAATTGCATGACATAATTATTCTTAAATATATTATAGGGGTTAATATAATTTTAAGGACAAATTTAAACCATTAAAAACTAAACTTTTTGACATTTTTACAGCAATTTTTTTTAATACTGATTTAATATTTAAAATGTCCTTAGCCACAAATCAGGTGCCAGAGGATTGGAAGGTAGCTCATGTTGTTCTGCTTTTAAAAATGGCTCCAAAAGTAACCCTGGAAATTATAATGGTGAGCCTGATGTCAGTGTGGTGATACGACCACCAGCCTACTGCAGGGGACGATCTATGTACCTGCAGGAAGACTACCTAAGGGCTGACTCCACCTGGCCGGCTGTCAATCAGCTAACCCGAATATAGACCTGAGCCGGCCCCTCCTGAGCCAGTCACATGGGAGCCACTGAAGCATGAACTGGTGTTCAGACTTTTACCTGAATAAAGCCTGTTGTGCAGTCTTTTGAGTTTTGTGTTTGCTTGCTGTTTCCTCAGTGCAACACAGCCAGTAGTAGGTAAATTATTGGAAAGTGTCCTAGGAGATCAGATGTACTAGTATTTGGATAGCCAGGGACTGATTATGGATAGTCAACATGGCTTTGAGCATGAAAGGTCATGTTTAACCAATCTTGAAGAGTGTTTTTTGAGGATGAAGAAAAGGCTGTGAATGTTGTCTACATGGACTTTAATGAAGCCTTTACATCCCACATGGGCAGTTAGTCAAGTAGATTCAGACACGTGGTAAACAAAGTAGTAAACTGGATTAAATATTGGCTATGTGGAAGAAGCCAGAGAGTGGTGGATGATTGTTTCTCAGACTGGAGGCCTGTGACTAGTGGTGAGCCTCAGGGGTCTGTGCTGAAACCATTGTGGTTTGTCATCTACATCAATTATCTGGATGATAATATGGTAAATTGAATCAGTAAGTTTGCAGATGACACAAAGATTGAAGGTGATGTGAACAGCGCCAAAGGCTTTCAAAACTTGCAGAGGGATCTGGACCAGCTGGAAAAATGAGCAGCAAAATGGCAGACAGAATTTAATGCAGACAAGCGTGCGGTGCTGCATTTGGAAGGACAACCCGAAAAAGGACATGCGTGGTAAATAGTAGGGCACTGGGCAGTGCAGTAGAACAGGGGGGTCTGGGAATATAGGTACATAATTCCCTGAAAGTGGTGTCACAGGTAGATAGTGTTGTAAAGAGAGCTTTTGGCATATTGGCCATCATAAATCAAAATATTGAGTATAGGAGTTGGGATATTATAGTAAAGTTGTATAAGACATTGATGAGGCCAAATTTGGAGTATTGTATGCAGTTTTGGTCACCTAACTACAGGAAAGATATCAATAAGATAGAAAGAATGCAGAGAAGATTTAGTAGGATGTTGCCTGGACTACAGGAACTGAATTACAGGGAAAGGTTAAACAGGTTGGGACTTTATCCCTGGAGCGTAGAAAAATGAGGGGAGGTTTGATAGAGGTTTTTAAAATTATGAGAGGGATAAGGCAGACATGGAATGTTAGGACATTATAGAAAGAACGTGGAAGCTATGATAAGGGTGCAGAGGAGTGGCAAGGTTAGCAGAGCTGGGACTTTTATCTTTGGAACATAGAAGGATGATAGGAGACTTGATAGAGGTCTACAAGATTATGAGAGGCATAGATAGGGTGGACACCAGAGAACACATGTACAAAGTTAAGGGAGGGAAGTTTAGGGGAGACATCAGGAGTAAGGTTTTTTTTAACACATTGAGTTGTGGGTGCCTGGAATGTCTTGCCAGAGATGGTGATGGAGGCTGAAACATTTGTGGCATTTAAGGGACATGGATGAAAGAAAAATCGAGGATTATGAGCTGGGGTGGATTTATACTTTTTTAAGGACTACATTGAGGGCTGAATGGCCTGTACTGTGCTATAGTGTTCTATGTTCTATTTCAAAATAATGTTTTCTTTCAACCTAAAGCCATCACACATAATGTAAGATTTAAAAGGTTTTGAAGCTCCCTATCACCGAATCCTTTCAGAATGTCTGGGTAAGTGTTTTGATATGCCTTCTTAATCATTATTATCACTTCGATATCAAAATAAAACAATTTTGCTAAAAATTGGCAGCTTTAAAGTAACTTTAGAAATTTGTCATCTATTTACTGCTTTGAATGTAAATCAGAACAGTCCTTTTCTGGAAGATGCTCATATAAAGAAAGCCACTGACAGAAGAGAACGACGCACTTCAGGTTCTTGTTGAAGCCAATTATTTTTCTCTATAAAAACAGTTCTTTAGGAAGCCTATCGTTTATGTGCTGGAAAACATTTATTCTGTGTGTAAGTGTATTACATTCAATGACAAACAAAATTGGAAAATAAACTGGCTTCTTAGAGATACTTATGCTCTGGCAGATTTCACCCCATTGTGTTCAGTAGAGGGGCATGTGCTTTTTTAAATTTATAGAGATATGTTAAATGACTTGCTTTGCCGATTGTTATTTTGGTCATTGAAATGCTGCCTTATGAATTCTAACACCCAAGATATCAGGAGTTTATTGAATAGCCTTGAATGAGGAAAGATGTTTCCTTAGTATGCTATGTTTGGTGAAAAGCAAGCCATGGAAAACTGGTGATCTCAAGGCCGTAGTCAGTAATAAAAGATGGCGACGTTGCAGATTCTGCTGTAATGGAAGCACTTCCACTTGTGCATACTGGGGGAGAGCAGAGACACCATGCTGCTCCAAAGGGTTCAACTGCCCCGGTCCTAATGCCGGCAGCTCTGCACAGACTTTGAATGGCTTATTGAAGGAGCTAATGGTGTAAATAAAATACTGCAACGCTGGGTCTATGCCCAGGATGGCAGCGTCTGTGTTCGGCAGCAGGAGCTGCAAACTCTAAGGGAGCAGCGGGTTTGTAAAGGGCATTAGAAATGGGAAGAAACCCCCCCCCCCCCTTGACAAGGAAAGCCAGCTGAGATGACCCAACAGCAGTGACTATGTCAACACACCAGTGAGAGGCTCAGGGGCTGAAGGACCTTGCAGGACAGTGATTATGGCAGCAAACCAACGAGGGGCTCAGCAGCTGAGGGACCTACACACAGACTGCGGGTGACTTGCTGTTGGGGATCTGCATCAGCTGCGGATTGCTGGAGATTGCGAAGCAAATATTAGAGCCAGGATTTGAGAGGAAGCTGAGGGCAAGAAGAGCTCCTAAAGGTTCATGGGTGCTGAAAGCTTCCTGATTGTGTCAGAAGTTTGGATCTGGAGCTCAGGTAGTCGATGAACTGAACAGGGACCTGTGCGGCTGTCATAGTACTGGAGGCAAATCCACGAAAGGGATTCTCTTCTGCTTCTCCTTATCTTGTACTGTAAGGTTGTAATGCGACTGATTGCACTCAGAGACAAGTGAGAAGTACAAAAACGCTTTTAATAGCTTACAGTCAATGGCCAGTTGACACAATAGGCCTCAGGTGAATCTCAGGTAAGGCAGGAAAATCAGGGTTTATATTGGGGTAAGTGAGGGTGGAGCCAGGGGAGGAGTCAGCCATCAGAAAAATACATAGACAGTGAATTCCAGTTCACTGCTAAGGGGTGTTGGGTGACACTAATGGTGACTCTTTGTCTGGCTTACGGCAGACAAAAAGACAAAAGGCAATTTTGTGTAATATTACATGTTCTGTACTATTATAAAACAATAAAGGAATCTTGAGATAGTAGTGGAGAAATGGCATGCTAGGATGCAGTTTAAAGAATCCTGGGCAATGGACAGATACCAAGAATTGAGCTATCTTAGAAGATGTGACAAGGTCCTGCTGAATATTTCTGAATTTTCTGTTTTTATTTTAGATTTCCACATCTATGGTGTTTTTATTAAAAAAATTGTTTTACTTGGAAAATGTTTGAGGATTTATCCTTCATTCAACATAACAAATATATGATAGTGGGCTGATACAATGTTTGTGAGCATGCGCTGTGCAGAATAGTGAAGTGACACAAGATGTTCTATAATATAAAGTTCCTATTTAGTTCAATCCCTATTGTGGGGGAGGGGGCGGGGGAAGGGGGCGGCGGGGGAGCAGGAAAGGAGAAATGGTAATAACCTGCAGTCCTTATTCTTGAGTTTTTACTTATTTCTGCTCATCATGTGAATACAATCTGGGCAGGATTGACGTAAGGGCCATAAAAGATGGTGAAGTTTTAAATGTGCATTTCACTTTGTCCAAATCTATGTAGAACAAACTTGTAAGCATGTTTGATTTGGAAGGCTCTTTTAATGTGATTGATTTTTGTTTAAGCAGGTTGGGCATTTTTTAACAAATTTTCTTTGTATTCAAATGTAATCACCTAAAACACAGAGGTCCACCAATTAAATAATAATGAAGTAATTTTCAGCTATTTAATACTCAGACTGTTTAATAATATTGAAGACTGAAACTTGACTTTCAATTTTACTAATAAAATGTTATCAACTGATCACATCAAAGATCAATTATTATTGGGAATTTACAACAAAAAATTATGATGTTCGTTAGCATTTTACATTTGTGACAATGTAAATTTGAAGCTTGATCTATTGGCACAGTGTGTAATGCATTTTGGTTACAATTCCCAATTGTGCTCAAAATAGAAACTTTATTTTCCTTCATCCCACCTACCCTGGCCCAACCTTCACCAAAAGTGGGATCTTTCTTCAGGTGAATTGATTTGACTTTCACTTTTCTGGAAAAAAAAGTTTTATCGGATTGATTTTAGCCTTAGCACTTCGAAGTCCTGCAGCTGACTTCAAAATCTTTCTCCTCCTCTGTTTCCAGCCAAGGGTCGTGGTTTAGATGTCTTCAATAGATCAAACTAAAACACCACTTAATACTCCAGGTATAATCACCCTAAGGCTGAGTAACATAACATCATTGCTCTTGTACTCAAATCTTCCTTGTTAAGAAGTTCAACTCTTGTTTTCTTAGTAGCTCACTGTGTCTGCATGTTTGATTTCAATGACTGGTGTACATCAATACTTTCTAAACTGACACCATTTCAATAATACACTTCTCATTTTCTATCATCTCTCTATAATTTCTATAAACATTAGCCACAGCAGCCATGGTTATTGTCTAAATTTTAATTGGTCACATTGGCTCTTGTGGTTGATTTCTTCTCAGTTCAATTTAGACATAGACATACGATGTGGTAACAGGCCCTTCTGGTTCACAAACGCGTGCTGCCTTTTTGACCTAGAATTCCATACGTTTTTGGAGGGTTGGAGATGAATTTGGAGTACCCGGCGGAAACCCTCGCAGACACAAGGAGAATGTACAAACTCCTTACAGCGCCGGTTGTGAACCTGGGTCGCTGGAGCCGTAGCAGCGTTGGGTCAGCTACTATGCTCACTGTATTGCTACTACAGTTGTTATCTTCTCAGCAATGCATTTAAACACTTTTAAAGTTTCACTAATTTACCTTTGCCTACTATATTGAATCTGTGCTTAATGTATTTTTAAAGATTATTGAAAGAGATATACCTATTTACAATATATGATGTTTGATCTTCTGTTCATTTGAATGCTTAACTTGCACTGAAAGATCTTTCTCTTTAATTTTTAAGAAAGTTATGCTATTTTTGCAGCAAAATTGTTTTGTTCCTTTCTGCCATTAAATATATTGCTTGTTGATATACATGTATAACAATGTAACATCAACATTGCTAGTGAGTTGATCAGTTGTTTTATATCATAAAGTATTTGTAAACTGTTTGGGGTCCATATAATCATGGAAACGTTTTTTTTAAATGGGAGCTTAATTAGTTGTAATGTTTCACTTCTCTCTACAGTAGTATGTAAAAGATATGTGACATTATAAAATTAGACCATATACATTTCTCTGCATTGAAATATTCAGTGAACTGGCATTTTCTAAGTAGTTAAAAAAACCTTATATGTTCTTCTAATCAGAAAAGCTGATGTGCTTGAATTGCCCCCCACCCCACCCCGCAACATTCTCGCTACATCCTTGTCTTTATAGGCAGACTAGCACAAACATGGGTGTAGAGATTATCATGACCGTAATCATTCCAAAAAATGTATTTGCGTCACAAAACTAATCTTGGGCAGTCTTGGAATCTTTCTCTTGTGAATTTCTTTGTAAAGTCAAATCTCTGCATTGCACATTTTAAGTGGCAGAAACCCTTGCTTATCCTCCTCCTGGGCAACCTGGTCAGATACTGTCAGACAGCTCTTTGAAATGCCAATTTTATTCTTTTATTGCAGTTAGTCAGCTGTGGAAAAAATCCACTTCAAGCTTGCTTCAACTTTTGTTTCTCAGTTTTACATTTGATCAAATAATTAAAATCTATTGTGATCCATGGAAGAGAACAAGTCTGTTAAATGGAACAAAGCAGATAGCTATAATAATTGCAAATTTTTGGCACTGTTGGCCTTAATGTCGGTGTTTGTTGGTCAAGAATGACATCAGTGTCTTTCGGCACAGATGTGTATAATTAATTTTTGTCAAAAGGTAAGCCTAACAAATTTAAATGCTGAAACCAGCAATAAAATCCTGAATTTTTTAAACTTAAACTTTGACATCGAGTAATTTAAAAGAACAAGTGCACTTTCTCTTGCTTCAAGATTGAGTCTACGAGTTCATTGAAATTTTAGAAATTAAGTCCTTTTCTCTGCAAGGTTATTGAGTTTAAAAGAACAAATGCACTTTCTCTTTCTTCAAGATTAAGAGATTTTAGAAATGAAGTCCTTTTCTCTTTAGTCAGCCAGGTTATTGAGTTTTGAAGCTGGAGGAAATCAATAGACATTGCTGATATTGGAGAGTGACAAATCTTTTCCTCAAAGGAAAGCTTCCAATTTAATGAAATGTGAAGGCATTGCAATCAAAAGTTTGTGAGAATACAAATACTTTTGTAATTCTACGTTTTAGAAAAACTCCTGCAAGGATGGTACTGTAGTGTTTTTTTATAATAAATACACCCTCCCTCCCTGCCCTCCACTTTGCATTATGGCTGTTTGGGTCATGAAAATTCACCCGTGCAGAAATGATAAATCACAACCTTAAAAATTTGAGATACAAAATAAAATTTGTTGTCTTGTAATTTATGTTAAAAATGTAAATTAATAAAATGTATTTTTTCAACTCGAGTTTCTTGACACCTGAAGATGACTTGTCTTTGTGTTATAGAAAACCATAAAGTGGACAGTTTTTCTGGAATGCCAAGCCACCTGCCTTGTACAGGGGTCACATTTAAAAAAAAATTGGACATACAGCACAGTTACAGGCCATTTCAGCCCACGAGTCCATGCCGCCCAATTTATACCCAATTAACCTTCAGACGGTGGGCGGAAGCCGGAGCCCCGGGGAAAATCCATGCAGACACAGGGAGAACATAGTAACTCCTCTCAGACAGCATGGGATATGAGCCCTGGTCCTGATTGTTGATGCTGTAATGGCGTTGCGCCAACTGCTACACCAACCGTGCCGCCTGAAAGGTAAATGCAGCTATATAACTGCACATTATTGTTGAATTCCAATTGCTTGGTATGATTTAATTAAGGCTTGAGATCATGATAGTTAAATTAATAGATAGCTTGATACACAGTATATTGATTTAGAAAAACACACTGCATCCCACAAAAATAGCCACAGCCATCCCAATCATTCATTATTCAGTATATTATTATTCACACACCCGAACAAAGCAAAATTTCTGAGCATAATTAACAAAAATATTCCTAATTATTCTTTTATTTTTATTTTGAAGTTCATGCAAATGAAAAGAAAGCTTTTTGGACATTTTGTTTCAATGGCTCTGTAGCACCTAGTGCTCTGGGCAGTCTCACTTGCAGTTTTTGCCTCAGAAGGAGTAAAGTTGAACTGTTACATTAGCACTACATTGTCTAATTGCTTTACCAATAAGTTGAAGTATTGCTGAAGGTCTGACTGCAACATATGGTCTAGCTGGCTTTTGTCCGTCAACAGTTCCATCGGTGGAAGCATCTAGATAAAGGTTAATTGACTTTTCTTCTGTATTATCAAACAATTTATGCTCATCGAGAAGATTGACAGTTGTAATGCTGGCACTACCTGTGTCAACAAATTATTAATAATAATACAGATATATTGTGAATGTTTTGTTTTCTGCATTGGAAATTTGAGATAATTTATAGTAGATTTTCTGATCTGCCCAGAGAAAGAATTAGAAACTTTGGCAAAGATGAGGATTAAAAATAATAATTGTATACAGGGACATGATCCTTTATTTGAAACCCTTGGGGGATAGTGTGTTCCGATTTTTCCAGATTTCGGAAGCCCACCCGAATTGTGCTGCCGTATCCACCCCCATCCCCTTCCATTCGCCTGGCCGCCTCCCCCAAGCGCCGCCCTCCCGGCCGCCTCTCTCCCCACTTACTGGATTTTGGAGCTTTCTGGATTTTAGATGTCCGGATAAAGAATCGTGTACCTGTAGTGTTATTTGGCTGGAAATTGCCATTGGAACCAGAGGCAGATGCAATTTGTTTTCGTTTTATTACTAATGTTTTGATAGAATCTAGCTGATATCAATTATATAATTATATTTCTGCATAGTCCTGGTTGTGACTGGCTTGTATCATTTGAGCTGGCTAGCTCTATCAAAGTTTTACGTCAGTTCTTCTGAAGGGGGATTAACTCGTTTCCTGCAATTGATGATGGAATTGCTTCCCACTATTTTGGTTAAAGCTTAATCTATAGCCCACGATTCAGCGAATTTACTTTTTTATGGTCCAATAAAGCATTCATGGTAAAGTGATACATCAATAACTTTTTAAAGATGTTAATGATTATAACTTTATAAACCTTTATTCTAACACGAAATTAGTAATAGTTTGCAGTATTGACATAAATATAGAAAACAATAAGGGATGACTAAATGATTATGTTATGAGCCCAGAGGACCCCAAAACCCAGCAGCAATAGATATTCACCAAGACAAATGGTCACTTAAACAAAAGTTGCTTTTAATTATCTTTAAAAATGAAAACTGAAACACACTTTAACTTATCACTATTGACTTAACTAACCTAACTTAACCCCCTTCTAATTCTAAGCGCACAACTGTATATGTAATGCATGTGTATGTTCAGAAAAGTTCTTGGATTCACAGTTCAATTTCACTTCTCATTCCTCCAAGTTCACTGGTTGCAGGCAATTCTTATACTGTGCACAGAATTTAACATTGATGAAGTTCACCAGGCTTTGGTGCTTGAAAGGTAAATGGTTACCTCTCAGGAAGGTTCTTGTTGGTTTTCAGAGAGAAATTTGTTGTTCGCTTGATACCCACAACTGATTCCTTGTAACCAACCACTTCCATATCTTTAAGAAGAAACTTGCCCCATGAGGGTTTTACAGATGATAACCTCTTTCTTTCAGGTCACCTGAAACATTTGGCAGCCAGTCCTCTCTCTTTTATGAACCACAAGGGCTTTGACCGGGCTGAACTAAGCTCTCACAACCCATCTTCCAAATGGGGTTTTTCCATAAGCTTACCAGCTTGTCCTGTTCCAGTCCTAGCTACTGCTGCTGACAGTCAAACTGAATTCTCTCTCTCTCTCCCTCTCTCTCTCTGAGAGAAAGCCTGTTTGAACCTCTCTCTGCTTGCAAAACCACATGACCCTCTTACAACAACAGCTCCGATGAGTTATTTCATCTGTTTCCTTTTTGAAAACAATAATCCATTAGTGAAGTCTCTTGGGCACTCCCCAAAGCTTTTGCAAAGGCTCGGTGCTGGCATGTCTAGCATGAGCAGAGCACCAGTATTTTAAATAAGGTCTGTTTTAAAGTGTTTGTATGGGACCTGCACTAAAAAGCATACCCAATTTATCTCCCTAAAACATATCTCTATACAATACAAACACAACATCATCTGTCACAATGATAAGAAGGGAGAAAATAGACAAACTAGTATGAGGGTAACTAGTCATTAATTAGCAGGTAATTAGTTGATGTGCCTTTGATTTTGGCCCTGATTATATTATGCATGTGTGGATTTAGTGCGGTCCTGACATCATGAATTGATTAGAGTAGTGAAAAAGTAAATGCGACTTTGGTAGAATGAAGGATTATTTATTTGTTTGCATTAGTAATGGTGGAAGTTGCTGGCAAGACAACTTGAATTATCATCTCTAATTATCTGTGAGGATGTGATGGCAATCTTATTACTTGTGTATCACTGTTAGGTTGGAAGTTGCAGCATTCAATTACAAAGGGTGTGTTCTTGGCTCCTGACTCGAGTCAAAGTTCCAAGTGATTAGAGGATTACAGATGTTTCCCCCGTGCAGATCTTTGTTGTGATGGTAGTATTATGGCAAGCATAGCTGTCATTGGATCCATTCCAATTTGCCCACTGCAGATGCCAGCTCACTGGCTCTACACAAAGCCCTGGAGCACCTGGACAGCAGACATACATCAAGATGCTGTTTATCCACTCTAGTTTGCCATTCAATACCATCTTACTCACAAAACTGATCCGCAAACTCCAGACCATAGGGGTTCAATATCCTATTGTGTAATTGGGTCAGAATTTCCTCATCTCGGGTCACTATCAGTGAGGATCGGTAAGAACATCTCCACAATCTCCATCATCACTGGTGCACTAAATTAATTAATACAAAATAAAGGATAGTGAGGTAGTGTCTGTAGTTAAAGTTCCATTATAGTTCATTGTCCCATAGAAATCTGATGTAGAGGGTAAGACATTGTTTTTCTAACTTTAGGCATCTTCAGACTCTTGTACCTCTTTCCTGATGGGAGCAGTGTGAAGAGGGCATGGCTGAGGTAGTGAGTATTTGGCCTCTGCTCTACTTGCTTTACACCGATGACTATGTTGCTCGGTATGACAAAAGCACCATCTAAAAATGTGCTGTCGATACCACGGTAGTAGGTTAGGGTTAGGCTAATCTACAAAAAGGGGTGATGCACTATCAATAACTCCAACAGACTGAAAGTTATGTAAAACTGATAGGCTTTTATTTGCAATAAAATGGATCCACATCCGTGTTAGTCGATTGTCCTGAACTGGGGAGGGGGCTGAGGAACAGTCGCTTTTATTCAGAAATTTGTAGGAGGAGCCACAGGTACCGTCAGCCAATGGTGTGCTCAGACGGTTAAATATGCAAACAGTGGTTTACCACATTCAACTCTCATTTTTAAGAGTTTGGCGGGGTGAAGTGCATCCGACATTATCATAAATTGTCTTTCAGGCTGTCTGATCTGCCGCTGTCACTGTCGAAGTGCTGGCTGCATCACAGGAATGGGATCCTGGATAGTTTGGGGCACCTGTATGCATTCGTTGGTGTTGGTTGAGTGGATGCATGGCAATGACAGGTGAGGGGGGTGCAGGATGATCGGTTATTGTCTCTGAAACCCCTGACTGTGCCAGGTCCTTAACAGAGACTGTGTCCTCGTGCCCATCAGGGTATTGTCATGGAAGAGGTGGACCCTTTATGACCAGTGGGTTGGTGCTTCTGGAGTAGGAGTGTGTGTGTCAAACCCCCCCCCCCCCCAGTCCAGTGCTGCTACAACTCCCCCCCCCCACCCCATATCTATCCAGCGACCCTTCTAGTTGGAGTGTCTTTGTTTTCCGTGAATCTGAAATCAGAGCAATTACTTAATGTATCGCCACTACTATTATTCTATTACCTGAAAAATTCCAAAAAATGTCTGGTCCCAAGTGTTTTAGATAAAAGATTATGTATCTGTATCACCAAAGACTATTGCAAATTTCTGCAGGTGTACGGTAGAGAACATTCTGACTGGTTGCATCACTGTTTGTAGAGGTCCCAATGCACAGAACAGAGAGTTGTGAACTCAGCCAGTGCCACCATGGGCATCATTCTTCACTCCATCAAGAACATCTACAAGAGGTGGTATCTTAAGAAAGCAGCCTCTATCCTCAAGGTCCCTCACTACCTCAGCCATGCCCTCTTCACACTGCTCCCATCAGGAAAGAGGTCCAAGAGTCTGAAGATGCCTAAAGTTAGAAAAGCAATGTCTTACCCTCTACATCAGATTTCTATGGGACAATGAACTATAATGGAACTTTAACTACAGACACTACCTCACTATCTTTTCTTTTGCATTAATTAATTTATTTTTAAAATGTAATTTGTAGTGATATTTGCAAATGTAATACTGCTGCAAAACAATGCATTTCGAGAAGTTCATGACAATAAATTCTGATTCATCTTCAGTGAAGCATTGTTGTGAAGCTGTGGCTGCAGTAAGCGCCATATCTCCAAAACCATATCTTTAGAGAAGGATTGCTTCCATACTCTCTCTTTTACTAGAATACTGTGGTTGGAATGCTGTGCTGCTGACCCGGCCTTTTCTGAGAGCTCTCTCTTTCCTCCCTTTTCAGATTAAAATTATAGTGTGACACCAACCAGTAATTTCCATCTTACACAAAAGGAACAGGAAGTATTTCTTTTATTGTCTTATTCTCGTGTCATCCTTGTACTTGCACTGTGACTTTAATTTGAGCCCTAGAGGAAGAAAACTGACTGTCAGTATCAGATTGGATTGAAATAGGCTTGTACAGAAAACAGCACCATGTTGTTTGACTTCTTAAGTAGAGATTGGATATTGCAGCTTTGGGCACAATGAGTTTGGAGAGCATGATTGGATCTGAAGAAATTTAGACTTTATATCGTACTGCTGTCTCCTTTCATTGTTGTGCAATGCACTCTGTAAGTATTTGACGAAAGGGTCATGAAGGATAACACCAAATAAAGACAAGTGGAGTGAATGCAGCGTTTGTGACAAATCATAGTCAGTGTGATAAATATTAGGATTACAAGAAACTTGCAAGGCCTATTTGAATAATGTGTGTTTACATTTCACAAATACCTCTTTTTGATTGTCACTAAAAATAGAATTTCCATGCTCAAACTCATTCTTTCAGGTGATGTTATTGTTGCCAATACATTAGGATTACTCGATAAACTGTTAATTGCCAAGACCTTTTTTGTTAAGTCTTTGTTGAGTTAATTTGACTTATTTTTTATATGAAATCTAGCTAATAAAAACAAGTTTTGAATATGAAATAAATGTCAAACTGTGGTAAAGTCTGACCATTCCAAATTGCACGATATGGAATATTCTTGTCCATTCCTTCAAACCGCAGTAGTTGACTGTCTGTTGCTACCAAATCCTAGTGCTCATACATGCTTTAGAGAGCTTGAAATGAGTGTCTCTTTGGGCTAGTCAAGCAGGGTGAAAATGACGCACAAAATTCCTCGAGTCAGTAGCAAGCCTTACTAAATAAGGCAATGTGCAAGCTAGTTGATCATGGCAGAAGTAGAATGCAACAGCTGATGGTTGACATCTGTTCCTATTCCCATTTAGTACTTGGATTCACTCACAGGCATTTCTCTTTTGTAGCTCTTGGTGATCAGATTGGGGGGACGCATCAGAATGCAAAGCATTTAAAAGGTCAAGCCAAAATAAAAACAATTAGATTATATTGATTCTGTGTGAACTTTCCCCCTATTTATTAAGGAAAGCAGAGAGCTACATTATGAAATCAGATTAGAATTTAATGTAATATTATTTTCCATTTATTTTCTCTTTAGAAAGATGGTAAGTATTCACAATTTTATTTACTCAGAACATGCAAAGCCTTAAAACAATAAAGTTAAAATGGCAGGTGTGACCTGATTTGAATATTTCCAGCATTTTCTGCTTAATAAAAATGCAGACGCTAGAAAGAAAAAGTAAAGTTTGAAATGTTTTATTTTGGTTAAATTGAAAACTATGTTTGTACACTTGGTGTTTCAGATTTTCAACTGTTACTTTAATATGACAAGACAAGTTAACACCTTATATGCCAGGTTGCTGTTCATCGACTTCAGCTTGGCATTTAATGTGATCATTCCCCAGAGGCTGGTGGAGAAGCTGACCTCACTGGGACTTAACACCTCGCTGTGTAACTGGATTCTGGGCTTCCTAATATAACAACCACAGTCTCTTCCAGTCGATAGTAGAATGTTGAGCATTGGACACTGAGACTGGTGCACCTCCAGGCTGAGTGCTCAGCACGCTCCTGTTCATGCCTGCTGCCCCACAAATGCATCATCAAATCCAGCTCCAACAGTGTCATCAAGTTTGTAGATGACACAACAGTGTTTTGCCTTATCAGCAACAATGATAAATCGCATCTCAGAGTAGAAAATCTCATGACATGGTGTGAAAGTAACAAGCTGAGTCTCAACATGGACAATACGAAGGAGATGATTGAGGACCAGGAACAACCACCCTCCGCAACATATCATCAACTCTGTAGTGGAGAGAATGGAGATCACAGTTCCTTGGAGTTCACTTAACTGGCTATCAGCCACCATTATGTCAACTTTCTACGGGAGATCCATTGAGAGCGTCCTGTCTGGCTCCATCACCTTGTGGTACATTTGCTGCAGAGAAATGGATTGGAGGTCAATCCACAGGACCATAAGAATGGCAGAGAGGATCACTAGAGCCTCCCTTCCACCTCCCCTTCCGGCCCATCAATGTGATCTACCAGGATTGTTGTCTGAAGAAAGTGTGCAAAATCTTTGAGGACTCCTTCCATCCCACACACAGCATCTTTCAGCTGCTCCTGCCAGGAAAGAGATGCAGGAATATCAGAGCCTATATCATCAGGCTGAGAAAAGCTGCTTTCCTCGAGCTGTGACAATGCTGAACGACCAAAGGAACTGCTCACACTAACCATCATATTTATGAGACTAATACTAATTATTTATTTGTATTCCTGCATATGTATTGTTTGGTTCTGTGTCTGCATGTTTTGCACTGAGGACCTGAGAACTCTTTTGGGTTGCACTTGTGCAATCAGATGATAATAAATTTGACTTGATAAGCATTTCCTGTTAATAAGTTAATATTATAAAACCTTGAATGGAACAGATAGGTAATGTTAACTCATGAGCCCAGAATTGATGTTGATGTTGCAATAACTACAAATTAGTTGAAGATTTTAGAAGTAGAAAAGTCTGCTTTTTGTTTTGGATAATTTCCTGTTTTCTGTATGTGGATCAGAATGCAAAGAGCCCCCACACAGCTCTTGAGCTGATTCTCTTGAAGTGCAACTTTTTAAAACTTCTGCTATCACTCTAAAACTTTAAGTGCAAGGAAGTAGACAAAGTGGTGTCTTAATTTTTACTGCACTGATGATCACATTCGACCCAAAAATCTGCAGTTGTAGAGCGTGAGCTTCCAGAAAATTGTTAGCTTTTGTTTGCAACCAGAGGGATTGTATTGCCTCACAATGCACAATAGATTGAAGGCTAGTATATTTTCAACAAGCTCTTACAGAGAATCACCAGGAGTATCACATGACTTTAAAAAAATTTTTTTAAATTTCACACTATGAACCATATTAACCAAAATACACACAACCATTTCCCTCTTGAATATACACAGTGTCATTTTTCTCCCCTTTCCCCCCCCTCCCTTCCCTCCCTCCTTCCCACCCCCCTCCCTACCCACTAAATGTTCAACATGTTCAATACAATAAACCCATTAAACAATGTCAACACACAATGAAAATAAACAAGAAAATTTTGTCATCTACTTTTACACACTGGTTCAGTTCATTTCGTCGTCTTCTCATTCTATCATTTTAGGGGGTGGAGGTCCGCGGTAGACCCTCTCTGTTGTGTTCCATGTACGGTTCCCAAATTTTTTTGAATACTGTGACTTTATTTTTTAAATTATATTTTATTTTTTCCATGTACCATTGCTGTACTCTCAGGCTCTCTTCTGATTTCCAGGTTGACATTATACATTTTTTTGCTACAGCTAAGGCTATAGGCTAATACCTAGGTATTGGATTGTTTGTGTTTGCCATTTAAAGATAGTAAATCTTTTTTGTGCTTCTTCCAATTTGAGGCCTAATTCTTTACTACTTCTATTACTGAGAAGAAAGATCTCTGGATTTTTTGGTATGTTTCTTTTTGTGATTTTATTTAATACCTGATTTAGATCTTCCCAAAACTTTTCCATTTTCTCACATGCCCAAATTGCATGTACTGTTGTTCCCGTTTCCTTCTTACAGCGAAAACATCTATCTGATAATGCTGGGTCCCATTTATTTAACTTTTGGGACGTGATATATAGCCTGTGTAACCAATTACATTGTATCATGTGTAACCTCATGTTTATTGTATTTCTCATAGTTCCGGGGCATAGCTTTTCCCATTTTTCATTTTTTATCTTTATGTTTAGATCTTGTTCCCACTTTTGTTTGGGTTTACAGCTTATTTCATCGTTCTCTTTCTCTTGCAGCTTGACGTACATGTTTGTTATAAATCTTTTAATTATCATTGTGTCTGTAATCACATATTCAAAATTGCTTCCTTCTGGTAACCTCAGCCTGCTTCCCAATTTGTCCTTCAAGTAGGTTTTCAGTTGGTGGTATGCAAACATTGTACCGTGAGTTATACCATATTTGTACTTCATTTGTTCAAAAGATAATAATTTATTTCCCGAAAAACAATTTTCTATTCTTTTAATTCCTTTTCTCTCCCATTCTCTAAAGGAAAGGTTATCTATTGTGAAAGGGATTAGTTGATATTGCTTCAATAATAATTTTGGTAGTTGGTAATTTGTTTTTTCCTTTCTACATGAATCTTCTTCCAAATGTTGAGCAGATGGTGCAGTGTGGTGAACTTCTATGTTGCACCAGTTTTAATCCCACTTATAAAGTATATGTTCTGGTACCTTCTCCCCTATTTTATCTAGCTCTAACCTGATCCAATCTGGTTTTTCCCTTGTTTAATAAAAATCTGATAGATATCTTAATTGTGCTGCTCTATAATAATTCTTAAAGTTTGGTAGCTGTAAGCCCCCTTGTTTGTACCATTCTGTTAATTTATCTAGTGCTATCCTCTGTTTCCCCCCTTTCCATAAGAATTTCCTTATTATTTTCTTTAGCTCATTGAAGAATTTCTCTGTTAAGGGAATTGGTAACGATTGAAATAGGTATTGTATCCTTGGAAGATATTCATTTTAATGCAATTTACCCTTCCTATCAGTGTTAGTAGTAAATCTTTCCAATGTTCTAAGTCATCTTGTAATTTCGTCATTAATGGCTGATAATTTTATTTGTATAGATGACCTAGATTATTATCTAGTCTAATACCTAGGTATCGGATTGCTTGTGTTTGCCATTTAAATGGTGATTCTTTCTTAAACTTTGTGAAATCCGCATTATTCATTGGCATCGCTTCACTTTTATTTGCGTTGATCTTGTACCCCGATACTTCTCCATATTCCTTCAATTTCTTATGTAATTCTTTTATTGATAATTCTGGTTCTGTTAAGAATACTATGATGTCATCTGCAAACAGACTGATTTTATATTCTTTCTCTTTTATTTTTATCCCTTTTATTTTATTTTCTGTTCTTATCCATTCTGCCAATGGCTCTATAGCTAAAGTGAACAGTGAGGGAGATAGTGGACATCCCTGCCTAGTTGACCTGCTTAATTTAAATTGGTTCGATATATATCCATTTACTGTCACTTTCGCCAATGGTCCCTTATATAATGCTTTAATCCAATTAATATATTTCTCTGGTAGGCTGAACCTCTGTAGTACTTTGAATAAATAATTCAATTCTACCCTGTCAAAGGCTTTCTCTGCATCTAAAGCAACTGCCACTGTTGGTGTCTTATTTCCTTGTACTGCATGGATTAAGTTAATGAACTTACAGATATTGTCCGTTGTTCGTCTTTTGTTAATAAATCCAGTTTGATCTAGTTTAACTATTTTTGGTACACAGTTGGCCAATCTGTTTGCTAATACTTTTGCTATTATAATCTGTGTTAAGTAGAGATATTGATCTATATGATGCTGGTGTTAGTGGATCTTTTCCCGACTTTGGTATTACTGTAATTATTGCTGTTTTACATGAATCTGGCAAGTTTTGTGTTTCTTCAATCTGGTTCATTACTTCCAGGAGAGGAGGAATTAATAAGTCTTTAAATCTTTTATAGAATTCTATCGGGAGTCCATCCTCTTCAGGTGTTTTATTGTTCGGTAGCTTTTTTAATATATCCTGTATTTATCAATTTGTTTTGTTCCTCTTCTTGCAATTTTGCTAGTTCAGTTTTAGCTAGAAATTCATCTATTTTGTCTTCTTTCTCTTCGTTCTCAGTTCAGTATAATTGCTCGTAAAATTCCTTGAAGTTTTCATTGATTTCTGTTGGGTTATATGTAATTTGTTTGTGCTTTTTCTTTGATGCCAATACCATTCTGTTTTAAGCTGCCAAGCTAGTATTGTGTAATACTTCTGCTTTGTCTTAATTTTGTTCTTCTCCACCTTGTATGTCTTTAGTATTTCGTATTTTATTATTTTGTACGCCAATTCTCTTTTTGTTGTATCTTCCCTTGTTGCTAGTTTTCTGTACTTACTATTTCCCTTTTCAGCTGTTCTATTTCCCGATTGTAGTCCTTCTTCATCTTAGTTACATAACTTACTATCTGCCCTCTGATGAAGGCTTTCATTGCATCCCATAATATAAACTTATCTTTCACTGATTCCGTATTTATCTCAAAGTACATTTTAATTTGGCGTTCAATGAATTCTCTAAAATCCTGTCTTTTAAGAAGCATGGAGTTTATTCTCCATCTATACGTTCTTGGTGGGATGTCCTCCAGCTCTATTGCGAATAACAGGGGTGAGTGATCCGATAACAATCTAGCTTTATATTCTGTTTTCCTAACCCTCCCTTGGATATGGGCTGACAACAGGAACAGGTCAATCCTTGAGTATGTTTTATGTCTACTCGAATAATATGAGTATTCCTTCTCCTTTGGGTGTTGTCTCCTCCATATATCCAAAAGTTGCATTTCCTGCAACATTTAACCACAAATTTGGCTACTTTGTTCTTTCTGCTAGTCTTTGGTCCAGTTTTATTCATCTTTGAATCCAAATTAAGGTTAAAGTCCCCTCCTATCAATATATTCCCCTGCGTATCTACAATCTTCAAAAAGATATCTTGCATAAACTTTTGATCCTCTTCATTAGGTGCATATATATTGAGCAAATTCCAAAATTCTGAATAGATCTGACACTTTATCATTACATACCTCCCTGATGGATCTATTATTTCCTCCTCTATTTTGATTGGTACATTTTTATTGATTAATATAGCTACACCTCTGGCTTTTGAATTATATGATGCTGCCGTTACGTGCCCTACCCAGTCTCTCCTTAATTTATTATGTTCCACTTCAGTTAGATGTGTTTCCTGCACAAATGCTATATCTATTTTTTCTTTTTTCAGTAAATTTAATAGCATCTTCCTTTTGATTTGGAGTATCACATGACCTGAAGCAAAGCACAAGTTCCTTACTCAACTACCAATATTGTTTATGCGACTCCCACAAGAGAATGCACATAGTCTGTACCTGATGTACAGAATATAAGAACATAAAAACATGAGAAATGGGAGTGGGAACAAGCCATCTGGCTCATTGAGGCTGTGTCACCATTTAGAAAAATCATGGCTCAACTCCATGTACCTACTTTTACCCCTTAGTTCCCCTACTGTGCAAAAATCTATCTAACTTTTAAAAAAATACATATGGTAGCTTATACTGAGCAGAGAATTCTACTCTCTGGGAAAAGCAGTCCCCCTTCATCTCTGTCCTTCTACTCCCCAAAATCCTCACCGTATTTAAACATAATAACATGACAATTACAGCACGGAAACAGGCCATTAGGCCCTTCTAGTCTGCACCGAACCAAACACCCCTCTCTAGTCCCACCTCCCTGCACAATGCCCATAACCCTCCATCTTCTTTTCATCCATATACCTGTCCAACCTTTTCTTAAATAATACAATTGACTCCGCCGCCACTATTTCTCCCGGAAGATCATTCCACACGGCTACCACTCTCTGAGTAAAGAAGTTCCCCCTCATGTTACCTCTAAACTTCTGCCCCTTAATTCTTAACTCATGTCCTCTTGTTTTAATCTTTCCTCCTCTTAACGGAAATAGTCTATCCACATCCATTCTGTCTATCCCTTTCATAATCTTAAATACTTCTATCAAATCCCCTCTCAACCTAATACGCTCCAAAGAATAAAGACCCAATCTGTCCAATCTCTCCCCATACTCCAGATGCTTAAACCCAGGCAACATTCTGGTAAACCTTCTCTGCACTCTCTCCACTCTGTTTATATCCTTCCCGACAACACACAGCCTTAACACTCATCCCTTACCCCAATGAAGAAGTAATGAAGACTATCTTAGCTTTCTCTCCGCCTGCTTTCGCCGAAGCCTGATGAGCCAAAGCCTGGAAGTCCCACTCCTTCACTGGGCCACTCACTCACTGGGCCGCTCGCTGTCCCTCTTATTTATTGGCCTTTTACCAATTAACCCCTTCACACTCTCCTGTACGCTGGCTCGACCAATGGCCGCCTCCGACGCCGACTCCTCCCCGCAGACCCTGGTAAGAGACTTTTAAAAAAGTTTTCTTACCTGCCCCGGACTCTTTTCTTTTCTGTCCTTCTCCTCTCCTCTCCTCTCCTCTCCTCTCTTTATTGTTATCAATATGAGCTCATCACAAATGATAATGGATAACACCAACAACCCTATATGCTTTGAGACATGGTCTCAAAGCTATAGAGAGGTATGCTTCAAAGATATTCTCAAAGCATCCTTGGGGGTGGAAAAATGTAAAATACTGATTGATGGAATCTCTGTCTTACGATGACATAGAGGAATCTTCAGGAAGGTGCTTAACTCCTTGCCTCTCTTCAAGAGACAGAGGCCAAAGCAAAGTTGAAGGGGGATTTTCCACTCCTGCAAACAATCCACCTACTTGCTCTACTGTGTACCTTGGCAGAGGAATGGATCCTGCCAGGTCATCTCAGAACATACAGAACTGAAGTGAATGTAAATCATTCCTGATTCTGAGGAAATACCATGAAGATGAAAATGATTTTACTTATTAGTATGATACATTATTAAAAAAGGCAAGCAGTACAAACACAAAGCTATCTGGAAATTGGGTCTGCATTAAATAGCCTGCATTTCTAAGAGCTTGGATTTTACTTATCATAATTACAGAAACACAATTGTGAAAAGATTGCTCTGGTACTACAAAATCAGGAGCGAGAAATGATGCTTAGATATGATACACAAGATGTTGTTTGGGATGCACAGCTCCATTCATTTTATGAAAACTATTCAGAATTCCATTTCTTTATTCCTGCTTGTTTCCATTTCCTCAATTTCCTTATGATCCAAACATCTATCTACTTTTGCTTTGAATGTATTCAGCTTCCGCAACTCTAGCATAGAGAAAGCTAAAAATTTACAACACCATGAGAAGAAAAGTCTACATCTTCACATTGGAAAAATAAAACATATTCTGTCTCAGTCACTGCCACATGATTAAAACACTGAGAAATAAATATGTGTTGGTATATTTAAGTGCTGGATATAAATTTTGGCAGTGGTGTTATTTGGGGGCAGGGTTAGCTTAGTGGTTAGTGTGCCAGCAACCTGGGTTTGAATCTGGCCCTGTCTGGAACTTTATGTTTTCTCCATTTTAATTGGGGTATTTAGGCAGCTTGGGCACATGGGCGGGAAGGACCTGTTATTCAGTCTGTATATGTCCAAATTTTTAAAAAAATCAAGTTTGTAAATTGTATGAAACTAGAAATCTACAACTCTGTTGAATTTTAACTGTTCAAAGTATTAAAATGCCAACATTTTTTGTACTTTCTTTAAATATTATTTGTCTCTATTCATTTTTTTCCTTTTCTTATTCCTCATTCAGTGAGTGACTGGTCTTGAATCCTTTTTCATTCATGTGTTGTTCTTTTCACAATTCTTCAATCTCTTTAGGAGATACTCGGATACCTTATTTATTCCCCATCATTTAAAACTCTAGAATGTGTAGTGTCATTAGATGCCGAAAGGGCTTTTGATAGAGTGGAATGGGAATATCTATTTGAAGTTTTGAAAAGATTTAATTTTGGCCCTGGTTTTATCTCTTGGATTCATTTGATTTATCAAGATCCAGCCGAATCTGTAATTATGAATAATTAAATATCTTCATTTTTAATATTATTTTGAGAAACTAGACAGGCTTGTCCTACTAGCCCTTTACTATGTAATTTAGCTTTTGAATCCCCAGCAATAGCACTTCAAGATTCCAGTGACATTTGGGGAATTAATATATTCTTTGTTCCCATTTCTGTCCTTTGATGTTTAGTAACTTAAAGAAGATTAGATATATTTTTTCAAACTTTTAAGCAAGCTGTTTATCATGGTCTTAACATGCATTTAACTTTTAAACACATGGAGGCTCTGAGCATCGGAGACATTGGCAATAACAGACAGAATGGATCCATGAGTGTTTTTATTTGGATAGCTTGTTGGCCACAAGAGGTAAAAAAATGATTCATTATCCACCACCTACAGTCTCCAGCTGACCTTTCATCCACCTCCACAGTGTGGGCTTCAGACTTGCAATGTTCAAATATGGAAGGGAGAGACCATAAAAGGTCTGAATCATTTCTGAGAAAAGCAAAAAACTACAGAGGGCAGAATCTTGAGAAACAATGAAAAGCTAGAGGTGCTAGGTAGTATAGACAGCAGCCTCCTGTGCAATTGTTTAGTAAGCGTTTTGGGTGTGGACCTTTTATCAAGACCGACTCGTAAAAGGGTTCCTACCCGAAATAATGACTGGCTGTTTCTACCCATAGATGCTGCCTAACCTGCTATAATTAGGTGGCCACATAAAATTCTGGAGGGGAGGGTGAACAATTGGAGGTTCATAGTCCATATTCATCCTCCAGGCAGATTTTAATTGGAGTCAAAGGTTGCATAAACCTTACCAACATTTTCACCAGAAAATAAAAGGTGGATTTTTTTCAATGCTTTGCAGATTGTACAAAAATTCTGTCTTCCTCAAGTATACTTCTGGTGGCTTGCATTTCCAGCTGAGAGTGGAAAATCAGAAAATTATCTCTTGTTTCTCAAATGATCATCAAGAGTGCACTATAGTCTTGAGGTGTGAGACTCCCAGCAGAAGCTTGAGCAGAGTGTAGTATAAACACAGACTTTTAAGCAATTGGTCTTTTTGAATGTTTATTTACAGCCTAAGTATATTTTGAACAGTTTCAAAGTTTCAATTGGTGCTTTATATAAATTCAATACCATCTGTGTACAAAACATACAAACAACCAATCGTGCCACAGAGCAGTAGAATGCAGATTCTTTCACTGACTTTCATCAAAGATTCATAGTTCAGCTGAATGAATCGGACAAACAAATGTAGGAAAGAGACAGGACCAAGAAAGGAAATGGGTGAATGGAGAAATGGCAGGGAAAGGGACAGTAGGAGGGAGGGTCATACAGACTGTACAAGGTCCACAACTAAGCAATCAACTATTGGGTAGGTAGGAACTACACAGACAACACTGCATGAATCAAGCCTCCATTATCCCATTAGTACATTCTATTATCTTGAATTTTAAATGCACCTTTAATCTCTGAACCAAAGCACCTGTTAATAAAAATAGTATGGACACTTGCACGCCATGTCAGATACTTCAATGCTTATTTCAAGTCATGCTGTAGGTGTAAACTGTATTTGCAGTAATGTTTTGTGCAGTAGACTTGCCTAGGGTTCTGCTGAAGCTGGCCATCACATCCAGTGCAATCCTGCAACAAGCCAACCACTCATAATTGGTTGGCGCCACAGTGAATTTACCAGTTTCCCTTTGGAAAACAACTTGGTACAAGAGAGCCCCCCTTGCCCCCCCCCCTAGAAGGGAAGCATCGGGCATTTTTAATTGCACTCATGAGGGCATGCAGAATCGGGACCCTTCAATTTGGTCTAATCATGGCACAAGGTGATAAATATATACATGCTTGTAAACCTTGATTCCTTCCTACTTGGGTGTCAATCTCCAGCCAGTGTCCCGCCACCTTCTCATTTGTCCCATCACAAGCTTCAAAATTCACTCCTGCCACACTCCCTTCCCCCACACCAAATTATGGATCCAGGCAGTGCCAGGTTGGTTTAATGCTTCTCAATTTCCTTTTGCTTCCTATCATCAGTTCAATTTGGATTCAACTTGCCACTTTCTCTCTTGGATCACATGAATCTTTACTTCCCTAATGAGTTTGTCTGTGAACCTAGTTGATTAGATTGATTAAGTCAAGTGTTTTATCCTCATTGACCCGTGCTAGTTTCTCAACAATTGTAATCAAGGCACAACGTACCCTTAAAAATCTATTCTGATCATCCTTAGTCTGTTGCTTTCTGAATGATGATTTGTGCCAAATGTCTGACCGACAGGCCAGTAATAATTTGATCTATTTTTTTTAACACCAAAAACAGATGTCTTACCATTCCTGCAGTACAATGCCAAAGGCTAGAGAATGGAAATGGTCAGATCTTACACTATTTCCTCCTTCGCTCTATGCAGCCTTTATCAGGCCCCACTGATTTATTGATAAAATAACAAAACCCTGTACATTCTTCTCTTCTACCATATTTAACAACTCTGTTTCAACTTGACAACGATGTCTTCTTCATCAACTTCATGTGAAAAATGACCAAGAGCATTCAATAAAAACCATACTAATGTCTGCTGCTACTATAGACTGATTTGTTTTAACTATCCCTTAACAGTCCTTGCTTGTTTCAGATTTTTTTCATGCTCAGTACAGTATCAACTGTCAATATTTTACAACTATGTATTCCAGTACCTCTACTGTTAGTGGAGAAATGGTTCTAGAATTCTCCGCCTGAAATAAAATATGAGAATACATACATTCAAACCAAAAGTGGTTTATAAATTCTACTCCTAAAAATCTTGAAGTTGTCTAATACCTCTTGTGATGCTCTACTGACCATATATGATCAAAGATAAAAATCTAAAAGGTCTTGCATCAATGACATTATAGAATGTGATGTTTATTTTAAGCTTACAGCATTCTTTTATTTCCACAATTAATTACTCTGGAAATATTTCAAATATTATAATTTTACACATGTTCATAAATAAAAGGGCACTCTTAGGTCAGCAAGTAATCAATGAACCAAAGAGACTGCCTCACTTTGACTCTTCATGCACTATTTTTTGTTATTGTTGTAAGGTGGTTCATACGAATGTATGCTCTGTGATGTTGCCACAAAACAATGAATTTCGTAACTTGTTCATGACCATAAATGTTTTGAATTCTAATTGAGATTTTTGATCTCAGCCTTGTATTCATTTGTTTGCTTAAACTTTTTGATCAATACAAAATGAAATGCAGTTCTGCAGTGACCTTGCATCCTAATTATATAATGAGTTTGGAGTTATGGTTGCTTGCCAGATTTTTTTGAACTCTTGGCTCTGCTCGTGCATCTCCACTACATTCTCACGCTCTCTACCCCCACATCACAAACAATCAGATATTGAACTTGGGCATAGCTCTTGTAGATTCTAACACAACTTTATTAATGTACTCCTATCTTTGATGAGAGACACTGCAAAATGCACTATACTATAGGATTGCTAATTTCCCTGTTCCAAATTTAATCTCCCCGTGTTAGAGCATTGATAGTTGCTTGCGAAGGTTCTTTGTGGATTATGACAATTCCAGTTTTCTACCAATTGCCTGGCATTGACTGTCCTTCATCTATTTGACTGCAGAGGTTGTGACTACAAATTCATATGGGTTTTTCAAACATCTTGGATAAAAATCAAGAATTACATATGTGAATGAGTTTAAATTCTCATGACTTTTGGTACAGTTGCTTTCAAAAGCAGGCCTGCAACTAAAGATCGTCAATAAATTTTTACAGAGCAGCTAAAATGAGAATACTCCTAAGAACAGCTCGAGCTCTTAGACAATGAAGATTATTTTGGTCAAGTTGAAATGGCTGCACCTTTGAAACTGCTGGTATTAAGCTGCTTCCAGCTAGAAAAATATGGTGGTTCTAAATGACAGAAGGTGGTATATCTAGAATATATAGCACAGTACAGGCCCTTCAATGCACAATGTTCTGCCCACCCAATATAAACCCACTCCACCATCAGAATCAGAATTTATTGTCATGAACAAGTCATAAAATTGGGTGTTTTGGAGCAGCATCAAAGTACAAAGATTCATATTATAACCATCTTACAAAATTACTATAAAAATAACAAAAATAATAGGGCAATAAAACCAAGGCAATATCTGTGGTTCATTGATTATTCAGGAATCTGATGGCAGCGGGGAAGAAGCTGTCCTTATGCTGGTCTTTAGGCTCCTCTATCTTTATCCCCAATGGTAGCAGAGTGAAGAGGAAGAGGCCTGGGTGCTGGGGGTCTTTGAGGATAGAGGTTGCTTTTTAAGACATCGCCTTATGTAGATGTCCTTGTTGGAGTGAAGTCTGGTGCCTATGATGTCGCAGGCTGAGTTAACAGCCCTCTAGAATTTATTTTTGTTCAAAGGGTCCCAGGCTGCGATGCAACTAGCTTGAATGCTCTCCACAGTACACCTAAAGAAGTTTATGAGCTTCTTTGGTAACATATCGAACCACCTCAGGCACCTCACAAAGTGAATTGTGATTTCAGAAATGTGGAGGCTCCAGGACAGATTTTCTGAGATGTTGACACCCAGGAATTTGAAGTTCTTGACTCTCTCTACTGCTCAACCCTCGATGAGGACTGGGTTATGTTCCCCTAACGTCCACAATCATCTGCTCGGTTTTGCTGATGTTGAGCGCAAGGTTGTTGTTGTTACACCATTCATCGAGCTATATAACCTTTCAAACTAACCTTTCCCTCCCTCACAGCCCATAACCCACTATTTTTTGTATGCCCATAAGAGACTTTTGAATGTCCCTATTGTATCAGTCTCAACCACTACACCTTGTTGCTATTTCATTATTGACTCAAGATTTGTTGTAGAATCATTCTCCATTCATTTGTGGAAAAGATAAATGAGATTTGTATCTTTAATTTATTTTATTGTATGCAATTTTATTTGTTTAACTTTTATTTTTAAATAATTTTGTAAAAAAAATTTAAAAATTACAAATCAATTTGCAAGTATGAGATATATTAGAAATCTTTTCCAGAGATCTGATACCTTGACCTTTGGACTGGGTCATAGATTCAAACAGCACCGATGCCAGCTGAATCAGCCCACTGGATCTACACTACCCTCAAGCACTAATCCTTCACATATAAATTTATTTTCCCTGCATTTCCAACAACTGCTCCATCTGATTCGACCATTCACCTAATCACTAAACCTGCTGATTTACACATTTTTGGAATTTGAGGAAAATGGAACACCCAGAGAAAATTATCGTGCTCACAGAGAGAACATGCAAACTCCATGCAGAAAACACTGGAAATCAGGATTGAATGTGAGTCACTGGATCTATGAGGAGGCAGCTCTACTTCCTGCAGCCCATTCTTGGCCCTCTAGATCTGGCTGTGACTTGGGCAGTAATGGATCATGGATGACAGACCCGGGGAATGGGCTGAGTCAAATTTGCTTCCACCCATTTGATTCAACAAAGTTCAGATTTATTTTCAGAGTAAATACATGACATCAAATACAACCCAGAAATTCTTTTTTTCTTGCGGGCCAGACAGAATTTCTACTTCTCAGTAGTGCAAATAAACTCCTCAAGAAAAGATGCACATACAAAAGAGAGAAATATAAACAAAGAAAGAAATGTAAACATACATACAGAAAAAATAAATATTGAGTAATAAATGATGTGCAAAGTAAGAGTCCTTAAATGAATCTCTGCTTTTGTTGTTTAGGAGTCTAATTGTGGAGGGGTAGTAACGAGTTGTGGCATCTCTACCATACCTCTTCTATTGGCAGCAGTGAGAATAGAGCATGTCCTGGGTGGTGTGGATCCTTGATGATTGCTGCTGCTCTCTTGTACTCCATGTCAACGTTCTCAATAGTGGGGAGAGTTTTGCCTGTGATTTACTGACCTTTTGCAGGACTTTCCCCTCAGAGAAATTAGAGCCCCCATTCCAGGCCATGGTGCAGCTGATCAACACACTTTCCACTCCGGATCTGTAGAAATATGCCAAGGTTCTGTTGACATACTAACCATCTGTAAACTCCTGAGGAAGTAATGGCACTAATTTGCTTTCTTCATGCTGACATTAGTGCTTTGGATTTAGGAAAGGCCCTCTGAGATAGTGACTCCCAGAAATTTACATTTGCTCACCCTCTCTGATCTCTGGATTGTATTCTTCTGGTTTTCATCTCCCGAAGTCCACAATCAGCTCCCTGGTTTTGATGACATTGAGCACAAGGTTGTTGTTGGTGCCACATTGAGCCATTTTTAATCTCCTCCCTGTATGGTGACTCATTGCCCATCTTTATACAACCCACTACCGTGGTATCATCAACAAATTTGTAGATGGTGTTGTTGTCGTACTGAACCACAGTCATGGGGATATAACGATTAGAGCAAGGGGAAAAGTGTGCAGGCCTGTGGTGTCCCGGTACTGAAGGAGATTGTGGAGGAGATGCTCTTACCAATCCTCACTGAATGGGGTCTGGAGGTGAGCAAATTCAGGATCCAATTACACAATGAATTATTGAGGCCCAGGACTTGGAGTTTGCGGACAGTGTCACATGCTGAGTTGCTGTCAATAAACAGCATCTTGATGTACACATCCTTGTTATTCAGATGTTCTAGGATTTTATAGAGCCTTCATCTCTGGGCTAAATCCAAATAATGTCAGTTGTATTTCTATTTTTATCAAGCATGTAAGTGATGACATTTCATTTGACTATAAATCTACTGAGTAATATTGGGGAGGGAGAGGAAAAAATTTGATAAATAAATTCAGGTAACACACTGTCCTAGAGGAGAATAAGTTTAGAGAAACACTAAAGTTTGCTCGATACTAATTGCGGCACTGCCCGTCTGCTGAATAAAAAGCATGAAAGTTGTTAAAAATTTAACAAATCTATTATCCTTTTCCATTTTACATGTTTTGTGTTTGGTACCATATTTAATAACACATCAAGCCTTTGTCTTGGAATCTCACAAGATAGCAGAGAGCACATTGTCCATTGGGACTGTGCAGAAGAGGAAGAAATGATCTGTTCCTGGATGAGGAGATCATTATATGGTTTGGAGCTGGGTACATAAACAATAGGTTATCCATGTGGTAGGTTGAAGGAGAAGAGACACGGTGGGGGTAGAGGAAGACTAGGGAACATGGGAAGAGGGGAGGTGGTCTGGAATTTGGGAAGAGGAACAATTAGTAATTCAAGCAAATGCCAATGAGATAATCAGTCCAGCTTGGAGATGTAGGCTGTGATCCAAGATTCAGTTTATTGTCATATGCACAACATCTTTGTTTGCTCTGCAAAGGCAACCAAAAAGTCAACAAATGATCCAGCATCATTACTAAAATATGAAAGAGAATTTAAAGAGTTCTTCAGAGACTGAGTAGTCATGAATATTGCCGCCTACACTTCTACAGCCACCTCTGGTGCCCCTGTAACCTCCATAGCTGCATTACATGTTATTCAGCAGGGAAGCACAGTTTGGATCCCCATATCCATATTGTACCTTCTTGACCCTGGTTATAAATCCATGAATTGTTAGGAAGCTGTTGGTACCCAAGGCTTATCAGGAGGCCCCCGCATTGACACAAACCCTGGACCTGATTCATGGTTCCCAGAAGCTGATTATTATCAGTTTGTGAGCTGGTGTGAGGCCTTCGGCTGGAGTCCACCACAACACCACAATTAGCTATTTGCATTCCATGCAGCAATCCAGCAGGACTGACTTGAGTCTCCCGGACTGCTACATTCCTGTGGCTTGGCCCTGGCTGACCTGTTCCACTGCTATGTTTTTTTTCTTCTCTGCAAACTTCCCTTAAAAGTGACCCTCCCCCCCCCCCCCTTCTTCGAGGTGCTCTGCTCCCCGGCGTGTATCCACAATATCCTCAGCACCTGCATATACTGATATAGGGCTGCTGACTGTAGTCTCCGCCATCTTGGATATGGACCTCCAATGATCTCAGTGGGAAAAAAACTGCTGCTGGCCCAATTATCTCCCGGCTCTTAAATGAACAGGGGATCATTTGGTGGGAAGACCAGGCAGTAGGGCACTGCGGTGAAGCGCAGAAAAGCCATGATCCTCCTCTTTCCCCAGAGCCGCATCGCCATCTTGTCAAAAGCCACAAATAGAGAATAATAGAATAGCTAATTAAGACCAAAATTGTGCACATGCTGCTTGTTGTTCTTGAATAATCAATAATATTTGATCAATAATATTTTGTCCACATGACATCAGAATGAGTATTCTTGAACTCCATTTAAACATTAGTGTATATGCCTAGTATCTACCCAAGACCCAAAATTTGGAAGTGGGTCTAAATCAGTGTTCCTGACCAGATTCTGTAATTGGATTCTTAAATTGATTGAATAGCACAAAAAATGCATGCACTTCAGAATAGAATTTTGAGACTCTGTTCTTTCTTATTCAATTTAACTTTCATAATTTTCAACTCTCAGGGAAATTGCATATTCACCATTTGATAGTATGTTTTGAAGAGATGACAAAGAAGTTAGACAAGGGCAAGATAGTTGATGTTGTATGGATTTTAGTAAAAGTGCTCAACTTTACTCCCACACAGTAGGTTGGCACGGAAGTTTGGAACACACTGAATAGGAGGCCAACTCGGCAACTGGATGAAAAAAATTGCTGAGTGAATGTAGAGGGCTAGTTTTTTTTTAGACTGGAGGACCTTGGCTAGCAGAGTGCCTCAGGGTTTGGTACCAGGACCCTTGCTTTTTCTGATGTCCATAAATTATAGATAATGATATTTGTGTGGTTTGGTAAGTTGGATGATGACATGAAAATATGTGCTACGGTGGACAGTGAAGTAGGTTACCTGGATTTGCAATTGGATGTAGATTAGATTGCTGACTGGTCGAAGGAGTGGTAGATGCAGTTCAACCCAGAAGTGTGAGGTGCTGCAGTAGGGAAAATTGAACAAGGGCAGGACATGCTCTACTCCTAAAAAGTGTTACAGAGCAGAGGGACCTAGGGGTGTAGGTACATAGATCTTTAAAGATGCCAACATAGGTAGACAGAGTTGTGATGAGAGAGTTTGGAGTGCTTCCCGTCATTGGTCAGGGCATTGAATGCAAATGTTGGTAAGATACACAAGACATTGGTGAGGCCACATTTGGAATATTGTGTCCAGTTTTGGTTACCTGCAAGAGCATATTATAGAGTCAGAAAGGGTGCAGTAAGGCTTTACAAAGTTGTTGGCAGGATCAGGGAAGTTGTGTTACCATGAGACACTGGCCTGTTTTCCTTTAAAAAGGTTGAGGGGGATCTGATTAAGATCTATGAAATCAGGAGGAGCATAGATGAGGCGAATTGTGACAATTCTTTCCAAGATCGGAGAGTCTAAGACAAGCATGTGACAAGTTAAATTACACAAACTCATTACTGTTCAATGTTCTAACAATTTACCTTGTGTCACTTCACATTACTTCAGGCCTGCTAATTATGATTCACTTCGATCAGAAAGTTGTGTATTTATGGTAAATATAATTTCAAAACATTTTCACTTAAGTTTTGGCTGATACAATGGTGCAATACTCCAGACAATGCTTAATGAACAGGATAAGTTCCCTGGAATGAGAATACATAGAATGGGCATTAAAAGGGATAATTGATACAGTAATTCATATAGATGCATTACTGCTATGTCAGAAATTTGGCATGATCCCCTACTATTAGCATTTTTAAAACAATGATTCGTTTAAGGCTCGGTGTGGAGAGGCTGCCTGTGAGGGCTGGTGTTGGGCAGGCCAGGAAAAAAACCATCCATTCACTTCCCTCATTAGTCTGTCAACATGTGCAGCAGGTGCTGTTGGTCCTCGACAAAGGCCCATACCCACCGTGCTTGTCAAATTACAATCCTGTGCCCTGCATCTCCATGCTAAGCAACCACGTTGCTGACCCCATCCTGCCAAACACTAGCCCTTGTTGGTATTTTCTCCACAACAAGCCTCTCCAGCATGAGTGCCACGGTGTATTTGCATCAGAATTCCAGGCACAGCAGCATGTATCACACTGCCATGGCAGACACCATTTGAGATGTTAAACTGAAACCCATTGACCCTGTTCAATTTCGAGTGAGATATATCTGTGACCATGGACAAAGGGTCAGTAAGTTTTCAGATGACATGAAGGTTGGAGGAATTGTGCATGGAGATGAAGGTTGTCGAAGGTTACAAAAAGACAGTATGCAGAGAAAAGTGGCAGATGGATTTCAATCCAGATAAGAGTGATGTGATGCATTTTGGAAGGTTAATGGTCGGTTACTTAAGAGTGTGGATGAACAGAGGGATCTTGGGGTTCAAATCCATACATCCCTCAAGGTCACCGCACAGGTTGATAGGATAGTTAAGAAGGCCTATGGGATGCTGGGATTCATTAATAGGAGAATTGAATTCAGGAGTAGAGAGGTCATTTTGAACTCTACAAATCTCTGGTAAGACCACACTTAGAGTATTGTGTTCATTATAGAAAGGATATGGAAGCTATCGAGAGGGTTCAGAGGATATTTACCAGGATGCTGCCTGGATTGGGAAAAAAGTCTTATGAGGCAAGGTCAGCAGAGCTGGGACTTTTATTTTTGGAGCGAAGAAGGATGAGAGGAGACTTTATCGAGGTCTACAAGATTATGAGAGGCATAGATAGGGTGGACAGACAGTACCTGTTTCCCAGTGCAAGATCTGCAAACACCAGAGGACATGTGTACAAAGTTAAAGAAGGGAAGTTTAGGTGTAACATCAGGGGCAAGTTTTTTTCCCCCCACACAGATTTGTGGGTACCTGGAATGCCTTGCCAGGGATGGTGATGGAGGCTGAAACATTGGGGGCATTTAAGAGACTCTTAGACAGACCCATGGATTAAAGAAAAATAGAGGGTTATGGAGTAGGGAGGGTTTAATACTTTAAGGAATATATGAGTTAGTACAACAACAAGGGCCTGTACTGTATTGTTCTATTGTTAATAAATCAATATTCTGTGGAAAGAGAAAGTGGTGTACTATTGTCCTGAGGTATTATTCCACCGACTACCACTAGATTATCGTAGCTCTTCCAGATTATGAGAAGGAGGAGAGATGATCATAGTTGTGTTACATATTTTATTCAAATAAGGGCAGTGACTCTGGAGAATCTGTTAGTTAGATGAATCTAATATTTGTACTTGGACCAAGTTTTGCACTTAAGGTTTCTATTCATTTTGGTACTGTTAACATTTTGTTTTTGACCTGGTAAGCCTCATTTCAACAGTATGTTATTGGCTCTCATGCTGTCATTAATTAATTCGGTGTTGTCCTTGGCTCCATGGTAGCATGTTCATTTCAGATTCAGAAGATTGTAGGTTTGATACTGACTAGGCTGATATTAGTCTATCATGGAGGGGGTGCTGCTCTGTTGGAGATGCCACCTTTTGGACGAGATGTTAAACTGAGAACCCATCCACTATCCTGTTCATTGTTTATGTCAACCACGATCTAATCTCCTTTTCATGCTGTGCACTGATTAGCATGTCTAATTAGGCTAACAATGACTTTCTAATCATGACTTTCTCTTGAGAATATAGCAATAACTTCCCTGCTTTTAAATTCTATCTATCTAGAATTAAAATCCAGGGCTTGCTTTGTTTTTTTTTGCTCAGCTGTGGCACAGGTTTTATTCATGGGTATGGTTTCCTCATCAATCCAGATTTACCTCTGAATACTGTGACTGCTACACTCTTCCTCTCAAGATGCACTGCATGTATCAAGGTACAAATGACTCTTCTACAAGAGTATGCATGTCCTCCTTATTTTTGAATGTCCCCCCACAAAATGAGATTACTTGCAAATTTAGAAATTACAGTAAAATCCTCATTATCAAGAATTCAAGCAACTGGCAAAAAAATAGGCAAATACACTTATCCAGCATCTACCAATTCCCATAGGTGCTGGATACTGGGGTGGGGGGATGGTGTTACCAAATATAATGATTTTTATCTTCCCCCATTCAATTTAGTTAAGGAACAAAAGTCGCAGAGAGACGCAACATAAGAAATGGGTCTTTCAGCTCACAGGTTTAACAGGAAAGTCTGCAGATACTGGGATGGAATACAATACAGGAAAGTGCTGAAGAAACTCAGCAGGTCATGCAACATCCATAGGAAGTAAAGGGCAACCAATGGTTCAGTCCTGGGCCCTTCAGCCCATTAAGACCATGCTGACCATCAACCACTCATTCACAACAATCTAACTTGGTAGCTTTACCAAAGCAGGTAGTGCTGTGCCCAAGCTCCGGAGACCTGGTGGTGTCAGAGTGAAGTTTCCATGTCTCCCACCAACCATCCAGGTTTTTCTCAGGCACTTCTGTTTTCTCTCATATTCTAGAGACATTAGCTGGTACAGCAGATGGCTCATAAACCCACAAGTTGGAGAATTGGGGTGTGTTAATGGGCAATAGCAGTTCACAAATTGTTAAAAAAGTCTCCTTTTGAAATGCTTTGATGAAAATCATAGCATTGTTTGCCAAGAGCTAGCTACCTTTTGACAAATTGCAGGACACTTAGTTGAAGCCAGCTTGTCTTTTTGGTAGATTATTAGATAATAGATGTTCAAATTACTCCTAAAAGTTGGTTGTTTTGGCCAGAATTATATCCATTATGTTTTGTTCAAGTAAGTAAACTAATTAAAATGTTTCAGTCATTGTCAACTATTTTCATTGTTTTTATTTTTAAATGGGCTAAGGCTTAAATCACAATTGTCATCAGATTCAACTGGATCACGAGCTGTAAACATACAAAATACTTCAAATAAACTGCTTCATTAATCAAACGAACTGTAATGATGCCAAATGGGCAGTTGAGCTACTTGTGAAGATTGTGGGGGTAGGAAAGCAGAACATATTAGATTTTCGTTGTATATAATTTAATGCTAGTTTGAAATTTAAACTGAAAATCCTTTATTTCTCACCCTGAACACCCAGGATGGGGGGAAAAAATAGAAATAAACGGACGGCTAGTTTTCAAATCTCGCAGTCTCCAGCAACCATCTTATCCAGCATCTACCAATCCCCATAGGTGCTGGATACTGGGATTTTTACTGTATATAACTTTATTCATTATTCTTATCTTCCCCTTTCTCCCCCCCCCCCCCCCACTTCCCAATCAAACTAATTAAGGAACCAAAGTCACCGAGATACAACAATAATAATCAAGTCTTTCAGCCTACAGGTTTAACAAGAAAATCTGCAGATGCTGGGATCAAATACAGAAGGTGAGGGTGGAGGAAATGCGAATACAGAAGATCTATATTAATCCATTAATCGTCAGTTTAAAATTAACAAATTGCCTTTGGGACTGTACAGCTGTAGTTATGAAATATAAAAATGTTAATCCCATAAACTGTTGGAAGGTTCCAATAAAGATGAAAATAAGGCAAATTTCAATTCCTGCAAGAAAGAAAAATAACTAAAGCATTCATGAACCCAAAGTTGACATTTTGTGACCACAAAATATTTTTTTCATTGGTTTGATATGGATATATTTTGTAATTGTTACAATGTACATGAAGTGTTATTAAAAATTAGCTTAGTTAATAAAGATCAGGCTGACCTACTGGAAATTAGCGATAAGGGCTAATTAACTTGGGTGTCACATTTTTTATAATTAAAATAGGCTTTCAGTAATTTCCCTATGGACTACATAGTGTTTGCTCTCTCTAACATTTGCTTATGTGGTAAGTTCATGGGAAGAACCTCCTACTGGTAAAATGCTGCCATTGTTCCATTCTAACTTGATCTATGTACTGTTTTACTTGGTGAACTTATGTATGGGTCAATTTGCTAGATGGCATGAAAAACTTTATTTCGATTGTATCTGCTACACATGACAATCTTGAATTTCAAATTTCTGATTTTTGCTTCAAATAGAGGAGGAAAAAATAACAGTACTACAACTCACCTTTTCCAGGACAGAGAAAATAAAAATATGTGTTCCTTCACCGGCAAAGTGAAATCATGGAGGTTGTTGACATCTGCATCTTGGGACTAATACTGCGTACTTTATAAATGATGCTGAGTTCTGCAAATCCTTCCACATGTTGGTGGATTTAGCATGCTGTTTGTACTTTTAAGTCTGAATCTATAAAGACATTTAACTTTTCCCTTCAGGTCTTCGCATGCTAAAACAAAGGCAGAAGCAGCAGATCAGGCGTCTCATGCTGCAAGCAATGAATCCAGTATTGCAAGGGCAGTCGCGAAGGAGCTATCTCCAACTTTTTACCAACCAGGTACATTTTACAATTTAAAATTACCAGTATATGAAGATTTTGATTAAAAAATGAATAGATTCTCCCAAAGAATGGGAGACATTTGAACAAATTCTGAGTAAGTTAGCTATAATTTTGTGGATCTAATTTCCTATTCTTAGTGTGGCATCTCAAGTTCCTTTTTATAGATTGTGCTTCATTTCTACAGTAGTCAATTCAACAAGCTGTTTTCTCCCAGTGAATTACTGATTACATCAAGTTACAATAGGAATTTTAAATGTGTGCCAAATTCAATTTAGAATTAATAGATCTGCTTGGCATAGAATGGGATAGATCTACTTCAATGAAAGATTTTAATGGAGTTTTCATGGATATGCACAGATGAGTGCATATTTGTGGGGAAGGCTGATGCTAGTGAGATGATCGAGGAAGAAGAGCTACAGCTGAATACATTTTTGCTGATGAATTAGGAATAATGGTTTTCCTGACTCGAATGATATCTTGTGCTTTTCCACCGTTTCCTGAAATTGGTGAGACTGTTTGGCCCTGGAAATGTTTGGGAGTGGGTCATGAAGGGTAGAACATTGACTAAAAGTCAGGGTCTTATTTTATACAGGTAAGCTTATTGAATTTGGAAAATAAGTGTCAAAATCTGGTGAGTATTGGGCTCAGTTTTGATCACCCAGCTATAGGAAAGAGATTGTAAAGCTGGAAAGGGTGCAGAAAGGTTTCACAAGAATGTCGTTAGGATTGGTCAGCTTGAATTATAAGGAGAAGTTAAATAGACGGACTTTTCACCCTGGAGCTTGAGAGGTTAAGGAAGAGCCTTGCAAAAGGTTTATAAATCATGAAGGGCTTAAAGAAGATTTTAAAAAAATATCTTAACCACCTTCTCCTAGAACTGGTGAATCTAAAACCAGAAGGGACGGATTTAAGGTGGGGGAAGAGGGTAAAGATTTAAAAGGCTGAGGGATACCTTCGCTCAAAGCATGGTGAATATAGGAAATGAATTGCTAGAGGAAATGGCAGAAGTGAGGAAAATCGTAGTTCAAAAGACACTTCATTATTTTATAGGAGAGGTTTGGACAGATATGGGAATTCAGGCAAATAAAACTAGCTTGGTTGGATGAATGTTAGGCTGAAGGGCCTGCTTCCAGATTCTAAAATACATTGCCAACTTGCTCACAAGCATCTAATAAAAAAACATTTTCCTCATGAATCCAGAACTTATTGCTTGCTTTTATATGCGGAAATTCCTACGGTACAAGAATTGCGACCTACATGAATTTATAAATACCACAAGACATAGGCAAAATAGCCTAATTCTGTCCCTATCAGAATCTGCTCCACCATTTGAATCATGGGTGTGTGGAGCTGGCCACAGCCAAGAAAGACACAGCCACCACATTGAATGTCAAAAATGACTTTTATTCGAATTCAGCACGTGCCCCTTTAATGGCAGCTTGAGCTCAGTCACTGCATGCATGGTGATGTCATAATCGCTGCCCCAGGCGCGTGCTGGGCAGGAGACTTGAGGCAAGGAGAAACCCTGACGGCGCCATCTTTCCGTGGCTGCCCCGCCACGTGTCGTTACACGCGGGGCTGGTCCGCCATGAGAGAGTGCGCCACCACACAACCACCTCCCAGAACCGGCTATGCGTCCCGCCACTTGGGCGGGTAGCCCTGGCATTTGGGCATGGCCATTTGCACCAGCCGTGATAAGTCCAAGTGTGCTGCCTTCAAACGGTCCACGGTGAAAAGTAAGTTTATTTCCCCCCCATGTCCAAATTGTTACATGCAGGGTTGGTTCGCCATGAGAGAGTGCGTTGCCACAGATGATGTATTTTTCCTCTCAACCATTCTCCTGCCTCTCCTCATATCCTTTGATCCACTTTCTAATTAAGAACCGATCAACCTCCACTTTAAATATACTCAGTAACTTGGCCTCCACAAAAGTCTGTGGCAATGGATTCCACAGATTCACAACCCTCAAGCTAAAGAAATACCCTCATCTTTTTTATGTTCTTTTATTCTGAGGCTGTACCCTCTGGCCCTAGACTCACCTATTACTGGAAGCATCTTCTCCATGTCCACTCTACCAAGCCCTTTCAATATTCAGCAAGTTTCAATGAGATTCCCCTCCCCGCCCCCATCCTTCTAAATTCCAGCAGTGCAGGCCCAGAGCTGTCAAGTGCTTCTCGTACGTTAACCAGGATCATTCTTTTAAACCTCCTCTAGCCCTCTCCAATGCCAGCCAATCCTTTGTTAGATATGGGGTCTAAAACTACTCACAATACTCCTAATGTGGTCTGGCCTTACACAGCCTCAGCATTACATCCTTGCTTTCATATTCTAGTCCTGTCAAAATGAATGCTAATATTGCATTTGCCTACCTTGCTACTGAGTCAAATTGCAAGTTAACCTTTAGGGAATCCTACACTTGGACTCCCAAAACCTTTTGGAACTCAGCTTTATGAATTCTTTCCCCATTTAGAAACAGTCTATGTCTTTATTACTTCTACGAAAGTGTCTATTCTCCCAACCTGTCCTAGTCCCTCTACAGACTCCCTGCTTCTTCAACACTATCTGGTTTGTATCATCTGCAAACTTAACCACAAAGCCCTCAATTCAGTCATCCAAATCATTAAGCCTCCCATCTGGTTTAGCAGCCTTGTTTTCAGCCTTTTATCAAAAGCTTTTTGAAAATCCAGGTAAACAACATCCACTTATTCTCCCTGTCTTATTTGTATTAATATACAAGTAGTAATATGTAGGCACAAAACCTTTTATATAAAAAAAAACTGTCACTTCTCCTGAGGAAATATTGGTGGGTTCTCCCACAAACTCTTCCTCTTCTTTCCACCCCTCCACCATCATTGCCTTTATGAAATAAAACCAATTGTGGATAGTTTTTTATCATACATTTTCAGCTTTTGACCAAAGCCATTCTGAGACATTAGGCTGGATTGCATATGACATATGTTGAGTCTCCATATAAACTCTGTGGCAGCACTACTTAATGCAGCCTGGCAAGCCTCATTGAGCTGGGGAACTGCTGTTCTCGACATGTTCTTTAAAGGGTGAAAAACTACAGCATGCTGTTGTGCAGAGGGACTTGGGAGTGCTTGTGCATGAATCGCAAAAAGTTAGGTTGCAGGTACAGCAAGTTATTAAGAAGGCAAATGGAATGTTGGCCTTCATCGCTGGAGGAATTGAATTCAGGAGTAGGGAGGTAATGTTGCAACTGTATAAGGTACTGGTGAGACTGCACCTGGAGTACTGTGTCCAGTTCTGGTCTCCATATTTGAGGAAGAATATACTGGCTTTGGAGACGGTCCAGAGGAGGTTTACTAGGTTGATCCCTGGGATGAAGGGGTTGACTCATGATGAAAGATTAAATCATCTAGGATTGTATTCGCTTGAGTCCAGAAGAATGAGAGGAGATCTTATAGAAACATATAGGATTATGAAGGTATGGATAGGATAGATGGAGGAAGGTTTTTTGAGCTGGCCGGGGAAACTAAAACGAGAGGACACAGTCTCAAAATTCGGGGGAGTAGATTTAGGACAGAGATGAGGAAAAATAGTTTTTTCCCAGAGAGTAGTGAATGTTTGGAATTCTCTAACCAGGGAAGTGGTTGAGGCTGCCTCATTAAACATATTTAAAATTCGGTTAGATAAATTTTTACATGATAGAGGAATTAGGGGATATGGGGAGAAGGTAGGTAGGTGGAGTTAGGTCATAAATTAGATCAGCCATGATCCTATTGAATGGCGGAGCAGGCTCGATGGGCCATTTTTGGCCTACTCCTGTTCCTACATCCTATGTCCTATGAAATGAAGTAGTCAAGGAGCAACTGGATCCTGAAGCCCAGCCCTGAACTCTTATCAAAGGACTCTGTAACAAAGGCTCATTTTAAATGTCTTTATAATTAAGATATCCAGAAAATTGAAAGAGTGCAGAGAAGATTTACAGTGATGTTTGCAGAACTTTATAAACTGAGTTATAGGGAAAGGTTAAGCAGGTTAGGATTTTGAAGAGAATGAGAGGCTATTTGATAGATGTTGACAAAATGATGATGGGGACAGATGGAGTAAATGAAAGCAGGCTTTTTCACCAAGGATGGGTGAGACAAGAACGAGGTTATGGGTTAAGGATGGAAGGGGAAAGATTGAATGGGAACATTAGAGTGAACTTCACACAGAGAGTGGTAAGAGTATGGAATGAACTGCCAGCTGAAGTGGTGAATGAGGACTCCATTTTCACATTTAAGAAAAATTTGGATAGGTACTTGGATGGGAGGGGGAACAGAAGGCTATGGTTTGGATGCAGCTCTCTGGGACTAGGCACAATAATAGTTTGGCACAGACTTGATTGGCCTTGATTGTTTCTGTGCTGTAGTGATCTATGATTCTAGAGGCACTTATTTGCAGTTGAAACAAGTCTGCGTAATTACAATTGAACATTTTAAAACTTAAAATGCTTAATTAAAATTAATTGAAATAAAAAACATATCTTTTCAGTTTAGCAATGCTTTCTAATAAAAGAGGTTATGTTAGATGTACTTTTAGTTGACCTCACACACAGCAGAAAAGTACTGCACCTCAGTGGTTGCCTTCGTCCATCCAGAGGTATTGCCCAAGCATTTTGTTTGAAAAGTGGTGTTGGGAAAAACTACAGAGCAGACAGTTTTTGGAGACCATGGTCAGTCACTCTGATAAATCTGGATTTAATAGGGAAATGAGAACTTGTTAAAGGCAAAACCTATCTAATTTAAGAGTTTTAGTTTGGTAACTGAGAGGATAGTTGATGGAATTGCAGTTGTTAGGATATAAAAAGACTTCCGAAAAATGTTTGACAAAGTGACTGTCTTCAAGATGGGATCATCACACTGGGGTCAAGTGCAATGCACAAACGTGCTGGAGAAACTCAACAGGTCACACAGCGTCCATAAGAAGTAAAAGGCACTTATCGAAGGGCCCAGGCCGAAAACGTTGCTTTCCCCTTTACTTCCTTTGGCTGTTGCTTGGCCCGAGTTTCTCCAGCACATTTGTGTATTTTGCACGCTGAAGCAATGATATCTGCTCTGCCCTGGAGGCACCCCACTGTGCTCAGCTGAGTGAGTCTCAAGATTCATCTTGATTCGTGGCCTTGCTATGAGAGAAACATTGCCATCATTACTACTGGTGAGAGAAGGAAGAAAGACTATACTTCTCGGCTCTCCTGCTCTTTCTGACTGAATGTGAGGAATTGATTCAAGTGACATACCCTTGGAATTATTTTTAATATAATCTACAAGTAGAAATATAAATAATACAATCCATTTCAATGCATAAAAGATACCAAGTTGTACAGTATGAAAATAGACAGTAAATGACAGTCTTTAGCCAACTTGCTCCATTTTCAGCAATCACTGAAATGAGGTTATTTTGTTTAATCCAATTTGGATCATTTTCACATTGACTGCATGATTTATGACTAACAAACACGTCAATCCATTTGAAATGGAACTGCCTTTGCACTCCTTGCCAGTTTTGGGCTCCATGTCAGTTGATAGGGAACTCTGACATGACTAAAGCTTGTGATTAATTTCTGTGCCTACTCAATTAAAAATAATCGCATGTCCACGGCTTGTTCAGGAGAGGGCCTCCCAACGTGTTCCCTACCAGTCAATTATGACAAATGTGATTATTTCAAGGTAGAAAGATTGTCACAGTGATTTTTCTTTTAAATGTTGGATAAAATTTGTTTCCAGTTGTTGAAGAGGTGCTCTGCAGGATGCTGCACCACTTTTGTGTACAGGGATGAGGATACCATGTGATTTGTGTAGCAGAACTGGCCTGGTCCTCAAGTGAATGGTGGAGAACAGATGACTGAAGAATGCCTCCCTCCACTGAGGGGGTGGGGAGCACTCAGACTGAAAGCAGCTTTAACTCTGAAAAGATCCCAGGAAAAAGACTGGTAACTCCTGCACTTGATGCTTGCCATGAATAACTGGGTGCCTTCCTGAAGGCAGTGCCTAGGGCCAATGTATACCATTTGGAAGAATGTTTTACAGGTATCTCTGTACAAACTGAATTTCAAGGTAGAGAGATGCTACATGGGTAGAGACAAACAGCAATGACTGACTACCCTCATTTGGATGATTCAGAACTGCAACAAAGACCATGTTTTCTCTTGCCCCAGAAGAAATTCACCAATATTCTCTGCACATTAGTGACAAAATCAGAGGGAAGAACCTAAGTGAACCAACGGTAGCATCAAGGACAATTTCTTTCCTGCTGTGTTTGGACTCATTTACAAACCTTACTCATTAATAAAAAAATGTCTTTACTCTGTTCTAACTTTTCTCTTTATGGACTCTGCTAAGGTTGTTTGGTCACTTTGGTTCTCTACATCTACACTGAGTTAAACCTTGTGCATGTAGCGTGGTAAATGAGTGAGAGAAATCAGGAGAAAGGAGAGCAGAGTTGAGATTTAATATCAATTAATTTAAATGTATTCCAATTAACCATCTATTTTATTTTTTTAATAGCTTCCAGGTGCTCTAATGTTTGTGCATGCTATTGAAGTCTTCCTGTGAGTGTTGCCTACAGCTTGTCCTGAGATAGCTTCAACACTGCACCTCATTTATTCTGGGCAGGATTGCTCAGAATGCTTTCTTTTAGGGCCAAGAGCTCATAACCAATGAATTCCATGCTCAGGTTTATGATATTAAACACCCAGGTACATTGAAAAAGTTCATTTGTGAACCATCCAGCTAGTCAACATATACAGCTGATGCTTGCCATGGACAACTGTGTGTTTTTCTGAGGGCAGCACCCAGGGACATTTGGGAGGATACTGTATAAGTAGATATTTTTTATAAATAACCATATAACAATTACATTACAGAAACAGGCAACTTGGCCCTTCTAGTCCACTGACCTACACTCAGTCCATAACCCTCCATTCCTTTCCGGTCCATATATGTATCTAAGTTCTCCAAAAATGCTAATATTGAGCCTGCCTCCGCCACTTCATCTGGAAGCTCGTTCCACACACCCACCACTCTCTGAGTAAAGACAAAGGTAAAAGATAAAATAAGGTAAAGGTTCCATTATTGTCATGTAATGCTACATTTGTTTAACTTTGTCTATCGTAAGGAAGACAGAGTTGTCACTTTGTCCAGCACCCTCATAGAAATGAGGCCCCAACGAGGAATGAACTCACAACCCATGGTTTACAAGGCCAGTGCTCTAACCACTGAGCTATTGGAGTAAAGAAGTCCCCCCGCAAATCTCTCCATGTCAACTCTATCTATACCCCTAATAATTTTAAATACCTCAATCTAATCCTCTCTCAACCTTCTACGTTCCAAAGAATAAAGATCTAACTTATTTAACCTTTCCCTGTAACTTAGACCCTATAACCCTGGCAACATTCTAGTAAATCTTCTTTATACTCTCTCCAATTTGTTGATATCTTTCCTATTCCTTGGTGACCAAAACTGTACACCAAATTTGGCCTCGTCAATGAGCTCCTATACTAAATACTCTGATTTATAAAGGCCACATACCATAAGCTTTCTTCACCACTCTATCCACATGTGACTTCACCAATTTCAACTGGGGCAAGAAAAAATATTGTCTTTGTTGCACTTCTGAGTCACTCAAATGAGGTAGTCAGTTGCTGATGTGCGTCTGTACCATCTCTCTACCTTCTGATTGGATAAAGATATCTATTTGTAAAGCATCCTCCCAAATGGCCCTGGGCGCTGCCCTCAAGAAGACACACACCTCTTCATGGCAAGCATCAGCTGTATTATGTATGCGTTGACTAGCTGGATGGCTCACAAATGAACTTCCTCAATGGACCTGATCAATCAAGTTATTTACAGTGTCTTCATTTAATTATATTAATGTACATCTTTTCAAAATTTTAAAAACATTTTAAAAATTTCCTCATTTTAAAATTGTCAGGGAATATTTACAAATATTCAACTAATTTGACAACTTTGGAAGCTTGTTCAATCTGGGATTCCACTTTCCAAACAATTGTATGAAGCCACATATGGAAGGGTATACACTGAATATGCCTGGGATTGTCTGATCTTGGAAACTAAGCAGTACTTGGAGGGGATCACCAGGTGCTGTATGCTTCTGTGAGGGGTGCTGGACAAAGTGCCGATTCTCTGTCTGCTTTAAGGTAGACAAAAGGGAAAGAATTTCATTCTAAATGTAGTATTACATGACAACAATGGAACCTTTACCTTTAACATTCTGTTCTCAAAGCATAATCTTTTTTTGAGGTGATCGTCAACAGGTTTGATAAAAATAGATTTAAAAGCCTTCTGATTGGCTTGGTCCTATTGGGAAGAGTGATAATAAAATGTTACATTGCTTTGGGAATGACCTTGAGCCTGAAATTAAAGCCTTGGATTTAAGTCAAGTTAATGTAAGGAAAATGTTTTCTAAGTGTGGTAAAATTAATGAACGTAGATGAAAAATGCTGTGTAATTGTTAGAAGAATGTACATTTTGTTGGGATTGATTAATTCATGATTGAACAAAGTTAAGGGTAGTATTAGCTTAAAAAAAGGGTTGTAAATGTGATCAGGAAAACAGTAAGACTGGAAAATCAGGAGAGTTTTTGGAACAGGCAGTGAATAACCAAAAATTAGCAAAGGTAAAGAAAAGTGAATTTGAAAACGTATGCAGGAAAACTAAACAGAAGTAATTATAATGAAGCAATAAAGCCCAAATGAGTGAAGAACTGAAAATTGATTGGGGTTAGTAAAGGGCAGTTATTGGAAATAAATTGCCACAAATCTCTTAAATCTGATGTCTTGGTGTTCTAAATGGAGCCAGTGCAAAGATAGTATATGTATGAGCAGTGATCCTTTAGGATTTCTTGCATTGTAATTGATGGCAACAAATTGGATGTAGCAAGTGTACTACTTGACTTCAAGAAAGGATTATTAGGGACTAATTAGCTTGGTAGAGTTGATAGGGAAAAACATGGTAATAGAGAACTTAGAAATTATAATTAAGTAGAGTCATCTTAATTTTATTAAATGGAATTAGTTTTACAAATCTAATGATATTTCATGAGGTGTAACCAAAAGGGTAGGTAAAATTGTATATCTGTAAGTGGCTATCATTGGACACCTCTGGAAGAACCTGGTATTTCCAGTGCAGAATAGATTTGCATGCCTGCCAAATAAACAAACCGATCTTTGGGACCATGCTACCAACAGTAAATGTACCCAATGGGACCATGAACTCACACTCCAGGCCCTGAATTCAGTCCTAATTCTGGAATCAACTGGCTTGGAGCGATGTCCAGGGCTTAGACAATGAGGCAGAAAGAAAAATGCTATGCATCAATGTTTTATACATTTCTGATATGGGTGCCTCGCCAATAATAACCCTAGGTAATTTAAACAAGCCAATGGCAAGGTGTGCACTAATGTGTGGCTGGAGTCCAACATTGATTGACAGGTGATGTGACTTCCGAATAAGTTTCAGTCAGGGAGGACACGTGACCACCCGCAATCCACAGTATTCCAGACAGGCCACGTGTTTCCCCATAATCCACATATAACAAGCGGACAAGCGGACAGTGAAGAAGGCTTTCATAGATTGCAGAGGTATCTAAACCAGCTTGGAAAATGGGCTGCAAAATGGCAGATGGAATTTAATGGAATCAAGTGTGAGGATTTGGATTTTGGGAGGAAAAACCAAGGTAGGACATACATGATAATTGGTAGGGCACTGAAGAATTCAGTAGAACAGAGGGATCTGAGAATACAGATATATAATTCCCTGAAAGTGATCCTACAGATATATAGAGTTGTAATGAAAGCTTGCAAATTGCCTTCATAAATCAAAGTATAAACTAGAGGAGTAGGGATGTTTGGTAAAGTAAGGCCAAATTTGGAGTATTGTGTGTAATCTTTGGTCACATAACTACAGGAAGATATCAATAAGATTGAAAGAGTGCTGAACTTTACAAGAATGTAGCCGTGACTTGAGGAACTGACTTACAGTGAAAGGTTAAACAAGTTAGGACATTATTCCATATAGTGTGGTAGAATGAGGAGAGATTTGATAGAAGTATACAAAATTATGAGGGGTATAGATAGAGTAAATGCAAGTAGGCTTTTTACACTGAGATTATGTGAGATACAAACCATAGAACATGGGTAGAGGGTAAAAGGGGAAAGTTTAAGGGAGAACTTCACACAGTAGTAGAAGTACGGAATAAGCTGGCATCTGAAATAAAATGAAATTAACATTTAAGAAACATTTGGTAACAGGTACATGGATGGGATGGGTAATGGAGGGATAATGAACTGGGTGCAGGCCAGAGGGACTAGGTAAAATAATAGTGTGGCACAGATGAGAAGAACTGAGGGACCTTGTTTCGATGCTGCAATGTTCTGATTCTGTGGTTCTAAACTCTTTGATCTGCCTCCATTATTGATCCCCACCATTTTAAACTACCAGCCTCATTATTAACCCTCCCTCATCCCAATCAACCACTCATTATAAACATTGAATCTACCGGTTCTGATTTTAAATCATGTCATTCAAAAGTATAGAAAAAGTTGCAAACAAGACGAGTTTTAAAGATCATGTCACTGCGAGATTGGAAATTGGTATAGCATTGCAAACCTATGAGTTTATGCATGAACAGCTGGATTTTGTATGAGCAGTGGATTATAATAAAAGCATGTGAGGCCAGCTAATGGAGTATTGGAGTTGGTTGTTCCTGTAATATGGCCAGTATTGGCAGGTATTATTTACAGTGCTCTCCATAATGTTTGGGATAAAGACTTTTTTCTCCTTCTTGGCCTCTGTGCTCCAGTTTTAAATTTGTAATCAAACAATTCACAGTGAGTGATTAAAGTGTACATTTCAGATTTTATTAAAGGTTATTTGTATAATTTTGGTTTGACCATGTAGAAATTACAGCACTTCTTCCACTTTGATTTTTTTAAATAACGGGTGACATTCAGGTTCTTTCATGGAAATGAAAAGTATATTAGAGATTCATAACTATGCTGATGTGCAAGAATCCATATGTTAAAGTTGTGCTGAATGGCCCACAATAATTGATCTTTTTCAGGTCCAGAATATCAAAAGAGAAAACTGCTGCAGGAGTTGATAGAGAATGGGGATAATGTGGAAAACACAGACCAAGAGCCGCCATCAATAGAAGAGCCTCCACCTACTCCACCAGGGAGTCCTGGAATTCATGAAAAGGCCACAACTCCACGTGAGTCATCTCCTGCTGTCACCCCTTCACCGAGTCCAGTGGAAACACCACCAGAAGTCCGGAAGGTTAGACATTCAAACCTTAAGATGGAGGGCTCCAGCCACTTGAGTCCAGGCAAATGGATTGGGGAGCAAAATAAAAGCAGAAGCCTTATAAGTAGCCGATCCAACAGTCAACCTGCAACACCCTCTGATTTATTGATCGTGCAGACTGAGAACAAATCGGTTGCCAGCAGTCGAAATCTATCGAGGAGCTCTAGCCACCAAAGTAACAAAAGGACACCAACCAACATGGAGGAACTATTGCAAAACAACTGCGATTTGGACATAAAACCTTTGGAAAGGATTGAAAGTAAACAGAGCACAAATCAAAAGAGCAAACCAAAACAACCTATCCCACCCAAAACCAATGCTCAGGTCCATGAAAGTTATCACAGCTATGCTGTACGGCCACAAGTAGGTCCCCCTCCTTTGGATTTATTGGATAAAGTTACCCCTCCAACATTTTCCTACAAAAAAGAAACAATCTCAGAAAAACCTCCCATTTTAGAGCCAAAGCCAGAGATCAAAATAAAAGCAGAATCTGAATTGGAACCAAAGCCAACACCTTGGTTGCAAGAAGCTGCACCCCGTTCAAAACAAGAAAAACCGTTCCAACCCCAGCCAGAAACCAGACCTCATCCCAAGCTGGAACTTAAACCAGTACTAAAACCAGTGGCGAAACCAGTACCAAGATTAGTAACACCATCTGAAAAGAAAGGGAAGGAGGTGACACCATTTGATCAGGTGAGTTTATCTTTAGGGAATGTCCCATTCAGATATGACTTAACACAATGTATACTATGGGGTAGCCTGACCAGTTTCTAACTTCATTTTTCTTGTACATTTTAGCCTTTTAGATTCTGAATTGTTAAACGGGTAAGCTACATCACCATTTGCGCATTTTTACAAATTCATGTATTGCAGTTTTAAAAAATCATATTTTGGGCAGAAAAAACTAACAATTATAATGATGTACCATCTCTCTTCATAATTACTTCCACTTTCTCCATGACTAAATTATCCAGAAGCAACCACTTTCAGCCAATTCATTTCCACAAACTTCTATCACAGTTGACAGTTCCTGATGGAATTCTCTTTGTTGCCTACTTCACCATCATGAACTGTTCCTTGTGCTGCACAAAGATGAGAGAGAGGCACAAGAATGTAGGTCAGAAATGGATTTGCCTCACTATTTTTGGATGAGATGAACAAGTCTTCAGATCATATTGAGGGAAGTACAGCATTTCCCATAAAAGAGCCAAGTTGGGAAAGGTCTGCTTGTTGGCTGGTCTTGTATAGGCATTTCGTGCTGATTGCTATGGCATGGCAAAAAGAAGAATGGAGGCAAATGACTAAGTGGTTGCACAAGAGCTGTTCGGATGGTTGGATGTTATTTAAATAAAGGAATGGATTTGGGTTTTGTTCAAAGACATGTATTTGGAGTCCAGCATGGTAACTTTTAGTAAGGAAATTCTCTGTTTGTTTACAGCTAATGTAAGTCAGGTATAGTTTCCTTGGTTGAATATGTTACCCAGATCAGTAAATTACTGCAGGTCTCAAGTTTTAATATGCATCAAGTCAAAGGGTATCTTTTATTTCACATTGGGAAAATAAGTGTGATGGGAGTCCTCTTTTGTCCATCCAGCTCATTAAAAAAAAAATCAGTAAAAGTGATTTAAAAATGCAATCACAAATTGACTTGGTGTCAAAATTAATGTGATAGAGAGACCTTTCTTTTGAGACATTTGCAAAAGGATAGAACGGTAAGAATAACTTATTAAATGTCAGACAGCATTTTTTTTTTAAATAATTCCTTCCAAAACTCATTATGGGCATTTTTCAATCGAACTCCAACTTTATCCCATCTGCTGCAGTCAGTTCCCGTGCCCATAAGGTCCCAAATTTTCAATAAGTCTTGAGAAGGACACAATGCATTTAAAATTATTTTTGTCTAAAGGCTGTAGCTTTATATTCTAGTCTGTACTGATAAGTAGCAGTGTTTAGAACTGCAATTCTTCAAACAATGTACAGTCGTTTTATTTAGTTTATGATTTTTAATATATATTTTTATATTTAGTTTTGAATCAAAGTGCTCATTGGCTATTAGCTCTCTGAATTCATTTATGAAAATCTAGGACTAGCCCATGAATTCCACAGAAAAATGCAATTTCATTTCCGTAGAGAGCATTGAGGCAAGGATGAAGAGAATTTAAAATGATATTCCAGTGTTCCATAACCCACAATAAAGTAAAATAAAAATAATTAAATATTATTACTTTTTCTTTAGCATCCCTCAGGTTTCATCACCCAAAGCTACGGCATCAACGGCAAAAAAATTGTTTGCCCAAATTAAACCCGAGCATGTCATCACATTTGCTAATTATTTTTTCCTGTCATGTTTTTCCACCACACTATTTGGTAAAGTTCGGCCTAATTTTGTTCCCCAGCCACAGCTGTACAGGGAACATCAGCAGTTAAATGGATCTGGAAGTAAAATTATTTTTAGCACATGTATGATGAGGCTTTTTTTCAACAGCCATGAGCTTCTACGAAGTTAAACAGGAAAGTCTTCAGACTCTGTGATGATCCTGCAATATACATAAGTGCTGGAGAAACTGAACAGGTCACGCAGCATCAATAGGAAGTAAAAGGTAACCAATGTTTTGGGTCTGAGCCCTTCATCTAGATATGAGCAAAGAGCAGGTAGGTGATTGAATAAAAATGTGAAGGAGAAAGGGGCAGGGGAAGGTTAAGGGTGGAAGGGTAGAAGAGAATAAAGCCAAGAAATTATCATGGAGTGGCTAGCTCTCTGAATAGAAGGGGGGACAGGGAATTAGAGGAAAGGAGAAAGGGATAGGAAAAGAGAGGGACTTGGTGGTGGGCTTCAACAGAAAATGGAGAAGTCAATGTTCTTGTCATCTGTTTGGAGAGTGCCTTGACAGAATATTAGGTGTTATTCCTTCAATTTCTGGATAGCCATGACAGTGTGGGAATGGTGTGTGGATTTAAAATGTTTAGCCACTAGAAGTCCCTGTTATTGCAGCAGATAAAATGAAGGTGCTCAATGAAATAATCTCCCCGTCTGCGTGCAGTCTTTCTGATGTAGAGGAAGCTACAATGGGAGCATTGGATGGAGTAGATGACCTCTGTAGATTCACAAAGGAAGTGCTGCTTCACATGGAAGTCCTGCTTGGGACACTGAATGGAGGTGAGAAAGCAGGTCTGGGCACAAGTGTAGCATTTCATGTGGTCATGGGGTAGGAACCAAGGGGGTGATTAGTTGGAAGATACAAGTGTCTGCGCGTGGAGGCGAGGGTGATCCAAAGAATTCGGTGAGAGAAGTAAAGAGAGCAGCAATCAATGCGGTGTAGGTACCTGAGATCCTTGTAGGGGCCAAACTGTTTGGCCTGGAAACTTATCTTCTCTTAGCACCCTACCAGCCTCCGCATTCAACATATTATCTTCCAAAGTTTCTGCTATCTGCAACACGATCCCACCACCAGACACACCTTCCCCTCTCCCCTTTCTGCAGGAATCACTCCCTCCAGGACTCCCTTGTCCACTCATCCCTTCGCACTAATTGCCTCCTTGGACCCTACCCCTGTGAAACATTGGTTACATTTTACTTCCTATAGACAAGGTATGACCTGCTAGGTTTCTCCGATATTTTTGTGATGTGAGTTTCTATGAGTTGGCTTTGCAATTATTATTCAAAATCATTTTTTTTGGAAGATAGTTCATCAACTAACCAAAACCACTTTTAATTATCATCTGTCAAGATTACCTCTGACAACTGGTTACATTACTAACTGGAGTAGTATTTTGTTTAGAAAGTTTGAACACATGCTGCCAAAGCTCTACCAAAGTAGGGATTGGAATTTTATGGATCTCTGCTTATATTTTCTTAACAATTCAACAGTTTCCATGGTACCCATGGCTATTATTTTTGAGCATTATGGTTCTTCCGTGAAACATTTGGCATAGAAATTAGATTGCATGACAATATTTCAGAGCCATGCAGTAAACCATTTTTTTGGTCATACTGAACTTCACTGAAAACAGCCAGTCTCACGGTCTTCCCTCTCAACTCTACTTAGCGATCAAATTTTGTATCACATGGCATGTGAAACAATCTTCCACTGTGCAAGTGTAGGATTTCAAAACACAATTTTTCGAGAACTTTCCCTCTAGTTGCAGATCTACTCCAAACAAGTTCAGGTCCAATGTTGATTGTCCACTTTTCTCAGGAACAACCACTACTTCCTCTCTTAGGAAAACTAGGATTTTAGTTCAGTGCTATAATGAAATCTTTCTTGTCTTTCTTTCATTTGGCCCTTCCTTTCCCACATACTAATCTCCTGAGGGTCTAATCTCCAATTTAACCCACTTTATGTATTGATGTCCCCGGTCTGGTTCAGCCTTCCCCTCAACCAATTACATTAAAACCCCTGGTATCCTGAATTTAAGCATCTGGCAAAAAAAACCATGGAAAATAAATTTTAAAAATTAAAATAATAAGATTCAAATAATAGGTAAAAACACACATTTAAAATTGTAAAAGTAAATGTTCTCTGAAGAAATACAAACATTCGGTGAAGATTGGAGCAAATATTGAGCCAGCTCAGTGCCTTAGTTGTGCTTTGCTTATGGGAGCTGTTTGAATAAAGTTGTGCTTGAATAAAATGGTGTCGCCCAGGATGAAAAGCCACGCTCTTAAAATGTCACCTTATCCCTGCTTAGTAAGAGTCACCCCAGTCAGAGACATTATATCTAAACATGGGGGGGGGGGGGGTTAATTGTCTATAATGTTATTGTTCATCTTTTGGGTGCCTCAGTTGGGAGGGTAGATGTAGTGATGGTGAAATATTTTCAAAGAATATGACTGAAAATAAAGTAAAATGCTTTAAAGTTTAATTGTAAATACAATGTATTATTTTTGTATTTTGTCTTTTGAACTGTTTATTCATAATACAGGTGTATTAGTTAGGCATTGTAAAACAACCAGAAAATACACTTATCCAGAATCTACCATTCCTCTTTGGTACCGGATACCAGGGATCTTACGGTACTTGAGTGGAGTACTGAGCCACAGCCAGAGTCAGGTCCACAATCATTCTTCCTTCTGGGTCTTGGCTATTAAGTTGAGGGCTCTAATGTATCTGTTGGTATGCCTCCGTGACCACTATCACTGTACGCAATAGTACTCATTAGAGTTTTATAGCCCCAATCTTTCAGTGTTCTCCTAAGCACAAAGGAATATGATGTAGCAACCTATCTTTCAATTATGTTGCCAGGTTCATGAATGAAAAATCATTTGGAAGTAGAGTTCAGCTGATTTATGAGAATGAATGATCAGTTCTTTGTAACCAAATTATAATTCTTGCTAAGGAAATGCTGCTCATCGTTTCTTTAACATTTGTATTACAACGTGGCATGGTTGGCATAGGACAGCACTGTTGGTGTAGTGGTTAGCGTAATGCCTTTAAAGCGCCAGTGATTGGGACTGGGATTCGAGTCCCATGCTGTCTGTAAGGTGTTTGTACTGTGATGGAATATTTAGGAATGTTTTTGGGAGATAAATTGGTAAAATTAGAGTAGGTTACATACATACACACACACTTTAAAACAGATCTTATTTGAAATACCGAAGAATTCATATTCAGTTACTTTACAAAAACTATGGAGAATGCTATGCACATTTCACAAGAAGGTGCTAATTTAAATGATGTCATGAAATGAATAGACTGGAGTCAGGTTGTCTGTGTTGGACATTTCTGACTTCCCTTCAAAGTGCTCACTCAAAGGTCAATGAGAGGTTTGATTACCTAAAACAACAGATGGGAGCAGAAGACTAACTCCTATTGTTTGCTGGAGAAGGAGGGGGTTTTGCAAGTGAGAGAGAGAGGGACATGTGGCTGGCAGATCGAATCTCAGAGAAAGAGAGACTGAACAGTGTCAGCCAGGAGAAGCTTGTTGGAACTGAAACAGAAGCTCCAGAGTGGCGGATGACTGGGTGCTATTTGTCTGATGTTTCTCTTGGAATAAGTGGAACAGAAAGGAACTCCGTGACAGCCTGAAAGAAAGAAGTTATCACCTGGAGAACCCTGATGGGGCAAGTTTCATCAGCAAGACACTGAGGTGACTAATGGTGGTACCTGAGTTGTGGAAATCCTGGAACAACAAATCTCTCTCTGCAAACCTATGAGAATTTTCTTGAACGGTAAACAGTTCCTCCCATATAGCCTCTGTGGACAAGCCCTCTAATCTATCATGTCTGGGTGCTGCTGTGACATTTTCCCTGACTAGCAATGCCACCACTCCCCCTTTCATTTCTCCCTATTACAACAGAACCCCAGAATATTGAGCTGCCAGTCCTGCCACTCAGAACATCATTCCCACCATGCTCAACCTTTTTATTTCTCTTTGTCTGCAGGCTTAACAGCATCTTGGTGTGGCCTCATTTGGAGTTCTGTGTGCAGTTCTGGTCGCCTAATTATAGGAAGGATATAAACAGAGTGGAGAGAGTGCAGAGAAGGTTTACCAGAATGTTACCTGGGTTTAAGCATCTGGAGTATGGGGAGAGATTGGACAGATTGGGTCTTTATTCTTTGGAGCGTAGAAGGTTGAGAGGGGATTTGATAGAAGTATTTAAGATTATGAAAGGGATAGACAGAGTGGATGTGGATAGACTATTTCCGTTAAGAGGAGGAAAGATTAAAACAAGAGGACATGAGTTAAGAATTAAGGGGCAGAGGTTTAGAGGTAACATGAGGGGGAACTTCTTGACTCAGAGAGTGGTAGCCGTGTGGAATGATCTTCCGGGAGAAATAGTGGCGGTGGAGTCAATTGTATTATTTAAGAAAAGGTTGGACAGGTCTATGGATGAGAAGAAGATGGAGGGTTATGGGCATTGTGCAGGGAGGTGGGACTAGAAAGGGGTGTTTGGTTCGGTGCGGACTAGAAGGGCCTAATGGCCTGTTTCCGTGCTGTAATTGTTATGTTATGTTATGTTAACTATTCCCCATCACTACAGCTCACCTTCTCCAATTCTGTGCCAGAGACCTGACCACTGTGGCTTTTCCCTGGTAGGTTGTACCCCCTCAACAGTATATGTTATTGAGGGAAATAGCTACAGGGTTACCCTGCTTGGACCACCTCTTCCCTTTCCCTCTCCAGATGAACACCCAGCTACTGCTTCCAAAGAGTGTCTGCTTCTCAAATGATCCAGAGTTCATTCAGCTCCCCTATCTCCATCTGTAAGGAGTTACAGTTGGGAGCATTCCTTGCAGGTGAAGTCATCAGGAACACCAGTGACTTCCCTAATTTTCCACATTCTATAAAAGGAACATACTGCTGCCCTGATAAGAATCAGTACTTACTTGACCTCACCTTCTCTTGCCTATGTCTTCTAACTGAAACCTTTCCTCCATAGAACTGTTATCATTCCCAACACCTGCACCTCCTCTCACTAAAGCTTCTTGAGGCAAAGCTTTTATATCCCTGTCTTACATAGGGCCACTCTCATAGTGCAAGCTTTAATTAAGCTTCCTTTACTTTTATTGGCTAGAGTTAAATAATTAAGTAGTCACCTTTTACCTGCACTTTTTAAAATGTCCATCTCTTTCTCACTCTCGTAGCAACTCCCTTCGCTGTAAAATAGTTACTAGCTCACTTTCTGTAGAAAGGGTATATTTGCCTTGGAATTGATGCATTGTGCATTGAATAGATTTATTCCTAGCCAAAAGTTTATGAAAGGATGGAACAACATTGGCCCAAAATTGGAATGTAAAAGAATGAAATGTGGAAAACAAGAAGATCTCACTGAAACTAATCCTTGAGAGAATTAACTGAGAAAATATTGAAAAGTTGTTTCCTCTAACTGGAGGATCAAGAACCTGTTGTCATAATCTCCGAATAAGAGGTTGGCAATGTATAATGGACAAAAGAAAAAGTTGCGTGTCTTTGTAATTTTCTGTTCCAGAGGGCTGTTGTGTTTCATTGCTGAGACTGACGGACTGACTATGGACATAAAAGGAATCAGAGAATATGGGTCTAGTGTAGGTGCAAAGCCAACTCTGGTTTTGATGTCTTGTTTTCCATATGTTGGCTTTTGGCTGTGGTTTCTGAGATAACCAGGCAGCAAGCTGACTGTAGGACCAACTAGCTTTTTACCTGAGAACTATTCTAAAATATCCATCTTTTCATTTTGAAAATCAGAGATTAATTACTGGTGGGTATTAAACCAGCTTGGGTTTGAATCCTCTCTAGTTGGGGTAGAGGAGCTAGGAATTAAAGACAGCTGGAATCTGATGTTTCTGGCACAAACAACATAAAGCGTGTGAATGTATGACTTGGGATAATGCAAAAACCTCACTCACGGAGAACCCCTGGTCTATGACAAAAGCTAGAGAATGGGGAGCCATGCCTCCTTTGACATTTTAAAAAGTGTTCTAAGATTGAAGACTTCCAGCTATACTTTTTAAAACATATATAAAAATGTGTAACGTGAAAGTCTGCAGACACTGTGATTATAGTAAAAACACAAATATGCTGAAAGAACTCAGCAGTTCATGCATTGTCCATAGGAAATAAAGATACATAACCAACTTTTTCAGTCTGAGCCCTTTTAGGTATGGACAAAAAGCGGGCAGGCATATCTTACATCCTATGGATGTTGCTTGACTTGCTGAGTTCTTCCAGCATTTTGGTGTTTTTACTTTTTATAAAAATAATCTCCTGTGCTAACTCACCTGTAGGCCTGGAATCCTTCAAGATATGACCACAGAGTGACATGGTACAGGACTTGAATGGTGATTCCCCAATGTAATTTTACAGTCAGATATTGAATCCATCTCTAGGGTCAGATTCTCTATGGAGGGGATCAGCAAAGCATCGCAATAGAAAATGTTGGGTCGAGTTACCAGACCACCAGGCAGGATACCGGACTATTGGTCCAGAGGCACGAGTTTGAATTCCACAACGTCAGTGAACTTAAAAGTCATGTAATTAAGTACAGTTAAAACTTGTCAGCTCCTTGCAATGACAGCATGAAAGTTGTAGCTTTATGTGGAGAAAATAAACATCAGGTTCATTATCATTCTGTAGGGAAGGAAATCTGCCACCCTTCCATAAACTGACCCACATGCAACTACAAACAAAATGTTTGTGGTCTTTCATCTCCTTTGTACATAAAGCATAGTATTTTCAAAAATATTTTAAAATCCTTGGTCAGAAAATCCCATTGTAAGAATATTACTACTGCTAATCTATTCTAGATTATTGAATTGTTCATGTTATAGGATTCTGCCAAATACAATTCTTTTTTTTTTTAAAGAGTATTGGAAAATATTGGTTTTATGGAATTTAAAAAAAGAGATAATATTCTCACCTTTTTGAAAGAATAGCTGATTAAAAATGTTTTGGTCTAGGACCTGTGGCCTAAAACCTGGTTATTCACATGTCTGTCTATTTATTTCAGGGACCCAATACCCTTATGATCGTCATGGTCATTTTACTGAACATTGGTCTCGCCATCTTGTTTGTGCATTTCCTTACATGATTTGTTTCCAAGGTAAGTGCCACAATTTACTGATACCAGGAACAATGGCATTTTTGATCTGTGTAAAAATTATTCACACTAGCACTATGTGAAAGCCCAAGGTTTTCTTGTATCTATAAAGCCATGTTGACATTCTGTGCATTCATTCATTGCAGAAGCCTGTGAGCTTGGTCTCTTGAGAATAAAGAGGAGTTTTGGAAAATTGTACATCCTGCAAGACTTGACACTCAGACACTGCAGAAATTGATTACAATGGCCCTTCCTGAAGGATTCCCTGATTTGTTTTCCATCACCAGTTTGTGCCATACAGTTTTGCAAATGAGATACATTGGGAGACAAACATCTGAGCTGAATTTACTTGTAGAAACTAACAGCTGCCTTACCTTTTGCCTGTGTTTATATTATACAGTACTCGCTGCCAAGGATTGTGCTTGAAAGCTTGAATTATTCTATTGTACAAGGGGAAATGGGAAGAGGGTGGGGGGGGGGGGGGGGGGGAAAGAGAGAAAAACAAATTCTTATGGTTCTATTTCATAAACAAAAGTTGAGTTAGTTCAGGGAGATCTTGCTCATGTATTTTTGTAGCTTGATAACTTTTTTGGTTAAAATGAGTAAAGCAAAATGATTTTAAATATGGATATTACTTATTTAACATAACTGAAAGATCTAGGGCTATATTTTCCTCTGTTCAATATTTCTGGTTTTAAAAAAAGGTAAATTGTCGTTCTCTAGATTCTGCTTTTACTACAAAAAAAGACCCTTCAGATGAAGTACTCCCTTTAAAGATTGATTTTTGAAAAAGCAAACACGAATGCTGTGCACTGCATTCATAGGGCTTTTTACGTGTGAAAAAGGGAACTGTTGGTCAACTGTGAATTTTTAATTAATTTTTTCTATCACTGATTAGATGAGTAAGAGAACAGTGATTCATGGTGTGTTGCATGTTTGAACAGTGAACTGTTTCTAAATCATATTTTAAAAGTAATTATACAGTTCTGCCATAAAAGCATGCATTTTTGAATAACACTATAATAAGGCAAAGAGAATGCGGAGATTTGCTCTTAACCAATATTCTTTCAGGTTCAAATTGATTAAAAACTCATGGAGGACCAAAATTTCTTTGCAACAAGTTCAACATTTCACATTTTGAATGCGATATTAGAAATTGTGTACCTACACTTTTTAACCACATATTTTTTGAGAAGAATTTTGGCACTTTGAAAAGTTGTATATCTTAAAGTTACAAATCACAGATTTAAAAAATATCTAACAGTATTTCTGCCAATATATTCAAAATGGAAAAAGTCAGATTAAACCAGAAATTTTACACACTACTTGTTAATGAATTGCTTGCAGATTAGTATTTTTCTTTTTTTTTGTGCTAAATTACAAAATGCTACAAGCTGTTTTTCTTCCTTTTCTCTGCATGTGTGCACTTTGTAGAATTTTAGCATAGATGGTTTTAACCCTTGTTTCACATGCAACAGGGTAATAAGCTTTTGTGTGGATATACATTCAGGACTGTTTTTTGCTTTGTAAGATGTTTATATAGATATATATAGATATATATCTATATATATCTATCTATATTATATAAAATATATACACACATAAATATAAAAAATATAGATACATAAATAAATATAGATATATATAGATATATATATCTATATATATATCTATATATATATATGGATATATATCTATAAATAAATATATAAAAGTATAAAATTACCTCAGAGATGCATGCTTCTCAAATTTTGATTGAAATGCTTATTTGGTATTTTCAGGTCTTACAACAATATAAATATTTTCACCAGCTATGTTGAACATTTATGTTCCAGATATTTATTCACTTCTATAAATGTTATTAAATACTGTCTTGTTGGGTATTTCTACATGAAGAATTTTGTGTATTGTGCTCATGTAAATCCATGTACAGGTATTTATAATTTACAGTTAAGAAAATGTCCTTCATAAGTTGAATATTCCAAGACATTCTATAGTATTATTCTTGAGGCTGTTTTCTTTCACTACCATATGACGTGAAAATTAATTGATGTGAAATGAGTTGAAAGTCATGTAATTGATCCACGAGGCATTTATTGCTTTGACATTAGAAACCAAGAAAGGATAGTGCCTTAAAAGCAGATATTTCCTATCCAAAAAGTACTTAAGTAAACTTTTCATTTAAAATACCCATTTTGAATGAAATGCATTATAATTTTTATGACTTTGGGTCTAAATCCATCTGAACTTGTGACAACTTGCTCAATCTGGAAAAGGTTATACATCGTAATCATCTTCAAAAACTCGGCACTCTCCAAACCTCTGCTTTATGGTTCTTTCTGGAATGTTTCTTTTGATGATTTAAAATGGTAAAGGATGATTTGAAATTTTGTTATTGTTGTTGAAATTGGAGATTTCCATCCCAATCCATGCCTTCTCTTTCTCTGCATACCCTATCTTTATCTTTTCAGCCATTATAATTGCAAGTGAGCTATCTTTTTGAATGGGTCACGAGTGAGGAACATGCAAAAACATGGGACTGATAGTAACTGACTGGACTAGGCATAATCAAGGAGAAACTGAGTATATCAGATTGACAGCCTGAGTAGTACAAATATGCAAACTACAGCTTTTTACAAAGGCCCTAAGTATACCAATACCAATCAATTTCAGGTGATGGACTTCTATTAGCAAATCAGGATTTTATAATATGGTTAGGTATCCATTTTCAGTTTTAGAAGATTTGTGGGAGAATCGTTCATTGTCTGCAGTTCAGGCATTAGGCTACTTAATCTGTATAAAGAGATCAGTGAGTGCTATGGGCCTTAAGCTTTCTCCAAGTTATGATTTGTGTACCAGTTGCAATGATGGTGCTTTTCACCTTTCTGTTCCTGTTATGGACCCTTCTCCTTCCTTTGTCCTCCTCCCAGCAAGAACAAAGTTGAGTTGTTGGGGGGGGGGGGGAGGGGTAGGGTATTCTGCTGTAAATTTGATTGTTTTCTGGTCCAGAAGAAGTCTCCACTGAATCCAAAGATTATTTTTGTATCTGCATGTTAAAGCTAATTTTTTTTAAACAAAATTCCATTGCAATTGATTTTCCACATGAACCAAAGTTGAAAATTTCTCTCATAATTGTCGCTCAGAATCAAGTTGTGGAGATCTTTGCTAAAGCATTCTATAAATTTTGTACTGTTTGGCATCTAAATTTGAAATTAAATACAAAATAGGTCTAATAAGCCAAAACCTTCTTTTTTAATGACCAGTTATTATCCTATCTGTTAAATAATGCGCAGAAGAGCAGACACAGAGTTACAAAAAAGTTAAATAAAACTTAATTTATGGATTAATTTTAAACCATAATTCTATCTCCATCTCAATATAAAAGTAGTTTTGTTGAAATATTCAAGAAAATATATAATTGCTTTCGAGGACCCACAATGCATTGCAATAATGCTCAGTGGTTCTGATTGTTGTAAAGCTGAATTTGTGTACAGGTTTGAGATAATCATTCATTAGTCACTTGTCACCTGACCTCTTGCACAACACGTGATTATTTTGTAAAGTAATTGAAAAGTGTGAGTTGATAACAGTACATCTAGGGCTTAAGTGAAAAGGACAAGTAACTATGTCCTTAACAATTCTGTTTGGTTCAAGTTAAGTTCATGAAGGTTGAGAAGGAAATGCGTGTGAGAATCAGTAAATTCAATGTTAAACTAGGTTCAGGAAAAGATATATGAATTTAATTAAGGGCAAGAGAAGCAACTAAGAAAGAACGCTTCCTACTTCTGAAATCTCCCTGAATGAGATTCCATCTTTATAATGTTTAAGATTGGTGCCAAATAAGTTGATTAACAGTAATTACATCTGAGAAAAAGTATTCTTGGACTGAAATGGGCAAGATTTAATTTTTTGTGGCAAGTTAAAAACAGCGATGGAAATACAGTGACTAAATGCTATTCAATTTATTTAAGTGGTTAACCAGGGTGGATGATGCAAAGCTAATGCATCAAAACAGAGACCTTTTCTATTTAAAATAGATACTTTTTATTATTAGAAATTATACTCATTTCATCATCTCAGCTAGATTAGGACACAAAAACCTAAATGGCTGTATGTCAGATACTTTTGTATAAAATGAGAAACTTCAATTCTGATGTTGTGTTTATTATAATTAATAGTTGTCACATTGAAAAATAAAGTACTGTGAGAAAAATATCTAATTCAAAAATAGTTACAACATATAGGACTATTGGCAAAATGGCTTCTTATGAACACCATTAATGACAGTGAATATAACATGCACTTGTGCTTCTATTTTTTGAAAGTTCTACATGGCCCTTGAAGTTCCAATTACTTGATATTCGATCGTTTTCCAGATTGGTGCTGAGGCTTGGAGAGGAATTTAAATTTGCTATTGGAAGGGCATGTTATATACACACACAGACACTCTTGTATGCACATATCCTTGTGGGTAATTATTGATTGCGTTGGCCAACCCAGCAAAAAGTTCTGAATTACTTCAAATATAATGGTGTTTATAGGATGCTTTTATAATGCAAAGTCATAACTGAAATTAAATTTTCTTCCTTAGTTACTACTACAGTATAGAAATCAAAATGGCATGGTTCACATTCCACTGATACTTGAACCTAACATTAGCTTTAATTGTGTTTTTAACCTATTTTCTCCTCTTTTATGAAAAGTTTGCTGTGTAACAGCAAGATGACAAGCAGGCCTCAACTCTGCACAACTTTTATCTCAGTACCAATTTTCCACACCAACTTCAAGCCCTTTTTTTCCCCCATAATATCCAAAAATGTACCACTCAGTCTTGAATATACCCAGCATCTGGACCATGAAACCCACATTACCTTGTGTGAAGACATTTCTTTTCATCTCAGTCGTAAATAGCCAATCCTTGGTTATAGAAACAAAAACATCATTGCTAGATCTATCCTGTCAAGTCAACAAGAATTTTATATGTTTCAATATGATCATCTCGTATTCTTCAGAATTTTGGAGCGTGCCTACCTAATCTGTTTAATCTCTTTATAGGACAAGAATAGGCATCTTTTCCTTCCATTTGTCTAAGAAACTGGATTTTCCTATTCATCTGCCACACCCTTGCCCTTTCACTTAGTTTGCCAGCACCCCCTGACACCTTTCTGTTATTTCTCAAAACCCAGATTGTCACCCATCTTTGCGTCATCAGCAAATTTGCATATATTTGACTTGATTTTCTTGTCTAAATTATTGAGATTTTAAATATTTGGGACCTCCCTATAGATTCTTACCTAATTTTATGTCCATTGATCCTTAATTAACACCGGTGCATTATACCCAATCCTACGCTCTCTAATATTATTCAATACCCTTGCATAGCAGCATATCAACTTTTGCTAATTTTATCTATTGTATAATTTGCAACGTCAAAATTTGAATGGGCTTGTTGAGCATAATTTATTTTCATAAATCTACATTAACTTCGTCAAGGTTTTTATTTTCCTAGTGCCATATTATGACTTGTAAATAGATTCCACCATTTTCTTTCTCTCCCTCCTAGTTTAGTGATGCGAGAGTGCTGCTTCCTAATCTGTGAGAATCAGACTAAAACTGTAGAACTTTGAGGAAGACCACCAATGAGTCACCATCTCTTAGTCCCCTCTTCTGAACTTTGATCATGCACCAAAGACAATGCCTCCAGTCCCACTAATTTGGCACTGTGAGTGAGATGTTTATACATTCTCCTAGAGAATGGTTTCCTTCCAAGTGCTCTGGCTTCCTCCCATGCTCCAAAATAAAACACATGGTGGTGTTAATGATCACTTGGGTGTAATTGGGCAACATGGTCTCATGGGGCAGAAGGCCCTGTCAACGTGCTTTCCCTCTAAAATGAAATTAATTTCTATTCTGTGTAGATCTGATCACCTAGCTATAGGAAGGATGTAGAAAAGGTTCACCAGATGTGCTGGAATAGTAGGGTTTGAGTTAAGAGATTGTACAGCTGCCATTTTTCGCCACTTGAGTACAGGAGTTGACCTTATACAGTTATATAAATACATGAGGGGCATAGAATGCTCACTCTTTCTCCTGGGGTAAAAGAATCTAAATCTACAAGGCACAGACTTAAGGCAAGAAAGGAAAGATTTAAAGAGAAAGATTTAAAAGGGACCAGAGGGACAACTTTTTACACACACTGTGGTGGATATATGCCATGAGCTGCCAAATATGCAGAAGCTGATATAGTTACAATATTTTAAAAGAATTTTATATGAGATAAAGGATTAAAAGGGTATGGGGCTAGATACACACAGACACTCTTGTGGGCACATATCCTTGGGGATAATTATTGATTGTGTTGCCCAACCCAGCAAAAAGTTCTGAATTACTTCAAATATAATGGTGTTTATAGGATTCTTTTATAATGCAAAGTCATAACTGAAATTAAATTTTGTTCCTTACTTACTACTACAGTAACTAAGCTGGTCAGGCAGCAACTTGGTCAACAGAAGAATTGGGCAACTCTACAACTCTAATTTCTCCAGTATTATTTTTTTGGCATTACTGATTTATTTCAGCTTCTCATACACCCCAGATGACTTGTTTTCCAAAATCTCTAGGATTTTGTTTTACTTGAAGATCAACATCTAAAATTTATCTCCCATGTCCTTCCTCCCTACCCCCCATTCATTTTTTCCTGTTTTTAAGGAACCTCCAGAGTCCTTTTCTATTTTTTCTTCCAAAAATCTATTTAATCTTTTTGTAGTACGTTTCTTACTAGATTTTTCTCATACTCTACCACTCTTTATCGATCTTTCAGTCCTTTATTGCAGTATTTTGAAGTGTTCCTGTTCCTCAGGCTTATTGCTCTTTATGCAATATTTAAACTTCTTTCCTTTGATTTCATAAGATTCAGCTCGACCACATTTCTGATTGTATTTTTGTGCTTTAAAGAGTGTGTAAATGTATTACCTATTATGTATTATTTGCAGTTTTTAAACACATTAGATTGTAGATCGAACTTCACTTTTATTTATAGTAAACTTTGTTCATTCTTCTCTAAAGGACCCAAATGCAATTAAATTTTAACTGCATAATATACAGAGCTTTCTCCAAAATAGAGGAATAAGACCTTAATAAATGTAACCTTCACAAACAGACCGGATAAATTTGCTTTTAAGTTTAATAGAAATTTTGAACCAAGTGCTATTCAGATTTGATTGAAAATTAAATGCTGCCAGGTAATGACATTATAAAGATGACCAATGAATTGTGTGATTTATACAGTACATTGTGTCAGAGCTAATAATTGTTTGACCAGTATCAAAATAGATTAAAATCTTATCCTACTAAATCCTATCAAATACAACCAATAATCAGTCTGAAAAACCAAGAGAATGGGGTATATGATCAAGAAATAAGTCGTGATCCCATCTCAAAATTTTTCCAACAAATAAATGACGCTGGTGAACAGCATAGAGAATACATATTCTTGGTAACTTCATATCTTAAGCATATTAACAAAGCAACTAATGTATAGGAAGTATTTGAAATGAAAATTTAAAATGTTGAATGTTTCATCATATTGCATTGCAAAATCTTCCAAGTTTAAAAAAAAAATGCCTCAAGTCCCTACCAACAATGGATATGGTATGAACACTATATGCTGTACAAAATCAAAATAATTTACCTTATAGGGATATTAATATTTCCTTTCTTAATCATATTTTTTTTTCTTTTCACATCTGTTAAATAAACAATTTTAATTCTTTGGATTTATTGTGTTAATCCTTTGTTCAACATCTTCAGAGGTCTTTTGCCAAATATTGACCTTGGGTAGTGTGGGAATTCTCTAATGAGCCCAAGAAAATAAATGCACACACACAAACACACACACACACACAGGTGTGTGTATGTATATATATATATATATAATCTATTTATTTATATATATATCTATATCTATATATAGATATATATATTTTTAATATATGTATATAATATACACACATATAATACATAATGATATTATACATATTTTAACACCAGTATGTGCAAGACCAATTAAGAGAAATATTTGAAGGCGTGTTCTAAATAATGAATTGTTGAGGTTTAGCAAATAGATTCTAGAGAAGGACCATGTAGCCAAAGTTGGCTTCAAGCTATCACCAAAGAAAATTATGCTGTAGATTATCAAATAGAAATCTCAGAAGTAGAATATATTTGACCAATTATGGTTTATCATTGAGCCAATAACCTGGAATTAAAACCAGGGTTTGAAGCAATACAGGAAATAGTCCCAAAACTATGTCAATAGACAAAGAGAACATTACTACAATGCTGTCACCCATAGATTCTATCAAAAGAAGTACATCACATGTTGAAAATGGTACACAGTTGGCACTATGGTGCAGTAGTAAGTGCTGCTGCCTCATTGCCTCAGTGCCCGTGGTTGCTGCTTGCCTGAAGTTTGTACATTTTACCTGTAACCATTTGGGTTACCCCAAGTTCGCCAATTTCCTCCCACATTTGAAAGATGTGCTGAAATATTAACCTTCCAAGGTAAACATTCTTGTTAAGTGGCAATGTGAATCAAAGGGGAATGGATGAGCTTGGAGAGAAAATATGTTGGGAGCAGGCATGGACTCAAAGTACATAATGTCCATCTTTGTTGCAGTTAGTTCAGAGTACTTTACTGTAATTAACATTTAATCTTTCCCTCTTAAGTTGAATACTGGTCAGAGAATCTGCTCCATAAAGCTGTGGTTCTACTTCCTGTACAAATTTCCACTGGAAATGGAAATAACCAACATGACTCACGTGTCCTAAACCCAAGGGTGCGTGAAATAAATTGGGATGAATTCCAAAATAAGGAGAAGGTGCTTTGAGAGATAACCAACGCTTATCGTCCTTCAGAGTCTCAGGGGAGGTGTTGAGAAAAATCATTAAAATTTTATTGACATAAGCATACAGCTTGACAGAGCTGTCAATTAAATTGTTATGTTAAAAAAAAAATCAGTCAAGTCTGGTAAATACACCATTTTAAGTGCTCAAGAATAATTTTATACTCCTTACTACATTTTCCTGGGCATATCGCAATCAGTCTGAACAAAAACAAGGTAGTTTCAGACCAATTTGTTCCATCTAATTAGATTATGTTGAATGTTTGTCATACAAATGTTTACTAGCTAACTTTTGTTTAACCTGGCTGATGCAATTTTGTCAATACAAGAATTAGGTAAAATACAAAAATACTGGAAAATCATTGTTGAAGTATTCAGCAGTTGGCATGCAATAATTGACATAACTCTAAACAATGAATCCTAAGAACCAAGTACTAACTAAACATAGATTCACCAGTACAATCAAGAACTGCATTTTCTTAATAAAAAGTCAAGGAGCAATTTTTTAAGAAATTTGTGCCTCACTTCTTACCACAGCTGAGCACTAGTTGCCAGAAATTTAAAAAAATCAATTTAAAAGCCCCTACATGTTAAAAGGGAGATGAAATTAGGCAAATAGAAAGTCACATTAATGCATTTCCACTTTGCTCCATGACGGAAGTGTATACAAAGATGAAACATCACTTAACTTTGCCTGAAAGGCAACTGTTCAATATCTGACATGGTACATAATTCAACAGGAAGTAACAGACAGGTTTGATGCTGCTGGCACATACAAAAACAATAGGAAACCGTTTGCCAGAAGAAGAGCTCATTCAGAGTAAATAATGAATTCAATGACTCAACTTTCTTACCCCCATCTCCAGTATACAGTAATGCCTGCTGGTGGACACCGCAGAACAGCAATGCACACAAACTCCCTCTCCAACCTACATCTGTGTTTTTATGGAAATGTACAGTTTGATGCCAGTTGTCATCCAACTCCATTAATTCAATTAAGCTGATTTTGTTGACCTTGCATTGACACAGGACTCTCAAGGAAAAATAGGGGTGACTGGTGGGAACCACCCTTTCTTTGGCTGCAGAACTGGAACAGTCAGCTGTTTTTTGCAGAAGGATCCACATGAGGTCAGGCTACCACATGCTGTCATCTATCATGAATTGTCTGCTGGGAAGCTAACACTTGGCAAATGGGAAACAATTATCCTGAAATAACTAATATGAGTAAATGCTATTATTATATTGCAGACCATGACCGCCATTGACATCCTAATGATACATAAACCTAACTCAGCATTTGCATTTGAGCTTTTGTATTTACCTATTTGATATCAGATGGTTTAACTTTCTACCATTTTATTCAACTTCCACAGGAACTTCCTTTAAAATATAATTCAATAAAAACACAGCTATTTTGGATATTCACATACACTTTGAACAAAATTACTTTCCAGGGTAGAATGATGGAAGAACCATTGCATGTTCTGTTCACACTGACCTGCTATTTTTTGGAAGTCTACTTGAGTAGTAAATGACAGTTTTAGGATCCTAAATCATTCTTGAACTACCAATGCTGAGATTACACAAGTGTTTTCTCCCAAAATAAGGAAATGTCACAAATTGACTGAGCAGAAAATAGCTGTCAGACATTAATATTTATGACTTTGTATCTGAGCTGCAAAATATTGATCACTTGGAAAAAAAAATCCAGCTGGTGATGCCCAGAGGGAAATCACATCACTCTGAAGCAAGTGTGAGTTAAATTCAGAGAGGAGAAAGGCGGCTGGAGTACACCTGAAAGAATATGTGGACTGCAAAGCCCTGCATAGGTAATGTGTGTGTAAAAAAAAGTAAATTCCCAAGTCAGAAGCAAGGGAATTCATAAGGGGGAACAAATAAATTACAGCAATCAAATAAATATTCTGGTTCTTTCTTCACAGAAATGCCATCAAATCAAAAGTGTAATTACAAACTACAATGTTAATCAAAAAAAGTGCTAATGGGATTGAAAGATAATAAATTTCTGAAGCCTGATAATCTGCATCCCAAATTAGTAATATATATCCAAAGCAATAATAGCTTGTTAGTTGTCAATTAAGGAACTGTTCATGCAGATTGGAGTGGTAAATGTAATCCCATTGTTTGAAAAAGAGATTAAAAACAGAGCAGAGGAGTTAGCTATTATCACTGGAAAACACGAGTCTAGTAAATGGATGTGATAGTAGAATATGCCAAAAATATCAAAGAACATTGTGCAAGATCAACGTGGATTCATGAATGAGAAATCACAATTGAAAATCATCTGGAATGTTTTGAGGATGCAATTAGTAGAATAGGTAATAGATTTTCAGATAAAGAGATTAGTGTTCAAAATTAAAGTAAAACTATTCAGTGTAATATGCTGTCATAGATTGGTAACACTGGACAATGAAGATTTTGGTTCCGGAACACTTTTGGGTATATTGTATGGATTTTGGATTGCTAAAAATATCTATCATAACAGCCTTTTTTTTCAGGTAGCAAACCTTTTGAAAAATTTGTTATCCAGTGAATTGATTGAAGAGAAAAAGAGTATAAATAAAAGATTTTCTCAGAGTGGCAGATGGTAACTCGTGGAGTACTGCAGGGATGAATGCTTTGACTTATTGCTATTCAAAAGCAATGATCCAGATGAAAGAACAATTTAACATTTGTGAGTTTGCTAACAGTATGAAACTTCATGCAAGTTAAGAAAATGGTAGGAGGTTTCAGGGGTATTTATGGATGTTGAAAAGGTAAATACATAGCGGGTACAGTAAATCATGGGCAAGATCTTAAATGTTTCCCCCCCCCCCCCCCAAACAGTATTCATTCAGGAAATAGGCACAGAGATGTGGGAAGTAAGAAAAATGAACAGTGAGGTCATGGAACCTATACAGATGAAAGAGGGGGAAGTTCTTGCTGTCTTAAGACAAATAAGGGTGGATGTTGTCTACATGGACTTTAGTAAAGCCTTTAACAAGCTCCCACATGGGAGGTTAGGAAGGTTCAGACGCTAGGTATTCATGGTGAGGTAGTTAACTGTATTCGACAATAGCTGGATGGGATAAGCCAGATAGTAGTGGTGGATAATTGCTTCTCAGACTGGAGGCCTGTGACTAGTGGATTGATGCTTAGACCATTATTGTTTGTCATCTATCTCAATAATCTGGATAATAATGTGGTAAATTGGATCAGCAAGTTTTCAAATGACACTAAGATTGCAGGCGTTGTGGACAGCTAAGATTTTCAAAGCTTGCAGAGGGATGTGAAGCAGCTGGAAAAATTGGCTGAAAATAGAAGATTGAATTTAATACAGACAAGAAGTGAGGTGTTGCATTTTGGAAGGACAAATGGAGAAAGGACGTACAGAGTGAATGGTATGGCTCTGAGGAGTGCAGTAGAACAGAGGGTCCTGGAAATACAGATACATAATTCCCTGAAAATGGCATCACAGGTGGATATGGTTGTTCAAGAGGGCTTTTTTGGCATATTGGCCTTCATAAATCAAAGTATAGGAGCTGGAATGTTATAGTAAAATTGTATAAGGCATTGGTGAGGCCAAATTTAGAGAATTGTGTGCAGTTTAAGTCACCTAACTACAGTAAATTTACCAATAAGACTGAAAGGGTGCAGAGAAGATTTACTTGAATGCTCCCTGGACTTAAGGAACTGAGTTACAGGGAAAGGTTAAACAGGTTAGGACTTAATTCCCTGGAGCATAAAAGTATGAGGAGAGATTTGGTAAAGGTATTTAAAATTATGAGGGGAATAAACAGATTAAATATAGATAGGGTTTCTTTCATCGAGGGTAGGTGAGATACAAACCACAGGACATGGGTTAAGGGTGAAAGGAGAAAAGCTTAGGGGGAACTTCTTCACACACAAGGTTGATGGGAGTGTGGAACTAGCTGCTAGCTGAGGTGGTGAATGTGGGCTCATTTTTAACATTTAAGTGGTAGATGGATGGGAGAGGTATGGAGGGCTATAGACTTGATGCGGGTCAGTGGGACTAAGCAAAAAAAAGGTTCAGCACAGACTAGAAGGGCCAAAGGGACTTGTATTCTGTGGTTCTATGGAGTGAGACTGAGTGGAAAGGCTTTAGCTTGCCAGGGTGAGGGGAGGTAAGAGGTGAGGAAAAGTAGTTGAAATTCAAGGAACAAAAAGGATTCAGCAAGAAGGCACAGATAAGGGCAGGTTTTACATATCATACATTTTGTTCTTCTTGTCATAAGCAGTGAAAATAGCAGCCCAGGCAGGGGAATGCTTCTCTTTTAGAATGTGGGTCATCAGGGAAGCCAGCAATATCCCTGATAACTTCATCTGTGAGAAGTGCATCCAGCTGCAGCTCCTTCCAAGCTAAGCTAAAGAATTGGATGAACTCCGGATCATTTGGGAGGTAGAGGGCATGATAGGTAGGAGTTACAGGGACACTATCACACTGAAGAGGCAGGAGTAGGGTGGTTAAGTGACAGGAGAGGCAGAAGGAACAGGAAGGCTGTGTAGGGCACCTCAGGCCAGTCCCCTCAATAACAATTATACCATTTTGGATACTTTTGGGGGAAACAAGCCATGGCGATCAGGTCTCTGGCACAGAGTCTAGTCCTGTGGCTAAAAGGGAATGGAGAAGAGGAGGTGACCTGTAGTGACAGGGAATTCCATAGTTATGGGGAAAATTAGAGGTTCTGTGGAAGAGATTTGAGTATCTTGGATGGTATGTTGCCTCCCTAGTGCCAGGGTCTGATGTATCTCAGATAGATTTCATGGCATTCTCAGGAGGGAGGGTGAGCAGCCAGATGTCGTGGTCATGTAGGGACCTCTGATGTGAATAGGAAAGGTGAGGTAGTGCTGAAAGTAAAGTTCAGGGTGTTGTAATATAGAACGCTAGTGATAATCCTGACCACTAGAGGGAGTCTGAGACCATTTTTTGCAACCAGGAGCAGATTCAAAATGGATGCATCCACAAGGTCATGAGTGCTTTAGTTAATAAAGTATAGTTGTTATAAAAGAATCCATTTTTTTTATTACAATGAAAGAAACATCACATGGTACCAGGAGTGAAATAAATAACAAGAGTGGAAGAATCACCAGGAGTGAACAGATTGAGAATAAGTTAATAGCAGTAGAAAACATGGAGAGTGTCAAGACTCCTGACGCTGTAAATTGGACTGGAAATCTCAACCATGAATAGAGGTTACTCAAACAACAATTTATACTGTACTTGCAAGCCATTGGACTCAATAGCATGCCACATGCATGGTAGATTGCACTGTTACTTACTATGGTGGGACCTCAAGCACTAGAGGTTTTCAACACATTTGTTTTTGCCAAGGCAGCTGACCAGGGTAAGTTCAACAAGGTTATGAAGATTTTTGATGAATACTTCAAAGAAAAATGAAAGGTTCAAAAGGTACTGGTTTTGCTCACCCGCTCAGCTGTAGGGAGGGAGCTTTGATACTTTTTAAACTGACTTGAAATTAAAAGCAAGAACATGCAATTTTGGATCGCCGCAAGATTCAATTAACTGTGATCAAATTGTGTTCAGGATTATTGATAAGAAAGGGAGAGAGATTTCTGCAAGAGACAGAGCTTACCTTAGCTGGAGTTGTGAAGTTATGCAATGCCAGTGAAATAGCTTTGCAGCATGCAAAAAAAAAATAAAAATTTAAAAAATAAAAAAATAAAAAATAATTTAAAAAATTTAAACAAAATCAAAAAAAAAAAATCGGTGATAGTGTAAAAGCCAATGAAAATGAAGGCATAGTCATAACCACAGTGGACACACACAGAAACAAAAAAAGTGAGATATAAGAAACAACAAAAAGGTGGAGAGATATTCAGTTGCAAGTGATGTGGCACTCAACGTGCACCAGAACAATGCCCAACCTATGGAAAAGTCTGCAATAAGTGCAAACTTATTGTGTTAGTTAATGCATTATCCAGGGCAACAACAGAGTGAAGCACAGAATGAGAGTTCCAGAGACAGCTATCTCTCCACGAGAATTTGATCACTGAATCTTTTCCCATATCTATCCAGGCAGATTTCACAGCTGAAACAGAAAAGGACACAGTTCTACAGAAGGTCACCAAGAATCTGAATGAAGGATGGCCTAAAGGTGATGTCAGCAATGCTACAACATAAAAGCTGAGTGTTGTCAATGGGGTTCAACTCAGACAGAGCAGAATTGTCATTCCTCAATCAGTACAAGAGGTGCTGAAAAAGGTGCACGAGGGGCACCTTGGAATGGAAAAATGCTAGAAGAGGGCCAGACTGTTGTTTATTGGCCAGAGATAAATGCTGACATCGACAAGATGGTTTCAAGCTGTGAGACCTGTTTGAAACATCACGCAAAGCAGACAAAGGAACCCACGATCTTAAGCAACTTACCAGCAGAACCATGGCAGAAAGTTGGGACTGATCTGTTCCACCTGAATGGAAATAATTACTTGCTAGTTATTGACTATCAAGCTATCCTGAGATTTCATTACTTCCTAACATGTCTGTTGCTTGTGTGATCAAATATATGAAAACTATCTTTGCATGACATGGAATTCCTCAAATTATCTACAGTGAAAATGGACCATGCTACAGCTGTAGAGAATTCCAGATTTTGCAGAAGAGTATGATTTTTGACGTGACTTCAAGTCCTCTGCATCCACAGTCAAATGGTAAAACAGAGAAAGGAGTCACATAGTTAAACAGTTGCTCAAGAAAGCACAAGTATATTATAGGAAGGATATCAAAGTGGAGAGAGTGCAGAGGAGATTTACAAGAATGTTCCCTGGGTTTAAGTGTTTGAGTTACTGGGAAAGGTTAAACAGGCTAGGACTTTACTCCCTGGAGCATAGAAGACTGAGGGATGATTTGATAGTGGTATTTAAAATTATGAGGGGACAGAAAGAGTCAATGACAGATAGAGTCCCATTGAGAGTGGGGAGATTCAAACAAGAGGATATTGAAGGGGAAAAACTATAGGGGAAGAATTATGGGGAATTTCTTCATTCAGAGGGTGGTGGGAGTATGGAATGAGCTTCCAGCCAAAGTGGTGAATGTAGGCTTGATTTTAATGTGTAAGGAAAAGTTGGATGGGTAGCTAGACAGAGAGGTATGAAAGGTTATGGGGTGGGTACAGGTCAATGGCACTTGGTAGGAGGTGTTCAGCATGCACTCGAAGGGGCGAACTGGCCTGTTTCTGTGCTGTAATTGTTTTATGGTTATATGTTGAACAAAAACAAAAGCGACTTCAATGGGGACTAAAAGCGAACTCTGACAAGTCAGCAAGAAGCATAGGGCCACCGACATAACATGACACAGTGAGACTCAGAGATTCCAACACTTGGGACAAAAAAGGGTTCTGTTCTGAGGGTAAATCCAAGATCCTGCCTCCAGACCACTATCGGTAAGGATTGGTGAGAACATCTCCTCCACAATCCCCATCAGAGTTGTTTTCTTAGCCCCCTGCCCTACTTGTTATACATCTATGACTGTGTGTATAAGCTAATCTACAAATTTGCTGACAATACCAGGTAGTGGGTTGTATAAAAGGAGCATACAGAAGGGAGAGTGAAAACTTGACTCAATGGTGCACCCACAACAACCTCTCACTCAAGGTCACCAAAACCAAGGAGGTGATTGTGGACTTCAATAGGGGAAAGTCAGAGATGTACAATCTGGTGATCAGAATTGGAGAGGGTGAGCAAATTTAAATGACTGGGAGTCACAATCTTGAGGGACCTTTCCTAGACCCAACATCCAAACATAGCAGTGAAGAAAGCACATTTATGAACAAGGGGACCAGGCTTCTGCAGATATTGTCCACATGGACATCAGTAAGCCTTTGACAAGGTCCCACATGGGAGGTTAGTCAGGAAGGTTCAGTCACTCTGTATTCATGGTGAGGTAGTAGATTAGATTGAACATTGGCTTTATGGAAGAAGACAGCCAGTGGCAGTGGATGATTGCCTTTAACTGGAGGCCCATGAGGAGTGATGTACCTCAAGGATCTGTGCTGGTTCCATTCTTGTTTGTCATCTATAAGAATGATCTTGGTGATAATGCAGTAAATTGGATTAGCAAGTTTGCAGAAGGCAAAGAGTGGAGGTGAAGTGGATAGCAAGGAAGGTTTTCATAGGTTTTCACTATTGACTTACTGAGTTCAGTGTTCAGGAGGTCACACAAGCAAGATATTTAGTACATCTCAGGAAAAACAGCTAAAAAAAAGACAAGTGATTCATACATAGCTCATCTCCTTAAGTTAATGAAAAGTTATTTTAATGCACTTTAAAATAAAAGTAGTTTTCCATTGTGACAAATATCTGGCAGTTAATAAGGATGAATTGATATTACAAATCCAGAAAAACAGAAAAGTGATAAGCCAAAAGTAATTAATTCCATGCAGACATCATGCAATTGGGCCAAGTCAAATTAGTGACAGGCAGTAAATATTGACTTTCCAGGACAAATTCATTCTATAATCGAATAAAAAGGAAATAAAATGTAATGGAAATCAAAAAATATTTGGTAGAGTCATTAATTAGAAATGGTGTCAATTCTGAAGTTAAAAAAAAAATCAGACCAAAAATCAAAGACAGGTGCTCTGACCTGAACAAGACACAAACTTATTAAAACAAGAGACTGTTATGCTAGAAAACTGGAGAAACACACAAATGCAGGAAGAACTGACACGTCGGACAGCGATAATGGTTAATCAGAAAATTCAGACTACTGAAGTATTTCTTCTCTTTGAGTGAAGATGAATAGATATATAGGAAATTGGTTGTGCCACAATTTCATTCAATTATTATAATTTGACAAAATGAATTTTTCTAACATTTCAGAGAACAGTTATATTTCAGACTGGTTAGTCAAAATAGACTATAGAGACATCCTTACTTGAATATTAGAATTCAATTCATTAACATAAACAAGCCCTTCTTGGCATGAACAAGATGAATCACCCAAACAATATTATTGGGTTGCAAATTAAACTTAACTTTTTGTGGCTTTATACAGGCTCCTGTATAAAGGTGGCTGCTCCATAGCCCCCGCAATTCAATGCAGGACAGCCGAACAGTAGCTTTGTTCTCAATTGAATTAAAGCCTATTGGTTTCTCCATAATAGTTTCCTTGAGTGCAGCCTGGAGATTGTCATATTTAACTGGCATTAGAAGGGCAACTTCAAAACATGAAAACTCTGCCAGAAGTTTGTGGGAGGAAAGATTGGAAATAAAGAAAAATATTTAAACACAAACTGATTTTGATGAAAATAAAGGCATTCTCCCCATACTAATCAGGGGCCACAACCTCACCCTGCAGGAGAGGCCTCCTCCGCCCGAGGTGGGTCGCACCCTCCACCCACCCCAGATGTCCCTCAGCCCGTGAGTGGGGAGCCACTATTCCATTGTGAACTGCACCCTCAGTGCCACACAATGTACTGTGTGCCCTCTACTTGAGGCGCATCACAAGCAGCTGCTTTGACCTCTAGATGCTACAAATGATACCAAAGGAAGCCACGCTCTCCACAGATGATGTTTGAATCACAACGTGCCAACTGAACTCAGAGCCCGCACACAAGCTGGGACAGGTCTCTTCCAGAGGCAAGCCATGCCTTCTGAACCAGAGACAGACAATGAGCCCAATACTTACTCATGCCTGACGCTAGCCATGCCCTCACCCTGCTGCAGCCAGAGCTGCAGTCTGTCACCAGTTGGGATGCAGGAGCTGTGCCACTGCCCCAGTGTCTGGACATGATGTACAACTGTTTCTATGCATGTGTTGAGTCATCCGTTGCGATCCAAACTGCCCACCAGATGCCAGCCATACCATCTTCCCACCATGCAAGGTGTGGTGGCTGCCAGGCACCCTCTGCACATGATTTACGAGCGGTGCCCCATACTTGAGATGACCTGCGCCTGCAGCTGTTGCTGTGCCCTGAACTATTCGTCCAATGGTTCCTGCAACTGTTGTCCCAGACAAGCCACGTACTACACGACACGGCACTACCAACTGTGTCCTAACTGGAGGCGAGCCAGGTACCATCTGCGCCACCGGCAGCCGCACTGCTGAACAACATGACAGGAGGGAGGGGAGGCTGTGCCTCACACCTGGGATGGGGCCAACTGCAAACTGCATTCACAGCAAAATACAATATACGAACTACCCATTATTCGAGGAGAACGACGCACTTCTACCAACAACAGTATCCCTGACGTCCCATTATCCAACAGTTGTGACTAAATAGTGTGCTGTACACTGAACTGGCATATATTTCCAGTTATTGGGGCATTATAATTAATGAGGATGGCCATTCATCTCTCATTGTACTACCGTCAGGACTTGGCAAAGCAGCCCGCTGTTGTCAGGAGGTAGGCATCTTTTAATTTTAAATCGCCCACGTGATGAGCGCACAAGTGCTGATGTCACGAGGCTTCCCCTGCTTGGCCATTTGGCTTTTCACACTGCAGGGGGAGGGTGGTCCGGGAAAATACCTACGAAGTAGGGCCACTGACTGGTTTAAAATTCCCAGGCTGACCTTTTTACACTATGGTTCACAGGAGGGTTCCTGGGAAAATTTCTTGATAATCTTCATTTTACACAGTGGTGTGAAAAGCCCCCACTAATCTCTGTACTGCTACAGAGAATGAAGTGTGATTTTGTCTCGTTTATTATTTTGGAGCCCTGGTTGTCAGGGATTGTTTTAGAGCAGGATTGTATTTGGTCACTTGTCTCTCACACACACTGGGGTTAATATTTTGTGGAGAATACAAGCAGGAGTAGAAGGCGACTTGTTCCCTCTAACTTGACCCATTGGTCAATAAGATGCCTAATGCTACCTGGGCCGTAGAATCACCTTTCTGCTCTCCCACAATCCCTCAACAACATTTAGATTCAATATTCCTTTATTGCCATGTAATAGTACACAGAATTGCTTTCTACTTGTCATAAGGCAGTCAAACCATCGGCATTAGTGTTGCCGAGCACACCTCACAGTCCAAAGGAAAGAGAAGCAAAAGAGTCACTCAGTGTCTGTGTCAGCAGTAGATTAACTACCACCTGGGTCTGTGGGTAAGCTTTATTAAGGCCAAACCCTTCGTTGATTAGAATAAAGTGAAATTGTTCCATTTATTAGCCTTTGGGCTCGATTTTCTCACATGTTCTAAATTTACCCGCCAGGTACATGCTGGGATTACACCAGATGGTGTTTGGTTGGAGGAGGGGAGAAAAAAACTTCATTAAAAAAAATCAAACAGAAATTTACTTGACAGAAACCAATAACTTGAAAAGCTGTTAGTTAAAAAAGTATAAATAAAATCACTTCTTAAAAAAAGACGATACAAAAATAATTCTTTAAAAGTAAACCTACTGTGAGTGACGCTGCAGGAGGCAGACCTCAGACTCATGCGTGTGTACAAACGTAAGCATTGATTAACAGGTAGCATTGGGACCGGTGACGGGTGGTAATAGCATCATCATGGAGATGGTAAACACAATCTCGCGGGGAGTTGCGGCTGCTGCCTGCAGTACAATCCAGGTCCCTAAAAGCATTACTTGTTTACTTCAAAATGTTTATATGTTTGGACCCTAATGTAGATCACAAAATAGTATTTGTAATGAAAATAATAAATACAAAAGTACTGAAATATCTTGGGTGCCCTTAATGTCCAGGCCCCTAGGCTTCAGCCTAATGGTTAATCCGCCACTGATCTGTGGATTCGACTCCAGCACTCCTGCAGCAGTACAGACTCTTGTTTGATCCATCAGTAACTCGAGCTCCAAATCCAAACCTCTAACACAATCAAGAAGCCTTCAGCCCTTCTTGTCCTCAGCACACTCTTGATTCCTGGTTTGCACGAGCCATTCTCCAGCAGCCTACACAAGTCTTTCAGCCACTGAGCGCCCCTCACTGATCTGTGTCCTGTAGGGTCGTCCCCTCTGCTCCTTATCAATAGAGGGTGTTCTCCCCTGCTGCTCCCTGCCCTGGAGTCTGCAACCCCCTAGTGGCTGCTGCCAAGCACAGGCATCACTATCTCGATCACAGACCCATGGTTGCAGGATTTTAGTTTTAAAACACTGTCGTCATCTCTAACAGATAGAGGACCACCTGAGGACTGGGCGGTTGAACCTTTTGGAGCAGTGTTGCATCTCCGCTCTCCCAGGTCCACAACAGTGGCAGGGCTGCCGTTAAAACATGGCTGTTAATCTTAACTTTGGATATTTCAGTGAGTAGATCATTCCAAAATTCACAGGTTTAAGAGAAAAACATATGTCCCCACAATTGTCATCTGAAACGGACATTTTTATCCTGAAACAAAGCCAGTTTTTTTATACATTCAGAAGAGGAAAGAGCCATTCAGCATTCCCCATCAATTGCCCTTCTCACTTCTGTTCTCATTCTTCTGCATCCAGTGTTTATCCTTTCTTGTGTAACAATTTAATTATAAGAATCAACTGAGTGAAATATCTCTGCATTGATCCTAATGCAAGCACATCTTTCTTTAAATAAGGAGACAAAATCTGTATGTGGTACCCACGTGCAGTACGACTAGTGCCCTGCAAAGTCCCATGAGATACCAACATTCCATTGGCATTTTTTGCCTACTAACCTTTTGATTTTATGTACTACACCCCAGTTCCTATTGTACTGCAACATTTTATAGTCTTACTTAGCTTAGATAAGATTTATTTCTCTTGCTTTTGTTTAAACTCAGGTTATAAAATTCATCTGCCAATATTTGTCCACTCTGATCTTTTTCCTTCTGCAGGTTTTGTGTCTTGCCCCAAATTTACTAACCTACATCTTTAGAGCTTCAGGGGTGGGTGTATGGGTACACAGTAACAATGAAAGGCACAGTACACTGAAGAGTTAGTCATGCAGCATCCAGAGAAAGCAATAGACTGTCAATGTTTCAGGTGAGGAAAAATGTGGAGTATGTACTGACAATAACCACACCAGCAGTGCGAGTACAAGACCGCTTTAATAAACTAATATGTACACTCAGAGGTCTTGTCTCTCTGCAAGACAAACCTGGAAGGCTAGACTGCAGCTCTGGACTGCTTTATAGACAAGGACACTGGGATGACCCCTGGTGGCCTAGTGGTGTAATTACAAGAGGTCTTGTCTCTGCAAGACAAACCTGGAAGGCTGGACTGTAGCTCTGGACTGATTTATGTACAAGGTCACCGGGATGACCCCTGGTGACCTAGTGGTGTAATTACAAGAGGTCTTGTCTCTGCAAGACGAACCTGGAAGGCTAGACTGTAGCTCAGGACTGCTTTATGTACAAGGTCACCGGGATGACCCCTGGTGACCTAGTGGTGTAACTACAAGAGTTCTTGTCTGCAAGACAAACCTGGAAGGCTGGACTGTAGCTCTGGACTGCTTTATGTACAAGGTCACCGGGATGACCCCTGGTGACCTAGTGGTGTAACTACAAGAGGTCTTGTCTCTGCAAGACAAACCTGGAAGGCTAGACTGTAGCTCAGGACTGCTTTATGTACAAGGTCACCGGGATGACCCCTGGTGACCTAGTGGTGTAACTACAAGAGGTCTTGTCTGCAAGACAAACCTGGAAGGCTAGACTGTAGCTCTGGACTGCTTTATATACAAGGTCACTGGGGTGACCCCTGGTGACCTAGTGGTGTAATTACAAGAGGTCTTGTCTGCAAGACAAACCTGGAAGGCTAGACTGTAGCTCTGGACTGCTTTATAGACAAGGTCACTGGGGTGACCCCTGGTGACCTAGTGGTGTAATTACAAGAGGTCTTGTCTGCAAGACAAACCTGGAAGGCTAGACTGTAGCTCTGGACTGCTTTATATACAAGGTCACTGGGGTGACCCCTGGTGACCTAGTGGTGTAATTACAAGAGGTCTTGTCTGCAAGACAAACCTGGAAGGCTAGACTGTAGCTCTGGACTGCTTTATAGACAAGGTCACTGGGGTGACCCCTGGTGACCTAGTGGTGTAATTACAAGAGGTCTTGTCTGCAAGACAAACCTGGAAGGCTAGACTGTAGCTCTGGACTGCTTTATAGACAAGGTCACCGGGATGACCCCTGGTGACCTAGTGGTGTAATTACAAGAGGTCTTGTCTCTGCAAGACAAACCTGGAAGGCTAGACTGTAGCTCTGGACTGCTTTATATACAAGGTCACTGGGATGACCCCTGGTGACCTAGTGGTGTAATTACAAGAGGTCTTGTCTTTGCAAGACAAACCTGGAAGGCTAGACTGTAGCTCAGGACTGCTTTATGTACAAGGTCACCGGGATGACCCCTGGTGACCTAGTGGTGTAACTACAAGAGGTCTTGTCTGCAAGACAAACCTGGAAGGCTGGACTGTAGCTCTGGACTGCTTTATATACAAGGTCACTGGGGTGACCCCTGGTGACCTAGTGGTGTAATTACAAGAGGTCTTGTCTGCAAGACAAACCTGGAAGGCTAGACTGTAGCTCTGGACTGCTTTATATACAAGGTCACCGGGATGACCCCTGGTGACCTAGTGGTGTAATTACAAGAGGTCTTGTCTCTCTGCAAGACAAACCTGGAAGGCTAGACTGTAGCTCTGGACTGCTTTATAGACAAGGTCACTGGGGTGACCCCTGGTGACCTAGTGGTGTAATTACAAGAGGTCTTGTCTCTGCAAGACAAACCTGGAAGGCTAGACTGTAGCTCTGGACTGCTTTATATACAAGGTCACCGGGATGACCCCTGGTGACCTAGTGGTGTAATTACATATCACCACAGCATGATCAATGACCACCCATAGGCATGAAGTAGTCTGGTATTGACCAGAAAACCTTAGCATGCATCTACATGCTACTGGCTCACATCCAAGGCAGTTATGAGGGAGGAGACAGACCAGGGCTATCAGCCTTTATTAGGGATCTTACAGGGAGGAGCTACAGGCAGACCAGCCTACCCTGTTCAGTGAAGTCATGCCCGCAGTACTGCATTTCACCACAAAAACTGCGAAAGAATCCGCCAGTTCAAATGTCCACATTTTAATCAATTCATTTTTTGCTGTTCCGTGATTAGACTCTTGATGGCATTGTAACACAAGTTTCTACTATCAGAAAAATGAAGATAACATCAAGTAAAACTATAAAATGGCTGATTTAATATGCGTTAAGCTGCAAAACAGTTTTGTGACTCTTTGTGGATCAATAGTTAAGCACGTTGAGCATTTATCCACAAAGTATAGTCATGGCCATAAGATCTGCTGGATTTATAATGATCAATTACACTAAAGTTAACATGGTCAATTACTGGCAATGTTCATTGTTTCAATTTCTCTCAATTACTTACTTAATGGCAACACTTGAGCAGAGTTTTTGTAATATTTTCTACTGCTTTATTCAAATCAAACTTCAGTGACTTATTAATTACCAAATTTATATTTTTTCTGGTTCATACATTTTCAAACTATTTTTCTGCGCTCACCATTTCTGTTCTTCAACTCTACAATTTCTTGAATTATGCAAATGTAAATGTCACAAAATATTTAACAGTACAGAGAAGTTTCTGAAATGCTTTTACAACTGAAGTTGTTTGAAATATTTTATATGTCAGATTATATCAGTATCATTATCAGACCTTGAAAGCTATAGAAAGATGGAACCCTCAACATTAACATTCAGACATAAATGGAAAATTAATTGCCCAAGGAAACTGGCTGATTAGGGATTCATGAATAGGAGAAGAAAGAGCAATTAGACTGACCTCAACGATTTAAAAAAATGTAATGTGTAGCATAAGCATTAACTTCTCCAGTTTCCAATAGGCTTCTCCCCCTTTCCCTATTCAACTGTTTCCTTTCCTCAAGTTCCCCAGCCCCTTTTCCTCTCCATTCTGAGAGCTGTCTCCTCCCCCTATCGTTTCCCAACATTTTTTTTTCCTCCTGCCCTCTTACGCATATCCACCTCTTGTCTCTGCCCCTTTGATTCAGGCACCTGCTTTTTGCTCATTCCTTGATGAATGGCTGAGGGCCAAAACATTGGTTACATATCTTTGCTAAAACATTGCATGACCTACTGACTTTCACCAGCACTTTTGTGTATTGAACTGGTATCTATTAGACATCAAGATCTTAGCTTCTGCTTCAATGAAAATCAAATCAGGAAGTTGTTGCAAAATAACTTTTAGGTCAATGATCCTAAACCACAATGGTACATCAATACAATCCAACAGTTTTCAAATGACCCTTCACTGTCAAATGAAATTAAATGGACCTTTTATGCACCTTTCTAATGTGTGGTTCATTTATATGCCACATGCCAAACCATTCACGTAAATTGATGTGCAGAAAATATAAACAATTGATACAATAGGGCAGCGACATGAAGGAAAATTGAGGTCCTAGCCTCTCGACTCTTGTACAGTTTTGGTTCAAATGATTTTTAATAGGAAACAATCTTTATTGCAATCATGGTTTGAACCTGCAGTTAATTTTAAGTGGGCCTTATTAAAGTAAAAATCTACAATTCTTGAAGGAACTGATTAGTTCTGAATTTTTTTGTGGGGTGGGGGGGAAGCTTGTGTTTTGATAAGGTTTAACAGGGCCATTTTAAAGAAAGGCTAAAGGAAATCATTAAAATATATGAAACCTCAGATGCTGACGTATTCATTATTTCAGCGTTCAAAGTGAATGTGACATTTGCTGGACATCACAATGAAGATGGTCAGTCATTTATCACCAGGGTTATTTGTGATTTATTTATGACATTTCGTCAAAATGTATTCCTTCTTGTAATCATAACCAGGATATCTCATGACACAACTTTCACAGTCAAACACATCGACTGAACCTTTGCATTGGAAATAATGGGGTCAAATTCCCAGACTTGGCAGGTGTACATTGGAAGCATTGAAGCCAAGCTGGGACAAATAAACAGTCCTGGAAGAAAACTGGGATTATGTGGCGGCCCACTGATGGAAAAATCCAAACACACCTAAAACAGTCATTCTTAAAGCTCAAGTCTGAGAGAGAACTATTTTTTCATAAATAACAAATCACAAATGGAAACATCTTTAGACCTTTGTTGGAGTTGTTGAACAGAGGTGATGGTTTGGTTTATTTTAACTTGGCTTTGGATGATCTGATATTAACATTTTATTTAAAATACCAATTTAATCTGATTTGCAGATGACAATGGACTTTTGTTATGGATTAAATAAAATATACATTAAAATATGGTCAAGGAGATAGATCAGTCTATTGTAGCTATGTTGCCAGCTCTCAATGATCTAACATAGAAAAGTCCCAAAAGGGAAAAGCACTGATTCTCTCTCTCTATAAAAAAAATAAGATCAACTTGGATTTCATCTGCTCCCCTTGTCCTCAGCCATGTAGCACAACATCCTCACTCCCATTTTTAGATCAATGCCACTCCTAGGTAGCTGAAAGGTCATGGAACAAGTGAAACGGGTAAATATTGTAGTGCGGTTAAAAGTGGCTAACCATCATCTTTGTTACCCTTTTTTACCTCCTTAAATGAAATTCCACCACTGGATTCATCTTCTTCTATCCTTATATTCATCAACAATAGATAACTCTTTGCATCTTCCTGGACTGCTCCTCCATCTCCACCAACAACTCCATTTCTGATGGCACTTTCCCCATTGTAAAATGAGGGATGCAAAGTGTGCATTTTTACCTTGTCCCTTCCCATCAGCCAGAACCTTAAACTGTCCTTCCAGAAGAAGCAGCAACCTTGCACTTCCTTCAAGCTAGGACTTCATTCAGTTCTGATAAGTTGAACTCTGTGAGAGGCCAGGCACAGTGGGTGACCAACTTGTAGGGAACCAACCTTCAGTCCACAAAACAATCCAGAGATCAGGTTTACTGACATAAATTCTCTAGCCCACTCTCATTCTGATCTCTGTCCTTGTCCTCCTGCACTGTTCAAACCTACCCAGATAAGATCAAGGAACAGCACCTCATTTCTTCGAGTTATGCAAAAGGCCTTGGACTTTCCTGGTTTGGTAATAGAATTAATGGGAGGGCATCCATACATTTCCAGCCATTCCTGTGTTCCATCTGTCAAAGTTGCTGGATTTTTTTTTTTTTTTAATTTGATCTGTCTGGATTCATTTATTAACTGGACAGCTCCAAAAGTATTAGCTTGGGGCTAATTACCAATATTCCCTTTCTTGTCTGCAAGGAGGAGAAACATTATTAGATCAATAGATTTTGGCCTGAAATATACCACTTCTCTTTTCAGATACTGTCTGATCTGCTGAGATTTTATAGCATGTTTCAGTTTGGAATAATCAGGTTGAGGGAGGCTTTGAAAATTCACTCATTCCATTCAATGACAAATGTCTGATGTTGAATAGAATCCCATCAAATGTACAACCTTTAGTTACCTGAAGAAATTAGTTTTTTTTCCCCAACCATGTCATTAGATTCAAACCAGAGAGTTCTCATTTCTTCACCAATTTGTAGAGCTAAAGATTTACGAGCAACTAAGAGACAAGTATTGCCAATACGGTTTACAAAATTTCACACATATTATACACACTCAGAAGACCAGGATCTTGTCCCAAGCAAACATAAGCATTAAAGAAAAGTTCATCCAATACAAACTTTATCAGGCCAGCTGCTCGTTTAATGAAACATGTAACATTTAACATTCGTGATAAAAATCTTCAATCACAACTTTCCTACAATGACACCCAGCCAAGTGTGTACACTACCCCTCATATCTTTGGAGCCATCTGTCAAAGTCAGACAAATTATGAAATTTACCAGCAAAGCTTTTGTTCATTAGATAAAGGGTGGTTAAAAAATCAAGACTTCAAATTTGATACTAAGCTCTGACAACAATGATACGTGGCCTGCTTTCTGTTTCTGAGGCAAACAGCAGGCACTTCAAAGCACTGAAAAAAGTACTCCCAATGCTACTTTAAATTTTAAATTTAGATATACAGCATGGTAACCGGCCTTTTCGGCCCAAGAACCAGTGCCGCCCAATTACATCCAATTGACCTCGCCTGGTACGCCTTGAAGGGTGGGAGGAAACCAAAGATCCTGGTGAAAACTCATGCAGACGTGGGGAGAATGTACAAAATCCTTACAGACAGCACTGGATTCGAACCCCAGTCCTGATCAGCACTAATCGCAATGCTTAACTGTGACAGCTGCTTCTGCAAAATTCTCTAAATTCACTGAAAGTGTCTAATCTCAGCTCACAGTTCAGACACCAGTATCCAAATTATACTGAGATTGATCTGATGAGCAATTTACATCATTCACTAGCCTAACATCAGACGCCAAATAACGATGTTTTGAGCTCCGTCAAAGGAATAAATTTCTATGTGGACAGTGGAAACATTTTAAGAATGCGTTGAAAGTCTCATGAAAAATACAATAAGCCCCACTGACTTCTCAGAATCCTTGGCCTGTGACTAAAGAGAAAACTGAGCATTTTGACTGACCAGGAAAGTGCATTCAAGCTCTCCACAAATCGTAGAAAGAGTAGATCACCTCACAAACCATCTAACCCTGGACTCATCTGACGTTCCCTGCCCCCACTGTGGAAGAGTCCGTGGTTCCTACATTGGCACTTAAAGGAATCTCATAACTCTGAAAAACAGACCAGAAACTGGGTACAGGGTGGCACTGATAGTCTAATAATTAGTGCAACTCTATTGCAGCGCTGGCAACTTGGGTTGGAATCTGGTGTTGTCTAAGGAGTTTGTACGTTCTTCCCATATCTGTATAGATTTCCTTTGGGTGCTCTGGTTTCCTCCCACTTTCAAAAATGAACAGAAATTGTCAGTCAATTGGTGTATTTGGGCAGGACATGGCTTGTGGGCTGGAATGGCTGTATATCTAATTTTTTTTAAACTCACCCTTACTGCAGCTTAAGTAAAACAAGGTGGCTGTTCATGACAAGGTGACTGGAGACTGTACCAGCAATATCACCTGTAGAACATTAATCCAGTACCACAAGATAGTTAATGATCTAGGCAGAGCAGGAAAAGTTAGAACACTAGGGCATTCCACCATTAAGTCTCTCACCCCAGATGGTACTTTTTACAAGTCAGGGTTCCATTTTGTGCCTTTCAACTGTTCCATCCTTCTCCTGACAAACTATTTGAACACTTCCTTCTCATACAATAAATCCTGCAGATGCTTGAATTCTTCAAAACATAAATATAAGTGCATTTTGTAAGGTGGAACAGGCAAAGGGCAGCAAATAAGCATATGCTTATTCACTATTAAAAATGTATTTATTCACACATTTTTAGGGGTTAAGGTTTGCTGGCAAGACCACATTTGCCAAAGAGGAATCTTGCCAAAGCATCTTGAAGTGCTGCATTTCTATTGAAGGGAATATGGCAATAATTTCCTGCTTAATCGGACATTTCTATAAATATAAATCAATTTGTTCTTTGGGATCTCCAGAAACAATGACGACAATGTTGCCAGTTTGTTTGATGTCCCATTCAGCAAACTAAAGTTTCATTCTGGTGCACCACATGTACATGAAAGGCCCAGCCAACCATTCCTAGACTCTCGATCTCGTCTTCCAAAAATAACAAGTCCATTGCATGCTTGGTCCCCTCCAAGTTGTACCCCATTCTGATCCCTCATTGCTGCTGGATCTAAGTCTTTAAAACTTCCTCCCTGATTATTCTGCGAGAGTCCCTTCAATAGAAATGCAGCACTTCAAGATGCTTTGGCAAGATTCCTCTTTGCCAAATGTGGTCTTGCCAGCAAATACATTTCTCCAGACATTAGAGCTTTTATTCCCGTGACAATAGGTCATTGCAATTTAATGGATATATGGTGCAAGTATTTGACATCCCAAAATTCACTTTGAGGAAACAAACAAGCAGGCTCAACAAAGGAGATTCAGCAGATGTGTATATTTGAATTTTGAAAAGGCCCTTCTCAACTGCCTCACAGGTGACTACTTAACAAGATGAGGGCTCAGTGTGGGTTCCACACTGGCTGATCAGCAGGAGACAGAGAGGGGGAATAAAGGGATCCTATTCTGATTGGCTACTGGTTACCAATGGTGTTCCACAACAGTTGATGTTGAGGCCATTTTTTACATTGCACGTTAATGATTTGTATTAAGGAATAAATGGCTTTGTGGCTAAATTTGAAGATGATTAAAAAGGTAGGCGTAGGGGCAGGTAATGATGAAGAAACAGAGAGGCTGCAGAGAGACGGATAGATTAGGAGAAAGGGCAAATGAAATATAATGTTGGTAAGTGTATCATCATATGCTTTAGTAGAAGGAATACAAGGACAGATTATGGTTTAGATGTGGAGAAAATTCAATATTTGGAGGTACAAAGAGACCTGAGAGTCATCATGTAGAATATCTTGAAGGTTGACCTCCAGGGTGAATCAGTGGTGAAGAAAGCAAATGCAATGTTGGCATTCATTCCTAGAAGAATAGGATACAAGAGTAGGAGGTGATGCTGCAGCTTTATAAGGCACTGGCAGGGCCTCAGTTGGAGTACACGATACAGTTTTAGACATACAGCACAGTAACAGACCCTTTTGGCCCATGAGCCCATGCTGCCCAATTAACCTAGAATCCCCAACACATTTTGAAGGGTGGGAGAAAACCAGAGCTCCCAGCAGATGAAGGGAGAAGGATTTGAACCCTTGTCGCGATCACTGGCTGTAACAGCTTTACACTAACCACTAGGCCAACCGTGCCACCCAATTTGGGGCTCCTTATTTAAGAAAGGATGTACTGGTTTGGAGAGGGGTCACAGAAGATTCACAACAATCATTCCTGGAATGAAAGGATTAACTTATGAAAAGCATTTAATGGGCATTGGACTGTATTCTTGGTGTTCAGAGGAATGAGGGGGAGATCACATGGACAGCATAGATATGGTAAAGTTGTTTCTCCATGGTAGTGGAGAATAAGGCAACTTCAGGATTAAGATTCAAGATATGAAGAAATTTCTTTAATGAGAGAATGGTGAACATCTGGAATTTGCTATCACTGGTGGCTATGAAGGCCAAGTCAGTAGTTATATTTAAGGCAGAGATTGATAGGTAAGTGAATAGTCAGTGTATAAAAGGTTATGGGGAGTGGGCAGAAGAGTGGGGCTGAGTGGAAGAAAGGATTACCTCATGATGGGCCAAATTGCCTATTTCCGTTCTTCTAGCTTATGGTCTTATTTCATACCTTTCCAACTGATCTATGTCCCTCTGCATCCTTTCACAATTTTCTTCCCAATTTACAACTCCACCAACTTTTGTGTTATTAGCAAATTTACATTCTCCAAGTCATTTATATATTGGATTGAATCATCTGTTGAATGTACATTTTCCATAGCACTGCATAAATCTGCATTTTCTTGCAATTTGAACCTGCACTGTAATAACTCCAGAGATATTGACTACTCCTCAGAGAAATTCCTCAATCTATCTATCATGTGATAATTTCAAGGAGTCAATGTACCAACATAAATCAACATTACAGGCTTTGTTTCATCCAATTCACTGCTTGGATTTAAAGGATTACTTTTTTCCAGAAATTGGCTAGATTTAAACTGAGAAATCAGTTTACTTTGTGCAAGAAATCGCAGATGCGGGAAATCCAAAACAACAAAATGTTGCAAATACTCAGCAGGCAGGACAATTTCCTCTTCTGTACAGGTAGCAATAATTAATTGAAAGTTTATCTTTATGATTGCTCTTGTATAATTTTTGTACAATTATAAGACAGAATAGAGATACTTTTAAAAATGGATTTGCTGGGAAAGTGGCAATACCTTCCAACAGATGATCATCCAAGGTAAAGCAACCTTATGCATTTAGAGGTTAGACTGTGGCAATACTTAGGAGATCCACATCGATAGGTTAAAGTTTGTTTATTATCCGATTGTTCATATACAACCTGATGAAACAGACCATGGGGCACCCACAAAAATCACACAATACACAGTGCATAACAATGACATGAATAGTCAAAATAAATATTTGTGGTAATTTATGCAGTTACAGGATACTGTTCTGTCATTTCACAGCCTGCAGGAAGAAACTATTCCCCAGCCTGGCAGTCGAGATTTTGCTCCTCCCAACCCTTCTTGATGGCAGTGGGTTAAAGATACTGTGCACTGAATGGCAAGGATCTTCTCTAATTCCTTGAGCTCTATTTAGGCAACGCTCCCAAGAAGGCATCCATGGCTGTCGATCCTCAGACTGTGCTGAAGGTAGCAATGAGTATGTACGGCATTATTCGCACAAATTGTGAATTCACACATTTCGTAAAAGCCTTTGTGATGTGGAGAGGGATGAGTTGGAGGAGAGAAACGGAGCATGACTATTGTTGCATGCTGAGTGCATCATCAGCTGGACGTTGAATTCATGAGGTGAGTTTTACGGTGCTATTTAGACTGCAGGTTCACCTGAAAAGTAGTCGGGGATCAGGAGGATGAATCGCGGCGCAGGAATTGCACTTTCCTTTTTAGACTGCCCATTTAACGGCAAATTTTGTTACCTGCCTGCAGTCCAAAAACCATACTTGATGCATTTTTCACAGCTAGAGGAATTTGGAATCCTGCCATTTCACATTTTTTTTTTGTTGGTGGTATTTAGATAAAATTAGAAGTTATTTTCTGTGAGCAAGGTGGGATTGAAGGAGTGTGTTGACTGCACCATTGAGCTTTCATGCTGTTTCACCAGTGTTCTTGTCAAAATTGTGCAGGAATTTTTTTTTTTATTTTTTTTAAAAGGTGCTAAAGTTAAACCATGTATTAAAGCAACAAAACAGTGCAAAAAGATGATAGGTTAATTTGAATATTAAAGCTATGCAAAAGTCTAAATGCAACAAAACCCCCTGGTATCCAGAATTTACCCAACCAGCAAAAAAATCTGTCTGCTGAGCAGAAATCAGTGGATCATGAGGTTTTAGTTCGGCATTATGAGAAAAACTCAACCAACCAGAAAATACACTTATCCGGCATCTAGCAATCCCCCACTGGTGCCAGATACCATGGATTTTCCTGTATATACATGAACCCACATAGCATAGATACACAAAGAAAAACAATTGGAGAGAGTTTTAGCTAATCCTTTATGAAAAGATCATAGACTGAAGATGTGTTTGGCTCTCTGTGGGTGAATGATTTTCTTCAGCATTTACAGTTTCCATTTCAAATTTCCTGCCTCCAATGTATTTTTCATTAATATAGATCTAACCATTTACTTGCCTTTACATATCATCACTCAGCCTTTGTTCAGAATCAGAATTTACGGTCATGAACAAGTCACAAAATTTGGTGATATGCGACAGTGCCATAGAGCAAACATTCATGTAAATCACTTTTACAATAACAAATCATATAAAAAAATAGTGCACGAAAGGTCAGGCAGGGTGTTGGGTTCATTGATTATTCAGGAATCTGATGGCACCTGATTGAACTTATTGGATTTACATTGTTTACTTCAGTGGTTTCCCATAGCAAACAGATCCACTTTTCTGTATATTCCAGAAAATAATACCCTTGCACACTTCATCACAGTGAACAATTGGTCTGGATCTTTTTCCATCAGTTCCCTCTCTAATCTTGAAACCAAAGGCATAAAACTTTTTTTTTAAATTCAGAATAAACCAGTATTTGTCAAGACCAGGAACCTCTTTAATGCTTCCCCTGTCACCCCATCAGAAATTTGATCAAAGAAAGGCAGGAGGTCTGTGACAGCTTTTGATGCAAACAAATGGAACAATTTAATGGAACTCAACCACCCTAGCAATATATTTATGCAAAAGTTAAATCTTCCAATTATTAGGGAAGCAGAAGAAACTGGAAGTTAAATATATTGATTCAAGCAGGACACTGCATGCTAATTGAAAATAACTAATCAGAAAATACAATTTCTTCAGCATTATGTCATTATATGCTTAACCACGATGTAGCATGGACTGAGTATAGAGAGCTGGGCACAGATTAACCCCAATAATCAACCAGGAGCTAGTCACAAGACCTTTCTATTCACTGCAAGGATGCCTGGAATCACCCAGTAATATCAGGTCACCTTCCGTCTTATTATTTCTACTTCTGGAATTGCTGATCCGATTTCATACATCAAGCAGGATACACCCATCTCCTACGCCACCGAAGAGAACCAGGAACATGCCAAGGATGCCTTCCTTTATCCACACTCCCGACATAATATAAACTAAATAAATAAGGTGTACGGCTAATCAACTAACAGATCACTCGACTTGCTCTGTGACTATTTACATTTGGGAATCTTCTGGTACATGTGATGATTGGAGACCTTGTTCTGAACCAAAAGGTAATGCTGATCCTTTTCAAAAATTAGAATACCACTTGGAAGAAACATCAAGTGAGACTGAGTGAAATTAGATAATGCAATACACAGTGCATAAAAGACAGGATTTGCCGTAACATTTTCTAGCAGAAAAATGCGTCATTATTTTCACATCTGTAGCCAAGCAACTGAAAAAGTAAACCATGTGTAATAATGAAAAATTTAATGCTGGAAAAATGTATCAAAGCTAAATTATATTTGTAGTCAGTGACATCATTAGGGTTGGTGTCACCCAGTGCAGTGTCACTCCACCCACCCACCCCTTCCCAAAACCCTGGACCTCCTCCTGTATCAGACCATACAGAATCTGTAATAATGCTTTTCGTACTAATGTTATTCCTAAATCACAATTGCCGTATATCAATGAACAATATAGCAATGTCAGTGAGATAATTAAAATTGCAACATCATATGCACAGCCTAAATGTATTTACATATGGTTAAAGTGAAAATTCTCCTTTTCCTTTATTTATTACTTCATTCTCAAATAAGTTATTTACTAATGACCACAATATTGTAGCTAAAGCACCAGAATATTTGACAAAAGCAGCGACTATAAAAAACACCAGCGCTTGCTGGTAGCGCGGGCAGACGGAACCACGTGATTCGAAGCATCGTTATCATTAGGTAATAAAGACAGGTCTGATCTGAGTGCATTAGAAGGTTTAAAAAGTAAAGTAGCATCAAGTTTTAGCCCTGTAGGTGAATTGATACATGCAAGATGGGCTTATGAATTTTTTTTTTTAATTGTTTTAACTATCTACAGGGATATTTTTATAAAACAAATTTCTCCTTAAACACTGCACAAAATTTTATAGACAATTTTTGTGTCACCCGGTGTGGTCCACACCTTCCTAGTGGCATCAGTGTTCACAGTGTAAACAGATATTGTTTAGTATAGAAGAGGACTGAACAAGCCATATTACATGAAAACAACTGCCAAGATCAAAGCTCAGTGCAAGCAAATATATATCACAGGTGCACAAGTAGATTTTCCAAATATGCATCGTAAATGAAGACCTCAGTTTCTTAGAATTCATGGAAGCACCATCCATTAAATTTGGTCCTTTAATCTACTGCTCCAAAAAATTGGTTAACAATTTCCTGATTCCTCCCATTCTAGTCAGTTAACACGAAAAAATGGATAATTGCATTTACATTGTATGTCTCAAAATATTTACACATTGTTTAAAGTGTAGTCATTGTAGAAAACATGAGAGCAATATTGATTTCTGCTAACAAGCTTGTACTAACATTGTATGTATACAAGGAAAGAGACTAATATTGGTGCCAAGTTTTGAATCAGTGAGGGATTAATTATTCTGTATTATAGATGATAACAAAGGTACAATTTTAGGATGTGATTTCAAGTTTTAATCTCATGAGAAATGCCTTATAGAATGAATGGCTATATGTATTTTGTTTTTAGTTTGAGAAAATGAACTAACTCCACCTTGAGAGATGATATATTTACATTGTATTATTCTATATAGTTTCATCCACGTTACAAAATTAGACAAGTTGTCTTCGAATTCATTAACTTCACCCAAAAAAATTGCAATAATTTTCCATAACCTCAATAGTTTAGAAGCATGATCCTTTTTTTGTTAAGATCTACTGAGAAGGGAGAAAGAAAAGGTGATGGGGTGGGGGGGGGGGGGAGGTGGGTGGAATATTAGTAGGGGTGGGGATTGTAGAGTCCACCAGAGAACTGTGCAGGTTTTCGAAAAATTATGCATGTAAATTCAAGACAACCTTTTGCAATAAGCATTCATGTCACCAAATGGTAGGCACGTAGTTTTCCTGGGGGTTAATGTAAAAGTTGCATTTATATATAAAAATAAGTCAGTTCACCACTTTGCTAATTGAACTTTTTTTCCTCAACTTCTACAATGCAGCTGTCAGCTGCAACAACTTTGCCACATATCAACAGTGACTGCAATAATCCTGAGACAAGATTTTTGAGTGGGGCCAACCTTGACTTTGATTGCAAGCACCACAGGCTCTTCTGGAGATTTCACTTGTGTGGCAGTCCCATTATGTGATAGTACAGATTCTATCACCAATGTGTATATGTACAGATGGTAGTGTAGGATGACTGTGATTGGCTGAGTGTGTAGCCACACCTACTGGCAGGTCTTAAAGGATTGCTCCTAGCCAGACCAGGTCATTCTGGACTGGTCGACCTACTCATGATATGCTCCAGCCTTTTAGTTAATAAAAGCCTTGGTTTGGATCAACAAATCTTTGGTTCTTTTGACGTGCATTACACATTATTTATGGGACGTAAAATCCTACAGGAAATATTGGCGTTGCACTACTGTTAATTCAGTCATTTGGACAGTCCAGATATAAGCAAAAAAAAAATCTTATGGCACATTAAATTAAAACACATAAATGTCCTTATTAAGGACTGTTATCTCACAATCCAAAACTATTCTTATTTGAAGTATTAGGCAAAACAAAAACTCTGGCATGTTTTGGAAGAGGCATTCTTATTACAGGTGAGTGGTAGGGTAACATTTACTGACCATCTTTAATTGTCATTGCATGTATAATGGGGCTGGTTTCTGACCCTTAGCAAATAGAGAGTTGCAGGATCTATTTGTCTGTTCCACAGTTAACTCCAGCAAACCAGAGAGCAAGTACATTGTTAGGAAAATTATATTTTGCAGCAGGAGGTCTGTGATTTTTGTATTCACTTTGTTGATAACCCAGCCATTCAGGGATATTTGTGGACTTTTTGATTATTTTGTGGCACTTTAAGCATTTAGATGAGAATGAATTGTTAAAAAAAACTAATCAGTTTCAGCTGTGATACCCAAGTCATATTTCAAGTGATATGCTTCTTCATGAAAGGATTTTTGATGTGAATTTCAAACTCCTTGCTGTGTTACTGAAGAAAATTTATGGTTAGGAATATTGAACTTGAGATTGGGCAACGTTTTCCCAAATGTCCTCATTGTGTTGCACATTTTTCTGCCATTGCCAGCAAAGGTGGGCTCTAATGAGAGGAGCGTCAGTGACCTAAAATGAATCAAGTCATACTTTCGCTCCACAATGGTGCAAGAAAGCTTGAATAGATTAGCAATTTTGTACATCAACAGTGACAAGGCAAAGTTGCTTCATTTTTCTGGTGTTATGGGTGAATTTGCCCCAAGAAAAGCAAATAAATGATTTCTGAATGTGAAGAAATGACCATTTCGGATCTGAAATTCCATATACAGAATAAACATGAGCTCATTATTATATTTACTGTTTCCTATTACAGTACTGTACTCTATTGTCTTATATACTGTGGTGGAACACAGCACTGCATACACAATATTACCATACTGTACAGGCTGGCCCACCTCCAACCCTGTAACTCCTCTCCATAAGATTCCCCAATGATGGCTGAGTCATCCTAGTCTCCCCCTTCATACCAACCTTGGAACTGGGCCAGCAGCATGTGAAGACATGCCTGTTGTTTCAGGTTATTAAAGCCTTTAATCACTCAGAGTCTGATTGAGCATCACATACTTTTTGAATAAAATTGCTTGCCATGACTTTTCTTTTTAATATACATTATTCTAGTTCTTTTATTCTGTAAGTACTTCATGTACATACCCAGATACAAATTGTATGCATTTAACCCTGATTACAAAAATACTTAATAAGCAGTTTGAAATGGGGCCTACATTTCCCATCTGGCGTGGGCCTATTACCTGCTTTGTGCACGGGGCTGAACCCAGGCGGTTGTTTCCCTTGATTTCCCGACTACTACAGATGGAGGCTAATCCATTTGATGGGCTACACATGATGTGTTGTTGTACGAAGCTCTCTGCAGGCATTTTGTTGGTGCCAGTCAGCAGCAGAATTGCAACACTATTGATGAGAGAATAATGTAGCGAGTGGCTCCATGCTGAACAAGTTAAACCATCTGCATTTTCTTGGAAGCTAAATATTGATTGGACATGTGAAAAAATGCTATAGAAATAAAGTGATTTCAAATTGATTGCAGAGGATTTTTCTTTGTCCACCTTAATGGGAACATATAACAAAGAGAAGAAATTCTACCATTGTTAATAAATCAGATATTCTGCTGGTCTTTCAACATTCATCATAAAGACATGATGTTACCCTACAATTTGTATCTTAAAAGAGTAGACACCACCTGGCTGGCTTTCTCCCTCACTAAGTTCATGGTCATTTACAAAAGCAACATTAAAATATTTGACCCTGCATTTCCACAGTGACCAGCCAACACTTTCACTTTTGCAGTTCTCAGTAGAATTGTGATTGTTTCACCCTCATCATTTCCACTGCAATGGCTCTCAACTTTGCCACCTTGCCCAAAGGGCATTCACATGAATGGATGCGCAGACAGCATTAATTCTGGAATAAAAAGATAGCACTTTACATCTTTTTCTTGCCTATTATCTATATTAAATGCTTCTTCCATTTCACCTTACTTTCAATGGTTTAAAAATTTCTTAAAGTTCTTGGGCTTCTTTTTAAAAGAAGTTAAAACACAAATGCTGGAGGAACTCAACAAGACTCGCAGCTTCCAGAGGAGGTAAAGATATATTACACTGTTTGGGCTTGAGCCTTTCCACCAGGTGCAAACAAAAAGCAGGCAGGGGCCTCTATTAAAAGGCTGGTGAAAAGGGAAGGGGAGGAGTTCAGACCAACAGACAAAAGGTGTTAAATGGGTATGATAAGACAACAGGAGAGGTGAGAATTGATGGGGGGTAGATTTTGGCTCTGTGAAAGGAGACAGCAAAAAAATGGGACAGACAGCATCAGAAGTACAGAGACATAAAGATTGGGGGGCGGGGGGCTAACAAAAGCCAGAGAAGTCAAGGTTAATGCCAACCAGATGGAGGGTGCCCAGACAGAATAGAAGGTGTTCTTCCTTCAATTTGAGAGTGGTTTCAATCTGGCAGCACATGAGACCATGGCCACAGATGTTGTTAAGGGAATGGGTGGGGAATTGAAATGAAATGCCACTGGGGTATCTACGCTGTCGTGGTGGACTGAGTCGAGGTGTTCAACAAAGTGATCACCCAGTCTGCATCCAGTCTGTCCAATGTTGAGGAGGCCAGACACAGTAGATGGGAGCACTGGATGCAGTAGATGACCTCTGCAGATTCACAAGGGGGTGATTGGTGAGAAAGGAGGAGTGGACAAGGGAGTCACTGAGGGATCCTTGTTGATCCCTCACTAGAATATTGTTTCGTGAGGAACTTGTCCATCTGTGGAGAAATCTACTGTCATCTTGAAAGAAAATGTAATGAATATCCTTGCTTGAATTATGGAGCATTTTCCAATATGTGGAGAAAGAAGAAACAAATTGTAACATTTGATAGTTCAAGCTAGCAAGAGTTGAAGATCAGGTTTTAGTTTGAATAGTACTTCACAGTACATCAATAAATTTATCGTGAGGCAGTCTGCTAACACAGTAGAATGTGCAAGAAAAATGTACTTTGAAACTGTAAAGTGTTCACTGATAAATTATTTTATTAAATGCATCAAGTTCAAGTTTATCCTCATCTTAAATCGAACATGTCATGATTGTCAGACTCAAGATAAAGGATTTTCTGGAGTTGCAGTTCTCAGTAGCCTGAAGGGAATTTTTTTCCCAGGTAAATGATAGTTCAACAACAACAAGATATTGCTGTGTGTCAAGAGCTGGAATGGTGAAAATAACCAGCTAGGTGGAACCTTGTGTGTGAAGGGAAACAAGTTCAATGGGTTCAAAGAGCAATGAGTCTGGACACAGGCTGAACACAGGAAGGATCTTTGTTGAAAGACATACAAGGGAATTGCAGCAGGGATAACACACTCGTGCTCTCAATCACCCAACACAGTATAATCAGTCACATCAAACTCAACTCCATCCACAGCTTGCACTCATAAGCACACAATGCAACCCAGTACAACGATTACTGATATGAGCAACATATCACAATCAAGGACTACAATATGCTATCCGTTGTTCCTTTCCTAACGTAGGCATAACTCAGATGCTACCTATAATAACATACAACAGCCACAATCCCTATGTAGTGGACACCTTACCAATGACTCCTCTAGCATTGTCCACAGTTCATAACCTGGAGCGGAGCAAGGTTCATCTCAGGGCTGAAGAGCAAAAGAGAAAGAGCTCCACCATGTGGTGGACTTTATAGCATAGTAAGTCAGAGGCCCAGTTAATTGCTAGGTGACTAAAGGGACGAATGGTCACATGTGCAACAATGGGTGGCACAGTCTAACCTTGATTGGCAGGTGATGACTTTCCAACTAGGTACTCACTGATAGGGTCACATGACAGACAATTCACCACACTACACCAGTAATTATGGACTTATTTGCATAAGTGGAGGTCCTTTCAAGACGCTAAAGCTTTTCAAACTATTTTAACCAGGAATTTATCCTATTCAATATTCCATGCAAATGTTTAATGGTCTTGAAATCTGCTTAAAAAATGACAGCAAATTAACAGCAAAAGAACAACTCTGCCAAAAAAAATAACCGCAGCACTTCATTCCATGGAATGATAGAATATTGCAACATAGAAATAGGCCTTCTAGTCTGTGCTGAATTATTCTGCCTCGTCCTGCACCATCTATATCCATCCATAACCCTGCCCAAATTTTTCTTAAATGTTAAAATTGAGCCCTTTCCAAAACTTCCACATCCTTTCTGTAATGAAGTGATCAGAACTGAACACAGTATTCCAAGAGTGTTCCAACCAGAGTTGGATAGAGCTGCAGCATTACCTTGTGAGTCTTGAACTCAGTCCCCCGACTGAAGGCTTCTGCTCAGTATAATAGCTTCAAAACATCCACAAAATACAGGAGAAACACAGATAGTAGATGCTGGAATCTGAAGCCAAATGCAACCTACTGGAAGAACCCAACAGGCCAAGTCACATCAGTGGAAGAAGAATGGTGATGTTTTGAGCTAGAACCCTTATGAGACTGGAAACATGGAGAAGAGAAGCCAGTGGAAAGAGGACAGGGTGGGAAAGAAGGGACAGTGGCTCCGGATGGGATTGATAGACCAGGTCAAGGTGAAGCATGGCAGAACCAGAAAATGGGAGAGAGAGGCAAGAAAAACAATGAGGTTAAGTGAAAGGTAGCGAATGATACCAGGTGGAATGGGTATGAGCATTCAACAGCTGCCAGAGCTGGAATCTGATAAGGTGGTATAAAAGGGGAGCAGATAGAAACAAAATTTATCAACATTGGATTTAAATCCTTTCCCTAGATTATTGACAGTTAACTTTGTCATCAACCAAACAAGAAGGACTAATTGTCACTTCACACACTAACCACAGCCACCTCATTAATATTATTGTATTACTATCTAATTGAGAAAGATCAATCACACCTGATAATGTAGTAAGCTCACCCAAAACTAAACTGCCATGACAATCCAAATTCAAAACACAGTCACTAAATCCAGCATTTAAAGCATTAAGCCTGACATATAGCTCATTACAATTGCAATAATGTTCAAATCTACCCTTGCTGGAGTTAATCATCTCCATTCAAAAGGTCAAAACTGCCTCATGTTGGCTATCCATAAATGTTAAAATCACACTGCAAACCTTCTCTGGGGATTCACTTCAACTCCCTATTCTCATCGTCCAGCAGTTTCCCTGATGATGAAGTTGGCTACAAAGCAGGTCCATTGATAGACGTTGAAATCATTTTTTCTTGCATATAGGTTATATACTGAGTTCTGTTATTCACCAGCCTCAAATTTAACAATACACTTTGATGAGAATAATAATTTCCAACTTGCATTGTTAAGATGTCTGTGGGATCTCCAAAATTGCCAGATATTAGGAGAGGGTTAACTTCCTTTTCAGATAAAGCCTTGAAAGATTGGTTAAGGAGTTCACACAAGAGCAGCTGCCAAATCTGGAATGGGAGATCATCTTCCTTCGAAGACAGCTGTTTGGGCTGAATGAGAAAAATATAGTTTAATGAAGGTCATCATCACAGATACTCAACATGTTGAAGTCACTTTTTAGTAACTTGCTACAGTATTGTGTCACTGTCAACGTGATTAGAAGATGGTGGTGTCTGCAGTTATAAATGTCATTTGCACAGATATGCGAGATGTCATCTTGAATAGCAAGTGACTGTGCAAGCGACTCAACTCTGAATGGATTGGATTTAGGCATGAAGAGTTAAAGAATCAAATGCCAACAGATAATGTATGCAATCAATCTGACAGTACAACGATGGCAGGAATAAATACATTTTAAGGCATGAAAGGACCTATAACTAATGCTAAACAGTACCTCTCGGGTGACAGGATTGATGAAATATTAGAGTTCAGCATGAACTAATTGATTGAAATACTTTGCCTTGAATGGACCGGGTGCAGGACTGCATTTTATTTTTGAACGCTCTCGTTTATTCTCAAATTCATATTAAAAAGCATAAACCATTCTGGACACATGGAATCATTCTTAGCATCATAGCCAACTTATTTATTGGCAGAAATAAGTTTATCCAAGGAGAAATTACAGAAATCAATAAAACTGCTGCATTGGGCCAGAAGAATTAAGACTGAATTGATGTCAAATCTTCATCTATCCTGACTTCAGTATTACAGAATTTTCATGGGACTGATTATTCATTTTTCAATGGAATAATGGTTTCATATTGAATTGCAAAGCTACTAATGCAGCATTGCAAAAAAATGACAAGCAGAAAAGCTCTGCACACCAATATAGGAGGAAAGCTCTGCACACCAAGACAGCAGGAAAGATCTGCGCACCAAGACAGCAGGAAAGCTCTGCACACCGAGACAGCAGGAAAGCTCTGCACACCAAGACAGCAGGAAAGATCTGCGCACCAAGACAGCAGGAAAGCTCTGCACACCGAGACAGCAGGAAAGCCCTGCACACCAATATAACAGGAAAGCTCTGCACACCGATATAGCAGAAAAGCTCTGCACACCGATACAGCAGTAAAGCTCTGCACACCAATACAGCAGGAAAGCTCTACACACCAATATAGCAGGAAAGCCCTGCACACCGATACAGCAGGAAAGCTCTGCACACTGATGCAGCAGGAAAGCTCTGCACACCGACCGATACAGCAGAAAAGCTCTGCACACCGATACAGCAGGAAAGCTCTACACACCAATATAACAGGAAAGCTCTACACACCAATATAGCAGGAAAGCCCTGCACACCGATACAGCAGGAAAGCTCTGCACACTGATACAGCAGGAAAGCTCTGCACACCGACCGATGCAGCAGAAAAGCTCTGCACACCGATACAGCAGGAAAGCTCTACACACCAATATAGCAGGAAAGCCCTGCACACCGATACAGCAGGAAAGCTCTGCGCACCAATAGAGCAGGAAAACGCTGCACACCAGTATAGTTATATGTTCTAAAATTGCTTATATTAATTACCCACAAAAGATATTAATCTAATTTGCTGGACTTTTGGAATGTTCTTGTTTGCCTAAAGCAACAAGGCACCAAGGATCCTTTCTTCTTGAAGTTGTTCTCAACTCCAACCACAATGATTTTTGGTGGATTAAAAAAATAAATAATTTTTCCTTCTGTTAAAAAAAGGCATTTTTGAAATCCCCCAATTAAAATGAGACAAGAGATCTGCATCATAAGTAGAATGTATACAAAATTATAAGGGATATAGATGGGGTAAATGCAAGCAGCCTTTTTCCACTGAGGTTGGCCAAGACAAGAACTAGAAGACGTGGGTTAAGTGTGAAAGGTGGAATGTTTGAGGAGAATTCCTTCATTTAGACCATGGTAAGGGTATTGATTGAGCTGCCTGCGGACTTTCAAGATTGCATAGGTACATGGATGGGAGGAGTATAGAAGGCTATGGTCTGGCTGCCGGTTGATTGGACCAGGTGGAAAAATAGGAATAATAGATGGGTAGAAGGGCCAGTGTTGTGAGTGACGGAACAGATTTGATGGGTCTGAAAAGCAAGGACTCTGAACACAGTTTGACAGTAAATGACTTTATTTCTAGAAGATGCGCATGGGAAGACCGCAACAGGGAACCCCCTCACACCCACACAACTGCCACACACCCCATACTCGCCATCCCACCCCTATGCCACCCCACCCCACCCCACCCCACACCTCCACCCCCCACCACCCCCACATAAATTTTGAAAATGCAGCATCCAAAAAATAGACACATCTGAACTTAACTAACAGCCAGCCCTAGTTTTTAATTAAATTCTGTACTAATGATTAATGATATAAATCAAACGCAAAGATATGAAAGGGTCTTATAGAGTGTAGTAATCATGTAATTGTTCCATAAATCACATAGATTGAAGGGAAGATTGAAGTGACCACCTTGTCACTGAACCTTGCAAAAGTAATTGCAGCCCTTGAATTACTTAGCATTAGTCTGAAAGCATATTTCCTTCCAATAAATTAAAAACTAAAAGTCATTTCGATAGTTGGATCTCCATTACCCTTTTCTGCTACTAAATTAACTGATAATTTTGTTAAACATATGCTAAGGATTTGGTTTCAATTTAGAAAATATTTTGGATGTCACAGATTTTTTTATTAATTAGTCCTCAGTTAATTATTTTTCCTACCTTCAGCACAATATTTTGTCAATGGTCAGATTTTGGTATCCAATCTTTTGAAGATCTTTTTTTGACCAAAATTTGGCCTCTTTTGAACAATTATCTTTAAATTTAAAATAACTAAACATAATTTTTTTTAGATATTTACAGATTAGGATATTGGACAAAAAACTCATAATTTACCATTTGATCCGTGGTTTTATTTCCGACTTGGCTTGTTAGTCAAAAGGCAATCGTCATGTCCAATAAGAAAATTATGACTATCTGAGAAGGAAGTAACAGATATCAAGATATTACCCATGTGTTATTATGTATATTTTCCAGAAATACACCACAGGAGAAAGTTCATGTAATCAATATCCACAAGTGGAGCCCCACAAGCATTCACTTTTCTCTTAATTATTTAAATACTGTAAATCTTATCATTCATAAACTCTGCCACACAAATACAATAAAGCTGAGAGGTACTTTCTCTACAGTTTGAATAATGTATATGAATGATTAAGGCAGATTAGTTTTGGTTGGGAAATGTTGTGGTACCTCAAAAATATGAAGAATTAACGTTGTAATTCTGTAATTCATCAGCGTTCATATCCGATTCCTATAACCATGTAGTTGCTCTCTTTGAAGATAATAAATCTTTCTTAGAGCATTGCATTCAGGATAAGACTGAACCAATTATTGCTGCGTATTTGCACAAAAGCAAACAGAAGGTGTGATTAATTTTCACCTATGAAGATCTAATGCACTGTGAAGGCAGAAATTCATTACTGGCCCATTGCTCTTGTATTTCACCTGCCTAATTCCAATCTGATGTAGATGATTTATCTATGAAACAATACAACTGTTCCTAACCACATTGTGCTGAAGAATATGTGCTCCAAATACGATTGCATCTGTAACTCATCTATCCCACTGGGCCATTGATGTACCTAATCATCTTTAAAACGGTTAAATTGTCCTCATATATTGATGAGAAACATGATAGGCTGCAGACACTCTAGGACCCTTTCATGCAAAGAAAAGGGCCGACTGTAAAGGCAGAGGTTCTCCGCCCTTAGACTTACCTTCATGAATGCACCTTAGCTGGTTCCGAGGTGCCGACTGCAATCCCTCTTGGGGAAGGATAACTGGCAGAGCGCAGTGTTCAACCATTCCGCATGAATGTAAAGCCCTTGCAAGCGGCTGGTTAGAGGTGGGCTGATTATGTTGTCAGCCTGCGACCCATCTCCCCACTCATCCCTCTCCCTCTATGACCCTGTCAGGGAGGTGGGGGGGGTGGTTGGCAGGAGCTATCAGGGCAGGGACAGTGGGCAGGAACTGTCAGGACAGGGGCAGCCAGCGGGAGCCATCAGGCAGTGGGGGCTGGTGGGAGCCATCAGGCAGCAGGGGCCAGTGGGAGCCCTCAGCCAGTAGGAGCCATCAGGGCAGGGGCGGTGGGCAAGGGCCATCAGGGGACAGCCGGTGCGGGCTGTGACAGCCTCACCGGTCTGTTTCGGCCTTCGGGGCTACTCTCTGTGGCTCAAAACATGGCAGAGCAATGGCCGTCTTCCTTATACTTATAATCCCCCATGCAGCTGGAACTGTTCTGTGTATTTATGACAGGTGGTGCTACAGCACCAATCACCCCATCTCCATCGGCTCCGGAGGGCACTACGAGGTGCCGCTCAACATGAATGTGGTGTAGGAACAGCCTTTTCGGGCTGCTCTATGAAAGGTAAGTCTTATGTTTTCCATCGGCACTTGTAGCTGGCCTTCACTGGAGGCCTGGCATGAAAGGGCCTTCTGATTGTGGTTAAAAAGACCAAAATGCTGGAGGAACTCAGCTGGTTTATTCAGCATCTAAAGGATCTTTTTGACAAAGGTATATCGCCGACGTTTCAGGCCTGAACCCTTCTTCAAGTAAAAATCAGAAAATGCAGAAGCAGGATATATCAGAAGGTCTCAGAATTCAAACATTGTGGGAGAAATCCAGACCAACAAAAGGTGTTAAATGGATGTGATAAGGGTCTAGGTGGAATTTATCATACCTTTGCAAAATGAGACAGGCAATGGAGTGATGGGGGAAGCAATGGGGTGGGAATTTAACAAAAGCCAGAGAAGATATTAATGCCATCCAGTTGGAGGGCGCCCAGTCGGGAGATGAGGTGTTACTCCTCCAGTTTGTGGGTGGTCTCAGTCTGGCAGTACATGAGACCATGAATAGACATGTTGGCAAGGGAATGGAATAGAGAACTGAAATGGTGGCCACTGGGAGATCTACTCAATTGTGGCGGACAGAGCTGAGGTGCTCAACAAAGCAATATCCTAGTCTGCGTCTAGTCTCTCCGATATAGAGGAATCATGTATTTATGGCATGCTAATGCCCATTGGAAAAATGTAGAAATGATTGGAATAATTTTAATTATCACCTCTTACTGCAGCTCCCGAGATTACAGCAGTTTTGAATATTGAACAAACTTCAATGCTTTTTATTTTAATTATGAAAATGAACAGTTGTATTCTTTGTGTAATGAACACAGTTTGGTTTAACAACTCCATTCATACAAGCCTTTCATTGATCATATAGTTCACAGCACGACACTCAGTTCAACCCCAATAGCTCTTTGCTTTCTCTGAGGGCATGACTTAAATTCTAAGAGTACAACAAGTAACAACAATCCCACAACCAGGTCCACTTTAAAAAAAATGTGAGCAGCATGAGTTGTGGCCAAACTTGATAACTGCAACTTATTTATGCTGCAGCAAAAACATTTCACCGATAAAATAAATAATAAATGAAAGCGAGTCTGTACTTTGCACTGATGAGCAAGCGGCTAATGTGATATTAGTGATATAGCCATTGCTATGTGAAATTTCTGTTACTTTCACTGGATGACATTGTAGAATTAATATAAAATAGTTTAGATCTGATATTAGAATATACATAAAATGTTAATAATTGCTGTCAAGAATAAAAGATGTTGAGAAGCACATATTTCATCTTATTTTCTCAAATTCCAAGCCAGCGTTTAAATGAAGTGAATATAAAGCATGATAATGAAGAAAAATGAGTGGGCGATTTATAATCTAATGCAAGCGCTATTGACAAAAATAATTGTTTTTAAAATTGAAAAATTTTGGAAATACACCCTGAATCCTGCATTAAAAATATTGCGCTCAATTTCTTGGCATTTGTACCAAAAAGGCAGATGGTCTGTTAGAACAGCACATTGGAAAACAATCCTGCAAATGTCACCAGGAAAGTGAAGAGTGATTTTGTAAAGATGAAATTTAAGAGTTTGATTTTCACAAGTTTGTGAAATACGCACCTGAAGATAATAAGCTGACACCTGGCAAAGAGCATTACTTCCTCCTTTCCTATTTGTATCTTCCACTATACTCACCACTTCCTCTTTTCCATCATTTCTTACCGAAGAGAAGGAGGTGATTCTTCCACTAATTTTCCATGTAACCTATTCTTCTCATATTCACATTGACTCTTCTCACCATCAGTCATCCCCTTTCTCTGGGGCAATTATGGTGCGTGTTTAGCTTCAAAACACCACATCTGTTTGACATGGGAGGAAACCCAGACAGTCATAAAGAATAATGCACAAAGTCCACTGGGTGTTGGTATGAGTCTAAGTTGCTGTAGTTGTACAGCTATGCCTTCAGGAGATAAGATTATGGCCACTGGCCTTCTTTTATAGGATGGAATTTCCTTACAAAAAATGGGAATATTGTTTGAAATGTTATGCATTACTTCTGTTTCAGATTACTGGAAAAAACACAAGAGCTTGAATGACTTCAGGTTAAATGGAAGAGTTGCAGTTCATGTATCCCAAGATTTTACAATGCAGATTTTCTTCAGCGAATTTCTCCAATCATTACTGTGTATTCTGTGGGCACACCATAAACATTATTGTGTGCCTTAAATATCAGGGGAAAGCAGATTTTATTGGGAATTTAAGTAACATGACTAACAGGGGGCTGCACAAATAGTTGTAATTTACTTTTGCTAACATATTTTATATCACTGACATGATCAATGACAAAATGCAACATTTATTAATTAAACCTGTGGAGCAGATTCAGATGAAAAAAGTACCAATAGGTATCATGTCAACACCAAAGGAATGATTTAAAGTAAATCACTGGAGTGGATTAAAATACTTTCGTGATGAAGATTTTAAAGAATATAATTTAACCAATTTTTTCTAATGTTGAGAGTTCCATTTAATTAAAGTAATGGTCAAGCTCTAGTATGGAGAGATACAACAGCCCACTGAGACAATATTACCACCACCCCAAATATACACAAATCCAAACATATCTCATTTTTTATTCACCACATGCATCTTTCTTAACACCATCCCCAGATTCTACCACCCACTCATCGACTAAGAGTACTTTACAGTCGTCTTTGAGATGTGGAGGAGGCTGAAGCTCCTGGAAGGATCCACAGGGAGGATGTACAAACTCCACACAGACTGAACCCACATCTCTGGCACCGTGAGGTAGCATCTCTGAGATAATTGTTATATTCATAGTCTTCAGAATAAAATTGGATGTACAGCTAATTTAAGTACGTTAAAAGGAAATCCTACTTCATTAGAAAGGTCGTATTGGATATGAAATATTTTCAGCCAAAATGAGGACAGAGGCTTTTCCCCTTTCTTTGCAGAATTTTGCAAGAAAAATCTAAGATCTTTTCCTATTTTAAGCTGTGCAACTTCTATATTTCCAAAGATTCAAGGGTAAATCTTCTTGGTTCTGACCACATCATCCACTTACAGCCATTCAAACTAAATTATGTTCCAGAGACACAGGGATCTATATAAATCTGAAATTATGCTGGGGAGGCATCTCTCTGAACCCATGCTGGGACAGATATGGCTTTAAATTAGCGACCCATTCTTTCAAAGGAGACTCGAAATCTGCTGATTAAGATGAAAGGCTTTTGAATAAATAAAAAAGTACCATTATTTAGCTATTCCTAGATGTGCAAATATGTTTTAGGAATATGGGTTTTTTTTTCATTTTTTACAGAGTGGTAATTTTGACAATTATTTATTAGGATAACTCACAGGCTTTGAGAGACGCCAAAGTAATCTCTCCAGCACCAATTTCTGCTGGACATTTTGGGGAGGTTTCAACAGTACACTGCCTGCAGTCTGTCTGCCATCCAGAGATTGTCACCTGACTCAAGAGTGTTGCAGACCAAACAACATTGTTCACTTGAGCTGGACCAATTGTGTGATGTGCGAGGCTCTACCTCTATATTGATGACATTTTACAAAATAATTCAGTTTTAAAGTATATGGTTATATTTGTTAATGAAATTGTAAAGTTAAATTACTCTGCAAATCTACTCTGCTCATTTTCTAACTCCATTATTAATAAAGGCTTAAACAAACAGACAACTGTTTTGGATAATTTGCTGCTAGGCTTTACTACCAATCAAATTGAATAAGCAGTAATTAAAAAATAGCTGGACCTGTAAAAAAAAGTGATGGTTAAAAAAAATATGAAAGTTTATAAATCAAGAACACACACACACACACACACACACACACACACACACACACACACACACACACACACACACACACACACACACACACACACACACACACACACACACACAAAATCAAATATCAAGCTTTGCCCATTTTTCCCAACCAATAGAATAGGCCCATTTTACTTGAACACTGAGCAAAGAATCTGCAGAAATTTTCACTGTCTACAGATTCCATGAAAACCCTAAATAAGGCAACAGGGATATGGTGCCATAGCCTCCATTTGGGAATTGTCCAGAAACAGGCAAATCCCAGTGATCTTCACCAGAGAATTGGCCAACACCGTTCTTTATGAAAGACAGTACTGAGGAAATAGTGTATCACTGAGTTAAAATTAAGTGAAAATCAAAGATCAAAATTGAAAGTTATGTCTACATATTTGAGAAGAAGTAGTTTTTGCTCTTTTGAATGGATTTCAAAATATTCAAAGGTGAGATTACACAATTTTGTTCCACAAATGATAGAACAGAATTCTTTCTAAATATGAAATGATGGAAGCAATAGGAGGTCTAAATGTCTAAAGAGACTTGAAGATTCATGTAGCTCATCAATAATTAGGGCATCACAGGTAGCTGCATAAAGTAATTCTAAAGGTTGATGGAGTTCTATCCTTATACAGGGAGGATGAAGATGGGCTGTAATTTTCAAAAATCCTCATCAGATTATTGAGTTTGTCTAATTGGATCATACAAGGACTGCCTAAAGAAATCTCTTGGTGCCTGCCACATTGACCACCGCCAGTGGGCTGATATCGCCTCAAACCGTACATCTTGGCGCCTCACAGTTCGGCGGGCAGCAACCTCCTTTGAAGAAGACCGCAGAGCCCACCTCACTGACAAAAGACAAAGGAGGAAAAACCCAACACCCAACCCCAACCAACCAATTTTCCCCTGCAACTGCTGCAACTGTGTCTGCCTGTCCCGCATCGGACTTGTCAGCCACAAACGAGCCTGCAGCTGACGTGGACATTTACCCCCTCCATAAATCTTCATCCACGAAGCCAAGCCAAAGATTGTACATATTCATTTCTTATTTCAATATCATGGTTCAATTATTCTCTATCTGCTGGTGCCCAAAGAACAATTCCTAGTTCTGGAAGAATTTTACTTCATTTTATTTATTTTGGAACGACAATTTATTTGATTTGTTCTCACTGCACCCTTTCTCATACTTTCCTATTGACTTTCCATTTGTGGGACAAAACAAGAGACTATCCATATAAAATAATCTTGAAGAAATCTCATGTGGAATTTAGAAGAAAGTTTTTTTCCCCCATTGAATGCTGAGAATGTGGTGTTTTCTCCCATAAAGTGGTTGAAGTTTACTTTTTTAAAATACTTTATTTAACATTTTAAATCACATTGAAAGATACATATATACCCCAACTAAATGGGTTTTTTATTCTTTTGTTTTCTTTCTTCTTTTTATATAAATCAACATGTATTGTAAGTTTTGTAACAATGTGATTTATGATTTTATTAATTGTTATATATGTGTTGATTTTAAATAAAATATTAAAAAAGACACATAAATATATAAATGTATTGATATCAAGTTACATCTGAATATTTTCAACCCTCTCTCCATCCCAACTTCTCTAAAAAGTTCTCTAAAAAGATAGATTGTGTGTATATATAATATATGTATATATAAAGATAGATTAAAAAAGGAGAATATAGGAAAAAAGTCAATCTAAAAATATAAATATGAATATAAATTTTTAAACCAATACTTTTTGTATATGGGCTCCATGTTTTCAAAAAGAAATGATACTTATTACATAAATTATAAGTATTTTTTTTCAAGTGGAATACATGAACGCAGTTCTGCGGGCCATCTCTCTAACCCTAAACTTACGTTAGTCTTCCACATAATCGCAATGCTTATCTTTGAAACAGCTAAAGCATTTCATAAAAATTCTATTTGATACTTAGTTAATCCCAACTTTTTAATATTTCTGCACAAAAAGTCATAGGATCCTTTGGGAGTATTACTCCTAATACTTTATTCAATTTTTTTTTAAATTTCAGACCAAAACGTATATGCTATTGGACAAAGCCAAGTCAAGTATATAAAAGAGCCTTCTTCTTTATTGCATCTAAAACATAAATCTGATAATGTCAAATTAAATTTCTTTAATTTCTTAAGTGTTGATGTAAAAAATTATATTGTACTAGCCTATACCTAACATTAATCATTTTAGTCAAACTTTGTTTACGTAAATCTTTCCAATGATTTTCATCTATTTTAACATTCAAATCAGATTCCCATTTTAATCTTAATTTATGAATTCCCAATTTAGGAGATTTATTCTTGAAGTTTATTTGTGATTATGCAAAATGGAAGCTTGATCATAATAAAGGAGAATGTAATGGATAATTTACCCTGCACATTTGGTGTAGTTACATTGAAAAGCATCTGGACAGCTGCTTGGTGTTTACAAATTGTGCAACCTAGTACAATCGTAAATGTGGGGATACTAATCTAATGTTTTCAAACTCATCATTATTCCAACGCAGCCTGTCTATTGCAAAAGTTGAGCATAATACTCAAATCAAGCCAATTAATGCAGCTGCACCAGGGAACATCTCCTTATCTCAGAAAAGCAGCTGAGACCAGTCTCCAAAATCCAATCCTTCATGCAGAAACTAGGAAATCTCTTGAGAATTCCTCTGAAAAACAATAAAGCCACATATTCAACTGAGAGTGGCTTTGCAGACATACATATCTGGAAATTTGCCATTAGATGACATCAACCATATAACCATTTACAGAGCAGAAGCTGATTAAAAATAATCATTACCTCAGCTTTACTTTTAGATTTGTTTGTCAATTAAATTTCAAATTCACCTGGAGTATGAAAAATAAAATGAACATCTTTCAGTCTGTTAGAAGATTCGAAAGATGTCTTTGCAGAAATAATTGGTCAAACAAGGACGTGTTCAATGCCCACTAGTAAATTTGAGGAGCTGATGTCATTTATTAATTTACATATACTCTATGTGGAGGGTACTGGTTGGGCTTGCGCCTCAGTGGATGGGAGGTCAGAGCCTGTGATGGACCGGGCTATGTTTGTTACCTTCTGTAGCCTTCTGCATTCCTATGCACTCGAACTACCAAATCAGGCAATGATACATTCCACAGTGCACCTGTTGAAGATAGATAGAGTATTTGATGACTTACTGTATCTCCTCAGACTCCAAAGTGTAGGCATTGATGTGCCTTCTTCACAGTTACCTCAATATGCTGGGCCCAGCAAAGGTCTTCTGCACTAGGTTTCTGTGAGGGGCGGTGGACAAAGTGGTGACTCTTTGTATGCCTTATGGTAGACAAAATTAAAGAATTTCATATATGTTACATATTAAAATGTAGTATTATGTGACAATAATGGAACCTTTACCTTTTCACTATTTCCAGCAACATTCTCACAGTAAATAATGAAAAGACATAATGGATACATTTTGCAGTTAATTTTATGGCAAATCTACATGACACAGATCATTGTATGAAAGACATTGACATGAAACATTAAATCAGTTTGTCTCTGCACTTGTATTTCTTTACCTGCTGAATACTATTCGGCATTCTCAGCTTTTACTTCATATTTGCAAAAAAAAAAAATGCTGTAATTTGTTCTCCTACCATATGCCATTCAAGTTCAGGTATTTAAATTAAGAGATTAAATTAGCTTTGGGAACACAAATGTATATTAATTTTTTTAAAGAATTTAGTCATACAGCATGATAACAGGATATTTTGGCCCACGAGTCCATGTCGCCCAATGTACACACCATTAACCTACATCCCCAGTATGCTTTAGAATGGTGGGAAGAAATCAGATCTCTCAGAGAAAACCCACGCAGACACAGGGAGAACATACAAACTCATTATAGACAGCGCGGGACTAGAACCCTGATCCAGTCCCGATCGCTGGTGCTGTAAAGGCATTGAGCTAACCACTCTGCCAACCATGCCGCCCTGAGTTAATTCATTTTAATTTAAAATATTTAATGACAACATCATCAAAAGTTAGAGGTTAAACCAAAAAAAAAAAAACAATTTGGAATTTCTGGTGCATTCACCTCCATAATCAGACTGGATTATACTGTACTTAACCACTGTCAAACTCTGAATGGGAAAATATCATACAAAAACATGCAAGTTTGTGGCCAACAGGGTCAATAAGCCAATTGGCCCAGTGTGAGGGTACATACAGTAGTCTGAAAGGGCTGACCTTTTATCCTGTGTTTATTTGTATATCCAGTATACAAATTGACACCATCTGTTGTCACATTTTCCCATGTTCATTATGTCATAGACAGTAAGGTAAGCTTCCCAACATGCCACAACCACTTAACTGAATAAGATAAACACTGTGTAATGTAAACATATGAATAGGCGTATGACTTTAACATTGAAGACTGAATGATAACTGGAGGCTCTGGCCCAGAAATTGATTTGTCAATCTTTTTGAGAACAAAGTGGCCCAAATGATTTAAAAGATTCTGTGACTTCACTGAGCTGAATGGAGATGGTGGTTTTTCGGGTCCTCTATGTTAACAGGTGAAGAATCCTGCCCGTACACTTGTACGGATGCTGCTTGCATAGTTTTGATGGTACAAGTCGGAGCTGTTCCTGCAAAATCTCTTGCATCTCTTAAAGGGAATGTTTCCATCTCCAAGCAGTAGCAAGACCAACTTGGGGAACTTGGGTCAGGTTTTCTCAGTGAAACAGGGGAGGCTCTCTTTTTGGCCTGTTCACCAATCCTGCATCCTTGGAATAATTTCCTTATCCTCCAGAAGCAAGTATCCAGAAGCACCCATGTTAACCCCACCCAACAATCTACCATGTGACTCATTCCCTTAATTCAAGAACTACCTCTGTCTCCCATTGAAACCTTCGAATGGATATTTTGTTCAGATGAATAGAAAGATTAATGGTACACAGGCAGAGCAGTCAGCTCAGCAGTTAGTGCAACACTAATACAGTGTCAGTGACTCAGGTTCCAATCCAGCGCCTTCTGTACAGAGTTTGTATGGATCTCCCCTGGTCTTCGCCTGTTTCCTCTGGGTGTTCTGGTTTCCTCCCACCTTTCAAATCATACGGAGGTTGTTGGTTAATTGGGGTATTCGGGCAGCACAAGCTTGTGGGATGGAAGGGCCTGTTATTGTGCAGTATGTCTAAAAAAATCTGATGACTGTCTTTCATCTGGATACACTCCGAATTCTCTATACCATATTGGGGTTTGCTGATTCTTGGTCCATGGTGCTATTTACTTTTTAAATATTTTAGCAACAGTGGTTCTTCAAGCAACTTCTTTCTTAGTAACTGCCTTGATCAGCCAGTTCTGTCTCATGTCACGGTCAGCAAAGTGACTTGGAGATGGATATCCTGAAAAGTTCTCCACACACATGGGCTTATTGGAACAATGGCAAGAAAGACAGAATCTCTTGACTTTTCAAATGACCTTCAATTAATCAATATATTTTTTGTTGAAGATTTGTAAAAGCTACTTAATTCCCATAATTTCCATAAAAGATCTGCTTGCAAAATCACTAATATAAATCAAATATCCTTCTGCCAAAAGCTCTTAAAACCAAGATAAGAATTGGATTTATGTTTCTAAGTACAGTCTTCACAGTTTTTCACCATTGATTTTTCATTTAATTTCAGAGCTGAGTGAAAACGTGTATCCTGATAAAATTTCAACCATTAAGAACAGGATGGTAACACTGACTTTTAACACTGATATTATTAAGTCCATTTGGGAGATGGATGGCTCAGAAAATTCCAAATAGTTAAAATTAATGTTTCTTTTAAGACTAATTTAACTGTATTCAAGGCACAGTTATTCTTGTAAATATACCTTGTGGATAATTTCAATTTTCTGGTAATACATTTGAACATTTAGCATTCAATATCTTCTGTCGGATAATATTTGACAAGCTGTTCTAAAGCAAGGCAAAATTAATCGCAAATGGGTTATGGGGATAAAAGCTTAAAATGCATCAGTTTTTATCATTAAGGAATATGGTTAAATTGCTCTGTCTACAAGTCTTGAGTTTAACTCCAGGAAAGCAGCGAGATAATTTAAAGTGAACCATTAAAGTAGTCTGGAATAGAAGTCTACACCTAACAATGGCAATTATGAAACTTCTAACGACTCCATTGTTTGTTATTTTGCAACTAGACGTAATTCATTTGTGCAATAACTTAAGTGAAAATCAGTTGGTATGCAAGAAGGGGTTTTCAACAGTGAATGTTTTTGGATTTCATTGCTGGAAATGAGAGTCAATTAGTGCATCTCCCTCCCATTAAAAAACGATTTAATGAAAATATAGTCATTAGCTACAATGGTGATTTATTACATTTGATAATGAAGAACATTTCAAAGATCCTTCAAGGGAAGTGTATCTTGTGTGAGAGTCAGAGTTTAAGCAAGACTCCCCCAATTAGGAAATACTATGGAAGCCAGTGAAGCAACCAATCTAAAGATTCATTCATTGATATGTTATAATCGTTGCATGTGCATAAGCAAAGAAGGATGTGGAGAAATGTTATGCTTTACCTCTTGGCTGATTATTGCTGCACCATGTAAGAGGTCATGATTGCAATGCGAACCACTGAGGGAAAGGGAATATTCTCAAACTGCAGATTCCATCCCTCCTACTGGCTCCAGAGATGTCCATCCTTCAGGATGAACGAAGTGTGCAAATTACCATCAAGAAATTCTTCGATCAGCAAGCAGTATTTTACATAAATGAAGTGGAAGACCTTTCACAAAGAGCTTTGGGTTCTGATTCACAGCCCCAAGTGGTTCTGAACAAAAGCAGCAAAATAATTTTAAAAAAGGCGTTGTTCTTTTGCCACAGCATGGGATGATCCCTTATATAGAAAGCAGAGAGTAATTGGCAACTGAGCCCCAGATTCGCCAAAAACAAGAGTATAACTGTAGAGTTTCACGTACCTCAGTTGATCATTTGAAAAAGAATTGAATCAGACACCTAACTATATTTCTTGGTGTCCAGAGACTACCTGACAATGGAGAGAAGGCCTTTGCCTCATGCCCAGAACTCCTCAACCCACACGAGCACCCTACCATGAAGCCTCCAAAGACAACAGTGCTGTAAAATTACTCCTTAGCGGTTTCAGGACTAAAAGATATTCATCTAATGAGTAGTTCTGAAACTCCCCCAGTCAGATCACTCAATGAAAAATGAATATCCCTTTAAAAAGCAAGTCAAGCAATACATTCTACTGAAATCATTAGGCAGCTCTTCAGCTCAGTTTATATTGACCTGGGTTGAATGTGTTCCACATGATGATGGAAATCATTAGGAATGTGTCAATGCTTGGAAAACATCAGATGTACAAATGTGCATTTCGTCAAGAAGTCACTGTCCAATTTTGTGATTGGCATAATGTCAATTTGATATTACCCTGATATGTTTTGGAATGTAGAACACTTTTTAAGCTGTCCATTTTCTAGACATTTGTAATGAATAACACGGGAGAGCATTTTTTTTTTCAGATGGTTACTTCCTGAAAAGAAATGAGGGATTATGATAGACAACTTCAAGTTGAACACAAATATAATTTCAGATTTGCTGTATCACGTAGGAAGTTGGAGAAACATTAAATTAACTTTTATTGAATTTAACATGTTTAATCACATAATGATGCTGACATGTTGCATTAGTTCAACTGACCTAAAAATGCTTTGCCGCAGATTTTTGTTTGTACTCAACATCTGATGCCTCTCGTGTCAGTGTCCAACAATAGTTGGCCAACACTGATGGATTCCAGTTGCCCTGATAGAGCATTTTCATGGTCGCAATGTCCTGGTGAAACCTTTCACCATGTTCGTCACTGACTGCACCAAAATCAGCAGGGAAGATGTCCAGGTGTGAATGGAGAAAATAAATTTTCAATGGCATGTTGTATTTCATGGTTTTGCATGCCTGAAGTGGAATTAAAAGATGACAGGAAAGCATGATAATAGGCTTTATCTAAAAAATGATGAAAGATAGGAATATTTGTATGATCAGCAACCCAAAATCCATTAAATGCATCCAAAAATGTTCAGGAAGAAAAGTCTTTGTGGTCCAGTGTAATGGCACCATTAATTTCATTTAAACATGAAATTAAACTGAAAAGTTTAACATTTAGAGCTCTGTACAAGTTGGAATTGTTATTTCTACACTTGCCCATTGGAGGGTCCATTGTGGGTAATAGGTGATCAAGACACAAGGTTTCTCCACATAGTCTTGAAGTTGACTTTGATTATCACATATCCTCCTCAATTTGGAAAAATATGCACAAATAATATTCTCACAAGGTCTAATTTTAACAGAAGTGTAAATATTTAATTGTTTACAAATTCCATCCATCTGGTGTTTTCCCAAATAACGTTCTTTAGTTTGTACGGGAGGTTTTGCAGTGGATGGTAGTATCTTACTTTGATGCATTCCCTCTTTGACGATATTGGTTTCAGGAGTAGATGAAGACATTCCAGTTTGCACCACGTGAAATCTGGCTTGAAATGCTGATTACAAGCATGTCGTGACATTCAAGTCAAGTTTATTGTCATTTGATTGCACAAGTACTATCTGGCGAAACAATGTCCTCCAGTCTTCAGTACAACAAGTAAATCAATGACCAGGGTCAACCAAACATAGTGCACATACATATGCAGGACAAATATTCATATAAATAAATACATACCTATTGTTACGTACACTTGAGAGTCTCGGATGGTTAGTGTGAGAAGTTCCTTTGCTTGATCAGCACTCTCACTGCCCATGGGAAGAAACTGTTTCTCAGCCTGGTGGTGCTGGCTCTGATACGCCTGTACTCCTGTATCTCTTTTCTCACAGGAGCAGCTGAAAGATGTTGTCTGCAGGGTGGAAGAGGTCTTAAATGATTTTGTGTGCTCTCTTCAGACCAATGATACTGGTAGATCATGTTGATGGGGGTGAGGGGGACTCCTGTGATCCTCTGTGCAATTATTATGGTCCTGTGGATTGACCTCTGATCCAGAATTGCTCTCTGATGCAGACGATCAGGATGATCTCGATAGAACTCCTGTAGAAGGTGGACATGATGGTGGCTGGTAGCCTTGCCTGTTTCAGTCTTCTCAGGAAGTGCATTTGCTGTTGCAGCTTCCTGACAAGTGAGGAGATGTTGTGTATCCATGATAGGTCACCAGTTAAGTGGGCTCCAAAGGACTTGATGCTCTATACTCTCTCATTCAGGTGCCTTGTTGTTCAGCATGGGTGATCATGTCTCTTCATCCATCACAATCTCTGATCCTCCAAATTGTAGTTGATACTTCTTCTGTTCTCCTTCGGTGAAGGCTCCTTCTTTGAGCTTGGACCATAGTCGATGTCGATTTATTGATTCTACATGGGAAAAATACTGAAGTGGTTTCCTGTTGCCTTCTTCAGTTGCAGTGTCCACACTGGATGGGTAACCCTGGTCATTGATCAGCAGATTCATCTGCCCAGTGGTTTTAGTTTTACAACCATAAATTCCAATTTGTAGAAACTGCTTGTAAAAACCATCCACCATCTGCAATCCATGGCTTCACGTGACTCTGATTGGGAGGCTAAATAGATACTAGTCCATGCCCCAGGGTGACCTGTAGGCTATCGGATGGAAGGAGCACCTTCCACCTCCTTTTGCTGAGCAATTGTGAAGCACCGTCAATCTCTACTACAAAGTTATTGAATATTCATGTTTAGGATACACAGGAGCACCAAGCTCTGGCTACATCAAGTTCAAATATATTGCAAAGAACTATGGAGAGATGCAGCACAGAAACAGGAGGCCCCATGCTGACCATCAAACATATATTTATGATAATCCTACTTTTTAGTTTTCCTTCAACCAACAACCCACCCTCCCAAGATTTTACTGCTCACTGCACAAGAGGGGTTATTTATAGTGTCAATTTTCCTGCCAACCTGTGTCTTTTGGTTGTGGCAGGAAACCAAACCATCTAAAGTAAAATCCATTCAGATGGGGAAAATGTGCAAACAGACAAAAGCTGAAGTTGGGATTAAACCCAAGTTTCTGGAGCTACAAGGTAGTGGCTCCCTGTAGGTAGATGTTGTGTACTTCAGAAGTAAAATAAGAAACATGCAAATATTTCATGTTTAATATCACTTCTTGGGAGAATTTTTTTTAAACTTCAGCTCTTACCATATTTTGCAAAACTATTTAGGGTTGGATGAAAGATCCTTCCATAACTTCGAGAAATTCAGGAATTTTTGCACCAGTGGACATTGCTTCAACAATTTATCACTAATAATTCTGGAAGAAAGTGAAATGGCGATCACGCTCAACTTTGAAATCGTCACTTGAAATGTTGAAGCATTCATGGGAACTACTTGTATCCAAATGGGCAATTGCTTGATATCAGATACACCTGAGAGTTCTTCATGCAACCTTTTGAATGATGATCCCGTATTTCCAAAGTAACATTTCTTTCTGGATGCTGGATTCTGTGATACGATAACAGTAAGCCATCTGCTTATTCTCCTTCCGTCTCTGTTGCATGCATATATACATCTGTGAGACCAGATCATGTTTTGTCTAGGTTTCGGTGGAAGGATAATTCTTGCATTCTAGCAATGGTGCAGAAGTCAAGGCTACTATGATATACTTCTAAACTTTGAAATAGCCTGCACCAGATTGTGGTCATAATCATCCAGCTACATATGAAGATCAGCTCTCCTCCCAGATTAAAAAACAAAGCAGAAGTAAAGAGTATCTGTCAATCCTTGCTTCTCTGTATTGTTGGTTTCAAATCTCCACCAATACTCATGGTATCATTTGCCTTCAATAAAGCAATGAGTGGAGCAACCCAATCAGAAATCAATCAATTCACTAATGGCTGTGTCCAGTCATCTCCACAGCGCCTGTCCATTCCTTTCTTTTGGAGTAGACATGGCAAGACATCCTCCTTCTGTAGCAGCTTGTCTTATACAGTAAAACCCCTGTTAACTGGAATTCAAGCAACCGGCAGCCTTTAGCCACTGGCCAAACAATAGCAGAAAATAAATAGGTAAAAAATATCGAAGTTTAAAATTGGTGTGCCTCACTGTTAGTTTGCCAATCCACACAACACACAATCTCAAGCAACTGGAATCCCCATCAGTGCCAGATATCAGGGATTTTATTGTGCTTTGAATGCTATCAAATTAATCACAAGGTGCCTTGGAGTACTTGTTAATGCCTGCTGATACAGATAGTTTCTGCAACCTTGCCCAAAGTAGCATACTATATCAAATTGGAATTTTGGCCTGTAACAACCAGAAGAGGTTATTTACTTCGCTTTCAACACTTTTCATCTATCTTCACACATCCATTACACTTCACTGTTCCACCCTCACTGTAGTTTTAAAAGGAAGATGAAAGAATTCTTTAGCTATACTACCTAGCTAATCTTGCTTAAATTCCAGGCTACTTGTTATTCTTTGAGGCATCTTGGCATGCAGAAGGATTTCCAACGTTCCTGACATTCTACCACCGTCTCCAAGCTAGCTCGTGCGATGATTTTTTACATCCAGTTTAGCATTCCTTCCACAAAATCACTTGTTCAATCTTATGTTTTTTTTGTCAGACAGGTTCATTTTATCTCAATTGATTTTCTTCCATTCATAATTCCCCGAGGTGCTAGACATACTTGATATTTATGCTTTTCTGAGAATCTATTAAAAAGATATATCAGAAAGTTCATGGAAAAGCTCATATTCTATCTCATGGTATGGATTCTATGACAGAAAGATGAGAAGTAGTAGTTTGGTCTTTCTTAACCAGTTTATAAACATGGTGCAAAATCCTTCCTTAGCTTTACAGCTGAGAATAAAATAACTCATCTATTTCAATCAACGCTGCTATCTTGGATAATATTAGTAAAACTATGTTCTGCAAGGTCAAGTGCCTAAAGTTTTGTTTCTAGTCAGTGACAATACAATAGCTGACACAAATCAGTTCCAATGAAATTACCAAACTGGGCTTGGATGGATTGGGACAATGCTCTACCATGCATGTTTGACTCGAGATGTAATTTCCTGGTTTGCCAATTGATGTATTTTTTAATGGGCTTAAGTCAGATGGAATTTTGGAGTGAAATTTATGTTTTTCTACATCGTTGCAGTGGCATTTTCTTTCCTGGTCCACTAAGGAATATATTGTACTTTCTGCCAATCTGATCAGCGTTAGATGCATTGTAGGTTAAGTGCAACTCTGACGTATTTCAGGCTCTCCTGCCAGAACTACATTACTTTACATTACAACAGTCTATTGCCTTTAAGATGTCATGTTAAACATGAAAAATTATCTCAACATATAAACGTGTGTGCAGTGAGCTGCTCTTTCAGAATGTAAACCATGCAATTTACATTCAACTTGGTTCTGTTCCTATGAACATAATGATCTTTAGTTATTACTTAGCAATATGCAGTGGGTTCAACTAATAATGGCTTATTCCTGCAATCTCCATTAGAACAGATTGGCCAATTTGCTTTGTGTTGCTTGCTGGTCCATGTGCTGACTTGATACAATTGAACTTCTAGATGCATTACTCATGGAGATGTTTGGAGAAAGATGAGGTGGAGAACAAAGGAATGGGTCTGTAATTCATCTGAAATAGTGTACTTGTTACAATAGTAAATCTCAGGTTATTGTAGACTAAGCGATGTACAATTTCCATTCAAATGGATTTGTAGAAATAGATTTTTTTTCTAATTTTTTGACAGTTGAGAGATGGAAATCACATTGAAATTTGTTGACAGAAACACCAAAAGCTGGGAGTACAGTGAGCTGCTTGTTCCTTATGTTTTTCATAGCCAGCCTGCCCCAGTCTGGTCATGGCTTGTCTGGTGCATCAAAGGTAGAAGCTTGTATTGCTTAAAGCCAGCTGACACACTCTTAAAACAAAGGTGTGTTCAGTGCAGCAATGCTCCGTGATAGCGTCACAGCCGTGTACTCACCTTCATCAGGAGCGGGGCCGGGTTCTACTGATGATGTTAGTGATGTGACATGTGGGGGTAAAAGCGTGCACGCCTGGGGGGGGGGGGGGTGTTAAGCATTGGTATTTGGATGATGGACCTCAGGTGCAGGAGGAGGAGAGTGAGAGCGTCAGGATCACCAGTGCGGCAGTGAGCAGGTTTGGTGCAGCAGGAATTGGTGATAAAAATTCATCATGCCTAAAAAGCATAAACTATAGAGAGGGTGGGTTCCAATCATTTCCATTGATAGAAGGGATGAAAGGAAATTGCAAGACTCATATTTTTTGAGGCAAGAAACCTTCTTAAATAATGAAATGGGAGTGAGTGATGGTAGCTCCATAAGAATCCTCATGCCTGGAAAATCTGGATGCAGTACAGCAAGAAATTCACTCCAAGCATGGTTAAAATTAATGAAGACATCTTCAGAAATCATATCTCACCCAATGTGCCACTAAACTTACATATTGCACACTTACCAATAAATTGTTAAGCAGGATTTGGTTGGAAGATTTATAAATTCACCTTCATCCACACAGAAAGGCTGACATTAGCATCTCAGAGCTTGCACACACTCCAGGCTGGATCACACCATCCAGACATCACACACCAATCTTCTTCTCTCTCTTACAATGTTGCATAATTGACCTCAACATCAGAAAACCAGTGGGTGATAGACTCAGTGGTGTAGCCTTAATTCCCTGGAGATGAGAGTGTTTGAGGTTGACGGTGCTGGCATGGTATTCCCTTGCACATGGTAAAGTTGTATTCTGTCAACCTTGCGCAGCAAATCATGTTTTATTGCAAATATCTTCAGTTCCACACTGGGTACACAGGAACGAACTGGGTCTTCATTCCTCCGTGGAAAGGTTGTTTATCCGGCTGTGCAGATGAAGCCATGACCAGCCCTTGTAACTCTCTCGAAGCAGGTTCCTTCTGAACAATTGATATCTCGTCCATTCCCTGACTTTTTGGTCCACCGTGCAGATGTAACATTCCCTTCCATCCTAAGTGTGTCCTCATCTGTCTGAAATGCATTACTGGCTGTCGACTTTGGCAACCTTAATGATATCTAGTATCGGTTGCTTGGAAGCAAAAATTCAGTAGAAATCGATCAAGTAAATTGCAAATGCGCTTTAAACATCATGGAGGTGGTTGGGGAGGAGAGCTTTTCCTGTAACTGTGAATGTTGATCATACTGAATCAGAAGATAACTGAATTTCGCAAAGCCACACTGGCATTAAATCAGAGAGCACGCTAATTCTCATTAAAAGGTCTAGTCGGCAAATGTCCATTGCTTCATAGAACCATATTCTCATGGGTTCTTAATGTGGTGGCTTGTATAAGTAATGTTATAGATGTGAGCACGTCTTGGATGCCAGTAGTTGAAAATCATATGAGCCAAGCAATGGATGTTGCTCAGCCAAGCTTCACAGTCATAAATTAAAATCACAAATTAAAAGCAAAATATCTGGATAGGGAACAAATGCTCAGACCTAATCAATATAACTAGTTTTTATGCTTTACATTTCATTTAGAAATAGGAATGTTTACAACAGGAGGTCGTCTTTGATTTCTTTCAATGAAACAAACTGCAAATGTGATATATAGACAACTATGTGGATAGGAAAGGATCAGAGGGAATATGGACAGGATGCAGGCAAATGGGATTAGACAGGTCAACAAGGGCGAGTTGGGCATATTTTCCATGCTGAAAAGTCTGATTCTTTTACGTGAAATCCATCAGTGTTAATTCACTGCTCAATTATGCAGTTAACAGAGGTTATGTTCACACTAAATTAGATGGCAAAATTAATTTTGAACATTGATTGCAGAATTTTCCTGTTCAGTGCAATAATTGATCTGTGCTAGCTGAAGGAGTTACATTTACCATATTTGACAGCATACAGGACTCACTGGTATATAAGACTCCCCTCCCACACACATTTTTCAGAATGAGATTTCAGGAAAAAAAATACTTTAGCGTATTTTCCTTCGCTCACCTTGATGGGAACCATCCAGCCTTGCTTGACCGAGACGCCGAACCTCCTCACACACGAGCAACAACAGCAGCACGTCCTCCTGCCCTGCCGCACACTCAGGTTGCTCCCCACCCCACTGTACAAATGGCAATTGATTGACAGGCACACCAGAATCAATGGGCACACGAGGGCAGAAGGGGGAAAAGCCAAGGCAACAGGCAGGGCCCAGGCCCACCATCACAGGGAGCAGACAATAGAAGGGTAAAAGAAAGGTTCTATTATTGTCACATAACACACATTTTGAATGTAACATACATGAAATTCTTTAACATTGTCCAAACACTGAGCTATTAGAGCTTTGCTTTGCTTTGCTTTGAGGGAAGGGTTGGGCCTTGCTGAACTTTCGTTTGACGAGCATGGCTCCCCGAACAGATTGAATGAGCCGCGGGGGTGAGTGGCAGTGAGCGAGTGGCCTGTTAAGCTGAGCTCGACAGGCCACTCGCTCACTGCCACCGCCCCTGTGCCTCATTCAATTTGCTCAGGGTCTGTGCCCATCAAGCAAAGCCTGATCATCGAGGCCCAGCATTCCCCTCAGAGCACTATGGGAGAAAGCGAGTGAGAAAGTGGGAGGGAGGGAGAGGGCGAGTAGGTGGATTGAGTGAATGGGCCTTCTCACTGGGGGAAGTGAGCGGCGGCGGCAAGTCCGGAAAGCACAGGGTACCCGAGGGAAGGTCGTCTGTGAGGCTGCAGGCCCACTTCCTGGACAACTGAAGCACCTCTGCTGTCTTCTTGAAGCTGGGTGAGTAGTTCAAGCACTTTCCTCCTGTTGTCAACTTGTGGAGGAAAGCCTTCACCATGTTGGTATTTCGGTGCTCGAATTGGCAGCACCAAAATGTCACCTTCACTTATAGGACCCGGGGTGGTTTTTGAGGTGATATTTTTGGGAAAAAAGGGGGGGGTCCTATATGCCATTAAATACAGCAAATAATTAACTGATGTAGATTCTCAGATGCACAAGCCAGGGTTTTGATTCAAGCAGTGTGAACTTCTGAAAAAGGTCAATCCAGGAGGAATGTAAGAGGGTAGCTATTTAAAACTGGGTTGGAGGAGGATTACATCTAACATTACTCTGGATACCGAGCGTTCTATCCAATATTGCTCTGGATGCCGAGCGTTCTATCTAACATTGCTCTGGATGCCGAGCGTTCTATCTAACATTGCTCTGGATGCCGAGCGTTCTATCTAACATTGCTCTGGATGCCGAGCGTTCTATCTAACATTGCTCTGGATGCCGAGCGTTCTATCTAACATTGCTCTGGATGCCGAGCGTTCTATCTAACATTGCTCTGGATGCCGAGCGTTCTATCTAACATTGCTCTGGATGCCGAGCGTTCTATCTAACATTGCTCTGGATGCCGAGTCACTGGAAAGCTGTGAGATTTGTTATTGCCTTGCGAGGGAAGTCAGTGTGATAGAGATTGGGCCAAGTAGCAAGTTCTTTCTCATCAGAACTCCATGATTTTACTAAATGATAGAGCATTCTCAGGGTACTACTTCTGGTATTTCTTATGCTCTTAAAAAAAAATTATGGAAATTGTAAAATGTCAGGTCTTAAGTTGGGCAAATAATGTTGGCTGTTCAAATCTGACTCAAATCTTGCCATACTGAAGGAAGCATTTAGATATAGATCCAGCTGAAAAAGAAAGTATGTGCAAAAGGAATATCAGAACATTAAATGAAGCTCAAACATGGATTCTCCACAGATAATGAGAGAGAGGCATCTATGCAACAGCATTAAGACCATTCAGAGGCAAGTATTTGGGAAAGACAAGAATGGGAAGTATGAAATTTATTTCAAAGTATTTCTGACAACTTATTTTAACTAGACAAGGAGAGGTAAAAGAGTAGCGTTGGTGACTTAAGTAATTGTCCAATGAGAGTCACATTAATGAGAAATTCCAAGTACCTAAGATGAACATCAGTCATCTGTCAGCAATATTGATTGAAGCATTTCTTGCATTCTTTAAAATTTAATTAACTATATTATTAATTAACTTATTATAGATCTATACATTAAATATTTTTTACATGTAGTGAACTTCACTTAATTTTTTTTAATTACTTTTGCAAAAACTCATTTTCTCATTGGTGTGCAATGTTCCGAGAGTAATGACTTTGATTTTTGCAACTATTAATTGACTTTGGATGAGTTCATGTTTATTTTGCTACTCTCATTTTTAAAAAGGAATAAATACAGTTAAATCGCCATTATCCGGAATTCAAGCAAAAGACAAAAAAAAAAATTGAGGAAATAAATGAATATTGTTCCCACCCAATCAGAGCAAGGTTTTTGTCTGTCACCCCATCAGCCTCCACATTCAACAAATCTACTTCCATAACTTCCACCGCACCTGAGGGAACTCCACCACCAGAAACATCTTCGCTTTGCTTACCCTTTCAGCATTCCAAAGGGTCCATTCCTAAGTCTCTGGCAACTCTTCCATCTCCTCCCATTCTCAAGGCACTCTCCTAAGAGACATCTGCCCTTTTACTCATCCCTCCACTACCCAGGACCAAACAGTATTTCCAGGTGAACCAGATTTCTTCCAGTGTATCACATTTGATCCTCTCCTTTATATTGGAGAACTGAATGCAGATTTCAGAATTGCTTAATTCAATCCACAAGAAGCAACTTCCACTTCTCCATGTTGAGTCATGTGTTCCTTTAATTTTCAATCCCACTCTTCAGATGACCATTATCTTCAGCTATTGCTGGCTTGGGGAATAACAGTTCCATTTCAGTCTAGCTATACTGCAGACCAGAGAAATTAATGAATTTCAACAATTTTACCCTTTTACCTCTCTGCTAAGTATTTATGTTCTGAATACATTTCTTTTTTTCTGCCTATCAGTTTTTAAAATAATTTCATCCTTGGAAATTTATCTTCATCCCATCACAGACATTCCCCCTTGTCTCCCCTTCTGCAACTTAAACTTTGCTCATTTTCTCATTTTCTGAGCAAGTCTTTGTTTGTAATATAAACATGAGACAGTGGTAGGTGCTTGGGATGTGCTGCCAGACAAGGAGGTGGAAGCAGTTACAAAAAGCATTTGGACAGACACATGAACAGTTAGAGAACAGAGTGATATCAACCATGTGTAGGCAGATGGGATTAGTTTAATTTGGATTTGTGGTTGGCACAGAAATTGTGGCTGAAAGTCCTGTTTTCATGTTGCAACTGATGTTCTATGCTTTTGTGTCTCTTTACTGTAAATTTGTGAAAGATTTCTTCATTACATCTGATAATCCATTCCAGTATCTATATATGTATTCTACTAGTGTAAATACAACAAAGAAATACATGGCAAATTGTGTATCATATTCGTGAAAATTTTTAAAGGCAATTGGGTTTGAATTTTCATTGCAATTAAATTAAAAAGGAGATGTTAATTGGAAAAGCACCTTCATTTGTAACCACCTAATTTTATTTTGTATCAGAAGAATTATGGTTCTTTTGTTCACATTCATGTGTGTGTGTGTGTGTGTGTGTGTGTGTGTGTGTGTGTGTGTGTGTGTGTGTGTGTGTGTGTGTGTGTGTGTGTGTGTGTGTGTGTGTGTGTGTGTGTGTGTGTGTGTGCGAGAGAGAGAGAGAGAAATATATGCACAGCTACATTACTCAGCTAGGTCAAGTATCAATCTATTTCCATTGAAATGTTCTCACTAAACATTCAAAATAAGAAAAAATCTGTACTTTCAACAATTTCATTCTGTAATTGTTTTTCCCAGTTACTTCAATGGCGATGTTAACTTTTGCTTAATTCCACAGATGTTGAATGTTTCTAGCTCTTAATGTTTTTATTTCAAAATTCCAGTGTTTGCAGTTTGCTTGATTTCAAAAGGCAGAAACTGTTTGCTGCAAGGACATCACTGAATATATAATACATGTAAAAGAAACTGCTCATAGTCATGAAGCAATCATCAGCTAAAAGCTGAAGTTTGGTGCCCTTCAGTCAAGAACTACAGATACTTTCCAAGAAAATTCTTCCTTCTCTAATTTGGGCCATATTGATTTTAGTTTGCTTTTAACCCTTTGGACTCTGCCCATTTTTAACCTTTCATAATATATACTCCAGACTGTGCCAATGGGTAAACTACAGTATGAACACAAGTACGAACCACCTGGTGGTTGGGTAGAAAACCAGTCCTGGAAAACTAGGACATGCAATATATCCACTTGTTGGGAGTCCCTGAAAACAGGGGCATGGAGTCCAAAGGGTTAAAGACATGAAATGCATTGAATGAAATTAAATTCTGCATTGTCCACCTTCTCTGTTGAAATAGCTCATAATTTTTTTCATAGCAGCTGTAATATCTTTTCTGCTATTCTTGTGCTATTTTCAAGTGTCATCCGACAGCCAGAACTGGACAAGATGCTTGAAGTAATTAATACACAACGCTGGAGAAACTCAGCAAGTCCAAAAGTGTAGTTTATATAGCAAAGATAAAGATAAAGAGAATCTATATGATAATTAATGTTCAGAACATTTTCTCTTCCTTCACTGGAATAAATAATCTCTCAGTATAATTATATCAAAGGAAAGCAGGCAATAAGGAGTTGTATGCTCTCCAGTTCTCCGCTTAAGGCTTTTTCAGGTGTGTTCTACGCTAAGAATGCGCCTGAAGAAGCAGAAGCAGCCCCTTAAATTGCGGTTCAGGTGGCAGCGTTTAAATTTAAAGCGCAACACTGGCCACCTGAAGGACACAGCTGGACAGGATGCGGCTCTGAGCACACTCCGGCTCCTGCCCAGTGTCAGCTGTGATCAGCAACCTGACCCTTTAACATTTGCTTTCAGCCCACTGCATTCAGGTGGCTGGGGGAGCCACTGAGCTGAGCTGATTATCCCTCTCGGAGGAGGGTTACGTAGCTCGCCTCAAGAGGGCTTCCTGCACATTCAGGTGGCCTCAAAACAGCTGCATATTGCCTAAACATGCGGCTTTACGTGCAGGGCAATTGGCCACCTGAAAGTGCCTTTAGATTCTTTGTTAAACACTGGCATGATATTGTTGGCCCTATGGCAAGAAAGCGGCCACTGGCAGATTCAAATTAAGTCTGAACTTCTCACATAATTAAATATATTCGACAATTATCACTTACTTTGTGACATTCCAGCCCATTGAACTATAATTCTTCAATGGTCATCCATCAGTTGTGTTTTTATTCTTCCACCTAATGCAAGAACTATTCCTAATGCCCCTGACTAAATGAATTTTTGGGCCACTGCAGAAAAAATTAAGAACCAGCCAGACTGCTGTAAGATGAGTCCAATATAGTTCCACCTGAACATAGTGTCAAATTTGCTTCCCTAAGATAGCTAAGCAAACCAGGTGGTTTCAAGATTATCACAAGTAACAGTGGCTTTTTATTTGATTAACTGAAGTCAAGTTCATTAGCTGCCATGGTCCTTTATTAGAGGATGCTAGACCAGTAATTTAGTCAATAGAAAACAGAAATCATTATGGTAAAAGAAGTAGAATTAGTATTTGGTTGAAAACCTTTCATTAGAATTGTGAAAGTGGGATAAAAGGATGGTTTAAAGTTGCATCGAAGGTGGTGAGTGGGACAGAGAATACACTGGGAAATTCGTAATCAGCTGGTTAAATGGGTTAACGAGGAGAAGCTGGAAGGACTCAGTAGGTCAGGTAGAATTATTGAGTATGTGAGAGATGGGAAAATTGATCTAAAATTATGAACATGGAAGAAACTAAAATTCAACAGTTAATGGCTGTAACCAGTACAAACAGGATAAGCTTGGGGGTTAGGATGCAGGAAAGCAGAGTCAGCACGATTAACATAAGAATCTTCTGTGTGACAAGAGCCACCATAAGACTAAGAAAAGGAATGGTAAGGTACAATAGAATGTAGGAAGTTGAGGTAGTCTGGATCAGATAAAGGTCTCCTAGCCCTGGACAGAAGTACCAAGTCCTACATATCTAATTAGCTAAACATACACAGATTTATACATATGAAATTAGCCAACCCTAGATAGAATGAGTCAACTCTGCATACCAAGAGATTGTAGCCCCGAGAATCAGGAAGGTGTGAATAAGGACAATGACATGATAGGACACCCACAGGATACCCCCTGGTCCTCCAAGTGTACTGAAACTGCACGTAGGCAGGAAGGATTACCTATGCCAAACCCATCCAGGGGGCAGAAGAATGTAAGGGGGAGGGCATTCTGATACTGAAATTGACTGTATAAAAGTTGGGTGAGCCCCAGTATGTGTGTGTATTCCCAGGGTAAGGGGAAGCCCCCAACTTTGCATTGTTGTTGTAATAAATGTTCTTTGTTCTCAATTTTTGTCTCGAGCAATTTCTTTAAAGGTACTTTAATTTCTAACAAGTAGAAATGGTCAGGTCAATGTTTTGAGGTGGGGCCCTTTATCGAGGGCCACTGTGCAAGTCCTGCAACGTCAGCGTTAAATTTCAACTGCCATTCTTTGCCACTTACTCAGTTCATCTAGATGTTGTTATATTAGATAACCTTCTTCACTGTCCACTATACCACCATATGGTGTCGCCCATAAACTTGCTAACCAAGTACATTATCATCCAAGTGATAAATATTGGATGACAAGTAGTGGATCCAGCATAGATCCCTTTGCATTTACCAATCACAGGCCTCTTATCTGAGTTACAACTTTTCCCTACTACCCTCTGCCATCTACCATCAAGTCAATTCTGTATCCAATTGACCAACTCACCATATGGTTCATTTCCTCCAGTAACTTACCCACAACTAATGTTAAACTTACTGGTCTGTAGTTCTTTACAGCCTTTTTAGAATAAAGGTCTTTCACAGCCCACTTTGCCAGTTCTCCTTATCTTATGTATCCTGTGATACACTTGATCAGGGCTTGGGGATTTACCCACTATCATGCATTTTATGCACTTCCTTTACTACAAAATTCATATTTACTTCCAGGTTCTCTTACCTTCATTTCTCTTTTCTACAATAAATACAGATCTATTCATAAACAACTTCATCCATTTCCTGTGGTTCTTGTTGATCTTCAACAACCCTATTCTTTTCCTAATTACCCTTTTGCCTTTAATATATTTGTAGAATCTACGTGATTTCTTTCACCCTGTACTACAACTTGACCCTTCTCCTTAGTTCCTGAATACAAATAATTTCAAATCATACTGCATTACTTAGAGGTTTAAGAAAACTATGCAATTAAATACATTTGGGGTCATGATTGGCAATTTATTTAACCACAAAACTGTTATATAAAAATAATGAAACAACATTTAAAGTTTTCAAGAATTTGATGTTTCAAATATAGCTTTGCACAAGTACCGTAATTAAAGTTCTGCAAAGATTCAACCAACCATAGAATTGAAGATGATATTTCAGCTAAGATCAGCCATTCTATCACTCAAGTAAAGCTGGTGTCAATAACAATCAGTTTTCGGTAACTGGTTGTGCTTAAGAGACTATGAACAGATTATTGTACTTGCCATAAAGGCCAAAAGGAAAGTGAAATTGACATGCAATCCTTCCTGCCTGGTTCCTGCTGATACATTGTACTTTATGCTTTGTACAATGAGAAACATTGGCACATACAATACTTCTACGGACTAAAATTGACACCTCTCTCTCACGCAGCCCTTCAGTTTACATAAAGATAATCATGAAATAGTGAGAGCCGAGTGTTACGGGCCCAGAGGACTCCAAACCCAGCAACAATAGAACGTCGCCAAGACAAATAGATACTTAAACAAAAGTTACTTTTAATGATCTTTAAACATGAAAACAGAATCAAACTTTAACTTATCACTATTAACTTACTTAACCCAACTTAACCCCCTTCTAATTCTAAGTCCACTTGTGTGTAATGTGTGTATAAGTTCAGAGAAATTCTTTGATTCACAGTCCAATCTCACTTCTCCCTCCTCCAAGTTCACTGGTTGCAGGCAATTCTTATACTGTGCACAGAATTTAACATTTATAAAGTTCACCAGGCTTTGGTGCTTGAAAGATAAATGGTTACCTCTCATGAAGGTTCTTGTCAGTTTTCAGAGAGAGATGTGTTACTTGTTGGACATACACAAACTGATTCCTTTCAATCAGCCATTTCAGTATCTTGCCGAAGAAACTTGCCCCATCAGGGTTTTCCAGATGATAATCTCTTTCTTTCAGGTCACAACAGAGTTCCTTTTCTGTTTCCCTTATCTCAGGTGAAACATTATACAGCCAGCCATCTCCTCTTTATGGATGACAAAGACCTTGAGCAGGCTGAACTAGGAACTCACAACCTGTCTTCAAAATAAGGTTTCACACACACACACACACACACACTGCGGCACCGGACCCGATCTTCTGAGTCTGTTCATCTGTTGCCTTTCAAGACAATTACTCCACAGCATGTCTAATTAACATCTACTTGTGAAGTCCTTCAGCAAAGCAGTTTCCATTATCTTTACAAAGACACTGGGAGCCAGGACTGTCTGGCATTTTAAATGAGATCTGTGTTGTGAAGTGTTTTTAACCTACAATAGCCCCCCCCCCCGCCCCCCAATTTATCTCCTTTAAAACATACAATATAAAATATAACATATTCCATCACACAAGTTCAAATTATTTTTATAATACTATATTTACTGTGACAGAGAAAAATTTGATTCTAATATTTTAAGGTCAAATTCACAATTGGAAATCAGCAAGAATTTGATGTAATGTCCTTCATCTAATTTTAATAAGAAAATATGAATAATGTGAAACTCAAATGTATGCTGTCGTAAGTATTACAAGGCAAATTTTCATATTTTTTAATAGTCCACTGGATTATTTGCAGAGAGGTGTTAAGAAATGATGCTTCATTTTTAAATGAATTAGATCAAATGCTCATGGAGTAGTAAAAAAAAATTAAATAGCCTTAGATTTGTTCAGCAGAACCTTATCACAAAAATGTAATAACTTTTGAGATGGCAATTTATTCTTCATTATTCTTCCTAGCATATTTCTTGCTTTAAAAAAAAATACAAGGCACCAATATTGAATAAAATACTGAAATTACTCTGTGTTGATTTCTCAGACAAAATGAAAATCTCGTGCAAAGTTAACGATCATTCTGATTCTGTTCAACTGATAAGAGGTTTTGACATCCAGGTAAGTAGATCATGCACAATATAACATGGAATTTGGGGTCTTTATGTTGGCCTATAGCATCAACCCATTTTGCATTGATGTGAGATTCTTGAAGAATCAGATAATTGTTACAGTAACTGTCTCAGTTGATAGGAGGTCTTGTGGTCTAATTTCTGGAAACTTGGTAAAAGACCTGGAATTAGTTTGCATGGAATGGGCAGGATGTCTTTGAGGAAGGAATAGGAAGGCTAAACTAGTTACCAGCAGAATTTAGAAGGGTGAAGCATACACGACTGAAATACTTTGAGGGTTCTTGGCTGGAGGGATATCAAGAGGACATGTCCTCTGATGGAAGAATTTAAACATATGAGCTCCATTTAAGACAGCAGTGAGGTCATTTTTCCCTCGGCGGATGGGAAATCATTGGAGCTGTCTTTCCTCATTTGATGATGGAGATTTTGGATACTTTTAAAGCAAAGATTGGGAGGCATTTGAAAAGGGGGTAAAAGATTACAAAAAGTCATTATTACAATCAGATCCACCATGATCCTATTAAACAGCACAGTAGGCTTGAGGGACCAAGAGGCCCACTCCTTCTCCCAATTACAAATGGTCACGAGATAATTCAGTGAAATTATACAAGGCATTGATGTGACCCCACTTGGGACTCATCTCAATTATCAGATTGATTCTGAGGATGGGATTTTCCAACAAGAAAATATTAAGTAGAATGCTTGATTCCAGCTTCACAAGCTATTTCTTAAGTTTAATGCAAAGAATATGGAGATTGTTTTCCATTTATTTAATACAAGAAAAAATGGGCTAAAAATAGGTGGCCAGGTTACCATAACACTATTACAGCACCAGCGACCGTGTTCCAGTCGGCCACTGTCTATAGGAATTTGCATGTTCTCTCCATTTCTCTGTGGGTTTCCTCTGGATGCTTTGGTTTCCTCCCACAATTCAAAATGTACCTGAATTGTAGGTCAATTTGTTGCAATTGGGAAGCATGGGCTCGTGCCCCAGAAAGGCCTATTGCTGTGCTGTATGTCTAAATTTTTTTTTAATTTGAAAATAACTGGATAAGCATATCAAGGAGTGACAAATATTAAAATTTCATCACTTCTACAGCAAGAAAATTGAAAAGCAGAGAAGTTGCCCAAGGGTATCCTGACAGTAATAAATCACCACCCGTTGATGCTTGCCTACGATGACTTTAAGTGGATCACCCAATGAGAATGTTCTTACAGAAAGTGTCTGGATACTCACAAGCCTTACCTTCGCAGCACAGGGTCTCCTGGAGGTAAATCCCATTGCATAACAGGACCAGAACAAAACCCATTCAAAATTCCCGAACAAATTTTGGCAACTGGTTAAACCAGCAAGCAGTCTTGCTTTTTATTCAAAGGCAAAAGAACTTTTCTGAGTGTCACCCCTCAACATTCAAAACTTCTAACATCAAAAGTTATGAAGACAATTAAAACAGTTATTTAAAAAAATTGGAAATGTAAACCTTTAAACTAAACAACAACAAAAAAGCAAATTACCCAATGTTTTTTCCTTTGTAATTGTTCTTCCCCATTAAAATAAGTACATGTTTCATTCCTTTGTCACTTCTAACTTGACTCAGGTACAGAAAACAGATTCTCTGTCCCAATTATGGGGAACAGCAGGTGGTTCACATTCCATTACAGAACACAATTCAATGAAATGCTAATAGCTCCACATGAAAATGCATTTCTGAAAAAGAATTCCATTTATGTTGGCTTTTATTCACATTTATGAAGAATATTTTAATGATTCTGAGAGTTATTCTTGAAAACTGATTGTCCAGATGCTTTGCTGCAGTATCTACACAATCTTTTGTTTGCAGTTGTGCCATTTTCAGATGTTCCAAAGAGACAATGAGAGGATGGACATCAGAAAACCTGATTTGTCTTTAGGTCACAAGTTCTAATGTTCTCTGTTCTGGATAAAAATGCCGATATCACTATGGACAGCTGAGTTACGCCTTACTGCTTTTGTCTTAGTAAAACCTCAGTAAAAATTTAGCTGATGCTTATTTGCCTGGAGGCTACTAGATTTCTGGTTGGGACAACTTTCTCATGGCCATGAAGTGTATTTTGAGATTTTTTTTAATGGCTAACCATCAACGTAGAACGGGTATGCATGGTAAAGATAAAACTTACAAAGACATCAATCTGAAAGGTCAAAGGTGTCCCAAGACACCCTCTTAAAGATAATCAAAAAAATTCTTGGAATGGGCCAATCTGCCAAACATGAGTGATATTAATTCATCTCTTTGTGTTGTTAGTAATCTCAAAAACCAATGTGAATACATTGTGCTGATTTTAGGATGTTGATAAATGCAAACTACAGATATGACAGATGGTGATTCATTCCCTGAACACTTCATTCTCTCTGAGTAAAATCACAAGCTAACTATTTGTGAATCATGGTCTTGAAAGCATCTGCTTCTCATAATGTTCTTGCATTGATTAGCCATTTAATATATCTCAAAATCACATCTAGCTATTGATGCTACTTCGTAGATTTCCATTAATAATGTTATAACAATCATTTGCATTTACATGGCACCCTTACACCCTTATGTAACGTAGTTCTACATGTTCAGGTGAAACTCTGAAAATTAAGTTGTTGGCAAATCACTTTAGCAGATACCAGCACAGGAAAGTATTATGGTGCATTCTCAAGGAAGATAAAAGACAATATTTTGGATAGCGTGCCAGATAGAAATTAGAACAGCAAAATATGTAAATCTAGAATAACTATTATTTTCCAGTTTAACATCCATTTATATAACAGAGTCTTTTTAAAATAAATCAGCTCGAATTTCGGTACAAAATTTTTTGTATTATACATGAATATTTATGGTAGTTGCACTAAATTTCTGTTCCTAAAATTCTGAGTCCCAGGCAAGCTGGCAATTAGAGGCAGCGATTGAGGGATGTGGCTGTGACTAGTACAAGTCCTCTTTGTTGCTTCTTAACATTTAATGCAACTTTATTGGATTAGGAATTAATGATAATCTGTTCCTAAAATTTCAATACCCACTGGCTAAATGAATGCATTTGTATAACTGGCTCTCAATAATAAGAGAGTTGAATACAAATTTTCTGATGATCAAAAATATACTGAAGAACAATCAAAGTTCAAGTTTACTTTCAGTGTACATTCATGACATCACACACAACCCTGAGATTCTTTTTCTGTGGGCCAGGCAGAATTTCTACTGAATGGTAGTGCAAAAAAAACTGCACTCAAGAAAAGATATGTACACAAAAGAGAGAAACATCAACAAAGAAAAAGGGCAAACAAACTGACTGTACAATATAGAAAATAAATATTCAATAATAAATAACGCTGAAACTAAAAGTCCTTAAATAAATCTCTGATTTAGTCTATTGTGTGGAATCTGATGTATGGAGGGGAAAGAACTATTTCCGAACCTGGTGGTATGGGTCTAGTGGGACCTGATGACAACAGTGAGAAAAGAGCATGTCCTGGGTGGTGTGGAACCTTGATGATTGCTGCTGGTCTCCAATGGCAGCGTTCCCAGTAGATGTCCTTGATAGTGAGGAGAGTTTTGCCTGTGATGTACTGGGATGTTCTGTAGATAAGGTCATTCTATGTCAGGATCTTCCTCTGTGGCTTTTGGTAAAAAAAATTTTAATTCTTGGGGTGAAGTTACTCATGTTATAATATGGATCCTAATTATTTTGCATCTTTGCTTCTTGGACTGTGGCAAATATAACATTAAATATTAGATATACTGATAACAACAGAGAAAAATAATCTTTATCCTTTTCCTCTATTTTAATCATATCTATTTTTGTATAAATAATACTCAGCAATATATCCTTATAATAGGAATGAATGAGATATAAGTAAATTGTAATGGCAAAAAGTGTTGATAAGTACAGTGCATTCAACCAATATGGACATACTGTGAGGAGTACTTTGCATGCTTAGAATACTTCACAAATGAAAATCCAATTCCCATCTTTTAAGTATCTGCTATTTTAATTCTGACCCACAATATGAGAACATTATAACATTCGAACAGGAGAAGGCCAATCAGCCATCTAGACCAAATTGTTCTGTCTCATATTCTTTGATTCCAGTAGTATCTGGTAATGTAATTTTCTGTTTTAAACACAACCAATGGCCAAGCCTCCACAGCTCTCTGGGGAAGAGAGGTCCAAAGATTCACCATCCTAAATGGCTTACAATCCCACACAGTGTCTACTGTGACCACTCACTGCTTATTTCCTCAACTATAGCAGTTATATCTGTAGTTAAATTTACTTCTAGACTGTTATGGGACTGGCTCCATTATAAGAAGGCCATGCATCCCAGTATCTGAGGATCCTGGAGCTCATTCCTGTCCAGCCTTCCAAACAAATGCCCAAAAATGGGAAGATCACATTTCTTGGACTCAATGGGTTTTCACACACATGACCAATCAGATGCTCAAAATATTGGCAAATCAATTTCATATCCAGAAGCATCATTTAATTGCTTATCCTGCTTTTTATTGAACTGAGCCCACAGGCAGATCAGCCATGACCTTACTGAACAGTGGTGCAGGTTTCACTGGTCAGATGACGCTGCTCCTATTTTTTTATGTTCTTATTTCCTTTTCATGTTATTACATTTTGATTTTATGTCCTTTCCTATTTATATCTTTATATATCCACCCATTCTCATTATTATACAACTCAAGATGTCACCTCTAATCAGCATGCTGTTTTATTTCTTGTATCAAAGTTACTTCCAGACACTTTATATTAATGCCTACACTCAGTGCTTGAGAATACTTGACATTGCAAAACAAATCTCTTCACTACAATTCCAATTGAAAGATTACGATGATTACAAATTGGGATGAATATTCCAATTGAGTTCCAATCAAGTTTGTCTTTGTAGTTATGTAGATTTTTAGTTTTAATTTGCATTTCAGGGCAAATACTTTATGTATGCTAATATTCTTGCCACCTGCAACTGCCTTGTTGTCAGATGTAATTGATCTATCAAGAATGTATGTAAAATCATGCTTTCCTAGGTCACATTTTATACAAAATATACTTTCTCCCGTCTGCCCACTGGTATGGTGCTTGTTTCAGGAAATAGATTCAAGTTGGAAGGTATAGAGGAGAAATTATGACTTTTCTTCACCCAAAGAATAATTCACTGCCTCAAAAGGTAGTAGAAGCGATGCCCTCTTCAAATACCTGGATGAGTACTGTTAGGTCTGCTTTGTTCATGAATGAGTGAGACAAACACCAGGCTGAGTCGAAATCAGGGTTCTTTGTTCTTTATTACCGGATTGTAACACTTGCGACTAAACATGTTAGTCGGAGAATGCATTCTGCCGTTATCAGCAAAATGGTGATTTTTTATACCCTTGGATATGTGCTTAGAACATCATCATATCATTACTTGTCCAATGACTAAAACTGTTGCTATCCTTTCCCTGCTAGCTTCCTGCCTCTGTTAGGTCTGCTTTGTTCATGAATGAGTGAGACAAACACCAGGCTGAGTCGAAATCAGGGTTCTTTGTTCTTTATTACCGGATTGTAACACTTGCGACCAACAAAGTTAGTCGGAGAATGCATTCTGCCGTTATCAGCAAAATGGTGATTTTTTATACCCTTGGATATGTGCTTAGAACATCATCATATCATTACTTGTCCAATGACTAAAACTGTTGCTATCCTTTCCCTGCTAGCTTCCTGCCTCTGTTAGGTCTGCTTTGTTCATGAATGAGTGAGACAAACACCAGGCTGAGTCGAAATCAGGGTTCTTTGTTCTTTATTACCGGATTGTAACACTTGCGACCAACAAAGTTAGTCGGAGAATGCATTCTGCCGTTATCAGCAAAATGGTGATTTTTTATACCCTTGGATATGTGCTTAGAACATCATCATATCATTACTTGTCCAATGACTAAAACTGTTGCTATCCTTTCCCTGCTAGCTTCCTGCCTCTCAATCCATCAATGTCTCTCTTATCTTGTAAGTACAAGGATGCATTCTGTTACTCCTTAGTACTGGGTGACTCCTTCTCCGGTCCCATCTCATGATGTTTTACCTAACAGGAGTACAAGGACACCTCCCCTTCTTGTTACTGCCCTGTACAGGGTAACTCCCTACACATTCCCATCTCATGATGTTTTACCTTACAATCCCTCCTTTGTCCTCTTTAGAGGACAATCTCGCCCTGACTATGCTACCACCGCGTTACATTAGTTCGCCTATTATTGCCAAGCTCTATACGGGTTCTGTTCACAGGGTAGTTCGGCTGGTGGGCGAGGGCTCCCCCAACCCTCCTTTGCGTACACCCCCCATCCGTCACCCCGATCCCATTGCCCGTTTACAAGTTTCATCCCATTTGCCCCCAGCAAAAAACTAGCTAACCCCCCGTACATTAGTAAATTCCCAAGTTAACATATGGTCTACAATCTAATTCATAATACTTGTTCTACAATCTGATTAATAATGTTTGTGTTACAATCAATGTTATAATATTTGGGTTACAAGCAAGGTTAAAATTATATGTGTAACAATCTAATTCACAATCCCTCCTTCCCATCACATTCCCCTTCAGACTCCAGATCGATCTCAGCAACTTTCTCTGTCTCCTGTAATGTGAGATAGTCTTGCTCCACAGCCTGCACAGCTTGATATTTCGGAGGCAGTTCATCACCGTCAGCAAAGGCTCTCTCTATGGTCCTCGTGACCAGCGTTCGAATGCATGGAATACAACAACAGCCACAAGTGATAAAAATTGATACAGAAATGAACAAACCCAGCAAAAGTTGTCCTAACAATGTGCTCCATCTCCCAAACACTCCCTGTAACCAGAATAAAACAGGATTGGAGACTCCAGACTGGGCTTTTAATTCTTTCGCCAATGCCCTAAGTTTCGTTAACCCCTTAGTGAGTGATCCATCTGGCCCTGTGTTATTAGAGATAGAAGTGCAGCATAGATCTCCAAACATAGCACACACTCCACCTTTCTCTGCCAGGACCATATCAATCGCTATCCTATTCTGAAGTGTCATAAGGGAAGTTTCTGACAGTTGTTGATGTATTGCCTCAACAACGTCCCTGGTCAAATTTGCAAGGCGCTGGACATTATAGTGAATAAGGTTGATCCTATTAACATTCTTATTTACAGTGATGGGAAATATTGCACTAAAAACAGGAAAGCTTTCAAACCCAGCTGCAATCTCATCGGCTAATTTAAATTCGTCCGGAATATTCCGGGCTTGGCCAATGGCATCAATCCATACCCCATCAGGGTTCCTTCCTCCCGGCCCCAAGAGTCCAACACTCCTCCTTTTCCTCCACAGCCAACTCTCTGTGTGGCGCAATTCTAGGGAATCCTCGTCTCCCTCCTGCCTTTTGACAATCAGCACTGGCGCATTAAGGGTTACTAGAGCACACCGACCATCCCAGTTAGCGGGGAGCCAGTTGTACAGCACTCTTCCTCCACAAAACTCATCTGTGTAGTCATTCAATCTGCTACAAGTCTCCTTAGTTTCAGATTCATTTTTTTTGTTATGGGACCTCAAAATCATCCCCTGTATATGTTCATGATAACCAGTAACCTGTTTGGCTGCCCTGTCAGGCACCCATGTGGCGTTTTCCCTACTAATAGTAGGTCGTCTACATACTGAATCAGTGTAACATCTTCCGGGAGCTTTAATTTCATTAGGATTTCGCTAAGGGCCTGATGGAACAGTCCTGGACTGTCCTTATAACCCTGAGGTAATCTAGTGTATGTGTACCGATGTGCTTGGTAAGTGAAAGTTAACCAGTCTTGCCATTCCTCAGCTAAATTCAAGCAGAAGAATGCGTTTGCCAGATCAATGACAGTATAGTATTCGTGCTCCGGACTCAGAGCCCTAAGTGCTACATATGGGTCTGGGACTGGTCTCCCGATAGTCTTGGTAGCCAAGTTAATCTCCCGGAGGTCGTGTACCATCCTCCAGTCTTTTCTACCCTGTTTGGGAACAGGCATGATGGGCGTGTTCCACATACTGTCAGGTGCCGCCCTTAAAACCCCTGACTCCATTAACCCTTCTATCGTTCCTTTAATACCCTCCTCCTGACTGGGCGACAAGCGGTATTGTTTTCTCCATATTGGTTTCTGCCCGGGGTTGGCCAATTCTAGAAATACCTCTCCTTTTATTACTCCCACATCATAGGGCCCCGTTGTCCATATATGTGGACTCAGATTAGAAAGATATTTGTCTGAGTCTCTGTGATCAATATTTTCTCCTTCTATGGCTCGGTCTCTTTCTACTTTCTCATTCACAACCTGGTCCCATGCTTCAATATTCAGTCTGACAAATTTTCCTCCCTCCGAGGTGGAATATCCCGGGATTTCTGTCTGCCTGTATTCACACCCTATCGCTTCCTTTACCATTGGACCCAGCTGTCGAGCGTGATGATCTTTGGCAATACCCAAGGTCACATGAGGCACACTTTCTACTCCTAAGCAGAACCACTCCATTTGTTCTTCTGTCATGACAACCATAGCAGCTATTCCCTCCTTACCTACAAAGATAAATGGACAATGTATCGTTTCTGTCTTCCCTTCTTTTAGAGAGTCCCACCTCTCCTCATATTCCTGGTCCGGGTGGATGGTGTAGTTTAATGTAACATGCATAGGATCTAGTGGATAATGGTAATCCCCATACCGTGGAATACTGGCCCTCCACTCAAAAAACTGTTTAATCAGCCCTGGGCCTGGTTCATCATACAGTAGCCGACTCCAGAAAATACTAACCTCCACAGAGTCTTCTGAAGCGTTAGATGGGGTCATTACTATAAACTGTCCTCCCCTTCTTATTGTATTCCCTGGGTATGTTAACCGAAGGCCCTTCTCAGAACATTGTATGGTTATTCCTAGTTTGGTAAGAATGTCCCTTGCTAATAAATTAATGGGGCAACTTGGCACAACCAGGACAGGCGTTTTAACCCTTTGTCGTCCAAATGTCATGTCGATGTTATCTGTATAGGGCTGTGTTTCCCTTATCCCGGAGAATCCTATTGTAGATAATGTTTTGCCCGAAAATGTGCTCCCTGGGGGTTTTTTAATCACTGTCGTAACTGCTGCCCCTGTGTCAACCATAAATTCAATTTTTTCTCCATTTACCGTCCCCCAAATTTTTGGTGGCTCCCAGGGAGGCGTGATTTTTGATTCTCCAGGGCACCTTCAATAATCAAATTCAGCACCTTCCTCAATATAGTCATTACACTGAGGTGCCTGGACTTGTTGATCACTCTGCCACCCCCCGATTCTCTGGGGCCCATCAATATGTCCACCCCTACCCCTTGCTTGTCCTCTTAAGTTTCCTCCTCTTCCCCGATAGCCTCTAATAGAGGGTAATCTTTTTCCCCTTGCTCTCCCAGCCTCCGGACAGTTCCGCTGGTAGTGTCCAGGATTTTGGCAGTACCAGCATACTGCATGTTCCCCTCTATACATTGTACCTAGCTGTCTTTCCCAACCATTTCTTACTTGGGGTCCCGGATTTATCACTGGCCCCATGACCTGTGGGACTATCTGTTGGGCCGCTAATTTAACCCCTATATGTTCTATGGCTCTCACCAATTTATCGGTTGTTTTGTCCACCTCCTTCTGGGACGCACTTTCTGACTTAGCATGCTCTGATTGACGATGTCGTTTGATTGCATGTGTCAGGTGTCTTTTCCACAAATCCTCTGACATTGTCTCTAATCCCACAATGTCCCTTAATTTTGCTTGAACCGTAGCAGGTAGTCCGTTTATTATCCCATTACGAAAGTGAGCCCTTCCTAAGGGGCTGTGGTCGGGTCTTTCTCCAGTCCCTGTTTCCCATAAGTCCCATGCTCGAGTGAAATACTCGTGTGCAGTCTCTCCTTCCTTTAGTTGAAGGGTTACCAAGGCATCCAAACTATAGGGTGTAGGAAATGTTTCCCTAAGTGCTTCCCAAAATTTATTCCGAAGTGGGTTAAATTCTATTTCATCCCCCAATTTACTGCTTCTTACAATTTTCTCTATTTGCTTCAGGGCCCCTTCTGCCTTTAATTTTATCATGATAGTTCTGACATCTGTGAGTGCTAATTGTTCTTGGCAGGTTTCTCGCTCAAAACAAGAAATCCATGGACTAGCCCCATTACTCAACGGAGGTAGTTTTTTCATTAAACTCTCTAAGTCCATTCGTGACCAGGGTACATATTTTTGAGTTCCCCGTCCCGTGATCAGTAATGGGCATTGATATCTCAATTTTGGGGATTTCTGCTCCTTCTTTACTCTTGTAATGCATTTATTTATCCCACCTTGTTCTGACTCTTCTTCGTCACTGTCACTGTCCCTATCAGCTTCCAATGTCTCAGGGTCAAAGGTATATTGGTCACGTTCATCTCTAAGATAATCTTTTCGGCCATAGTTTAGTTGTTTCACATCTTTCTCTTTTGTCCTAACTATGTCCAGGTAGGCATGTCTATTTTTCTCCCTCCCGAGTCTTTTCCTTTTACTTTCCTCCCATGGTGGATCGTATCTCGTTTCCTCATCTGTACTACACTTTTCATCCTTTACTCCTATTACCATTCCTTCAGCTTTAATTTCTCCTGACAGTGTTGTAGTTATCTTTTCCACTTCCTTCAATACACCTACCATTAATTCTTTTTGATCCTCACTGATCTGCCCCAGCACATTAATATCTCTGTTTAAGTTTTTAATGTTATCCTGAACCTTTTTCATGTTCCATTTCTGTATCTCTAACTCCTTTTCTATTTTCTTGGACTCCAGAGGGGTCTCTACATCTATTACTCCCCCTTCTATTTTTATTAAAGGGGCCTGTACCTCGTCTGATGTGTCCCTATTCCCGAGGTTCTTGTCACACCCCAGTGTCTCAATATCTGGATATAAGGGACGTGACTCCAGTATCCCATCTGGGGTGTCAGAGAGAGAGAGAGAGAGAGAGAGAGAGAGAGAGAGAGAGAGAGAGAGAGAGCATAGCGAGAGAAAGAGATAGAGAGGCAGATACACAGAGCACAAGAGATAGAGAGAGAAAATGCCTTGCACTGGCCCCACTGGGAGAAAAGTCTTCAGATTAACACTTTCGTTTCAAAGGTTTTAAAAGGTTCTCATCCTGTGATCACTGGTCTGGATCAGATTGGGTCTCCCACCACTGGGAACTATCACTCCTTCCTTCCCTCCCACCTCGAGTGAGCTACACGTCAGCCCACAATGTCTGCCCTGATCCCGCAATGGTGGGGGTGCGGGAAAAAGGGAGGGAGAGAGGATAAAACAGGATCCCATTTGATGCGGAGCTGGAATTGTGGGCACAAAATTAAAACCAAATTGTATTTCTCTGCCCTGCCCAACCTGGGGATTTCAGGGCAGCACCGCCACAGATTGGGATTGGGAGGGGGAGTGGGTGAGAGAGGAGGGGGGGGAGAAGAGAGAGAGGGGGAGAGAAGAGAGAGGGGGGAGGGTGAAAGGAGGGAGGGAGAGAGCAAACCCGGACACTTCGTGGCTGGAAACTGGAAACAGGCACTTTTCCTTTCCCTTCTGTGTTTTGTTTCTTCCAGCTTATCTAAGACACTACGTTTTAAATTTTTTTTTTTTTTCTCACCTGTCAGGAACATCTCAGTGCCCCCGGGTAACCAACCCCTCTTCCTCCAGCGGTCTACACATTTTCGGAGCATTTTTTGTTTTTCCAATGCCGCATTACTGGTATTTCGCTCCTCTAATTCCTGATTAATTTCCTTAATAACTTGGTCAAAAGTCTTAGCAAGCAACTGTACAGCCATAGCTGCGGGACCGCTTTCTAATGCCTGTTTTAATTTAGGTTTTTGTCCGTTTAGGGGATCTATGTCAACGAAAATTGCTTTTAAAAATGTCCCCTTGCAAGCTGGATGACTAATATCTTTTAAAAGAACAGTCTCGAAGTCTTGTCCTCCAATTGACTTCAGACTGTCCTGTATACTCTGATTGCTCGTTTTCCACTCTCTGTTTTCCCAAAGGGGTCTGAAAGTTAAATTACAACTAGAAAACCAAATATTTGGGCTATACTTTTGTCCTGTTTCCCTGTACCAATCTATGAATTTACGTAACTTTATCTCCTTGGTGATGTTGGGAATACCCTCATTTAACTTATCAAAAGTATTTCGAATAAACTGGGTGTCTCTTAGGAGTTTGTCAACTTTTTCATTAATATCTCCTACCTGATCCGGACACAGCTGTCGCAGCCTTCTGTCGTCGTTCTTGTTCACCAGGCAGGCGTCCCTGAGTACTTTTTTTGTTGTCTCAAGGTCTCTAGTGTCTGCAGTGGTATTCCACCACGGCGAATTGGGGAAATAAATTCTTAACTTCTCAAGTGTACAGACATTATCATACCTACCGGACATTTATAAGTCAGTCTCTCAGATACAATTGAGGCCAATAAGCCTGAACCTTTGTTTTCTTTCAAAGCCCAACCTTCACGTGGGAGATTTCTCCTCTTAATAACCAGTTTAGGGCAGAAAACTCAGGTCCTCAATTGTTTATAGACCACCTTCTCACTCTATTGGACTTTGCAACGACACAATAAAGACTTTTAAACTCTAGTAGTTTCTTGCGAAGCACTTAATAAATGTCATTCAAACACCTTAAGGACTTTTATCTTGTCTGTAATCACTTACGTGTTACAATCCTGGCATGCGACCTTCAATTGTGGTCGTCTAATTTGTCCGATCTCCAGTTCTTACTGACAATCATAAAGATTTTTAAAAAAAAAAAAAGAGAATTTTGTTAAAACAGGCTTCTCTGGACCTTTTTATCAGCCGGCTGAGATGATTGTCAGAAAAAACAGAAACCGTCGTCCAGTGTTCACTCACCCATCACGTCGGGGTCACCAAATTGTTAGGTCTGCTTTGTTCATGAATGAGTGAGACAAACACCAGGCTGAGTCGAAATCAGGGTTCTTTGTTCTTTATTACCGGATTGTAACACTTGCGACCAACAAAGTTAGTCGGAGAATGCATTCTGCCGTTATCAGCAAAATGGTGATTTTTTATACCCTTGGATATGTGCTTAGAACATCATCATATCATTACTTGTCCAATGACTAAAACTGTTGCTATCCTTTCCCTGCTAGCTTCCTGCCTCTCAATCCATCAATGTCTCTCTTATCTTGTAAGTACAAGGATGCATTCTGTTACTCCTTAGTACTGGGTGACTCCTTCTCCGGTCCCATCTCATGATGTTTTACCTAACAGGAGTACAAGGACACCTCCCCTTCTTGTTACTGCCCTGTACAGGGTAACTCCCTACACATTCCCATCTCATGATGTTTTACCTTACACCTCTCAATCCATCAATGTCTCTCTTATCTTGTAAGTACAAGGATGCATTCACATCTTGTTACAGCCCTGTACATTCCCATCTCATGATGTTTTACCTAACAGGAGTACAAGGACACCTCCCCTTCTTGTTACTGCCCTGTACAGGGTAACTCCCTACACATTCCCATCTCATGATGTTTTACCTTACAGTACTTAAAAATTCATCTCAGCTGAACTTTGAACAGGTCAAACTGTCAGGGCTTTTGCCTCCCACCCTGGTGATATCTGCAGGTAAGAAATAGATTATTACACCCAAAAAGAGGAGAGGAATGGATTGGATTAGAATACTTTCCTACTTGAAACAATCTGCCAGTACTCACTAATCACTATGTAGCCTGAGAGACAGAAAATCTTTGCTTGGGTGAGTCACAGGATTTGGTACCTGTAGATTTATCTATTAGTGTGTGTCGGCACCTCTAAACGAAATGGAGATCAAGAAAAATTGCTTTTCTTTACATAATATGATGGAATTTTCAAATTAGCATAAAGAAATTAATCTCTTTGTTTATGAATAACTTTTTGAACAGGAACTGTAATTAGACCACTGTTCAACAAGTCCCATACTGTTTTCATTACCTTTTGGCTGCAATATAGATGATTGAAGGTACATCAAGGAGACTGTTTGACCTGCTGAGCTTTTCCAGTATTTTGTGTTTTTATTCCATTTGTAATAGTTTGGCTGCAAGACAAGACAAATATAATTTTTTCCTATTTGATTTAAATGTAGAACCATCTGTCAGCTTGGAAATATACAATTGCTAACAGAAGCAATGGCTTCACCGATAGATTGTGCTTGTTCCTTTATAAGGATGTAATGTCTTCCTCAGTCCTTATCTCCTGGATTTATGCAGTGCTTGAGTGATATTTTTAACAAATTATGTGCACAAGGTAGCAATACTGGACCGGAATAAACCATTGGTTGGAAAAGAAAGTTAATTGGCTTCTTTTCACCTGGTTCTGCTATTCATCATTAAGAAATCTTAGCATGTATTTATTTGGAAACAAGGTCAACAAATTATTTAACTTTAAGGAATCAAATGAAAGAAACATTCTTACTATAGGACTAGCGAGAAAATAACCTTGCACGAATAAAGTGAAGTTCCATGACCACAGGGAAAAGAAATATAAAGTTATAAGCTCAAAGTTAAAAGTTCAATGTACCAATTTATTGTCAGAGAAAATACATAGCATCACATACAACCCTGATATCCTTTTACCTGCCGACCAAGCAGAATATCATTAAGCAACTTAATGCAAGTATAAGTATGCATTATGGTGCTAAATTTAAATGGACAATTTATTTTTTGTAAAGGACACTGTTTGACCTGTTGAGTTTCTCCAGCATTTCATTCTTGATGACCAGATACAATCACACCTTCTCTTTTGTTTTGTTCTCTGTATTAACCCTTGATATTGAAAGAAAATTCCTTCCATTGCTACCATCCTAACTGTTAATTGCTTACTTCAAACTCCTGCTTCTGAGATTTTTTTTTCACCCCAAGTTAATTTCATATTATTGAATGGAAGAATTGTCTGCCATGGTCAGTCACTAATTTTATTGAGTGTCATTGCCCCAGAGTTACATTATTTGACCTATCACCATATGGCTATAGGCATTCTGTTTTAGCATATGGAACATTTATAATATGTTTTTCCTCTCAAGCATTGTATTTCTCAAGAGCAAGGCTGTCTTCAAAATTAAACCCAACAAGGTTCATGTCACACTCCTTTTTTTGTCGCTAATGACTTGTTCTTTCTTTTGAGTCAGATTTGAAGATGTCTTTCAGTTTTTACCACGTGGCCGCCCTCCATCTTTGCGACACAGTCACTGAGATTTGGTGAGGTGCTGCTTGATCTCCAATGGCCAGTGTAGGATATTTTAAAGGAGTGGGTAACTGATTTGGAAAACAGTATAAAGAGATAAATTAAAGAATCCAGAATGACTGTAATTAGACAGTGAGCTCGATAGTAATCCTTTCCATTCAACCACAGCATAATATTTTGGCCAGGCATTAAAGAGAGCACTGACATGATGAAGAACAGATATTTACCAAAAGAATACTCGAGATGGCAGAGGTCGACAGCATCGAGTCCACGCTGCTGAAGATCCAGCTGCGCTGGATGGGTCACGTCTCCAGAATGGAGGACCATCGCCTTCCCAAGATCGTGTTATATGGCGAGCTCTCCACTGGCAACCGTGACAGAGGTGCACCAAAGAAAAGGTACAAGGACTGCCTAAAGAAATCTCTTGGTGCCTGCCACATTGACCACCGCCAGTGGGCTGATATCGCCTCAAACCGTGCATCTTGGCGCCTCACAGTTTGGCGGGCAGCAACCTTCTTTGAAGAAGACCGCAGAGCCTACCTCACTGACAAAAGGCAAAGGAGGAAAAACCCAACACCCAACCCCAACCCACCAATTTTCCCCTGCAACCGCTGCAATCGTGTCTGCCTGTCCCGCATTTGACCTGTCAGCCACAAACGAGCCTGCAGCTGACGTGGACTTTTTACCCCCTCCATAAATCTTCGTCCGCGAAGCCAAGCCAAAGAAAAAAAAGAAAGAACTACCAGAAATAATGATTTAAATAATCACATACCCTGATTATTTCTTAAGCTTTGCAATCCCAAGTTCATCGCAGCACAATTCTCTAACGTACTGGATACGTGTTTTACTCTAATTAGGTGAATCAATTTGAGTTGAAAAAAAACCAGCAGTTTTTTTTTGTCATTTCAAAGTTTGTGCCCTAATTTTGAAGTTTGTGAAATGATTATTAATTTGAACTTCAAATTAATCTACCGATTTAGATGCTAGCTTTGCCATGATATTGCTACTTGCTCTTGGCTGTCACTTGCAAGGGTAAGCCCCATGTATAATGGAACCCGTCATTTCAATATAGATCTAAGGAAGTGATGGCTTGTTAGGAGGGTTACAGTTAAGATTAAACAGGGACCACATTCACCTGGGTGTAAAAGTCCCATTAACACAATCAGTAACCATTTTTCTGATATCCAGAGTTAGATAAACTCTCCAGTCATAGAGCCGGAGGGATATTCTGGGCATCTATCTCTACATTTGTTCCTGTGGTTGCCTGCATAAAGCTGACTATATTTTTTGATTTTTATTTTTGTCTCTGAAATACCTTGGGATGTCTTGAGGACTTAATGAGCTTAACATAAGTTTTTTTAATTGCCAGAAATATTCAAATTTAAAATTGTACTTTAAGCACAAATAATATATAAACATTTCTATAAAAACTCAAGCAAGACATTGTGAACTGGTGAACTGTATTGTATTCCTGATTACCTGGTTCCGCTCCATTCTGCGGCCCCTCCCTCTTTTCCCTTGTATAAAGCCTCCATCACCCTGACCCTTCCCCAGAAAGCCTGGGTCATGACATCGGATGAGATCCTTGTCCATGATGAGGCAAAGCCTGTAGATCAGTCTCAGCATCTTGAGTTATTTACTGCACGTCAGACATAGCATCGTTTTCTTCTTTTGAAGAAAATTAGATCAAATGTTAAAGAGATCAGGGTTGAATTGGAAAAGATATGGGGTCTATTCATGGACTATTGTCATAATTTGATGACTTAGGCAGGGGTGCTCTGTGGGTTTTCCATCCGATGTCCAAGAGCGGATATTCGATTCTTTACAATTTATTTGCTGGTAACCGTGTTTAGTGGGAGCGGTTAGATCAGCATAGAGATTTTTTCTTTTGTTCTTATTTTTGTGTTTTAAATAAATAGAAGAGATTGATTTATTTAGATAATCACAATGTATATCTTAATGTTAGAATATGAGGTGAAATTTCCCTTTTTTCGAGAATTATACAAGACAATGTGTAATTGATATGTGACTCATATCTCCGCTCCATCCTCAACATTCATTGGAGCGCTTTCATCCCTAACGTCGAAGTACTCGAGATGGCAGAGGTCGACAGCATCGAGTCCACGCTGCTGAAGATCCAGCTGCGCTGGGTGGGTCACGTCTCCAGAATGGAGGACCATCGCCTTCCCAAGATCGTGTTATATGGCGAGCTCTCCACTGGCCACCGTGACAGAGGTGCACCAAAGAAAAGGTACAAGGACTGCCTAAAGAAATCTCTTGGTGCCTGCCCCATTGACCACCGCCAGTGGGCTGATCTCGCCTCAAACCGTGCATCTTGGCGCCTCACAGTTCGGCGGGCAGCAACCTCCTTTGAAGAAGACCGCAGAGCCCACCTCACTGACAAAAGCCAAAGGAGGAAAAACCCAACACCCAACCCCAACCCACCAATTTTCCCCTGCAACCGCTGCAACCGTGTCTGCTTGTCCCGCATCGGACTTGTCAGCCACAAACGAGCCTGCAGATGACGTGGACATTTACCCCCTCCATAAATCTTCGTCCGCGAAGCCAAGCCAAAGAAGAAACGTAATATTTCTCTCTATCAAATTAATAAAAATATTTTTAAAAGAAATTTGCCACTTAAAGGAAAAGAGTAACTTAAAATTGATTTATAAAGTATTTCTGGAATTACTCTGCAAGCTACCAAAAAGAATAAAACTTTTAAAATTTCAATCAAGATGGTACTAATACTGTATTTGTATTCTGGAGCACAAGTGTTCTACTCAGCTTCGTGGAAATACAAAGGGCAACTGTTATTCCTTCCTCTCCGTCTCTGAGGTTAGCTTTTCCTCCCATTTCCTTCTCATGATCCCTTTCCCTCAAACCTCCACACATCTTGTGTTGCATGGATAACTCTACAGCCTTTCAAAACTCAGCTATTTTGTTTGGATGTCCAAACGGGCAGCATGGTTAGTGTAGCGATAAGCAACTTGCTTTTATAGCATGCCAACGACTGGGGTTTGAATTCGGCTCTGTACATTCTCCCCATGTCTGTGTGGGTTTCCTTCCGGTGCTCCGGTTTCCTCCCACCCTTCAAATCAAGTCAATTGGATGTTTTTGGGCAACATGGGCTCATGGGCTGAAAGGGCCTGTTACCATGCTGTATGTCTAAATTTAATATTTAAAATTTCAAGCATCTCCCCATGTGCCTGTTGTGAGTGTGGGAACAGATTTGATGGGTCTCCAAAGCAAGGACTCTGAACACAGTCTGACAGTAAATGGCTTTATTTACAGAAGGCACGCATACGAAGGTCACAACGGGGATAAGGTGTGCACACGCGCGCACACACGCACGCGCGCACACACACACACACACACACACACACACACACACACACACAAACACACACACACACACACACACACACACCTCACAGTGCTGTTACATACAATCAAGGAAAAGAAACAATACAATGCCCACCACCTCTTGACTCAGTGCAGGCAGTGATCTGTGCTACTCAGGACACTAACTAAGACACCTGCAATCCTCCAACCCTTTACTAGAGCACACCTTACCAAAAAATTTCTCCAGTGCCGTCCCATGGCACTCAGCTCAGAGTGAAGCAGGGTGATCCCTTGGAGATGGCAAAAAGAGAGTAAGGCAAGTGCACATGGCACCCTTTATAATACTGGAGGGCTGAGATGTCCAACCCTGGTAATCTACAGGGTGCCAATGGCTCAGTACTAGAAAGGTCTAATTGATTACAAACTCCAATGTCCATAGGACAAGTACAAAAGTATTTAAAGGGGCCAATGGTCAGGTATGCACTGATGAGTGGAGCGGAACCAAACCTTGATTGGCAGGTGGTGTGTCTTCTGACCAGAGAATGGGCAAATCTGATATGTGACAACCATGACCCTCCAAAATAGAGTGGCCTAATAAGTTCTAATTTTTATCTCTATATCATCTTCTGGTCCAACATTTCACTATCTGAGACGTAATGTGTAGAACATAAGGCAGGTGGCACAGTTAGTGTAGCGGGTCAGCACAGCGCCTTTACAGTGCCAGCATTCAGGACTGGGGTTCGAATGCTGTGGTGTCTGAAAGGAGTTTGTACATTTTCCCCATCTCTGTGCGGGTTTTCCCCGGGGGTCCATTTTCCCACCACCCTTCCAAATGTACTGGGGATATAGGTCAATTGGATATAATCAGGCAGCGCGGGCTTGAGGGTTGAAAGGGCCTGAGACTGTGGTGCATGTCTAAATTTAAATTTAAAATAATTAAAATAATATAGTACAGCACAGGAACAGGCTTTTTCAGCCCTCAAGCTCGTGTCTGAGATGAACATGATGTCCAAATCAAACTAAGAATTTGATGCTTATACCTAGTGCCAGAGTTTTAAACGTCCCTCATTGACTCATTATGTGCACGGTTTCATAACTCCAAAGGAAATGGGCCAATGACCATTTTTCTCAAGCAAAATATTTCTGTAACAATTGGGTCTAGAGCAGTGATTCTCAACCTTCCCTTCCCACTCACATCCCACTTTAAGCAACCCCTTACTAATCACAGACCACCGATGGCCTACTTAAAGTGGGATGTGAGTGGAAAGAAAAAGGTTGAGAGGCACTGCCACTCTCGGTTGGAAGTGGGAAGTTTTTAAATTTTTTTTAATTTTTCAAACTATGAATCATATTAATCAAAATACACATAAGCATTTCCCTCTTGAATATACACAGTGTAATTTTCTCCCCCTTTTCCCCCCTCCCTTCTCTCCCTCCTTCCCACCCCCCCTCACTACCCACTAAACGTTCAACGTATACAATACAATAAACCCATTAAACAATGTCATCACACAATGAAAATAAACAAGAGAATTGTGTCATCTACTGTTACACACTGGGTCAGTTCATTTCATCGTCTTCTCCTTCTATCATTTTAGGGGGTGGAGGTCCATGATAGGCTTGAGGTGACTGTAGGTGCGTTGGCTTCACTATTCATGTTTCTTTGCTAAAAGGTTGAATAGATCTTGCTTTTGGCATTGAAAGACCATGGAAAACCATACTCGGGCTGCTCATCACAGTCTGAGAATGCGCTTACTGCCTGTACTTAAATTCCCCTTTGAAGGTGGTTGTGAGGCAGCTCCTTCAAACGAAGCAGTACTTCGGAGGAGAGTACTCATAGGGAACCCGGTGTGCAGAGAGTTCTAGAACTTTAGATCCAGTGAAAATGTAGAAGTGCTGCTGTAAATCCAAGACATGTGATGCTTGACTTAGAGGAGAACCTTCTAGTGACATCGCCATGTGCTAGCTGCTCTACTGTTATCTCAAGCCATGCTTTATTGCTTTCAACCTCCAAGAAGCAGGAAGCATGATGTGCGGCAGTTCAGTTTTCACAATGATGGTCCAAAGGGCAGCTTTGGCATGACTCCAGTGCATTTTCTGCCTCATGTGTGTGGTGATACGACCACCAGCTGACTGCAAGGGGTGATCTCTGTACCTGGAGGAAGACCACCTAAGGGGCTGGTTGTCAATCAGCCGACTTGAATATAGACCTGAGCCAGTCACGCAGGGAGTCAACAAGGCTTGAACTGTTGAGTTTTGTGCTTGTTGCTACCTCAGCGCACCACAGTGGGTTGAGTAACCATCTCCAGAATCTCTCAACGTTCATGCTTGTGGTGCTAAAATTGAGTTGCACACATTGTCTTCATGTCTCTTCAACCAGTTTGGAATTTCCAGAAATGTTATGCTTATGACCTGCCTATTCTAAACTAGCTCTGATAAATACTGCTGAACAGGATGTGGGTGAGCAAGGAAATCTGCAGATCCTGGGGTCTAGTACGTAAAAGGGCTGGTGAAAATCAGGCAACATCCATTGGAAACAAAAGGCCATCAATGTTTCGGGCCTGTGGCCTTCTTCGGGAGTGCCAAAAATAGACAGAGACCTGAATAAAATGGGGACAGTGGGTTGGGGGGGGGAGGGAAGAGGAAGGGGGAGATACACTGGCTAATGGGTAAGGGGAAATAAAACAATGTGTGTGCATCTCAGCAGAACAGCTCCCCACCAATCTCTTTTGCTTCTTCTTGTAGAAATACCCTCCCTTTATCATCAATTGCTCAATGCAATGAGAAATGAAACTTCAGCTTGCATGGGGGCTGAAAAGAATCAGCCATAATTTCCATAGCAATAATAACACATATAAGCCACACAATGCTGATTATAAGAGGTCAGTGGCTGTTTTCATTGTGATTTAAGGAAGATTGTAGAACATTTTCTGAAATCTGGGACAATTTCAGACTGACGTTTACAGAATTAAAAAGTGGTAATCCAAAACCTTTGTATTATGGAGTAATTATGAATAAGCCATTTTACAAACATAATAAAAATATTAATTATTAAGTTGGATTTTAAAGATATTGATATTCTCATAACTATCAAGTTTCATCCATCTAAACAATTATGTTGTCTATTCAACCAACTTCAGAATTATCTGTGTAATATGTGTTTCAATTCAGTGTTTTTCTTTTTATGGCCTCAACGTGGATACGTAATCCTGTTTTGAAGATAATTAAATGCCAATTCTGAACAAATAAGCATCATTACTGGTGGATTAGATTGTACTTTAATTATGCATAGCAGCTTGCATTTCTTATTTGCAAGATATCCCTTTTATGTCCATTCATGGGATCTGGCTATTACTGACCAGGTCAGAACTTGATGTGGAAGGTAGTTTGGAGCTGCCTTCCTATCTTGAAGCTACTGTGTACCAGAACGTACACCGACATGGTGATTATGGTGGACAAGACAGAATGGTTGTGTGGCTTGGATGAGAACCCAAAGGTGGTGGTGAACATCTGCTGCCATTAGCATTCTAGAGAACAGAAGTGTTGAGTTTAGGCGTGGCTGCACAAGAAACCTCGGTGGGTTCTGTGGTGCATTTTATAGATAGTAGGTAATACTGCTAATGTACAGATCCATGTAGAGTCTGGAAGTAAATGCTTGAGTATGGGATTGGTGGTCACACAACCAAATTGTTTTTTTCTCTGTGTTTTGTTAAAACTTTTGCATGTTTTCAGACTATCCAGATAAGCCAGGTAAAGTTCTTGATTTGTGGTTGGAGAAAGGGAAAAGGATTTGAGAAATCATAAGGTAAGATCTTTTTTGCAGATTACTTCATCTCTGAGCTGCTTTTGTGGCTGCAAGAATTGTGTGACAGATTCATTTGAGTTTCTAATCTTTGCTAATCTCATTCAAGGAGCTTGTGAGAAATTTGATATGACATCTCATGTGGGTAATGACCCTGGCATTTGTGTTGAACAATTTTTTCCCACTTATTAACTGAAGCCTGGTCATGGTCCAGGTCTTACTTTATGCATTGAGTTTGTTTTGTCATATTTCATTATTGTTGAAGCATCAATGTTTGTTTAATATATCCACATTATGATAACAGAAAGGTAATCAAGAAAGATAAGGTGATCAAGGACTTCAACTTTACCAGGTGTCATTGTCAGTTTACTATTGCCTTAATGTCAAGAACAGTCGTAATCACTCGCTGGTGGAATTCAGCTCCTCTATCCATGTCAAGGACTACTGCTTCAAGGAGATGAGTGGACTTGGCAACAACTGAATGGGCAGGTTCAAGGGAAAACCTGCTGGAGGAGCTCAGTGAGAGTCAATCAACATCAGTTGGAGAAATAAAATTGCCGATATTTTGGATTCAAAGTCTTCATTAAGGTCAGGGGTGGGCAACCTTTTTTTTAAACTCACATTCCACCTTAAGTATTCCCTATGCATAAGTGATCTATAATTATTAAGGAATTGCTTAAGGTGGTATGTGAGTAGAAAGAAAAAGATTTGAAAACCAGTGTTTTAATCGTCCCTCATTGACTCATTATGTGCACGGTTTCATAACTCCAAAGGAAATGGCCCAATGAAAATTTTTCTCAAGCAAAATATTTCAGTAACAATTGGGTCTAGAGCAGTGATTCTCAACCTTCCCTTTCCATCACATCCCACCTTAAGCAATCCCTTACAAATCACAGAGCAACGATGGCATCGGGAATATTTAAGGTTGCCCACCCCAATCAAGAATGATGATTTTCTACTTTGTTGAATTTATATCAGTACTTTAGCAGTAGTGGAAGGTCTTAGAGATGCGGCTAGGTCTGAAGGTTATAGTGTTTCAGCCAGGATGTTCAAGCAATTGTTTTCACCATTTCTTGATGTAATATGAATGTGGAGCACACAATAATCACATTGACATGATGGAATGATTAAATGGCTTTAATTACCAAAAACTTGAGCATTACTGATACACGACTTGGCCAGGTTCCAAGTACATGAGCAAGAGGGGGCAAGTCCGGGCACACCAGCCTTTATTGGGAAATCTGGGGAGGAGCCAAGGGAGGAGTTAGGGAAGGTCAGGGAGGTTCAGACTAGCCAGTCCATACATCTATGCAAATACATTTCACCACAATTAATTAATTGAAATGCTGGAAAACTGGCTTCTATGGTGGGAAATTCAGAAGGAGAGATGGATTGCTCGTTCTCCTCTTGGGCACGTTCTCCTTTGTTAACAAACTATCATCTGTTAGGAACTTTGAAACAAAGCAAGAATCTCCCAGTCAAGTGTGCAATTACAGAGTGAATCTGGAGTTTTATGAAGTAAAACAGAAAATCTACAGACTCCGTGATTGAAGTAAAATCTTAACGCTGGAGAAACTCAGCAGGTCAGTGTTCTTTATATTAGCAAAGATAAAGATACAGATCTAATGTTTCAGGCTTGAGCCCTTTATCAAGATCTGAATAAATGTCGAACGGGCGCCTCCCTACATTTTGCTCATATCTTGCTTCAAGCTTCAACTTGGATTGGCAGATAGAAATATATATTTTTGCAAGCTCTTCAGCCTTAACATTTGTCCTCAGCAAATGGCCGGTAGCCTTGCCTGCTTGCACCTTACTGACAAGTGAGGAGATGTTGAGTGTCCACGATAAGGTCACTAGTTAAGGTAGTGCCACTTCTTTCGAGGTCAGCAGTTTTGAATCTTCCAAGCGACACCATATTTGGATTTCAGCTTTCTTTAAGGGAGGATTCTGTGAGTAATTAAAATACTGTTTAAAGACAATAGTTTCCACATCTGTGTTTCTCTTAAGGAGGGGGTTGTGTTGATGGGACTGGGGCATAGGGTTCAAATCTGTCAAAGATATCGGGAAATTGCACACTTTCAAAAAATGAAATGCCTTTCAGAAGATACAAAACTGTCTTAATTGAGAAAAGTGGCAAATAGGTTGGCTGCAAGTAATTCTAAATCTTTACAATTTGACATCGATAAATTTTAAAACATGATTAGTCCAAAGAACTCGGTCATTAATGCTACTAATTGCACACAGTGCAAGTTTCAGCTGGTGAGTGGAAACAACTTTTGATCTGCCACTACAGATTTATATTGAAACTATAAAAATAAAAAAAGATTTGTTTTCTACAATCATCATATTTTTTAGACATACAGTAGAATAACAGACCCATCAGCCCATGCTGCCCAAACACACCCAATTAACCTACAATTCCACCATATGTTTCAAAGGGTGGGAGTAAACCAGGGCACCAAGTGGAAATCCACTCAGACTCAGGGAGAATGTACAATCTCCTTACAGACAGTGCCAGATTTGATACCCAGTCACTGGTACTATAATAGCATTAGCTTCACTGCTACGCTGATCATGCCAGTAAATTATTCTTCTTTGGCTTGGCTTCGCGGACGAAGATTTATGGAGGGGGTAAAAGTCCACGTCAGCTGCAGGCTCGTTTGTGGCTGACAAGTCCGATGCGGGACAGGCAGACACGGTTGCAGCGGCTGCAGGGGAAAATTGGTTGGTTGGGGTTGGGTGTTGGGTTATTATATATCACCAGTATATGTCCATTAATTCATCCAAAATCAGAGAAACATCCTCCTGCTGTGAGAGCTGGCAGACAGCAGTATGCCTCGAGAGTGAATGAGAAAAAGGAATATTGACAAACTGACAAGTTCTTTGTCTTACATCCTGTCACTCGTTATTGAAGTTGCTAGCTATCTTAATGGAACTGTCTAATATAATGTGAGCGTGTTGATTCCAAAGAGTTGCAAGTTCCTGATTGCCTTATTAACTTATTTGTTCAAGATTTAGAAAGTGACCTGGTGTCGCTAATCACCTATCTGTTGTAGAACCCACATGATTATTATTCCACTAATTAATTTTTCAATTTTCTGTAAGTTAACCAGATGCAGGAGGAATCAATTTATATGCAAAATCCTACATTAGTCATATTTCAGAATACCTGCTTGTTTTTCAAATGTCAGATTTCACCACATGGAAAATTATTCTGCTTTACAAATCAATAAATGAAGAGAATGGAAAAGATACATGCACAAACTAAAACGGGGTCTCGTGTCCCCAGGTTTTACTGAAGGAAAGGTTGTAATGACAAGTTCCCTGAACAAAGACAGATGCCCATTCAATCTGCCTCATTATTGTGTTCTGGTTTGGTGGAGCAATCTTGTTTATTTATAATTTTAAATCCTACTACATTTGGAAATGATGCGCTATGTAAAATAGTTAAAACTGGTTTATTTCTCCAGTTTAACAATACTCAATTGTTTTAGGTTCATTGACATTTGCTGAGACAACTCTGTTGTAGTAACTAACGTGCCTCCAAAGTTACATCTTAACTTTATGACCAGTTCATTTGGATATCTTATTTTAAGTTATCCTGTATTATTTGTTACACAAATATAGTTAGAACATGGTCTGCATTCAACTTGGCTTTGTCCTAATGTAAGATCCTTTTGGGTAGATATATGAAATTTTTTGGAACACATTGCAGGAGTTGTTTTTTTTCTGCAAAGTCCCAGATTTATTTTTATTAGGGAATATTGAATGAACAAGTACTAAATTAAAGCTATCAATCTATCAATTGGAATTTGTTAAAGTAACGAGGAAATGTATTGCAGTTACCTGGAAATCAGATGTATTTTAGGCATGCCAAGATGGCATGCAGAAATTCAGAGTTGTATTCCTTTGGAAAAAAAACACTTATCTTGAGCCATAAATATATTTCTGCAAATCTGGTGGCCGTATACCTAAAGTTTAAGGCTTAAATTTTTAATAAAGTCTTCTCTGTCGCTTTAGACCTACAAGATTCTGCTCTGCGTTGTAATGAAGATTTTTATATATGTGTGTTAGATGACATCTCTCTGTGCAATCCTGAAAATTTTTCTTTCTCCTACATTTACGTAGCTGGATTATATCTTTTATATTGACAATGATTATTTTGAGGGAGGGGAGTTAGGGAGGGAGTAGATTTGGAAAGGGGCGAATACCATCATGTATTTAAATTTTGATTTGCTTTCTCTTTTGCAATTTGTATTACAGTATTAATTTAGATAACTACATGTATGGAGAAAATTTTAAATAAAATATTTTAAAAAGAACATACTCTGCTCAGCTTTGCATCTCTAAGTAGAGACAGAGTGCCGAGTGCAATTTGTCCCATTATTATGTTTCTTTTCTCTTTGGCTTGGCTTCGCGGACGAAGATTTATGGAGGGGTAATGTTCACGTCAGCTGCAGGCTCGTTTGTGGCTGATGAGTCCGATGCGGGACAGGCAGACACGGTTGCAGTGGTTGCAAGGGAAAATTGGTTGGTTGGGGTTGGGTGTTGGGCTTTTCCTCCTTTGTCTTTTGTCAGTGAGGTGGGCTTTGCGGTCTTCTTCAAAGGAGGTTGCTGCCCGCTAAACTGTGAGGCGCCAAGATGCACGGTTTGAGGCGATATCAGTCCACTGGCAGTGGTCAATGTGGCAGGCACCAAGAGATTTCTTTAGGCAGTCCTTGTACCTCTTCTTTGGTGCACCTCTGTCTCGGTGGCCAGTGGAGAGCTCGCCATATAACACGATCTTGGGAAGGCGATGGTCTTCCATTCTGGAGACGTGACCTACCCAGCGCAGCTGGATCTTCAGCAGCGTGGATTCAATGCTGTCGGCCTCTGCCATCTCGAGTACTTCGATGTTGGTGATGAAGTCGCTCCAATGAATGTTGAGGATGGAGCGGAGACAACGCAGGTGGAAGCGTTCTAGGAGCCGTAGGTGATGCCGGTAGAGGACCCATGATTCGGAGCCGAACAGGAATGTGGGTATGACAACGGCTCTGTATACATTATTATGTAGGCCTTTGTTAAAAATGTAGGAAGCTAATAATGCTTTCAATTGGCATTAAAAATGGACTGTCTTTTTCTTACTAAGTGTATGACTAAAAATATTTGTGTTTCTCTTGTTTTATTGTTTTACTTCACTATTGCAGCATAGAATATTAAACAAAATGTATGCTTAACATAGATTAGAAACTCCCAGAAAATCTGTTCAGAGGTGTAATTATTCTGATCAGTTATCCAGTATAGTTTACCAAGGTATGCATTTAATATTCGAATCTTCAATATCTTGAACATCATACTCATAAAGTCAACAAAAACTATAATGTAGATTGTCATTGTAGTGAAACTGACAGCAGTGTGAAAGTTTGCATGTTTTATATGAAAATGTGAAAGTTTTTTGCAACTTCCTTTGCCACAATCAAGGGGCATCAGTGGAACCAGACTAAATATGAATTAATCCCACTGGAAAATACCCTTAAAATCATTCACTTTGTTTACTGGGATTTTATTTGTTTTTTTTTGTAATGATTTCTTAGATGTTTTAGATTTTGGTCAGAACTTCAAATTCCTGGGGGGTCAACATCTTCGAGGATCTGTCCTGGAGCCTCCAAGTTGCTGCAATCACAAAGAAGGCTCGCCAGTGGCTATACTTTGTGAGGTGTTTGAGGAGATTCAAAGACTCTCGTAAACTTCTACCGGTGTAGCGTGGAGAGCATTCTGACTGGTTGCATCACTGCCTGGTATGGAGGCGTCAACTCTCAGGACAAGAAAAAACTTTAAAGGGCTGTTAACTCAGCCTGCGACATCAGACTTCACTCCATCGAGGTCGTCTACATGAGGTGGGATCACAAGAAAGCAGCCTTTATCCTCAAGGACTCCCAGCACCCAGGCCACGCCCTCTTCACTCTGCTACCATTGGGGAAAAGGTACAGGAGCCTAAAGACGAGCACTCAGAGGCACAAGGTCAGCTTCTTTCCTGCTGCCATCAGATTCCTGAATGATCAATGAACCAAAATCACTGCCTTACTTTTTGTATACTAGTATTGTTATTTTTATTTTTTATATATTGTTATAAGATGGTTCATAATATGAGAATTTACGCTGTGATACTGCCACAAAAATCAAATTTTGTGACTTGCGCTTGACAATAAATTCTGATTCTCATTCTGATCTAGCAACTACCTCTCTCGAAATGTCAGCAAGATCGGAGTGACAAACACAATGTGGTGAATATATCTTTGCAGCCTCTCTGTCATTCCAGCAAAGATGATCAAGAAATAGGGCTCAGTAATTTATCACTAGCTTTCAACTCGACAAATTAGATATTGTTCAAACACAATGAAATCCATATTAATCAGTGCATTCAATGGAGAATTGGAAAAAGCCGAGAGAAGTTGGACTTTCAAGATCGCTCTACTGGGATGAGTCAAATAGCCTTTTCTTTCTGTGTGGTATCATTATATAATTCAATCAAAACACATCTGCAAGGGTTATTTTTAGAATTGATGGAAAGGAAGGTTCTAGGAAATGGAAATTGATTGATAAAGTAAGATTGACAGAATTCTGTTTACTTTTAAGTAAAAACACAATGCTGGAGAAACTCAGACACATAAACAGTGAACTTTATATAGCATATAACAATTACTGTACAGAAACAGGCCATTATCGGCCCTTCTAGTCCACACCAATTTAAACGAACTCCATTAGTACCACCTACCTGCTCCCTGTCCATAACCCTCCAATCCCCTCACATCCATGCACTCATCCAACCTCCTCTTAAATGACAAAACTGACCCTGCTGCAACCACCTCTTCCGGAAGGTCATTCCACTCAGCCACCACTCTCTGAGTGAAGAAGCTTCCTCTCATGTTTCTTCTATAGTTTTGCCCCCTAACCATCACAGTGGCAAAGACAGGAGGTAATAGATGGCTCCTGTTCCTCCTGACAGAGGGTGGAGAACATAAGAGGTTGAATTAGACAAATGGTGGAGGACTCAGCCTCAGGAAGATGATGGAAGCTTGTGAATAATATAATGAATGGCTTTTAAGGTGTAATCTAGAAGATAGATCCAGAGGTGGAGAGAGTAACCAAGTATAAATTTGTGTGAGTTACTATCTCAGAGTAACTTTCCTGGAACCAACACACTATTGTCATCATGTGGAAAGCAAGTCAGCACCTTCAGTTGCTCAGGAGTTTGTGGCAGTTCAGTATGACATTGGAAACCTTGGCATATTCTACAAATGTGTAGTGGAAAGTGTGCTGACTGGCTGCATCACGGCCTGGTTTGGGGGCACCAATACTTCTGAGTGGAAAGCCCTGAAAAATGTAGTGGAAACAGGCCAGTATATCACAGGTAATACTCCCCACCATCGAGGAAATCTACATGGAATGCTGGTGTCGGAGAGCAGCAGCAATCATCAAGGATCCACACCACCCAGCACGCTGTGACCATCTGTGACCATCAGGAAAGAGGTACAGGTGCCAACAGGTTCAGGAACAGTGGCTACCCCTCCACCATCAGACTCATCAACAACAAACTCAGTCAGGGACTCATTTAAGGACTCTTACTTTGCACTTTATTTATCACTGAATATTTTTTCTCTGTATTGCAGAGTTACATTTCTTTCTTTGTTTACATTTCTCTCTTTTGTATATGTATCTTTCTCTTGTGCACAGTTTGCACTACTGCTAAGTAGAAATTTTGCCTGCAGGAAAAAGAATCTTGAGGTTATATGTGACATCATGGATGTCCTCTGACAATAACTGAAATCTGAAGAAATGAAATGTGGCATTGTCAGAACAAAAGGAGAGAAAGTAAATTTGAATTCTGAAAACAGGATATGTGACTCAAAGAACAGCAATGTTAAATTATTGAATTTAACATCGAGTCTGTTTAGTTGGAAGATTAGGCATGATTCATGAAGTTTCTGCTGTAGAAACAGTGCAGGAGGCACAAAGGTCAAATTAGAAGTTGGACACAGGAAAAAAAAAAGTGACAGGCAAAAGGAAACTCAGGATCATCCTTATGGACTCCGTTTGGTCTCAACAATGGAGAGAAGATCACATTGTGAGCGCTGAATTGAAAGCACTAAATTGCAGCTTTACCTGAAATGAGTGTCGGTAGTCTCGGACAATTGAATACAAGGATGTAAAATGACAAATGTTGCATCTCCTGTGGAGAGTTGCCAAGAAAGGTCCTTCCATGGTTTTGATCAAATGCAAGGCACCTATGGAAATCAGATGTAAATTGATGAATAATTTTGGCCATTAATGCCTCCTGCTTGAATCAAAATTTAAATTTAATATTTTAATTAGGACAGTTTGGTAAAAAATTGGGAAAGAATTCAAATTTTCTGAAATTAATTTACTCTGCATTTTCTCTGATTTAACACTTTTCTGAAGAGTAAATGGTGAACATCTCTTTCCACCACTTCATGATTGAGCAGTAATTCATGTTCCATTCCTTTGTGATTTCTTGAAATTGGGGAAAAAAAAATAAACAGTGGAACAACCCAAATTGAAAAGCCAAGGGCTTGGCTTAAACTGGAAAGAAAAGGGCTATAAAAGCATTTTTTGGATTTTTTGGATTTTCTGTTCTGATTATAAACACTCTTCTAGATAGAATCAATCCATATTGAAACCGTCACTTGCTGATAATATCAATATGGTCTCTGAAGGGAAGAATCGAATAACATTTCTCCTTGACAATTATCTGAATCTAGGCATGTTTCCAACAATAAATTTGAATGTGTTCCTTACAAGTCTACTTTCTAAGGAGATTACCTCCTGCACACCAATCTTGGATGAACATAACAATTCAAATGTGTTAATTGAACATGCCATCCCTTTCAATGAATTGTTCGTGTTTGTTTTTTTTCTGACAGTAAATTAAGTCTTGTTCTTGAAGTTCTGTAATGAATCTCTATGGCTGAGCTTATAATTCTCTTTTGTGCACCAGCTTCTGCAATCTCGTTAGTTCTCACTGAGGTAAACTGAAGGAATATTCATTTTTCACTATTTTAAATACTGTTAGAAATGAAAGTTTGGTAAAACAGGTTACCTGAATGATGACTTGAAATAAATAAAGAGGATAATAATGATTTCAGTTAAAATATTATGACTGATAATAATATTGTCATTTCCAATGGAAACCTCCCCATTCCATATCATATACATTGCATTCAAGAGTGCATTCATTCATTGACTTATCCTAACCTTCTCCCTAAGGATTCAGAAAAACTCGTTGTCTTGCCACCAGAAAGGGATGATTCTCAGCAGTGAATTAACTTTAATGAATTAATAATTCCTTCAAGTTTATTTAGAGGTCAGCATACTTCATAACCTGCTGATGGTATTCAGTTCACTATAATGGCAAAATGATCATGAGTGTTTTCAATTACTAATGATGGAATAGAACTCACAGAGGAAAGCAAAGTCGAAGTTGGATCAGCAAACTTATTCCCTGTACAACTTATTCAGTTAAGAGTTAACTTAAAGAGGAACTCACATGACAAAAAAGATCTTTCAGGTTCGTATCCCTTTATGCTGTATGGTCTTATAAATATAAACATTTAAGGTCATTCTGTATTGCTAAATCCGAATGAGTAGAGTATATAAAGCCCTTCACTGACATTGAGCAGGTAAGGGAGTATTCCACATACAATAGTCATTCTCAAATGTTGGTGCCAAAAGTACAGATGTGTAATATTGATCCTGCAGGAATCCACTTGCCGTTATCTGTAACCAAATCACAGGTTCAAGCATGGAGAAATTCATGACAGGCTCTGGAGGAGCAGTTCTTAGAAAGCACAGAAATTTCCAAAAGAAAAATCCCAGTCTATCAGTGCAGCGACAAACCAGATCAACTATCTAATCTTTACACATGCTAATTAGATTATTGATATAATATCATTCATTCAGTTCAGCATGGGCAATCATGTCTCTCCATCTGCATAATATATATGATGCATTGATTAAAATTGTGCGAGGTTCCTATGGTAGATGAGGGGCTCAGACACGGTAAACAGCCGGCCCGTTTCCAAGAGCAAATACCAGAGGACATCAGTTTGAGGAGAATGGAGGAAAGTTTAAATTTTTTGATTTAGACATAGAGCACAGTAACAGGCCATTTTGGCCCATGAGCCCGTGCCGTCCAATTTTCACCCAATTAACCTACACCCTCGGTACCTTTCGAATGGTGGGAGGAAACCGAAGCCCATGGGGAAAACCCATGTGAGACACAGGGAGAACCTACAAACTCCTTATGCGGGATTCGAACCCCAATCCCGATCGCTGACACTGTAAAGATGTTGCGCTCACTGCTAAGCCAACCGTGCCACCCAGGGGCAATGTCAGAGGTACGTTTATTTTTAACTCAGAGATGGTGGGTGCCTGAAATGCATTGCTGGGGTAGTGGTGGAGGCTGGTACAATAGGACATTCTTTTAGATAGGTATATAGATGGAAGTAAAATGGTTGTGGGTGTGAGGCAGGGAAAAATGAGATGGTTGTGGAGTAGGTTTACATAGGTCAGCACAACATTGTGGGATGAAGGACCTGCACTGGGCAGCATTGTTCTATGTTTTTATGTTATTAGAGGGAAATATTTTGTTGAATTGATGAGGCTTTTACTTGTCCTTGTGGCTCCAAGAACTGAATGTGTTGAATGAAGAAATTAAGAAAAACTCGATAGGCTGCAGGCGCGGTGACTGTAGTAAAAACACCGAAATGTTGGAGGAACTCGGCTGGTCTTTTCAGCATCTATAGGAGACAAAGATATATTGGCAAAATTTCAGACTTGAGCCCTTCTACAAGGAGAAATCAGAAAAGGCAGAGAAAGGATATAATAGAAATCTCAGAATTCAAGCAATGGGGGAGGAATCCAGACCAACAAAAGGTGTTAAATGAATATGATAAGGGTCTCGGTGGAATTTATCATATCAGTGCAAAATGAGACAGGCAATAAATAGAGAGACGATGGGGGAAGCAAGGGAGTGGGGGGGTGGAAAAGGAAATTTTAATGAAACCCAGAGAAGTCGATGTAAATGCCGTCCGGTTAGAGTATGCCCAGTCGGAAGATGAGGTGTTGTTCCTCAAATATGCAGGTGGTCTCAGACTGACAGTGCATGAGACTATGGACAGATATGTCAGCAAGGGAAAGGGATGGAGAATTTAAATGGGTGGCCATTGGGAGATCCACTCTGTTGTGGCGGACAGAGTGCTCACAAAGCGATTTCAACAAAGTGAAGAAATTGACAAGAGGAAGTGGCAGTTAGAGGGAGTGCAGAAGAACAGGGTGTTAAACAACCTGAACAAGGTTAACTGCGCACCTCATTCCAGACAGGGGTGCAAATTTAAAAATGCACCATGAGCATCCAGGACATTTTCACTGCTCCATTTAGAAGATATCAGTGGATGGGAAAACTAATGGGTGTTTTATGGATTCCCAACGAAAGCCAAAGGATGAAATTTTTCAGAATGTTTCAGCAGTAAATGTGATTGTAATTATGACTGAAGCTACTGTGCACCAAAAGACCATTGCCCTTTGCAGGAGTGTGAAATGGAAGCAACATACAAGTATATATTAATCATCCACATTTTCAGTACAAGAAATTAGCTGGGGTAAGTCAAATAAAAATTAAACATGCTTGATTAGTTCCAAAAATAAATTCATTGACAAGAAATAATTCTAAAGAATAAAATTCGACTTGGATAGTCTCTTAATGATGGATTTCCTTTCACAAATGTTATTTAGCCAGAGTACCTGATCCTGCAATAGCACAATTGACAGAAAATTGTTTCATTTACTTATTTCTGTAATTTCCATTATACATTAGGAGCATTGGGCACCTGCCATCACTTCTGGCAGGAAATCCTGTCAAGTAGCACTCACTGGCAGGAAATTGGCAGCACGGCTTCCTGCCAGACTTGTTCCCACCCTAGAGTTCACCCTGCATAATTCCTGAGGGAAGAAATAGACCTGCACTGGGATAGATGTGCAAGCCCGAATGCCTTGGTAAATAGTAATCCTGACTGTTCCAATTGAAATATTCTTAGGGTGGGGCTATTAGTATTCTTGAGGGCTGGTCGGAGCATGGAGCAAACTTGAGAAAGTGCTGTGAAGGAGAACTTCTCAGAGAAAGAGAAAGCAGGCAGGTGGCATATCTTACCTTATGAATTGTTAATGCCATCAAATACATTTATATCAATTTGTTTGGCACAATGTCTGAAAGAAGCTGACAACACTGTAATTCTGTGCTTACTTGAGCCATCATATGCGGTACCTTGCTTGCCTGATAGGCTGGGCGAAGGCAAGCATCACAAAACACTTGTCACTCCCTGGAAACAAATGCTGCAGACAAGCTCCGAGCTGTACAATCAGAGTCAGATTTGATGGCAGTAAAACAATGACTCCTGTCAGAAGAAGGGTTCAGGATCCACCACCAGTTCAAGCAGAAGAGAAAGAGGCTATCATGAAACAGAAAGTCCAAAATGCTATGTAACGTGAAAAATAATATTATGTAAAAAAGGCTTTAGAGTGTACAGCTAATCATTCATGGATGAAAAGAGAACTATCTCAGAATGTAATGTTTTTTAAATAACCGTAAAATGATTCTGTACTCCCACACTCCTAGTTCCATTGATTTTAATGGATGGAAAATAACATGCTGTTACCCATGACTTTTCTTCTCCTACTCTCTGTAAGTGCTGCTCTTAAAATAGTTCAGGAATGCAGAGTTATTCCCACTCCGTTAACATTTACCGTTGTTCTGTTCTGAAACGAAGAATAAAGACAGTGGTTTAATGAGCATAGTCAAGCACCTGAGGATCGGCAGCTGCAAGTAAAGTCAGTCACATTGGTTTTGTAGAGAAATGTTTCGTGGATCTCATTATTACCTCGGTCACATATATTCCAGCTTAAAAAAAGGCTGTGATTTTTGTAAAGGGCCTTACGTTTTCAGTATTGTTTCAAAGGGTGCTTGATGTTCGCAGAGAAAGGCGTAGATCAACCCTGAGGTTATCAAATCCAAAATAGTAGGCCTTATCTAGGCAACCCTCCTAGGACCCGGGTAAAGTTCCCAGGAAGGCTGCACCTCCTGGTTCTTTCACACCGCAGCCTTATTTACATGATATTTTAAGGGGGGCGGGGGGACACGACACGAGTGACACATTATGCACTCACAGGAAGTCCCTTGGGAAGCCGCAAGTGTATATGGACATTGCTTCTGCCAATAAAAGTTTTAAGAGTGTGAATCCCTCTAATAGAAGCAAGGCCAGTGAAAGAGAAATGGTTCATGAGCAGTTGTATCTTTGACATTAATGAATGCTGATTCCATTAATTACTCAGACACCAGAAAATGGAATAAACTAAGCTCCATTACTTAGTTGGATTATTGGTTACCTCTTAAGGTGAAAAAGGTATATTTATTTATTTGTTTAAAGACGATATATAAAAATTATTGGAAGTGCCAATGTAGCTCTGAAAATAAGTTATTCATACACCAATAAATATTTGGTGATGAATTAATATCATTCCATCTAACATCAAATTGTACTCATTGCCGAATATCGAATCGCTTATGTGCAGCCAGCGTTGGTGGACATCTCTGCAAGGCAGGTCATTTCTGGGAGGGGAAATCGGCAATCCCAAGTTTAAGGTAACTGTAATAACTGCTCCCCCATCAGGTCACGGTGCAGAAAGGGATTGTGCACAAACCTGCAAACGGGAATTTAGCACAGATGTCTGCGAAAATATTTGCAATGCGTCCAAAGTGAAGAAACATATGTATGGATGTGTGTGCAACAGACTTCTGAGTGTCTGTCGGTTGATACTGATAGCTTGGTGCGAAGAATGCAACAGTACAATGGAGGAGTCTTGTTAACATTTTGGGCAACTGTTAGTTGTAGCTTGTCACCTTTATGGGTTTTGTTCCTCGCTTGAGACTGAATAGAAACAAATGAGCTGGTGCAGAAAAGAATGTATTGATAGCAAGTGAAGGACTTACAGGCACATTGTAAGCACCAGGATGCTGAACCACGGTTAATTACTTGTCATAGCCTCTTGCTGAAAAAGAGATGGATTGTTTATGTGATGCACGCACATCAGTGCTGATGCCACGAACCTTACCTGGTAAGCCATTAGTGGCTTCACACGACCAGAAGGGGATCGGCGGGTGATCTCGGCCGGGCTCCGAGACTACCCCCCCGCCCCCCACCCAGGTCTCAGAGCCCAGTCGATTTTGACCAGCCTTCCCCAGTCCGCACAATTCCCAGGTAGGTAACCGGATAAATTGCCTGGTTAACCTACTTATACATGGCGATGTGAAAACTAACAGTAGACTTAATGCTGGAAGTAGCTGATCATCTTATATCGTTTCAACTTTTAATTTATAACAATGGAAAACTAATTTTAACAGATGTTTTGATGATTGGCTTATGTATTCTCCACAGATACATCTTGAAAAGTAAATATTGTATGATTCCAACAAATCGGCAATCTGTTGTTGTTAGTGCAGCACAGTTTTTGCTGTACTTACTAATTACTTAATTAATTTATCCTCTTCATTTACTTAGAAATGTGAAACTATTTGACAGTTTAATTTTGCAAAGTTTTTTTTACATTTCCCGCCATAGTAATAAGACATAGGAGCAGAAATAGGCCATTCAGCCCATTGAGTCGGCTCCACCATTTAATCATGAGCTGATCTATTTCCCCACTCAGCCCCACTGCCCAGCCTTCTCCCCACAAACTTTTGTTTCCCTGGCTATCGAGAATCTATGAATTTTTGTCTTAGATACATCCAATGATCTGGCCTGAACAACCACCTGTGGCAAAAAATTCCACCATCTGGCTGAAGAAATTCAGATTTCAGATTAATCGTCTGTGTACATACATGACATTACATACAGCCCGAGATTCTTTTCCTGTGGGTGAGGCAGAATTTCCATTTATTGGTTGTTCAAAAAAAATTGTACTCAATATATGCATGTAAACAAATAAGACATGTAAACAAACTGATTGTGAGAAGGGGAAAAAAATCAATAAAGTGCAAAAGTAAGAGTCCTTAAATGAGTCCCTGATTGAGTTTGTCATTGAGGAGTCTGATGGTGGAGGGGTAGCAGTTGTTCCTGAATCTGGTGTTACAAGTCTTTGTGGCGCCTATACCTGTCCTGATGGTAGCAGTGTGTGTGTGCTAGGTGGTGTGGATCCTTGCTGATTGCTGCTGCTTTCTGACAGCAGTGTTCCCTGTTCATGATGGTGGGGAGGATTTTTTGTGCTGTGTCCATGACCTTTTCCAGGGCTTTATGCTCAGGGGTATTAGTGTCCCAATACCTGACTGTGGTGCAGCTGGTCAGCACACTTTCCAACACCTGTATAAATTTGTCAGGGTTTCTGATGTCATAACAAACCTCCGCAAACTCCTGAGGAAGTAGAAGCCCTGATGTGCTTTCTTCACGATGCCATTTGTGTGTTGGGTCCAGGAAATATCCTCTGAGATAGTGACTCCCAAGAACTTAAATGTGCTCACCCTCTCCACCTCTGACCCCCCAATGATCACTGGATTGTCTACACCTGGTTTTCCCTTCCTGAAGTCAACAATCAGCTCTTTGGTTTTGGTGACATTGAGTACAAGGTGGTTGTTTGTGCAATTCACCCAAGTTTTCAATCTTCCTCGTGTATGATAACTTAATGCCCTTTTTTTATACAATCTACTACTGTGGTATCATCAGCGAATTTGTAGATTGTGTTGTTGTCATATTGAGCCACATCGTCATCGGCATGTAGTGAGTAGAGCAGGGGGCTAAGATCACAGCCCTGTGGTGCTCCAGTACTGATGAAAATTGTGGCGATGTTCTTACCGTTCCTCACTAATTGTGGTCTGGAGGTAAGGAAATACGGGATCCAATTACACAGTCCCACGGTCTTGGAGTCTGCTGAACTATTTTGAGGGGATAATGGTGTTTTAATGCCTAACTGTAGTCAATAAAGAGTATCCTGATGTATGCATCTTTGCTATCCAGGTATTCCACGGTTTTATTTAGACCAAGTGAGATGGTATACACTATAGACCTGTTGATATAGTAGGTGAATTGGAATGCTCAAACAGGAGTTGATATGCTTCAACACGCTCCATCACAGTTCATGTGGGTGCCACTGGTCGATAGTCATTTAGGTAAGTTTTACTACACATTTCTGTGCTAAGCAGATGTCCTTCAAACCTGAAATTGTGGCCTCTTGTCCTAGGCGCTCCCACCAAGGGAAACAACCTTTCTACATCTACATTGTCCATGCATTTCAACATTTGAAATGTGTCAATAAAATCCACCCTCATTCTCCAAAATTCCATCTATCAAACACTCCTCATATGAGAACCATTTCATTCCTGGAATCATCCTTGTGAACTACTTTGAACTCTTTCCAATGTCAGCCCATCTTCTCAAAATTGCTCACAATACTGCAAATGAAGTCTAATATAGATAATGAAAGTGACTTTCAAAATTTTTGGATAGTCAATGCACTTTCCAACGAATGAACTATGTCTGATATTGTGCTTTAGGGCCTACAAAGACAAATTTTCAAGTTACTGGTTCCTGCAAACAAATTTCATGCCATCATATAGAACCAATGCACTATTGCACAAGGTCGAATTGACAGATGGAATATGGCTCACAAAGACAATCCCAGCTCTTTTTGAGGTGCACTTCCATAAAAGACATTCTCCTCACTACATCCCTGCATTCTGAAACATTTTTCACTTCAAGTATTTTTTCAACCATTCTTTGAAATTCAAAATTAAATTTAAATGGTTCATCTCATCAGGCAATGATTTCCAAATTGGTCCATGAAAAGGATTTTTCTTCGGGACATCTATCTTTTGCCAATCACTTGTTGACCATTCAGCTTTTGGAAATATTTTCTATGTATTATCACAATATTTATTCCTTTCAATATTTTAAATATCTTTGTCATGTTTCTCCTCAGCTTTTTATGGTTTCAGGAGAATAAGGCAACATCTTTCATTCCATCAAATTCCCCTTCCCTTAGATCATTAGGATAAATGTCTTCCATATCCTCACCAGAGTCTTCACATTAATCATAAAATGTGCTTCCCAGAAATGGGCATAGGCTATTCACTGGGGATAAATGGTCTTTTAGGTAGGTTTAAAATAATGTCCCAGTTTTCATACTACAAATCTATTTTTCATAAATGCCAGGATCCCAACTAATTCATTCATTTATCAGCCTTTATTAATTTTCATGACTTAATTTAAAGATCTATGTAGAGAAAAAAAAACCCTCCAGGTTTATCTTTTGCAGTGTCCTTAAAAACACAACATTCTTTCTTCCAAGTGTAACACCTCAAGATTTTTCATCATTAAATTTTAAGGACTTCACTTTCCCTGCCTTTATTACACTCATTTCCATATTCTTCATTATTTAAATATGCTAGTAACTTTTGCATCACTTGTAAATTTCAAAATTGTACACAGTACAGTAAAACCCCTATTATCCTGTACCTACAGTGACCACTGATGCTGGATATGCTAATTTTCCAGTTGATTGAGCCTCACTCTTTCAATGCCTAGCTAATTCACCCATATTAAGAATACATCATATAAAAGACAGTGCAAAATGTAATAATTTGGGATAAAAAAAATCAGTATTGTAGTCTTTAATTATGTAAAATTCACTTTAATCAGATAATTCCCATAACTTACAAAACCCCATTCACTTGCGCTGTAACAGCATTGCGCTAACCGCTAAGCGTGCCATTATAATTAACCCCTCCCACAAGTTTACAGATAAAGTCTAACTTAATAATATACTAATAAAGATAAAACTCACAAGGATAATAACTTAAAAATGTTGCCTCAAAAATCAGGGGCCATCTTATGCGTCAGGTCTAAAATCCAATCCTTGAGAGCGAACTCTCAACACTGCTGCCATCTTCCCCCTCCCGCCAGCTCGGATTCAAGTGTCCCACTCAGGCCCTCCGCGCACCTTCCTCGCACTGACAACTCAACACAAGTGATGATAGCGAAAAGAATGCGAGGATGTTGAGGGGCGTTGCTAGTTCTGCAGGTCAAACCTGCGCTTGTCCAACTAAGTCACAGCACTCCCCTGTCGAGTGCATCTGCCTAGTCTCAGTCAATTTATTTACCTATTTCCTCAATTTTTCTTGCTGGTTGTTTGATTTTATGGTTGATTAAATTCCAGATAATGGGGATTTTACTCTACTCACATCTCTTATTAATATAAATACTTTAGAAACAGCAGTGATCAAGTGCTGAACCTTGAGGGAAGGGGGGTTAAACTTATCCCATCATCGGCAACTCTTTTTTACCCCTCGGTTAGTTTTATATCCATATTTTGTTCCCCATTAGAAAAATATATTAAGACTCTGGACAGGAATGAACAGTTAACTCTTGATCAGGTACCTTTGTACAATCGTATACTCATCACTTGCTCTGCATTCATCTACCCTGTTACCAAGAAAAATCATTAGTCAAACAAGTTGCCATTTGCAAATTTATGTTGTCTCTCCTTTACTATGTTAATGGTCTGGATTGCCAAAAGCAGCTAAGCAGACTTAATTTTGGCATAACCATTACAGTCTGCATTTAATAGCTTCCTCTATGCCACAGCAATACTCTAATTCTATGTTCTTTACTGGTTGAACAATAATTGCTAGATTTAAGTTTCTCCCTAGATTTGAACAAGGACTAACCATCTGCAAATTTGCAATCATTAGTTATTAAATCATTTTGGGCAACGCCTTGGCAGTTTCCAGAAAGATGAAAGAGTCCAGTTGCTGGAAATCCAGAGAGCAACCAAAATTGATGGTGTAATTCCTGGCATTTGCGCAGTTTTGGGCCTCCCTGTATGTTCTCTTCTCCCTTTCCCCCTTTCTCTGCATCTTAACATCGTTTATTTCTGATAAACATTTATTTGAAAAAAAACTCAGCTTTTATTTTTCCGCAGGTGCTACCTAATCACAATTTCTAACTGTCCAATCCATAATTTATTTAGTTTACTACAATAAAATATGCATATTTGATGTACTGTGGTTTCTAAACATGGTTTATCTGCTTTAAGTACTCCCAGTTTCATGTTTCATTCTTTTATCCATTTTTATCCCACTCAATATCCAACCACCTTGTTTGCCACAGCATTGACAAATTTCTGTTGATCAACAAGCACTGTCCCCATATTTTTAAAAAACTATTTCTTTCATATTTGCTGCATTGTGTGTGAACCAGTTCTGTGAGGTTGATCTTAAAGAAGTGTAATTGCCATAAATTCAATTACTATGTTATAAATAAACATTTTTTTAATTACCTGTATTATGGAGCTGATTCTTTAACAAACCATTCTGAGTGGATTATTCTTCTCAAATTACATTTTAATATATTACTGAGCAAATTATGAACCATAAAATTTATCCTTTATGGGAGCTTTGAGAGATACGAGTTTATCAAACAAGGTTAATAGACGCGCTCCTCCACTATCACAGGAACTAGGAACAGGAGTAGGCCAAAAATGGCCCATCGAGCCTGCTCCGCCATTTAATAAGATCATGGCTGATTTAATTTATGACCTATATTTACAAAGTATGTTTCATTTGACATTTTAAAAACCTGAACAATGTTTTTGAATATATTGCCAGAAATAAAGTAAATGTTTTTTTTCTTTTACTAGGTAAGTATCTCATCTAAATCACAGAATCACAGCGTGGTTACTGTACAGAAGCAAGACATTCAGTTTATTGACTATTTGTAAGAGCACCACAGCTGATCTCACAGCCCATTTCTATCTCTACACTTTTCACATTGTCCATTGGCTTGGGCATTCTTACTCTAAATCCATGCAAACAGTCTGGCTGGGCAAGAACATCCTGGTTCTGAGCAGTGAGATCCATCATGGGACTTGAGCAATTTAAACTGGCCCTGAGCAGAGTCGGAACAAGCTGCAAGACCAGAAATTACCTGGAAACTGTTGATGACTGTTTTCGCAGAGAAACTACTTTGCTTTGTCAATATCAGAGATGGAAATGAGGAGGAACTGATTTTCCCAGAGGGTGGTGAATCTATGGAATTCACTGCTCAGTGTAGTGGAGGTTACCTCAGTAAATATATTTAAGTCAAGGTTGAATAGATTTTTATGTAGTATGAGAATTAAGGGACATGGGGAAGAGCCAGGTCGGTGGAGATGAGCCCTATCATCAGATCAGCCATGATCTAATTGAATGGGGGAGCTGACTCAACGGGCCAGATGGCCGATTCCTGCTCCTATTTCTTATGTTCTAATGTCATTAGGATTTCTCACAACCTTCAGGAATATTAAAAACTATTAAAATGAAAAACAGTCAAAACTACATCTTTTAAATGGAAATATCATCGATGAACATCCAGAAGTATTTAACAGAAAACTATAACAAACACAAACCAGTAAACTATCACGATAAAAACCTGAAATTTCATGCAGAATTGTTGGAAAAAAACTCAAGAAAATCTGGTCTATGGGTAGCTGTATTGGGGGCTTCATGAGGAACTCTCTATGATTTTTTTAATAACTTTTAATAAATATCATTGTTAATTTTTTTTGGACTGGCAGTTTTTGGGAAATTGATAACTTATTTTAAAAAAACCAATGATTTTCAGAAAAAGTGCCTCATTCAATAGTTTAAATTTAGTTCATAGATTTTCAAACTATTACATTATGTAACTGTTCTTTGAAGGATAATTTTCCATTTTGCAAACCTAAACTGCAATTACTGCTCAAAGTGTCAAATCTGACCGCACTTCAGAACTAAAGATGTGATGTTGCATTCAAATCTTTTTAATAAGAATTGAAAGGAAGAATTTGGTGGTTTTATTCATCATATTTTTATTTCAGCACAAATATTTGTATCAGAGACATCAATGAATTATTATAGAACTAGATTGAATTCAATGTTTTTCTCATATTTATTTTCCAACCAGAATAGGACTAACTCAACCAAAAAAAAATATATATATATATATACAGAAAATAACTGTCAACTTTTAAGAATTGTAAATAAATAGTGCACCAATTTCCCCCAAATTCTGAAAAAGACTGTGAAGGCAAGAGTAAAAAGGAAAAATAATGGGCCAGACCACACTGCTCATGAGCTGGCAGTTCTAATGCGGAGACCTAGAGAACCATTGGGTGGTTGCAATGCATACTGAACATCAGCACAGCCCAAACATCCATACCTTCACATCTCCAGGACACACCATTGTTTCTAGACACCTTCTGTAAAGTTTTGACCCGAGATACAGGATGTGTTTGATCTTTCAGGTTTGATTTCTGCCAGTCTTTACTGGCATATCCAATACCATCCTCTTTATTTTAATGTGGTCACAGATAAATTCAGTAATTTATCGTTGGTTTATATATACATATACACACACACACACACACACACACACACACACACACACACACACACACACACACACACCAGCCAGACCCCCCCCACATCTCCATCGGGCACACAAAACTCAAATCGGTCAACCAGTTTACCCATCTCGGCTGCACCATTTCATCGGATGCAAGGATCGACAATGAGATAGACAACAGACTCGCCAAGGCAAATAGCACCTTTGGAAGATTACACAAAAGAGTCTGGAAAAACAACCAACTGAAAAACCTCACAAAGATTAGCGTATACAGAGCCGTTGTCATACCAACACTCCTGTTCGGCTCCGAATCATGGGTCCTCTACCGGCATCACCTAAGGCTCCTAGAACGCTTCCACCAGCGTTGTCTCCACTCCATCCTCAACATTCATTGAAGCGACTTCATCTCCAACATCGAAGTACTCGAGCTGGCAGAGGACGACAGCATTGAATCCACGCTGCTGAAGATCCAACTGCGCTGGCTATGTCACGTCTCCAGAATGGAGGACCATCGCCTTCCCAAGATCGTGTTATATGGCGAGCTCGCCACTGGTCACCGAGACAGAGGTGCACCAAAGAAGAGGTACAAGGACTGCCTAAAGAAATCTCTTGGTGCCTGTCACATTGACCACCGCCAGTGGGCTGATATCGCCTCAAACTGTGCATCTTGGCGCCTCACAGTTTGGCGGGCAGCAACCTCCTTTGAAGAAGACCGCAAAGCCCACCTCACTGACAAAAGACAAAGGAGGAAAAACCCAACCCCAACCAACCAATTTTCCCTTGCAACTGCGTCTGCCTGTCCCGCGTCGGACTTGTTAGCCACAAACGAGCCTGCAGCTGACGTGGACATTACCCCTCCATAAATCTTCGTCCGTGAAACCAAGCCAAAGAAAGAAAGATATATATATATTGATTAAGTTCAAGTTTATTGTCATCTGATTGTGTGTGAGTGAGAGAGAGTTTCCAACTCATCTCAGAAATCCATAGAGAGAGAGAGACTTTTAACGATAATTAAAAGTAACTTTTGTTTAAGTAACCATTTGTCTTGGTGAATATCTATTGGTACTGGATTTTGGGGTCCTCTGGACTCGTAACATTGCAATTGTTTCAAGTCAAAAGTACAAACGATATTACAGCAATTATATTCTTTTGATGATCTTCTCATATGCAAAATAGTCTGAGATTAAATCTCATGACATTGCTGGATCACACCATATGGTTTTTCATATCATATATTAAACACGTTTAATTCAATGCAGTCCTGGAATCCAGCAAGATTGTGAGCAGCTAAGAAAAATCTGGTGTAGCCCAAGCACTAAAATCAATACTGTACTTCCAAATTAATGCTTCTTATTAGGGTAAGTGCCATCATTTGTGTCTGGAACTGCTGTCAAAATGCAGAAATTGTGGGCCATTGTCCTAATTGCTGGAGTGCAGGAACTATCTAATGTTCTGCCATATCACATTTTGCTTTCTTGTTATTCAAAAAAACTTTGCAAATGATGCCTGCCAAGAAATTCATTTCCATCAATAGAATGCAGGTACATTTCAAAGAGGTGACACGACCATATAGCACATTTAACACCATTAATGGAGGATGAACTGAAGAGGAATGATAACTGATTCAGTGTTCCTACATGAAAGACGATAAATGAAGAAACTGCCCAACTCGCTTTCTATTATTCATTCCTTCATCATTTGGTTGAATTATTTTATCATTACACATGAAAGTCACAAGGAAATGAACAATGAGGCTTTTATATATGTTATTGAGGTAAATTAGGTCTTAATTTTAGCATATCGTAAACAAGGTCATGGCTTGCACGATCTGCCAAAACCAGGATCTAATCAAATGTTTTGCTTCCAATGAAAATAAATACTTTCTTTAGGGTGTTAATTTAGTTTTTTGTTCCTCACACACTTTTAAAATAACTTAAACCATCACTGGGTCTGTCAAGTAAAAACTTTATCCAGGGTCCTATGAATATTTATGCCCTCTTTAATAAAGCAATGAACCAAAACTTGCTACTAATGGCAAACCATCACATCTGCTACTGACCTATAAAGAAAGAATAAATTCATCTTCACCAGATCCACTGATTCAAAGTCGGATTTCAATGTGGGTGGGGATAACAATTTCCACCCTCAAAACAGCTGAATATCATTGAAAAGAGATGTTTTGAATCAGGACAAGGGTGTAATGTCTTAGAATTTGAAGGTACCCATTTAAAGCAGAGATGAGGAGATGTTTCTTTAGCCAGAGAGTTGTGGATTTGTGGAATTTATTGCTACGTCCAGCTGTGGAGGCTTGATCATTGGGAGAGAGTTTAAGGAGGACATTGATAGGTATTTGATTAGTCAGGGTATCAAGGGATATGGGGAAAAGTCCAAAATTTGGAACTAGATGTGAGAACAGTTTAGCCCAGGGTGGAGTTGCAGAGCAGACTCGATGGGCTGAATGGACTACTTCGGTTCCTTTATCTTGTGTATCAATATAAACTAGATGATAAAATTATAAATGGAGCTCAAGGACAGAGAAACCTAGAAACACATCCTTAAAATGCTTGCAGCTAAATCTCTCAGGGACATTGAATGATTCTGAATGCCCATCATTCAACAACATTAGAAAAACATTTAACAACCAACAAAATCAGTGAATCAATGACATTTAAAATATTAAAACACCCAAACATACATGATATTTATATTAATATCCTAATGAACACTCAACTTTCACAGTTTGTCCCACGCATCGAGATGAATTGCTTGCTCTCCATGCACGATATTTGAACTGGTGTAGATCCAGAAGGCATATATCCCAGCAATGGAGGTGCTTTTCACTGCAATGGAAAAACCAGCTCGTGCATTGGTTCTTGTGTTTTTACCTGGGACATCACTAAAAGGTTTGGCACCTTGTTTATTTTTAGGAAAAAAATCATGGTATATGCAGGTGTAGTTGGTTTAAAAACTAAATGTGCCATGAATGACTTTTGATATATTGCCAGACACCACAATTAGTTGCAATTAAATTCAATCGATGAAGGATGGCCCAATTACTGTTTTAATTTTGCAATGAGTCTTTGCAAGCAATAAGACTAAAGACTTGCACACACAATAAATAGGATGTTATCATGTAACATGCCAATTGCATTTCTTTTTTTTAAAACTTTATTTATTCATTCAAAAAACAAAAATATGACATATACAGCAATTAAACATGAACATAAACTTTTTTTTATATATATCAAAAAAAGAAACCACCCCCCTTCAGCCAACTCTCCTAAGGAGAGCCATAAAAAAGAAAAAAAGGATATTAAAAAAAGTTAAGTATACATATTAAAATCTAATCAATGTAAATTGAAATGTAAATATTCCAAATATAACAGCCACTTATTAATAAGAAATGTGGTGTTGTAATTATTCACTTTGAGATAAATACTTCACATAATTTTATTGATCTATCAGTTGTGAAAATGAAATGCAATCTGATCATGAAAAGTATTTCAAATATGTTGAACAATTTACAGCTATAATTTGTTAGTAAAATGTAATTGAATCTTTATATAACAATTAATTTAATATTATTCAACTATGCTGGAGGTCATAACCTAGTGGCACACCAAAGCAGAGTACCTATAATTCATAAATGAAATTGGTACTTCATACGATTCCTTCCTCTACTACTTGTTCATTAAACTTCAACTAGTTCCTCTATAAAAAATTAGATTTTCTCCCGAAGCCGAAAGCCTCCATCGCACCTGTGCCCAAGAAGAGTGTGGTAACCTACCTAAATGATTACCTCCCAGTGGCACTCGCATCCAGAGTGATGAAGTGTTTTGATAGGCTGTTTGAGCAATAGCATAGATCCGTTCAAATTTGCCTCATGCAGCACAGGTCTATGGCATCTCACTGGCTCTTCACAAAGCCCTGGAACACCTGGACCTCAAAGATGCAGTATTGCAAAAAGAGACGGGGGAGCCTATGGCCACGTCTTCCTTTGGAATGGCCACCTGAGTTCACGTTGGACCACATGAGGTAGTCAGATCCAAGTTCAAATTTCAAATTTATTGTCAGAGAACATACACGACATCACAACCTGGAGATTCTTTTTCCTGTGGGCCAAGCAGAAGTTCTACTCATCAGAAGGGAAAACTGTACTTAATAAAAAGATACATGGGGATATTTACAATTTGAAGTTAGAGATTTATCAGAGGAAGTTTTTATGTAGCAATAGTAGTAGCAAAGAAATGTATGGCTGTAACGTGGAAATTAGATAATAATGTGGTTGAATAGAGGGCAAATGTAATTACAAAATTGTATACCATTAGAGAAAATAATGTACAATTTATAGAATCAACCAGAATATTTTTATAAGATTTGGAAACCTTATAAAGATCTTATTGATAAGAGTTCATCTACCGCTTCCGTTATTCCCGCTCCAGCTCACCCTAGTTAATTTAAGGTTTAAGATTATATTAGTAAATTTGAAATTTAATTAATCAATGAATGATAAATTCGAGCTGTTTTTTTTTATTCCTTACTTTTTCAGGAAGGGAGGGACGGGGAGGGTGGGGGGAGAAAATATAAAATTATGCATTCTTTCTGCATTTAAAAAAATTATTCTCTATGATTATGGATAAGCATTGTATTTGTTATTGATGCAAATGAAAATAAAATTTAAAAAAGAAAAAGGTCCATATTCAAAAGAGAGAAATGTAAATAAAGAACATAATGGAAACAAACTGACAGTGCAAATACAGAAAAAATATTAATAAATAATGCATCTTTAATGGATTCTGTTATTTTGGAGTCTGATGTTTGAGAGGTAGCAACAGTTCCTGAACCTGATGGGACGAATCTTGTGGCACCCATACCTCTTTCTTGATGGCAGCAGTGAGGACAGAGCACGTCCTGGATGGTGTGGATCCTTGATGATTGCTGTTGCTCTCCAATGGCAGCGTTCCTGAATGTAGATATTTTTCCAGTAGTGGGGAGAGATTTCCCTGTGATGTTCATTCCACTATCTTTTACAGGCCTTTCTATCGGAGGTATTGATGCCCCCATACCAAGCCACGATGCAGGCAAGTCAGCACACTTTTCACAACACATCTGTAGAAGTTTGCCAAGGTTTCTGGTGTCATACCAAACCTCTGCAAATTCCTGAGGAAATGGTGACATTAGTTGGGTCCAGGAAAGGTCCTCTGAGATAGTGACTCCCAGGAATTTAAATTTGCTCACCCTTTCCACCTCTAATCCCCCAATAATTTCAATTTAAATTCATGAGATGGAATTGCTGAATTATTTAAAGTCTATTGTTCAAATGATTTGAAGGCCACTGTACCAGTGAATATCACAAGGCTGCACTCACTATTCGGACCAGGTGCTCATCTAAGTCGATTCAAATAATGTCGTAAGAACTGTCTGCAGAGGTTTGAAAAGTTAAATTGGAAAAAAGGCCTTAATGAATGAGATCAGTAAGTGAAGTAAATGTCACTGTGTCACAGCTAATAAGAGACAGCTCACATAACCAATTCCTCAGACCACATTGAAAGGAAAAGATTGCAACAAAAACATGATAAATTAGGTCATAAATAATGATTCATTATAGAGCTGAGTAGATGTGGTGAAGCAGGTGGCTTTCGATTTTATGCATACAGAGCCTTGCTATCCCAGTGTACAGCTGGAATTTGTTGGACAGTAAAACCAGTTATCCTGAATTCAAGCAGCAGGCAAAAAAAATTCCCAGGAACATATTTCAAAAATAAATAGGCAAACAATATGGATTTGAAATTGGTACGCCTGGCATTAGTTTGCTAATTATGCAACACACTCTCAAGCAACTGGAAAATTCACTGATCCAGCATTTACCAATCACACAGGTGCCAGATACCAGGGACAGAGCATTCAGGGAGACAAAGGAGTACAGGAAAAACGGATTGAAACAAAAGGTGCTGGCTGTTAACTCTATTTATGCCTATTAATCTTGTAGACTTCCATCATCTCCTCTCATCCTTCTACACTCCAAGGAGAAAAGTCCCAGTTCTGCTAACCTTGCCTCATAAGATAGGTTTACCAGGCAACATCCTGGTAAATCTCCTCTGTACCCTCTCCACATCCTTCCAATAATGAGGAGACCAAAAGTGAACACAATACTATATGGTCTTGCCAGAGATTTGTAGAATTGCAACATGATCTTTCTACTCCTGAATTCAATCCCCCAATTAATGAACCCCAGCATCCCATAGGCCTTCTTAACTATCCTATCAATCTGTGTAGCGACCTTGAGGGTTGTATGGATTTGAACTCCAAGATCCCTCTGTTCATCCACACTCTTAAGTAATCGACCATTAACCCTGTACTCAGCCTTCAGATTTGTCCTTCCAAAACGCATCACCTCAGACTTATCCTGATTGAAATCCATCTAATTTTTCTGCCCAACTAATTGACTAATTCCAGCATTTTCCATTGTTAACTCAGATTTCCAGTATCTGCAGTTTTTGTTTCACCTTCAGTTTGTTACTATGTTGCAACATCTGACAGAGGCTACACATGCCTCATGAAATGGCTTAGCTTCTTATCTCAAAAAGACCTACCAGAAACTTGAGTCATGGTTGTGGGTAAAGAATTCTGAGTTCCCCAACACACTGAATAGCAATTTTGATTACTCTGAACACAGCCCTAATGGGTGTGATCGTAACAGATTCTATCACCAATGTGTATATGTACAGATTGTAGTGTAGGATGACTGTGATTGGCCGGGAGAGTAGCCACACCTACTGGCAGGTCTTAAAGGATTGCTCCTAGCCAGACTAGATCATTCTGGACTGGTCGACCTACATGTGATACACTCCAGTCTTTAGTTAATAAAAGCCTTTGTTTGGATCAACAAGCCTTTGGTTCTTTCAACGCGCTCTACCTACTGGCAGGTCTTAAAGGATTGCTCCTAGCCAGACTAGATCATTCTGGACTGGTCGACCTACATGTGATACGCTCCATTCTTCTAGTTAATAAAAGCCTTGGTTTGGATCAACAAGCCTTTGATTCTTTCGACGTGCTCTACAATGGGTTAAGAGATTTATTAAAGGGCGCAGAATTTTGAAATAAGGAAGTATTTCCATTGACTGAAAGATTGGTGATCAAATTATGCATGCTTAAGGTCATAGGCAAAAGAACAGAAGGTGATGTGAAGAAAAGTGGCCCTGTGCTTGGTATTCTGAAATTGGTAGCGCAAAATAGAGATGGAAATAATTCAGTAATAAATATAGAAGAGAGAAAATCAGTGTTACAAAGAAAGAGCATAAGAGTGGAACAATTTGGGTAGCTTTTTTTAAAGAACAAGCCCAGAGTCAATTTCCAGAAGAGAGTCCATGAGATATTATCTGATCAATTAATTTTGGTTGTATGATAATCAATTGGCAACAATTTCCAATTTGAAGTGGAGATTACTGTACTCTAAGATGGTTTAGTTAAGATGCCAAGCTCCCTGGATTTCTTTGACTAAACCAGGAATTAGAATACACGGTGCCCTGTGTAATGCTTGGGACAAAGACACTTCCTTTATTTGCTCCTATGCTCCACAGTTTTAAATTTGTAATCAAACAATTCACATGTGAATGAAATGGACATTCCAGATTTTATTCACGTGTATTTATTTATATTTTGGTTTGAACATGTAGCAATTACTTTTTAATATACAGTCCCTTCATTTCACGGCACAATAATATTTAGGACATAGCAATGGTACATATAATCAAGTAGTCATGTTTAGTACTTTGTTGCATATCCCTTGCAGGCAGTGACTGCTTGAAATCTATGATTCAGACATCACCAGGTGCTGAGCAGCTTCTCTGGTGACGCTCTGCCAGGCCTCGACAGCAGCCATCTTCAGCTCCTGCATGCTTCGGCATCTTGTCCCCTTAAGTTTACTCTTCAGCATTGGATTTAGATTGGGTGCCTGACTTGGCCATTCAAGAACGTTCCAGTCTTTAGCTTTGAAAAACTCTCGTTGCTTTAGCAGTACATTTGGGATCATTGTCTTGCTGTAGGATGAAGTGCTGTCCAATGAATTTGGAAGCATTTGCTTGAATTTCTGCAGCAGCCACACATGTCCAGGCCATAAACCCCCACCACCACATTTCACAGATGAAGTGGGATGCTTTGGATCTTGAGCAGTTCATTTACACCTCCAGACTAATCTTGGTCTCATCTGTCCACAAGACCTTTTCAATTTAGACATACAGCACAGAAACAGGCCATTTCGGCCCATGGTCCATGCCACCCAATTTATACCCAATTAACCTACACCTCCAGTACATTTCAAACAGTGGGAGGAAGCTGGAGCCCCTTACAAACGACGTGGGATTCAGATCTCAGTCCTGATTGCTGGCGCTGTAAAGGTGTTGCCATAATAGCTCTGCCAACCATGCTACCCTAAAGCCAGCCATATCACCCAATTCCAGAATTCTGCAGGCTCTTAAGTACTTGTTGGCAATCTGTAATCTGGGCCTCCCGCTTCTGTGACTTAATGGTTTGAATCTTGCAGTGTATCCTCATGAAATCTTCTGCGAAAAGTAATCATCAACACATCCACACCTGCTCCTGAAGAGTGTTTCTGATCTGATGGACATGTGTCTGGGAATTTTTCTTCTTCATGAGAATTCTTATGTCTTCAGCAGTGGAGGTCTTCCTTGGCTGACCAGTCCCTTTGCGATTACTGAACTTTCTTCTTAGTAATGTTCTGAACCGTTGGTGATGCTCTTTTTTTTTAATTCTTGATTTTCAGTCTCATAATGGCTTCTTTGACTTTTTTTGGCATAACTCTAGTCCTCAATGAAAATGGCAACCACACATGCTTAGAAGCAAGCCTAGTTCTCTTATACAATGAAGCAACTAAACTTGGAAACACTTATGAAGTCAAACATCCCAAACATTATGGTGCCATAAAAAGTGTTGTATATCTACATAGTCAAACCAAAATGTACACAAATATCCTTTAATAAAATCTAGAATGTCCTCTTTAATCACTTTTGATTACAAATTTAAAAAATATGGAGCAAAGTGGAAAATAAAGGAAAAAAAGTATCTGCCCCTAACATTATGGAGGGCACTGTAACTTGATTGGTTAAGTCAATCAAATTTTGGAATCTCTGCTCCAGAAAATTGTGGAGATTAGCTCATTAGGAGTACATAAAATTGACAATTTTTTAAACATTGGGGGGATTGAGAAGTGTGGGGAACTAATAGCGAGGAGTAATGAAGGCCAGGATATCTCATTCATAATTACATTGAAAGGTGACCCAGGTTTGTGCAGCCACCTGACCAGCTCCTACCCCGCTTTCTTGTAATCTTAGGTTCTTGTCTGCTACGAATATATATTCTGGTGAATCAATAAAAAGTTAAGTGATCCTCAACTGTTGTGACTTACGTTCAACATATGCAGAAGCCCTCTAAATCAAATCGTGCCCATGATCCTATCAGAGGAACCTTCCATTGAACCTCAGTTATAAATTTCTATAGCAGGATTGATAGGGAGTATTTGTAGAAATGTCTGGCATTACTGGTGCTAAATCCTAAATCATCCTCTTCATTATCTAAAGCTTCAATACAATTAAAATTCTGAGAAATGCCATTTCTAATGTGTCATGCACATTTCCCTAGAAAAATGGAAAGAATAAATCAATCACTGGAAGAGGTTCAGGCATAAATATAACAATTTTACTGCAACATTGACCCTTCGAATAATCAGACATCATCATAAAATAAAAGTAATTGATCTAAATGTTGCAAAAATTGAAATGTGCAATAAGCATTTTACATGCAGAACAAATGTAATTTTACAAAACAAACAGCATTAAAAAAAACCCAAATACCATCGAGATACAGAGCATCTAGCGGGAGTTAATTCATTCATCAAGTGTGACCACAAAGGACAGGCTAATAAGCTGCACTGATTATTTTAATTATTCAGCCTATGGTCTCAAACCAAAAGTATAATTACCATACTGGATGATTTTGAGTCTTACAACGTTATTTATGTGATGTTAATTTATTGTCTTTCCATAAATGTTTTATGGGAATTAACTTATTAAAGTGGAAGAAAGAGAACAAGTTTAAAAATAGAGATAAATGGCCATATACTTCTCAGCAGAGGATGATTTTCTTCTACTTCACAGGGACACCATCCAGGACAGAAAAATCAATACCTGTGGATATTTTTACAATCCGATGCTGCGAGAACCTACCCCCACATCGCCAGAAAATTGTGTGCAATGTAGGTCTCCTTAATGAAGTAAAGACGTCAACAGATTGGACGCAGTAGGGAGAATGTTTATTAAGCTGATGGCTGTAATGGACTGGTTGCCTTTTGAGCAAAAGCTAGCTAAACTAACCTTGTTTCCATTCTTGTTTCAGTGAATGAGAGGGGAAATGATTAAAATGTACTGGTTTCTGAGGTATCCTAAAAGTAGATTCGAAGAAAATGTTCCTGTCGCCAAAATATCCACAATCTAGTGCAACAACCATTTTGGACCTTTTATTTGGCTATGGTCCCCTTAGGATTCTGCTCAATGTTTATGGGCCCCCTTCCCTGTGAAGCAGTCAAGTTTTGGTTTCTTCCATACTTCTACCAACTACATAAAAAGCAGAAGAACTATTTATGTTATGCAAGGTGAAAAGAAAACAAGGCTTTTACTTAAATCTGCTGTAGGACCTCCCCCCACCATTAGTGAACGACAGATCTAGGGTCATTGTTAAATGTGAGGAAATTAGTCATACTCATCAGAGACCATCTTTTCTCCCTTATTGGCTTACGTGTTGTTGGAACTCTTCCTCAAAGGACAATAGATCTTTAAGGTCTTATTTTTTTTTATGGAAATAGAAAGATTCTTTATAACCAAATGCCTGAAAGAATGACAGAAGACAGAAGCAAGTCGTCTGTCAACATGTTAATATTCCTCTAAGAAGACTTAACCTTAAAAAAAGGAACAAATTACATCAGAAAACGTGCTCATAAAACAGATTTGTTCTGGAGCAAGTCACCTGCAAAACACAGAGACCAAGATTCAATTTAGTGTAATTGTAATAAAACCGTGTCATATTACATGCAACTTCTTTTCCCTGCTGTAAAGCAGATGGATTCGCCATTGGCAGAAATTGTCTGAAGCGCCTCTTACAGTCAGAGAAAGAGAAGCAAAATTGTCTCTCCCACTCCCCCCCCCCCCCCCCCCCACCAAGTCACCAAGTGTCTGTAGATTTGACTCCAGTGCTTCCACAGCCTCTGCAGCCACAGAGTCTAGTCCAAATCATTTGGAACCCAAGCTCCAGATCCAAACCTCCACCACTGTCAGGAACCCTTCGGCACCCCCTTGCATCCCAGTTCCGATACTTGGTACCCCTTCAGCCAGTCTCCAGCAGTTCATAGCACAGATTGAATTCCAAATAATTGTATCAAATGCATTCACAAATTTGAATGACTCCAATCAAATTGTAAATAAGACAACTCTTGTGAAATTATTAATTTAATTCCTTGCTTCTCATTTCAGGAAATCATTTAATAACAAACATTCAAAGAATTGGTAGCAGAGAACAGATTTGTCCAGTGAACAAGATCTACTCTTATTCATCAAGCACTTCCTGATATCTTTCTTGATGTAGCTAGTATTACATCTTTGTGCTGGATATAAACAGCTGCTATTTTCTGAACAGCAACAGGTTTTTTTTTTATTGATTGAAGAACCATCTAAATCCCTAAGTCATGCTCTTTAAGTGGAAAAGTGATCCAGCTGAAATTTTTTTCCCAGATTTATTGTCAGAGGACATACTCAACATCACGTACAATCCTGACATTCTTCTTCCCGTGGGCAAGGCAGAATTACCACTTACCTGTAATACAAAATAAAATGTACACAACGTACTCATGTAAACAATAAACAAATACAGAGACAAAAAAAATCAATAAATGCAAAAGTAACAGTCTAGATGCTTAATTCATTTAAAAAATTCTTAAATTGCTAAACACAATTTATTAGCTTTCCATGTGAAAATATGGAAAATATTACCAATAAAATTGTTATATTTATTTTGTCAAACTTGCTGGTAATACATTTCTGAAAATAACCAATTCTACTAGTAACTTAAGAACAGTAAGCTTAGATTTGTTAAGAGTGAACCTCAGAAAACTTCTATTTTAATGTGCAGTAAAAATGAAACTGTTCGTGTGATTCGGTCTTGATCAAATTCAACCACTGTTTGGCAATATACAAGGAGGACCATATATACAGGTAAAGCTCATGAAGACCAAGGATTGAATCAATGAATTATGGCCACACTATGTAATAAGAGAACTTGTCTCAGGATCTCAGAGATAAGATAATCATCTCAGGATTAGATCAGGTGAATGCAGAGAGACCTTTGCCCAGAGTAAGGGAATTGGTAACCAGAGGACCATGGTTTAAGGTGAAGGGGAAGATTTATCAGGAACGTGAGGAATTGCAGGAGAAGGTGGTTGAGGCAGGTACTATTACAATGTTTAAGAAAAAGAAATTGGATGGACACATGGATAGGATGGATTTAGAGGGATATGTGCCAAATACAGGCAGATGGGATGATTGTGGGTGGGATATTTTGGTTGGTGTGGGCAAGTTGGGCAGTTTCCATTCGGTATGACTGATCATGATAACAGAGGGTACATGTCTTTCGGAGCAAGTTTTTCATGTGCTGCAGAAATGCTGCACTGGTTAAGAGGCAGACGCCATTTAGTGCAACGTTCACAACTTTGTTATGTATCTATACACAATTCCCAATGTATTGTGCACCGTAAAACAAACATTGCGATTGGGAGCAAACAACTTTTCTTTGCAATCTTCAATCATTATTTTTATAAAGCAGAGAGGATGCTGGCAAGAAGGGGGAGGCCAGACAACTGGAAGAAATGTGATAGGAGATTCAAGAAGGTCAGGGTGCTGATGAAAGAGTGAAGATGGCATGAAAAGACATGGAAAGTGATGCAAGATCAGGATGTGAAGAAAATTCCTTGGAATCTGGTATCATATGTCAGGAGTATTGCAAAGAAGATCAGTACAGGTCAGGGAGAGGCAAGAGAGCATGCTACTGTGCATGTGGATGACTGACTGATGCAAATCTTTGCAGAACATCGACTGCAATAATATGTACAGCACCGGTCTCCTTAACTAAGGAAGGACATTCATTTACTGGAACCAGAGAAGGCTTGCTGACTGATACCTAAACATGTTCTGTGAGGAATGATTGGCCAAATTAGGCTTGCAGACACTGCAATGTAGAAGAGTGAGAGGAGGCTTAATGAAAACATATTAGTGTCCAAAGAGCCTTGGAACCAGAGACAATGTTTCCTCTCGGAAAATATTGAACTTGGGGATCACTAATGGACAACTTTAGTTTTAAACACTGAGGTGATTTTTTTTCTTTCAGAAGAACATTAGTCTTTGAAACTCTCTTCCCAAATAAAAATGGTGGAAACAGTGTTTAGTAATCCTGAAATCTAGACACGGTGGAAACGAAGATCTAGCCTATCACATACATCAAAATTTGAAAGGCAGACCATTACTTTCAATAACTTTATGAATAATGTACTGTTTCCTTCACAGTATGAAATCAGTCATAATTGAAGGTTATAAAGCAAAACAATGGAAACATTGATTAAGAAATGCCATGCACAGGAAAAGCATAATTTCACAGAGAAAGCAAAATCAAATTTCAAAATGTTTTATAGCTGACAAATGGTTCATTTTTTCACATGAGAGATGAACACATTAATATATAGTGTTTGAGCAATGTTAATGCCTCTGGACTATGAATCTCAGTAGCACAAGGAGCAATTTAATCAGGCTAAATGCTCCAGGAATAGCAATGAGGAAATTTAATCCACTGCTGTTCTGACCAATACTTACTGAGAATCTTACCACCAAATATTCACTCATCACTTGATCCTCCAGTTCGGAGTGAATTTAGCATTATTTTTCCGTCTCCTAGAATTCTACCTTCGCTCCAAAAAAAAACAGCACCCTTGGCAGATTACTCAATTTGAAAATAATATTGCCATACACCACAGATCCAAATCAGTTAATAAAATAGATCATTACAGATAATGATGGAAATGTTCCAAATCCTTCAGACCCATTAAGAGACTTACTTTATGATACACACTTTTCCTTTCTTCAGCAGATAAAAATAATTTAAAAGATGCAAGCATATGGTCTCTTTCAAATGTTTCAGTGACCATTCTACCTCTTGTAAGTGGACTGTTCACCTGTACACTTGTCTACAGACAAGGCCACAAACCATTTCAATTCCTACTTCAGAATTCTAAATTCATAGCTGACTGAACCCATGATATTTTTTTTCATTACCCCCTCTTGGTCTCCAAGGGGATCTGTTTAATTCATCTAGAATTTTAGAAGAAACTTGCTAAATATTTGGGTTTTGAAACTACTGTTCAATTTTTCCTGGAAGATGCAATTTCTCACATTCGTGATGAAGAGCTCAGGCTGGAAACATTGATGACCTTTTACTCCCTATCAATGCTGCTGAATTGCTCCAGCTCCTCTGTGTACTGTAATCTCTCAATTCTGATATGTTCATTTAATGGTATTTTGGCAGAGCACGTTGAGTGTAATTGGACCTTGCTAATTTGAAAACTTTTGAAATAAATCCCAAAAATTTTAATTAATTTCTTGAGTTGAAATATTCATTTTAACATGCTTTGAGCTTGTTAAGAAATATATACAGGTATATAAAAATAAACATCAACTCGCCCCTCAGACTCCTTTGAAAATAGTGTTTCGAATGGGATTTAAGGGGGATTGATTTTTAAGCAGAGAGTGGTGGAACTTGGTGTTGGAAGAGGTGGTGGAGTCAGATACAAATGCTACATTTCAGTGAAATTTAGGTAAATCATTACAGGACAAGGATTCTGCAACGGTGATTCAAAGACAATAGACAATAGGAGCTGGAGTAGGCCCTTCGGCCTGTCGAGCCAGTACCGCCATTTTACAGATCATGGCTGATCACTACTATCAGTACCCCTTTCCAGCCTTATCCCCGTAACCCTCAACTCCTTTGCCCACTAGAGTCTTATCTAACTCTCTTTTGAACATAATCAGCGAATCTGCCTCTACCACCCTCAGTGGCAGAGCATTCCACAGATTCACACTTCTCTGGGTAAAAAAAAAATGTTTTCACAGAGGAGTAAAACACAAAAGTCTCCAGAAGCAGTGATTGAAGTAAAAAGAACAATGCTGGAGAAACTCAGCAGATCGAAGTGTGTTCTTTATATAGCAAAGATAAAATTAAATAATCAACATTTCAAGCTGGACCCCTTCATGAAGATAGGAGCACAATGTAGGCAGGTGCCTGAATAAAATGTTCAGGAGGAGAGGCAAGGGAGGAGCACTGGCCCACAGGCAAGAAGTGGATGATGATAAAATGAGATTCAAAGGACATCTCATACTCTTACAACTCCATATTTGAATAATGCATACAAAATTAGTTCTTAGCTTCTTTATTACATTGTGGATGCGGAATGTGCACTCCAAGGCCAGAATTGTTAGCAAATTGTCACTGTATAAAAAAAAAGGGTTTCATTTCTGCCAGCATTGATAATAATTGTTTAACTTCAACTCTCAACTCTGTCTTCTGCAATCTTACTTTTGAATGTAATTCTAATGAACCTCCCCTTCTGACTCGACACATTACAGCCTTCTGAGTTCAACATTTGGTTTTACAGAATTAGATGTGAAGTATTTATTAATATCACTCCACCTGCCATGTTCAGCATACATGTACTTACACAGAAAATGGTATATGCTTTAAGAATGGAGAAAACGGGAACTGCAGTAAACTGAGCAATGAGTAGTAGATGATTAGGATAAAGGATATTTGATGTTATGAACAGCAATTTGACCATGATTGACAAGAGATTAAAAACAAATTGTTGTAAATATTTAGAAATATTACCACATTCTTCCACCTTGAACTATTTAATATTTGTTATTAATTTCTTCTCACAATTCTAACCGGTTGCAAGCTTTTGTTTCTTTAGTGAGTGATGGGGGGTTGGTTCAGGGTAAAAAAAAAGTTCATGACATTTTCCATACAGCCTGGCACCATCCAGTCCAAACCATAAGCAAAGTTAATGCATTGGAAGAACAAAAGAGCAATGATTATTTACTCAAGAAAAATCAGACGGGACATTTACAGGTCATATAATTATGACTTGTGTTTGAGACACTTGAAGAAGGAAGATTGAGTATTGATCAAATAAGTCATCTAGAAATAGAGACTGAAGAAGACTTTTTGGGAAACAGTGATCGATCATGACCATTCTAATAGTCATTTTGTCTGTCCTTGTCTCAGTTTTTGGAAGCATCATAAAGACACAAGTTTTGTTTCTCTTACACAAGGGAGAGGGGAATTATGACAACATTTACATGAAAGAACATTTCTCTAGAAGCAACTTGACAAGGATTTGTGAATTTTGAGCATTCTGATCACTCAGTGTCTCACCTATTTCATAATTACTTCTAAACCGAAGTTCAGAGTTTCAACACAGGACTTCTAACACTGAACATTGGAGATGGACTTCCCCGAATTGTGCCCAAGCTGTAATGATTTGGGTACTACACAGACACATATTTGTGCATAGTTGAGAGTTATGTTTAGAATTAAGATGTTATATTAATAGTAATTATTAATAAAAATATTGTTTTAAAAGTAACCATTTTTGTGAATTTCTATTGCTGCTCGTTCACAACATAACTAACCAAGGAGATTGAGACATTTATCACTGATGTTATTGAAGTAAGTTGGAAGAAGTCAATCAACTCTCCCAAGATTCTACCTCTCAAATGCACAAGAGGGGTGATAAGAAGTCAAGTTCTTGCTTCATTTGTCTTCTATTTGACCTTCTTTTAAAAAAGGTTTGAATTCAGTTCATATTTTCCAATGTCTGTTGTGTTTTGTGCTGAACCCAATTTTGGTTTTACCATATGCACAGTTACAGATGCATTCTTTGCTTTATGTGATTAAAAGCCACTAACAACATGCATGAAGAGCTCACTGGTATCTTTTTCTTTAAGAAGGAGATTAACTGATCAGTCAACTCTTCCCCCTACCCTTCCCCCTTAATCACTTGGCCAGATTTTTAATGTTCTTTCCAACCCTACCTATGAAGTTACATCTGTCTCCATTTTTTTCCCTCACATCACCTCTACATTTCACCATGTCCACAAATGAATGTAAAAGGTGCATGGGTAGGAAAGGTTTAGAAGTACATGATCCAAACACAGGAAAATGGGGCGAGATTGGTGGGCCTACTCAAGTTAGCCTGAAGGGTTGGTTTCCTTGCTGTAAAACAGCCATCTTAACCTTTTTTGGGCTAAGGCCCTTTTAGGACTTTTCTCAAAGTTTGTGAAGCAGTCAAGTCTAGTTGCTTTCTTTCATAGTTCTCACCTATTGACTACATAAAAAACCATAACAAGTGTTTTATGATTTCAGTCCATGTCCTTTCCCCCCCCCCCATTAAATGTACTATGCCCATGTTGAGAAAGGTTTGATTAATGACTCCTCATTTTGTACAAGGCATTGTTTATTATAATTTCAGGTGAGAACACACATATCCAAACTTAAATTATCTCACTTTTATGCTGATGTTGACTCACTCTGTGAGAAATGCAAAATCTTTTAAGCTTCGCTGATCCATATGTTTTGGGAGATCCCAAATTTAGAGAGATTCTGGAAAGCCATTTTCCAAACTTTATCAACGATTCTTAATTTTGAACCTTGCCTGTTAATTGCTCTGTTTGGTTTTTCTCGTGATCCAGATAAATCTATATCAGTGTTTCAGGAAAGGGTTTTTAGTTTTTACCACATTGAATATCAGATGAGCACTTTTATTGAGATGGAAAGATGATTCATCCCCTAATCATACAGTGGCTATGTTTAGATAAAATTAGATACAACATTAAAGATAGAAACCTCCAATTTATAAAATCATGGAGCCCATTCTTAGAATTTGTTTTTATAATTGGAAGAATTAACAATTACTGCATGTTCTGGTGGTTCATTGCCTGTTCTCTGGGGGGGGGGGGTCACCACTATTGATTTTTAAAAATTAATTATAGAAGATCACCTTGATTAGAGGGAGGAGTACATTAAATTTAGTTTTCGGTTTTTAAAATGTTTTCCTTTATTTTATACATTATTTCAACTAATAGGTCAGATCATTTCAATTATATGTTTTTTGAGATATTATTAAGCATTTATTGATGTAGTTTTATCTACTTCTGTTTTTTGTGCGTACTTACTCGTGTACAAATTTTTACAACTTTCAATTCTGTAAGTATGCATACATATTAATCTCAATAAAAAATCTTCTGAAAAATGCAAGAGAAAGGCTCTATGACAAAACCTAGCCCGTACTTTCCTGACTCTTCCTAGTAAGCTCCTGACCAGTCGATTTCACATCCCAGGCCTCAGGCATGTGATATTGCCAGAGGTTTGTGGGCATCGGATGTTGCTCCATTTACTTTCAAACCTCTGTCGTTCCTCTCCGTGCCTCATTTTGTTGCACGATGGAGACATTAGCTGATTGATTTTGCTCCTGAAGTTCCTTGGTTCACTCCTTCCTGTTGGGTTTCTACCTGTCCCCAATGACAAACAAGTTTTCATACTTAGTAGGGAAAGAAATCAATGAAACACCAGCAAAGATTTCTTTGCCCATTACTTAGCGTCCTCCTGTGAGCTAGCCTTGGCCATTTTCTACTTCTCATTACATGCAGTCATACTACAACATCAACTGGAACAATGTCTTTTCCACATTCAGAACCATTTGAATTCCAGATTGTAGTGGATCGAAAGGTCAGTGTATCACATGATATGACCCAACTACGTTATTGGACCAGATACTACTATGTGATTCTCAGTTACTGCCTTCAATAAATGAAGTTCTATTGAACTTGCCCATTTTCTTAAGTAACAGAAAAGTGACTGGCACTGCATTTATGTGGAGTTAGGGATGAAATAACAGGAATCCAGTGCAAGTAAGTAGAGAATGGGTTTGTCCAGGTGGAACAATGATAATAGAGGCTTCATTGAGCTTGAGGTTTACCACTAGTCTCAGCCATTCACTCTTCACATGAAAAGAGTGGGACTATCTCAGAGGAATATCATTGCTGTTAGGTATACAAACTACCCCAACGTGCACGCACACATAAATATGATCACAGCTAATATTCTGATGGGTCACAATGCTTCAAGTGGGAGCATTGCAACCACCAGCACATGAGATACTGGGAGAAATTATTGAAGGTCAGCAATAAAAGTCAAAAACTTCACATAGATCATTTTACTTCCTGGACATGACACACTGGACTAAGATTTTGTGCATGAGATGGATTATACTCATGGATTTAAGCCAGTGTATGGGTTCTTTAACACATCCATTACTAGAGAGGACACGAGTCAGGTACCTGAGGCACTGTACTGTGCAATGAAGAGCATGCAACCCGCAGGAGATGATGGATTAAATTGGAGAGCACCTGGCATAGACACTTCTGGGATGACAAATGTATACACATAGTTGAGGAAATCTCAGAGACCACAACACTTCAGCAGACCCATTACATTTGTAATTTGTTCAACTTATCACAATAGTTACTCCATTATTGCTTCAAATATCTTTGGCTTGGCTTCGCGGATGAAGATTTATGGAGGGAATAAATGTCCACGTCAGCTGCGGGCTCGTTTGTGGCTGACAAGTCCGATGCGGGACAGGCAGACACGGTTGCAGCGGGTTGCAGGGGAAAATTGGTTGGTTGGGGTTGGGTGTTGGGCTTTTCCTCCTTTGACTTTTGTCAGTGAGGTGGGCTCTGCGGTCTTCTTCAAAGGAGGTTGCTGCCTGCCGAACTGTGAGGCGCCAAGATGCACGGTTTGAGGCGATATCAGCCCACTGGTGGTGGTCAATGTGGCAGGCACCAAGAGATTTCTTTAGGCAGTCCTTGTACCTCTTCTTTGGTGCACCTCTGTCACGGTGGCCAGTGGAGAGCTCGCCACATAACACGATCTTGGGAAGGCGATGGTCCTCCATTCTGGAGACGTGACCTATCCAGCGCAGTTGGATCTTCAGCAGCGTGGATTTGATGCTGTCGGCCTCTGCCATCTCGAGTACTTCGATGTTAGGGATGAAGTCGCCCCAATGAATGTTGAGGATGGAGCGGAGACAACGCTGGTGGAAGCGTTCTAGGAGCCATAGGTGATGCCGGTAGAGGACCCATGATTCGGAGCCGAACAGGTGTGTGGGTATGACAACGGCTCCGTATACGCTAATCTTTGTGAGGTTTTTCAGTTGGTTGTTTTTCCAGACTCTTTTGTGTAGTCTTCCAAAGGTGCTATTTGCCTTGGCGAGTCTCTGGTCTATCTCGTTGTCGATCCTTGCATCCGATGAAATGTTGCAGCCGAGATAGGTAAACTGGCTGACCGCTTTGAGTTTTGTGTGCCCGATGGAGATGTGGGGGGGCTGGTAGTCATGGTGGGGATCTGGCTGATGGAGGACCTCAGTTTTCTTCAGGCTTCAAATATAAAGTTTAGGAAAATCCTCTCAAAATGCATCCACTTTTCTAACTTTTGTTTCTATCCTTTGACTTGCCTTAAACAATTGCATTCAAGTCGATTTTGATCATTCTTAATATCTCTTTATGTGAATTACTGTCACATTTGGTTTGGTAAATATATCTGTGACGTCCTGGATTAAATTTATGATTGAGAAATGCTCTTCCAAACTCCACAAGATGAAAAGCCATTCACTTTTTGAAAAATATAGTGGTTTCATTGTTTTAGTTCATCATATTGACCATATTTTAAGCTTGAATTGGAATCCAATACAGATTAGTAGGATAAAAATTTTCTTATTTCAGTAGGTACAACACTCCTTTAAAAAGTGATTAAGCTTTAAACAATATTTATTTGGGTCACATTTTATAGCATGGCTATCACAAATCTGACAATAATAGCAAAGGAAATTGAAAGTAGGAAGATAAAACCATACCATTGTGCTTTTATATCAGAAAGTAAACATTAGAGTTTAATCGTACAAATATGGTAAAACTTTGGTGTGTCCCTTTGGTTTATATCATATAGTATTTGTTTGCTGAGGTGAGTGAGGGAACAGGTTTGGTAGGTCTCAAAGGCAGGACTCTGGACACGGTTTTTGTAGTGAAGGATTTTCTTTACAGAAGGCAAATGTGGGAAATGGTAACAGACACAAACACATGCGTGCACAGACACACACTTTACAGTAGCCATAGGAAAGTAAAAGCAGCACTGAAACGTGGATACAATTAATACCAAACATGGGAAAAATAGCCAACTGGTCATACAATGATCAAGGAAAAACCACAACAACAACCCACCACCCCTTGATTCAGTGCAGGCTCTATATTACTAATTATAACACTAATTAAACACTCCCAACCCTTTAAACATCTTACCAACAGTTTCGCCAGTGCTCTTCCACATTTCTAGACCTGGAGTGAAGCAGGGTGATCGCAAACTGGTAAAGAGGAAGAACAATGAATGCATGGCACCTTTATAGTGCTGGAAGACCCAGCCCAGGCCATTAGCAGAAGCCAATGGCTCAGTACCAGGAGGTTAATCCAATTACAACAGGCAATGGCCCAAAGCCAAGTACAAGCAGGCTGGAGTCCAGTCAATTTTCATGGGGACAACAGCAAGGTGTGCACAAATGGGTGGGGCAGAACCCAACCTTGATTGGCAGCTGGTTGTCCTCTGACTAAAGGAGGGGAGGGGAAGCAGCAGTGCAGTGCTGTCATGTGACAGCTGCAACCCTTCCCAATTCAGAGGCCTAAAGGTAAAACTTTTTCATTGTTCAATTCTTTCATTTTCACCAACAAAAATATAGATAAAGTTGAAAGTGTTGAGCAATCAACACAAAATATTCATTAATTGTGGATTACAGTTCTTCCAAAACTCATTCCATGGCTCCACTATTACTTGGCTTATCAGGATATGCATTATAGCGAAGGCCTAGATATGAAATTCTGCAGCAATAAGCTGGCTGTGGTAATTTCTAACCTGAAGACTTTAAGACTGAAACTAAATGCAAATTAATTCCTTTTGATACTTTGACTGGGTAAAACCTATGTAAATCATTTATTTATCTAGTTTTAGGCAAAAACTTAATTTTAATTAAAGTGCAGTCAAATACAAGAAGTAGAACCCTGGCTATTTTAGTTTGTTTTGCTAAAAGTCTTTTCATTTAAAACAAATTATTCCTCTAATTAATTGTGCAGCTGCCCCAGTTTTACATTGAAAGCCTTAATAATGGGACTCATCTGTAGTCTAACTTAGATAGGGATTGGAAATTGATTCTGTCTCTGGAGTCGAGTCATCCAAGATCCAAATAAATACTCAGTCACTTCCTGCAAAGCTGACTCTGGGTTAATAACCCATTTTATAAACCCATGATTTATAGTCAATCAAATAATATGTGAAGTTTTGATGCAATTGGCAGGCAGGTGAAGCCCAGAGTAGAGATGTGTGGTAGATGAGAAATTGGGGGCTAATAGTGCACTCAAAGAAATGAAGCTTCGTAGACAGGACAAGGAGGATCACAGAAAAGGGAGGGCAAAGACCAATAGTTTAAACCAGTGGTTTTCAAACTGCTCCTATATTCACCTTCCATTTTGAGTTTAACTGTGTTTATTTCCAAGAAAATAGACTTTAGAGATAAGGCAGAGGAACTCATGGTGTGGATTGGCTTGGGAGACTGCGATTATAGCCCTATGAGAAAGATATGGTTGAGAGAAGGCAAGACTGATCACCTAGTCCTTAGTTAACCAATGGGCCTACTCTTCATAAGCCTCAATTGCACAAGCCTTTTGACCTGACCCCAATCTTCCGATTGCCATCTCTCACCACTGACCTCTGGTGTAGATTTGCACTATTAAGATTCCCTGAAGACTATCAGCCACTGGATTAATGCTAATCTTCTGCTATGGTATTATACAGCATTTGTGTGCCTAAGTTTTAAGACTTCATGCAATTATGAATGAAATTTCAATACAACCCAAAGAATGAACACAGGCTGTCGTGAAGCAGGTGAGATGAGGTATGAAGCCATACGCCAGCATCATTGCAAGCGCATGTTTAAACGGTGGCATTGAATCGAGTTGAATATGCTTCATTTGAAAAGTTGGCAAAGGAATTTTAGAATCCAGAATATTTTGTGATTAACCATCAATAATCACAAAAGGCTGGAGTTGTGGAACTATCAGGCTTTTATTAACTGAAGCAGTGGTTCTCAACCTTTTTCTTTCCACTCACATCCCACTTTAAGTAATCTCCATTGGAGCTCTGTGATTAGTAAGGGATTGCTTAAGGTGGGATGTGAGTGGGAAGGGAAGGTTGAGAACCACTGCTCCAGACCCAATTGTTACTGAAATATTTTGCTTGAGAAAAATTGTCATTGGCCAATTTCCTTTGGCATTATGAAACTATGCACGTGAGTCAATTAGAGTCCATTAAAACAGAGGTTTTCAAACTTTTTCTTTCTACCCGCATACCACCTTTAACAATCCCTTGCTAATCACAGAACACCAATGGCATAGGGATTACTTAAAGTGATATGTGAGTGGAAAGAAAAGGGTTGAGAACCACTGAACTAATGACAGAAACAACCACAACCTCATTGACTGATCAAAGCAAAGAGAAAGAGGAACATGCAAGGGGATATAGGTGGAATCGGTTTCAGGAGGCATATCCAGCTGGCCACAGCCAATCTTGGCACAACAATGGTTTACGACATTTTGTTTTTTTTTAAATGGATGTTTGCAGCATTTGTTGGGGGGAGGGTGTGAGGGGCAGAGGAGAGAGGAAGGAAAAGGAACTAATCAGGATTTGACAGATCCCCCAAGTGATCCATGTGGGGAAGTTCTGAATCTGAAGATATATAGTAGGCTGGATGGAAAATTAAGGTGCATCTTAGAATTTTAGTCATATGGATTCTGTGGTCAGAAAATATTTAGTCACAAACAACGGCTGGTGTCAGTGTCCCCTGAGTTTAGAATGGAAATTCTAAAGAACAAGGAAACAGGGGAACTTTTAGAATGTTATTATTGGGATTTTCAATGAATGAGCATGTAGTTCTGGGGTCCAGAAACAGTGTTATGTGATAATATAATATAAAGGAGGAAAAACCCAACCCCAACCAACCAATTTTCCGCTGCAACCGTGTCTGCCTGTCCCGCATCGGACTTGTCAGCCACAAACGAGCCTGCAGCTGACGTGGACATTTACCCCCTCCATAAATCTTCGTCCGCGAAGCCAAGCCAAAGAAAAGAAGAATATTGGCTAATGGTGTGTTGGATTCACAAGAACTAAATTGTGAGACTGATGTCCTGGCAAAATTGAAGAGAAGGAAAGGACAATGAAGGGTTGAGCAGAAAATGATGGTGTCAGACACCATCAAACTGTGCTTCCAGGCTATTAGACTAATTCCCACCTTGAGGTAATTATGCACTCGAAATAGAATTTACTAATTTAGATTCTGACTGTATTTATTCCATGACTAACAGCTGTAATTAATTAGAATGATTCTTAATTGAATAACACAGGTAATGTAATTAGCTTCTCAAAGACTTAAGCAAAGTATAAACATGCACAATAATGTAATTAGCCTGTCTGCTTAACAGAATAGGTTTCGAAATGGAAATTGTTTATTCGATGAGCTAAAGGATAGTTTTTCCTGAGAAAGAAACACAAAATGTCCATATAACCATTTCTCACATTTGCACTGAGCTCCATTCCCTTCCAATATATCCTCCTCTTCACATCTTGTAATGTTTTACACACACTCCATCCTTGCACTCAATCTCACATCTTCCTTTCTTTTCAGTATGTTACAATATTTCCATTTCCAACGTATTCATTTTCATCACCTTATCTTATTCTGAGGTTTAAGATAAGCCTGCAGGTTTTGCTCTTACAACGCCTTGTACACTCAAGCCAAAATTTGTTTTCATTGACCTCCTGGTGCCATTGACAGCCTAAATAAAGAATCACTTCAATCTCTGCAAATGTTGGTTTCTGCCCTTGAGTCTTGGTAGTAGGACAAGGCTATTAACTAACTGCAACTTGCTCATGTCCCAGCTTTACTTATGATTCAAATTATTTAGTTGTCATTCCCATAATACTACTTTAGTAATAAACAACTCCCCACTAGATGTAAATATTAATTCAGGGATAGCTTTCCAATGGACCTTAGGTTAAAATATCCCTAAAGCTTGAGATTTAACGTGGAGGGATGTGATCGTAAATTTTAAATTTGGTCATATATAATTTCCATTGAAAATCACTATAGTCCATTTCTCAAATTTTTGGGGGCCTTACTACATCCAGGAACACTTTCTATGATCATGTGCCTTGTTCACAGGTGAAGAAGCAGGTATTGTAGTTTGTAGAATGCCACCAACCCCAACTGAAAAAGTGGGGGGTTTTAAATTTGAAATTGTCAGCAAAAACTATTGTTTCTTTTTACATTTTTTTCTGCAATTTGTGTCCAGTGACATGTACAGTTCAGAAATGTGCAATAGCTTATGAGAGGGTGGAACAAGCCAACTAACCTTCGTGTGCTCTTACAGATATTATTCTAAAATAAATGCTTATTTAACCTTCAAATGTAGTTCAGTAGTTCTCAACCTTTGTCTTTCCACTCACATTACTCTCAAGTATTCCCCATGCCATAGGTGATTAGTAAGGGATTGCATAAGGTGGCATGTGGGTGGAAAGAAAAAGTGTGAAAACCACTGATTTATCAACCCTAATTGACTCGTTATGTGCACAGTTTCATAACTCCAAAGGAAATGGGACAATGGCAATTTTTCTCAAGCAAAATATTTCAGTAACGATTGGGTCCAGAGCAGCGGTTCTCAACCTTCCCTTCCTACTCACATCCCACCTTAAGCAATCCCTTACTAATCACAGAGCACATTGGGCAGAGGGATTACTTAAAGTGGGATGTGAGTGGAAAGACAAAGGTTGAGAACCACTGCTATAGTTGCTGTTATTTCAACCCAAACTAAAGTTATTCTGTGGGGCTTCATTTCCATAGCGACGGGACTATGATTAGATGCAGATGAGGTATCATTGTACTCAAACATCAACTGTTTCTCTCTCCACTGATACTGCCTGACCAGCTGAGTATTTCCGGCAATTTCTATTTCTGTATTTGTTACATAATTTTTCTTAATTTTTTTCAAAAAAATGGCACCTACCCTTATTGTTTATTTTCTGTGATCCTAACTCTGAAACATTCCCCAGTTAATTCAGTGTTGACAATGTGTTACCCTGTTCCCTTTTGGTTCTTGCGGCTCCAAGAATGACATTGGCTTCAAGTGACATAATCTACTCAAAACTATACTTGCCTCTAATCCTCGGAAAGAGTAACAAATTGGTCCCATGTCCTCTTGCACAACAAACAACTAATTATATGAACATTCAGTTTTTTAAGGGACATCCACAAACTTAAATTCTTTATCAATAAGGGAAGGCTCCATGGACGGATAGGAAAGATTTAGAGTATATTAGCCAAATGACGGCAAATGGGACAAATTTAGTTGGCATGGACAAGTCAGGCCTTTGGTCCCGTTTCTAAGCTCCAGAATTCTATGACTTTAATTGTCATTAGTATAATTCCTGTAATAAATATTTAAACAAGTTTATTAAAGTTTGATTTAAACCATGCTTCGAGAATTTTAAATTTGGATGTGAATATGGTCATCTCAATTTACATAGTGTGTTTCTGCAAAGGAAATATTTTTGAAAGTTAAATTTACCAAAGTGACTGAATTAATATCAAAAATTCTGGATTGTTAATTTAGTTGACTATATAATTTAATATGAAGCAAAAATAAGGGACCTACATGACCAATTCAATAAAATACAGTGCCCTCCATAATACACTCTCTCCCTTTATTTTCCCCTGTGCTCTACAATTTTAAATATGTAATCAAACAATTCATGTGATTGAAATGCACATTGCAGATTTTATTCAAAGTTATTTGGTTTGACCATGTAGAAATTACAACACTTTTTACATATAGTTTCCCCATTTCAGGGCACCATAATGTTTGGGACACTTGGCTTCACAGGCATTTATGATTATTCAGGTATGTTTAATTGCTTCATTGGTGCAGGTATACGAGGACTAGGATTGTTTGATCACCTTCAGAGTCCATAGTTGCTATTTTTCAACATTATGAAGCTGAAAAACAAAAATAAAACAGTAAGAGACATTGCCCAAACCTTAGGATTATCAAAATCAAATGTTCAGAAGGAAGAGTGTACTAGTGAATTCAGTAATCGCAAAGGGACTGGTAGGCCAAGGAAGAAGTCTCATCATAATGAAGAAAAAATACCCAAACGCCAGTCCAACGGATCAGGAGGCAAGCGTGGACATTCCACTGAAATACAGAGGCTACCCTGCAAGCAGCAAACCACTACTTAGTCACAGAAGCATGATAGGCAGATTAAAGTTTGCCAAGACATCTTTATAAGAGTCTGCAGAATTCTGGAAAATGGTCTGTGGACAGAGGAGATCAAGATTAATCTGAATCAAATAGGAAATAGGAAACTGTGGAAGCATAAAGGAACAGCCCAACATTCAAAGCATACCATCTCATCTGTGAAACATGGTGGTGGGGGCATTATAGCCTGGGCATGGATGGCTGTCACAGGTATTGGCGCACTCATCTTCATTGGTTTGACTACTGGTGGCTGTACCAGTAGCAAAATGAATGCTGAGGTGTATAGAAACATCTGCTCAAGATCAAGCAAATGCCTCCAAATTCATTGGACAGCTCTTCATCCTACAGCAAGTCGATAATTCCAAATACATTGCAAAAACAACAAAGGAGTTTTTCCAAAGCTAAACACTGGAAATTTCTTGAATGGCCAAGTCAGTCACTTGATCTAAATTCAATGGAACATGTGTTCCATATGCTGACGAGAAAACTTAAGGGGATAAGTCCCTGAAACAAGCAGAAGCTGAAAATGGCTGCAGTAGGGGCCTGGCGGAGCATCACCAGAGAAGATGCTCAGCCCCTGGTGATATCTATGAAAATCAGACTCAAGCAGTCATTGCATGCATGGGATATGAAACAAAGTACTAAACATGACTACTTTAATATAGCTACCTTTGCTATGTCCCAAATATTATGGTGCTGTGAAATGAAGGGACTGTGTATAAAAAGTGTAGTCGTTTCTACATGGTCAAGCCAAAATGTACGCAAACACCCTTTAATAAAATCTGGAGAGTTCTCTTTAATCACATGATCATTTTTTTTTATTACAAATTTAAATCTGTGGAGAACAGAGACAAATAAAGGAAAACAATATCTTTGACCCAAACATTATGGAGGACACTGTATAATGAATAAACAGTGGATCAATCTAAAAACGTATGGTGACTAATTGAATGGGAAATTGGGCACTTTGCTGAAATTGCCCATCTGCTTTGCTCTTTGGGTGGTCGGACTTGTTAATGCAAGCTGTGGGGATGTAAATCTTATCAACAGTTCATTAATTTATTTGTATATCATCACTCAACAGCCAGCTGTCATCACCACAGGACCTGACTTTACAACCAAGAAAGTGTACCAGAGACTGGGGGAAGTCAACATATCTACAAGTTCTGTATCCACCCTTTACAGGTACATTTTAAGGCGCACTCACTGGATGCATCCCAACATGGTACGGGAACAGCTCTACACGAAATCACAAGAAACTACGGAGAATGGTGAAGGCAACTAAGGCCATCGTGGAAACCAACCTCCTTTCCATTGACTCCATCTATACTGCCCACCATCTCGGGAGAGTTGCAATATTATCAAAGGACTCACCCATCTCAGTCACATTCTTTTTTGCCCCCTTCCATCAGGCAGAAGATATGGGAGAACGCGAACCTCTGGATTCAACGACTGTTTCTTTCTTCAAGCTATCAGACTGGAAAAGATGATGTCCTCTTTTAGAACTATATGTTTCTCTAATCCTTGCACTATTTTTGTACTTTGCTTCATACCCTGCACTATTTCCCACCTGTTATTCTCCGCCCCAATCTGTTGCCTTATTTATTTGTTCTTCTTGCACTACTTGCTGTTTGAGTTGATTGTCTGGATAGGATGCAAAATGAAACCTTTTGCTGTCTTTCAGTACAGGTGATAAATAAAACACTTCATTACAATTTTGGATGTTATGGAATCAACAGATGACTGCAGATATGGGGTATTTGAATGGTCTGGACTCAAGACTACATGGCCAATTCCAGTTTATATTTTCACACTTTTGTCTTCTGAATCAATTTTAAGGTGAAATAAAGAACAAGGATTAATTAATATAATCGGGTGAATTTGAAATGTTCATTCTACTTCGGTGTTGGTATAATTTATGTTTTAGCAATGCAAAATTGATTTTGTGCTGTTGATTTAATGTATACGATTCATCTGGAGTGATTAATCACCCTATCTTCTACTTGGTAGATCTCTTGCCTTAAAAAAAAGTGCAATATTAATAATTTATGAATTAATTTGTCAGAGTTGGGCAGCATTATTAATGTGCATGAAAATTAGATTATAAGCCTTGAAGTACAATATGTAAGAAGTCTCACACTCCAGACTTGTTTCCAAACTGGAATTGATTCCTATGGTCTCTCTGTCAATTCTTATCCAGTCTGGATATTGAATGCTATCTGGTTGGATTCTAGCAGCCTGGAGAGAAAGCAGTAGGATCTCTGGAGGTGCAGATAAGATGATAATCATTAAAATTCTTCAAGAACCTTTGACAGATGGCATTGGCTCATCCTATGCTTTGCTGGCTGTCAAAGTTGTGAGAAATCTGTTGATTTTAAATATCTCTGACATCCAAAAACATTCAAAACCTATTAACCTTGACATAAATTTTTAAAATTAGTCATTTTAAAAAAAAAAGCTAAAGCCATCTCCAGGGTTAAAATAATTATAAACATTAAATGAAAAAGCCATATATGGTGGTGTATAAGATGGTCCTTGAACGTTAAAAATGTCCTGTAAAACCAGGGGTCATCCTATATGCCAAGTATAAAATCCCAACCTTAACAGTGAAGTCTCAGCACTCCCCACGCCAAGTTTAAAATCCAAAATTTAACAGCAAGATCTCAACGGTCCACTGCGGGATCCATCCGCCATTCCAACTGCTTTTGGCTCTACACAGCCTTTAAATGGCCTACTAAAGGAGCAGACAGTGGTTCATTTTGAAAAATGCTAATAAATTTTAAACCTTCACTAGATAATTTGGTTTTAAAATATTGTGAATTAGTATATTAAATGTGCCTAGAAACAACACTCCACTGGTCAGTGCAGACCTTCCTCTGACAGTGTAGACAGCAGTGGAGCAAACTGATAGAGAGGACATTCCATTCCTTTCAGTGAATCTGGGATTTCTGTGTTTGGAACTGTTTTATTAACAAGTGAAATGTGTCTGATGTTAAGCAATGTATTTGAAAACCAAGATGTAAATAGTCTTGCTTTCTTAATAATCAAACATAAATGCAGTTGCCATTGAGCAGTGTGTAATATTAATAGTTTTACATTGCTAATTCAGCTTTTTAATTTAAAAAAAAACACTACGTTATGCTTAAATACAAATTTATTTTGATTGAAATCAATGTTATCCTTAAAATTCATTCTCTCCTATTTACCCAATTCTTCTCAATTGTTTGGAAAATGAGGAGGCATTCAAATTGCTCTAGGCATCAACAGTATGTGATAATAGGCTGCTTTGAACCTGTTAAAGATCATCGTGCGGGCTGCCTAGCTAGAAGAAAGGATAATTGCTGAGAACAGTTCAATTAATTATCAATTAGATTTCTGTCAGGCATCTTATTGTTTTAGTTGAGTTTATTTGTGTTTCAAAATTAAACGCTTCAAGAGGCTCGTCATGGGGTGCATCAAGCTCCTGCTGCCCCCGTCACTAGACCCCCTATAGTTTGCATATAGATCCAACCGCTCTATGGATGATGCCACCGCCCTACATCTAGCCCTCACCCACCAGGAAAATAAGGACTTGTATGTTCCAATGCTGTTTATTGACTTCAGTTCAGCATTCAATACAATCAAACCTGATAAGGAAGTTAAGCCTGCTGGGTCTAATTCCTCCCTCTGCAATTGAAGCCTCAACTTCCTGTCACATGAAGAGCAATTTTATAGTGACCAATTAATCTGTACTGGAATAGATTGGTTTGGAGTAAACAAAACAAATTAACACTTCTATTTAAAGTTGATCTGATTTCTAGCATTTACATTTGTTTATACAGATGCTGCATTCTGGGAAATTATTCCTAAATTTCCGTAGCGCATCGAATGACTCAAAGACTTGTAGATTCAAACCAAGGCTTTTATTACCAAAAGACTGGAGCGTAGTACATCGAGGTCAACTAGTCCAGACTGACCTGGATCTGGTGAGGTGCAGCACCTTATGACCTGGCCAGTAGGTGTGGCTACATTTCTCAGGCAATCATTACCACTATATACAAATATAGAGAGGTGATAGGTCTGTGTTAAAACATCCAAATGAAAATGACAGATTCATTCCTGTTCTGAAATTTTACCTCCTGGACTTCTTGTAAATTTCCAGAATGTCTACAATCGAATATGTTTTTTCACATATAACTAGCGTTTTGTTTCTGTTGGCAATTGTCACACTTATCTTCCGGAGTGGCCATTCAAAGAGGAATGACTAAAGCTCCAAAATTCCAGATTTCACCGCAAGCTTAGACTAAATACCTGAGGTGCGGTATTTATGTAGGCTGGTCGTGGGACGCCACTGCTCCGATGTCGACCATGGCCTATAACCTATGTGCGAAGTTCAGCGCCACTGTGTCGATGTCATCAGTGACGTGAATCATCTGTGTCTGAAATATTCAGCAGACAGGAAAGCAAAATGGCTCTTGATCCCCAGATGCTCTTAATGCAAGCAACGGGTATGCATAGCACTATACAAATGCACCTCTGCTGCTGGTAGTTTAATGTCTGCAGGCTCCAGATTTAAAAATCCGGCACTCCAACATTGCATGCTTTATGTGTGTTCAAAAACATCCTATTCATTAGCCCATTGCTGCTGGTTTCCAACAGTTGTATTTAGACTACAGGAGTTCTGTAATCATTTCTAGAGGTCCAGGAGGTAAAATATCAGAACGGGAATGAGTCCCTCATTTTCATTCCAAACCTTTTACACAGACTACGTTCCGGAATTTTGGGAATAATTTTCTGGAACACAGTGACAGAGTAAAGTTAACTGCAGGCATTCTGGAAACAACGGGCTGATGAAGAGCATGTATTTGCAAGTTCCATCTTTTTATTTCCAGTATTTGGTCTAAATTCGCGTAAGGAGATTGCGAGGTTTGGTTGTTCATGTATGAATGGCCACTCCAAAAGGCAGGAAGACACTTTTGAATGGAAAAAACTAAATTCTATGTTTAAAAAGAAACATAAATGATTTTACAGTAGTCTCGACCCCATAGAATTTCTTTGGATAGTGAATAAATATTACTTTGATATCTTGAACATTGTGGTCCTAACAAAACATGAATGCTGAGTAAATAATTATTTTATTAGCATCCCAAAGGGTAACTAAAGTTGTTGAAGTGAAGACACCAAAGGGTTTATTCCATGGAAGGAATGCCTAATTATATCAGTGGTTGAAATTTGGGCTGAAATAACATGGAAGCTAAATTAAAGGTTTAGAATAAAATTTTCAAGTTAATAAAACTGCAACTTGGCTTTAAAATTACAATAATTAATATCTTGTATTCAGTAATAATTTCAACTCTTGATGTTTTTCTGAATTGTATATTGTGAACAAGTCATTATCATAAAGAATTAGTGTAAATACATCTGAAGATCTCTTTAAACCAGCAGAAATGTGGACCTCATTTCCTTTATTTAGTCATCAGGGCCAATGTCACGATATACTTTGGTATCACAAGACACAACTCTGCTAAATAAATCCTTCATTTAGCAGTTAATTGCTAAATGAACATTTAAATAACATGCATGAAGCTCATCCTCTAGTTGGAAACCTTTAAGTTTTGCGACAGAAATAGAAAGTATTTAGCAGCATGCACTCCCTTTCAAATTATATATGATTTCCTCTTTAGATGAAAATGAGTGGTGATGGCAAACATTCTGAAATCTAATGTCAGTGAGCCAGCTTTAGAAACATCATCCACATTTTTCCTGTATGTGTATGTTACCTATAATCAAATAAAATGCTTTGATATTCTAAAGAATGAATACATTTGACAAAATGTCTGAAATAGAATCAACTACTGTTTGAATTTTCTATTCTGTGCATTGAATTAAAGAGATAATTGAATAATGAACTTGGTGCTGATCAATATAACACTGGACTGACATTGCTCATTACCTGAAGGTCGTAATGATTAGCTATTTTCCCCCAATCCATCTTCAAGTTGGCCACAAGATCTTAGATGAAGGATTGTGACAAGCTGGAAGTGGAGGTGCAGCTCAAATTCAGAGGGAAAATAATTATTGTCTTTGTTGGAGCACTCCCTCCAGAAGAGGTCAATGCTGCATACATATTGGATATGGCGACTAAAGTAAAAATTGTGTACAGTACTGACATGTTCTAGTAATAAACACAAATCACATTTGTTCTTGGTGCACAAGGGCCCATATCAACTACGAAGGAGGCAGAAATTGAAGTCTCGAGCGAAGACGTGATGGAGTAGACTCTAAGAGCACTGTAGATGAGTTTGCCACTCTCTTCAGCCAGCATTGAATTGCTCCAGGCTTCTAATGGGCACACATACACATGCCAAGGCATACAGATATTTTGGCAAAATGGTCTTATTTCCACATGCTACAGCAGGCTCATGGACCAATAGTCACCCTCAAGCACACACGGGCTGGAAGTCTTCCATTCCAAAGTCTGAGTGTGGTGGTCCACCACCGGCCTACTGCAGGAGAGTATGGGGGAACAGGTCAACACCTGGTCGGCTGTCAATCAGCCAACCTGAATAGATCAAGCCCCACCCAGTTGGGTGTCAATCACCCTCCGGGATACAAGCCTGAGCCGGCCCTCCGAAGACTCACTCAGAGTTATAGCAGTACAGCCAGCCCTGCTCTGTGGACGTCTTTGCTGATTAAAGCCTGTTGTACAGTCTTTACCTTGTGAGTGTCTGATTCTGTCCAACAATGAACCACACTGAGCAGCAACAGTTATAACTTATTTGATAAGCTAAAACAGAGCCCAGTTTGTCAGATGATGTAGGTATGCAAGTAATCAACCTCTCTATGGCTTTCACCTTGCCTATCTCTCTATCTGTTTATTGTTTGAGTGACCCTTTGAACATCTACCCATGTTCACCATTTGTTCCTTTACTTTCAGTGTCACAGGAGATGGTATCTGCTTACCACCAGCCTGCTAACATGTTCCTGAAGAAGGAAGACTCAAGTTACAAGGTATTTCTCGCAGATTTTCAAAATTTAAAAGTAAGTCAGTTTGTCTACAGTGCCCATGTGTGTTCCTTCACAAGCACTGGAAATCACAAATGAATGCGGCATCATTACTATTTAGTAGAACAGAGTATGCAACTTGATTATACTTGTTTAATTTGAAGAAGCTTACTCAATGTTCAATATGATGGAAACCTAATTTCAAGTTTGCTTTTTGAATGCAATCTGTTCTGTAAAGATTGATTGATTAAGTTTAGCCTTAGCTGGATTACTAAACCTGAAGTCCAAATGGGATATTACAAGTTAATATTAAGGAAAGGTGTTGTTTATTTAGATATCAGGTCATACAAGTTCACACAGTCCTCAGTGATTCAGGGCTTCCAGTCTCTGAGGCTGAGGTGAACATCCAGGAGGGTAAATGCTCGGTAAGTGTCCGGCCCAGACACTATACCTGGCCAGGTCCTTGCAACCTGTGCATACCAACTAGATGGAGCTTTTTTGGGCATTTTCCATCTCTTGCTGCAGTGGTCAGAGGTCCTCATCTGCTTCAAAAGGGCAACCATCATTCTGGTGTCCAAGAAGATTAATTCTATAATTATATTAAACAATTAAATCATAACTCATATTATGTCCAAAATTAATATTGAATATAAAAATTATACAAATAAAACATGTAAAATTCCCTTATGATATTTTATACTTCTTTGATGTGATCATGTAGTTCTGTGATCTATCGTAAAATCCATCCTTTACTTGTTTGTCTTAATAATAAAAGGAAAACCATTTTTCCCTACTAATCTACCCCCTTTAAACAGTTATCTGTATATATTGTAAATATGAATCAAATAAGGCACCCCACCCCCCCCATCCCCCAGACACCAGGCAGGGAATCCCCAGAGCATCCACACTTAAATCCTCAGATAATGATAATAATCCATGAATGGGCCCCACATCTTATCAAATTCACATGGCATTTTTTATATTAGATTAATCTTTTCCAAACTTAACTAAGATGTGATATCATGCAACCACTGAATGTGAGTGGGTGAAACATTATCTTTCCACTTTAACAAAGCAAAAGCAAACATCATCATATTCTGGTTTCAACGTCTTTTCTTTCGATGGAAAAATAATCTCGAGAATTGTTTGCCATTTTAACAAAATGGCTTCTGAACAAATAGATCTTCAGAAGAGGATATTCCAAACTGGTAGAAGATGTATTTAATTTACTTGGTTTGCCTCCAGAATCTAGCATCAGGTTTTTTTTTATTCCATTGAAATGTCTCAGTGGAAGCTATTAATAGAGTTCCTGAAATGCAAATTGCCTTTTCTTCTCCACCCTCAGCTCCACGGCTTCCCTTCTGAGTGATATTAGTATATTTACCCTTGAATGTTATAGACAAGATTCAAACAGTTTAAAATATATATGTATTGTCTCAAAGGTTCATGAAAAAGTCTCAGAACTTTCCCAAAGTTATAATGATGTTAAATATGCAATGTTTCTGCAAATAGATCATTGTTGTGTCTTCAGTCACAGTTGTGTTAATATGCCTATGGCATACAGGCAAAATAGGATAGAGAGTTGGTGGTATCATTCAAAACATTGTCAAAATTGCTTGGTTCTACAGTTGTATTGAATTTTGTGTTCACCTACCTTGCCTTAATAGTCCTTTGTAAATAGTATTATTTTACCTCCTGTCGGAGATTGCGGAGGCTTCTTGAAATTTTACTTGTTAGTCTGTACTTTTGCAAAATACTGAACATGCGTTTGTGAAGATAGAAATGATTTTCAAAATGCCCGATTGCTTTCTTTGTGCGGGAGTCAATACAAAATTAGCTAAAAGGATAGGGTGAATGATGTTATTTTGCAAGTGGAAGTGTCAAAGGTCTTCAACAGAGATCTGCTGTGGATGGCAAAACTGTTTTTCATTTTCAACTCTTGATCCAGGCACACAGTTTTTTTTCCCACAGAGCATTTCGTATTATAAAAATCGTTAATCCCAGCAAATGATGTACCTCGACAATAGTTGTTTCTACCGGATGGAGGTTTATGCTCTGCCGTTGCACCCCTGCCAACATTTTCAGGCTCTGCCCTTGTTAGGCTAATACAAATAAATCCTCTTGTTGCAATTCCACCCTTATTAGAAGGCCCAACTCAGCTTGAGAAATTAGTATAAATATTCAAGTATAGAGGATATCCTAAAATGCAGACATGACACAACACTCCAGACCACCATCCGTGAAGTGAAAATTGTTACGAACTTCTCCAAAATCTCCATCAGTACCGGAGCACCACAGGGCTGTGTTCTTAGCCCCCTGCTCTACTCACTTTACACCTACGAGTGTGTGGCTCAGTACGACTATAACACCATCTACAAATTTTCCAACAATACTGCAGTAGTGGGTTCTATACAGGATGGGGATGAGTCAGCGAACAGGATGGAGACTGAAAACTTGGCCGAATGATGCACCAACAATAACTTTACACTCAACATCACCAAAACTAAGGAACTGATTGTTGATTTCAGGAAAGGAAAGCCAGAGTTATACGATCCAGTGATCATTGGGGGGAATCAGAGGTGGAGAGGGTGAGCAAATTTAAGTTCTTGGGAGTCACTATCTCGGAGGATCTTTCCTGGACCCAAAACACTAATGACATCGTAAAGAAAGCACGTCAGCAACGCTACTTCCTCAGGAGTTTGCAGAGGTTTGATATGACATCAGAAACCCTGACAAATTTCTACAGAGATGTGGTGGAAAGTGTGCTAACCAGCTGCATCATGGTTTGGTATGGGAACACCAATGCCCCTGAGCGTAAAGGTAGTGGACACAGCCCAGGACATCTCAGGCAAAACCCTCCTCACTACTGAGTACATCTACAGGGAATGCTGCCGTCAGAGAGCAGCAGCAATCATCAAAGACCCTCACCACCCATCACTGCTGCCATTAGGAAAGAGGTATCGGTGCCACAAGACTCACACCACCAGGTTCAGGAACTGCTGCTACTCCTCCACCATCAGTTTATTTACATTCGTTATCTGTTTACAGTTCTTTGTTTGTTTACTGTGTATAGTTTATTTTTTTTGCACTACCAATTAGTGGTAATTCTGCCATGCCCACAGGAAAAAGGAATCTCAGGATTGTATCTGATGTCATTTTGGTGAAACCACTTGTGTATGTCAATACCTTGACCTTGTATATTAGGCCCTGATCTCACTGGCCGGCTTGTGACTCTTCCCCTTTATCCCCTGTCAAGGCTGTCATGTCACAACCCTGCCCCAGTTCAGGTCCAGGACAGGGTAAGCCAACAACTCAAGGGATGCTGTCCATCTCTAGCTAATAAAAGCCTTCAGTTCCAGCACTTCAATCTTTTGGTTAATTGATCTTGCATCAGTCATGTATGCATTCTGACAATAAATCTGAAATCTATACAACAATTGAACTTCTAAGTCAGCTATGAATAATTTTCTTGAATTAAAGAAGACAAATGGCAACTGTAAAAGAAAGAATCATTAGGGAAATTGAATCAAAGCTTTTTGAAAAAGATAAGCATGATCATTTATTCAGGTCTTTAATTAAGTCTATGACTAAGAACTAAATGCTGCTATGAGCTGTTTAAATCACAGGCCTAATTTGATTTATTTGGGTGAATCTAATAAGATGAATAGGAGAAGGATCAGGACAGATTATTTGTCTCCTCAGGCCTATTTTGTTAGTCAATGGGTATTTTCTAATATCAGCTCCATTTTCTTATCCTATCTGAAAATATCTTGAGTTCCTTATTGCCCACATTTCTATTGATAATATTCTTAAATATACTGTACAACTGATAACACTGGACAATGAAAATTTCCTCCCTGAACAACTTTGGTTATATTTTATGGAGTTTTGGCTGCTGATCACAAAAATCACTTTAAAATTTTCATATCACATGCTGATTTTTTTTAAAAGATATAACTTGTTTGTGATTTCAAGTCGTATTTAAAGTCTACTAGCATATTGCTAACAAAGCAAGCTGTTTTGGTCAGTCCAAACATCCCTGGGCCTGCACTCAGGGCTGAGGCTATGCAAATATTATCTGACGCCTTGGTCAGGATTGATGCTGACAGGTTATAAAAGAAGCTCAAACCCTTAGAGAACTTTAAACATTTCAATGTTTACTCATCAAAATTCCAGAGAATGTAGGCTAATTCTACTCTAGCGTTCCACACATGACAGGACTCTACGAAGCACTGTATAAATGCAGCAAGAATTCCTCATTCATGTGCTAACAATTCCTGATATACTTTTAATCTTCCGAACGTACCTGCATGTAAACTTTCTGTAATTCAAGTTCAAGTTTATTATCATCTAACTGTTCATAAACAACCAGATGAAAAAGCATTTCTCTGGACCATGGTGCACACACCTACACAGATAATACAGAGCACAGGTGTGGTTGCACACCACTGGCCTACTGCAGGGGGGCAACCTCTACCTGCAGAAGAGCATGGGGACAAGACAACACCTGGCTGGCTGTCAATCAGCTGACCTGAATGGACCAAGCCCCACCTAGTCAGGTGTCAATCACCCTCCGGGATATAAGCCAGAGCTGGCCCTTCGAAGACACTCTCAGAGTTTACAGCAGCTCTCCTCGCAGCTAGCTCTGTTGAAGTTTACGTCGAATAAAGCCTGTCGTACAGACTTTGTTTTGTGTGTTTGCTTCTGTCCGATAGCGCATCACAACAGGAAATCCAGGATCCAATTGCATAGTGAGGTATGGATGCCCACTTGCAGTTAGCTGATTAGTTTTGAGGGAATGATGGTGTTGAATACCAAAATGTAGCCAATAAAGAACTGTTTAGGTGTTTCTGGGTTTTGTGAAGAGCCAGCGAGATGGCATCTGCCGCAGACCTGCTGCTGTAGGCAAACTGGAACAGATCCATGTCGCTGCTTAGAGAGGAGCTGATCTGCTTCAACACCAACCTCTCAAAACATTTCATCACTGTGGATGTGAACGTACTGGTTGATAGTCATTTAGGCAGGTTACCACACTCTTCTTGGGCCATGCTCTGTTGGAGTGAGATGTTGAAGATATCCATGAATACCCCAGCCAGTTGGTTCACACGGGTTTTCAGTACTGAGCTGAGTACTCCATCCTGCCTGGATGCTATCCTTGGGTTCACTCTCTTGATGGGAGCCTGTAAGTAATTTTTCAATATTGACAGTGATCATTGGGCATAAAAGACATTGAGCTCATCTGGGAGTGAGGCTTTGCTGTCTAATATTGCACCCATTTTGGCTTTGTAGGTGGTAATGTTATTTAGTTCCTGGAATCTCCACTTCACCCGGGAGGTAGCTTTCCGTAAGTCATACCTGCACCTTTGCAGTTTTTGTGAACTCCAAACAAATGCCATAATTGGACTCTCAGTGGGTTCCAGATTCCATTATTTATTCAGGGCTTCTGGTTGAATGACTTCGTGGGGAGAACACTTGTCCTCAGCTGTTATAATAAAGTCCATAATTTCTCTGGTGTAATCGTTCAAAGCCTTAGCTGAGTTCTTGAACACCATCCAATCCAGTGACTCAAGACAATCCCGTAATGGTTCCGGCAACCACCATCTGGCAGTCCTTATCTCTGGACTCTATGTGCAGATAGGATCACCACCAAGTGATCTGACTTGCCAAAATGCAGTCTTTTGAAAGAATGATAGGCGTTCCTTATCTTAGAGTAGCGATAATCAAATGTGCTCAATTTTAACCTGGCTGTTCCTTCCATAAATCTTCGTCCGCGAAGCCAAGCCAAAGAAGAATTGCTTGAGTGATCCATGTCCCTTCTTGGGATTTTTGACTTCTTGAAGGTTACATGATGATAATTCTGCAATAGCAGAAAATATGGATGTGGTACATTTCCTAAATTTCACAGATTTAGAAATGGCAATAAATGGGACTCAAGAAATGATATTTGTGACTCTTTGCTAATTCCAACCTCCCGAATAAAAGAATCATATCTTCCAATTTGTTTTTTTAATCTGTTTTTCCTTTTTTTAAGAGAGAATAATTCTCAGAGGATTATACTGTTAAATTTATAATGGGAAAATTCCAAAAACATCTTTTTTTTCTCCAAAAGGTTTGTTTCCTGAAAGAAATTGGGGATTTTGATAAATAACTTCAAGCTGAACGCAAAGATAATTTCAGATTTGCCTTATTGCATGATTTTTTTTTTGCACATTGACAATTCCCATTGTATGCTAGGGCTATGCAACAATATCACCACCACTCTACAATTCACAAACACAATACACTACTCCACAATAGTCCAGTTACAACTATAACGGGTGTATGCCACTGGCATACCACACACAACTGGTCTCCAATGTCGCCCATGGCTCACAATCTGGATCAGTCACTTTAAGGTCAGTGTTCTAGCATGGCCACCAACCTGGATTGAAGTTCAGGGATGTCTCAAGGGAACCAAGAGGAGAGATCTGGCTTTATGCTGCAGCCAGCTAGAGGGGCTGGCCCAGGTGCGCCCAAGTGAGAACCAGTGGTATCTGGACAGGCTGGTCCAGATGTGCCCACATGACCTAGGAAAACCACTTGTGTAGCAACCTCATCTGTGGGTAGATCTAACCTTGATTAACATGGGGAAATTACTTTCCACCTGCCTGGCTGATCACATCACCCTCCAGGAACAAGCATATGGAAATTTCTTTGTACCATTTTCCTGTCCAACCTGTAGGATAATCCTTCAGATAATAGCTCAGGAGTAAAGTCTTCCTCCCGTAAGGATATATTGCTTTCAATTGAAATAAAATAAAACAATATTTGACAGCTTCTTGGTCCTAGATTTAGTTTTAACTCTAGCAGACAAAAATATATTTGAAGGTATACACTGAATGGAACCACAATTAAGATATAAATGCAAAATAAACATGGTACAATATAACTAATTGTTATCGCAAGTACAGTAATTAAATAGATAAAATATATAACTTTAGTGGATTTGAATTTTTTTTTATTTGCCTTTTAATTTTTTTTGTGAGGAGATATAACCTCTGGCCTGCTTTCTCCTTTAACTTTTCCAGAAATGGGGATGTTAACATAATTTCCAGCCTTTGGTCTCCTTCCCATACACCAAACCAACCTGGCACAAGGTTTCTGTAGCATCATAAGGTGTTCTCACATTTGCCATGTTGTACCCCTTTTGTGATCTGTGACTGCTACACATGCTGTTGTCGTAGGTGAACCTTTGGAAACATGCATGCCGGGTGATGAAACTTTGGTTGCCTAAGAATCATCTAGTGCTGTCCATTTCTGTGGAATTATAATAATATTGTGTAGGAATAAATGAAGAAATGAACAGGAAATTGTATTTTGCTATGCTTAGGATGTAGTTATCACTTCCAAAGGTGTCCTTTTTTTTTAACCCATGTAGAGGAAAGAGCCATTTCTGTGGTAACAGAGTTAATCATAAAGCATACTTAGCTGGGAAGAATAGTAGATTATACAAGTTAAATTTAAATTCTCAAATCGACATGGTGGGATTTGAACACAAGTTGCTTCGACCAGCCATTCTCAACCTTTTTTTGGCTATGGCCCCCTTAGGATTTTGCACAAAGTTTATGGGTCCTTTCCCTGTGAAGCAGTCATGTTTAGTTGGTTCCTTGTGTAGTTTTCACCTACTGATCACATTAAAAAAAAACACAAAAAAAATGTATGTTACAAAAAGTAAGATAAATATCCCTCCAGGGGTATGTGCAAGGCTTCTGTTGAGAATGGCTAGTTTAGTCCAGTAACATAACCACCAGTATACGTTGGAATGTGACAGCTGCATTGAAGTGGAAAATCCATGCATATATTTGATATGACCAAAGCAATATTTTTATTTCAAGGCATTACTAAGTGTATAAATTCACATCTACTGAAAATATCGGATGGATTGTGATTAACAGTGCAGGGCATTTATATGTAGAGAGCTTTAATTCTCATTTATTGTCTATAGACAGAAAATATTTGAACTATATATGGTCAAGCATTGGTGAAAAAACAGAAATAATGTTCTAGTTCGATAATCTTTCATTAGAACTGGGATTGATTAGTAGCTGAACAAGTTTTAAGTTGCATAGAAGTGGGAAATTGTAGAGAACAAAAGGGATGGGGAAGAAACAGAAAAGTGAAAGTGCCGCCCATCGAGTTAAGATAAAAAAAAAAGGTAGAAGGATCGAGAAAATAGAATCAGCATTTATTGTCACGAAGATCTCAAAATTTGTTGTTTTGCGGCAGCAAATATTGCTATAAAATTACATGTGAAAATAAGAGAAAGTGAGGTAGTGCCTGTGATTTGTTGTCCGTTCAGAAATCTGATGGCAAAGAGGAAGAAGCTGTCCTTGTGCTGCTGTGTGTTGGTCCTGAGGCTCTTGTACCTCCTCCTCCCCGAGATAGTAGTAGTGTGAATAGGGCATGGCCTGGGTGGTGATGGTCCTCGAGGATAGAGGCTGCATTCTTAAGAAATTGCCTCTTGTCAATGTCTTCGATGGAGTGGAGACTGATGGGTGTGATGGCAATGGCCAAGTTCACATCTCTCTGTATTCTTTTCTTGGCCTGTGTATTGACACCTCCATACCAGACTGTCATGCAACCGGCTAGAATGCTCTCCATGGTACACCTGTAGAAACGTGAAAAAATCTTTGTTGCATACCAAATCTCCTCAAACTCCTTACGAAGTTGAGCCGCTGGCGAGCTTTCTTCGTGATTGCATCGACATGGAGGCCCCAGGATAGATCAAATATACAAAACAATATTTATTTAATTATTTTTATAGAAAAAAATACTTCTGCATATGTATTATTTGTCTGCATGTTTTGCAATGAGCACTGGAGAACGCTGTTTGGTCGGGTTGTACTTGTACAATCAGATGACTATAAACTTGACTTGACACGGAGGTCCCAGGACAAATAGAGCAAACACCACACCATTTATTTTATGTTCTTCCTCTCTTCTCTTCCGGCACTTCAGACTTCCTTCATGTATTCAAGTGGATATCTCCTCTGGTCACGACTTTACCTTATTGTTTTACCTGGTGTTACCACTACTTGTGACTTGCCATTTCCTTTGATCTTCTCCCTAAGTGTTACATTATAAAAGTCCATGAAGGAAACAAGTACGATACAAAAAACAAATCTCATAAACTAATAAAAGAGTACACCTTTTGAGTTCTTAAAATCAATATTTTCTGTGTCTTTGAAGTTTGCCCCTCCCCCCCACTATCTTAAACTAAAATGAGCAAGAGACCAAACTATTTACTCACTCAAGTCACTTTGCCACATGCTGCAAGGTAGAAAGCTGCAGAGAATCATCTTTTTGCACATGTTCCTCTGACAACACACAATTCATAATATCAGAAAAGGCTTTGCTCAAAGTGAAGCCTGTCCCTCCTGTTTCAAGATGGTTAAATTACCTTTCTTATTCATTGTTGTTTAACTCTCAATTTGAAGTTGGTGCAAAATAGCAATCAAGGAATAGAAACCTAAATCTTGCTGCACATTCACTTTTAAACTTGCATTTAAAATGTATTGTACTGCAACACCGAAGCTGACATGAGTTATTATTGCATTTATTCATTGTGAATGATACGATTAGGTTGCAAGAAACATCTTGACTGCAGTTTGCTTTTGGTGAAAGATGATTGCTTAAAGGTTAACATTATTATTCTTCTGGAACTTGCGCACAATTGGTTTTCACTTTTGTAAAATATTTCATCTGATCACTTGTAAAGTAATCTAAAGGTGATATCTCTAGGCATGTGATTGGAGGGGTGGGAGAAATGAAGGGAAGTCAAATTATTGAAGAAAGAAAGTCCTCTGAAATGTAATGGCAAGGCCTCACTTAGATCATTGTCCATGATCCCTGACAGATTAAGTCTGTATGGCTTTTAGGAATGAAATCCTCTGACACAAGGTTACAGCCAGGGAACGAGTCACTCATGCTCTTTGTGTCAGTATGTTTGGGGACACAAGGTTACAGCCAGAGAGATGAGAGGGTTGGGGATCACCAGGTTACAGCCAGAGAGATGACAGGGGTTGGGGGGGAGGGTTGGTGGTGTGATGGAGGGAGAGCATGATTAAGAATGGGTATGAGAAATAACATTGTGGAGGGGTGCAGAGTAAGTACTGGGGACAATATTGGACACTTGCTGAAGAGAGGATTGTTGACTCGAAGATTGCTTGGTAACTAAACTATGTTAAGGCAACTAAAGTATCTTTCAATATGACATGGGGTTCTTTCTTAACTTTTTTTTTCAAAATTGGAACAATGATGGTGCAGAATTTTAATAATTTAAACTTGTCCCTTCTCTTTGCCGAAGGCTGTGGACTAATCTTAGACCATTACTTTAATTCTGCAGTCAACATGATTACTTATTCAACTTTATTTAGTGGGTAGGGGTTTAGATTAGATTATCTAGATCTCCTTCTCTTTTTACTTGTTACCTCTCTTTTGAATTTTTTTAAAAAATTCTACATGGTTTACACTGTTATTTACTTATAGTTGTTGAACCCTTTCTGAGGAATTAACATTTATGTCTATATAATTTTGTTATACATCTTACATTTTATTTCTTAATTATAATGAATGATATATTAAAATTTAGTGGTTCCTATTCGTTTAATAACTATGTTGAATCCAATAAAGAGATTTTGAAAAGAACGATTGCTTGGTAGAATTAGGAAGGGTAGTTGGAGTAAGAATGAAGAGTGGCCAATTGTTGGGAAAGAAGCAGAATTGGTAATATTTCTACTTCTTGTGTTTTATAAGCACTGTATTTATCCTGTGTGATGGTTGTCACCACTCTCCCGACCTGGGAAAGAGTTAGGTCTCGCCTCTCTCCCGACCTGGGAAAGAGTTAGGTCTCGCCTCTCTCCCGACCTGGGAAAGAGTTAGGCCTCACCTCTCTCCCGACCTGGGAAAGAGTTAGGCCTCACCTCTCTCCCGACCTGGGAAAGAGTTAGGCCTCACCTCTCTCCCGACCTGGGAAAGAGTTAGGCCTCACCTCTCTCCCGACCTGGGAAAGAGTTAGGCCTCGCCTCTCTCCCGACCTGGGAAAGAGTTAGGCCTCGCCTCTCTCCCGACCTGGGAAAGAGTTAGGCCTCGCCTCTCTCCCGACCTGGGAAAGAGTTAGGCCTCGCCTCTCTCCCGACCTGGGAAAGAGTTAGGCCTCGCCTCTCTCCCGACCTGGGAAAGAGTTAGGCCTCGCCTCTCTCCCGACCTGGGAAAGAGTTAGGCCTCACCTCTCTCCCGACCTGGGAAAGAGTTAGGTCTCGCTTCTCTCCCGACCTGGGAAAGAGATAGGTCTCGCCTCTCTCCCGACCTGGGAAAGAGATAGGTCTCGCCTCTCTCCCGACCTGGGAAAGAGTTAGGCCTCACCTCTCTCCCGACCTGGGAAAGAGTTAGGCCTCACCTCTCTCCCGACCTGGGAAAGAGTTAGGCCTCACCTCTCTCCCGACCTGGAAAAGAGTTAGGTCTCACCTCTCTCCCGACCTGGGAAAGAGTTAGGCCTCACCTCTCTCCCGACCTGGGAAAGAGTTAGGCCTCACCTCTCTCCCGACCTGGGAAAGAGTTAGGCCTCACCTCTCTCCCGACCTGGGAAAGAGTTAGGCCTCACCTCTCTCCCGACCTGGGAAAGAGTTAGGCCTCACCTCTCTCCCGACCTGGGAAAGAGATGGGATTGAGATTGGTTTTCAGGTTTCTGAATTTTTTAAACCTTTAGCACCTCCTATCCCCAAAACAAATCCTGTCTTACAGGGTGCTGGCCCTTCTTTCAATGTCTGCACTGCTAAAGAATATTGTTGAGCATTCCCTAACTCTGAAATTAGCTGAGGACTAAAATGCTTATTAAAGAGGCTTCTCCTGACAAAATGCAGCTGTAAGCACACACTATAAAAAGAACATTAGTGCTTTTGTACTATTTGCTGTTCTCAACACATCACAAGATCACTTCATGTGAAAACATCAATGACAAAAGCCCTTATTTATAGGTAAATATTTCAAAGTTTGTTTAGTCAGTGATGCTTTAAGTTTGATATGTCTATTTTAATCAGCGATAGTTGTTATGTCTTAACACTGACAATAGGTGATGCCCTTCTGGCAAATGTTAGTGTTATTAAAATTATTTAAAAGACTTGTGTGAACATCACCAAAAGGTTTTTAAAGAAACTGTCCAGACCAGGAGGTAAGCAGTGTCACAGTTCATTCTGAAATGGGAACATTGAAGCCGATGATACAGGGACATTAATCACAATACATCTTGGAGATTTACAGCTGGATGTTTTGTAGATGGTGTCCTGAAATGTTCAGGGAGTTGGAATGGATGCCAAAAAAAAGGGCTCTGCTTTACACTGAACGATCCCAAGCTTTTGAGATTTGTTGGAACTAGTCACTAAAGAGTACACTCCAGCATTCTGTTTGTACATGGTGGAAAGATCTTCCAGCCTGATACCCAAGACCCTGACGGAAGAATACTCAATCACTCATGATCTTAGTGTCAGTATGTTTGTCGTGTTTAGATAAGTTACCATTTCAAGACAATTGCATTGAACATGAAGTAGAATTGTTTAGAGTCTGTTTCACAGGGACATTAATTTGTAATTTTTTGGCATTGTTACTTTTTTTGTTATCTCAAAATGATGAGGCCTCACTATGTCCAGTGTTCCTTATTATGGAAGGATTGATGTTGCTATCCCACCTTGCTCCTCCTCCCCACCTCACCCCACCTTCCTTATCCCCTCCCTCTACTCCTTCCATCCTCCCACCTTGCTCCTCTTCCCCACCTCACCTTCCTTATCCCCTCCCTCTACTCCTTCCATCCTCCCACCTTGCTCCTCCTCCCCACCTCACCCCTCCTTCCTTATCCCCTCCCTCTACTCCTTCCATCCTCCCACCTTGCTCCTCCTCCCTACCTCACCCCACCTTACTTATCCCCTCCCTCTACTCCTTCCATCCTCCTACCTTGCTCCTCCTCCCTACCTCACCCCTCCTTCCTTATCCCCTCCCTCTACTCCTTCCATCCTCCCACCTTGCTCCTCCTCCCTACCTCACCCCTCCTTCCTTATCCCCTCCCTCTACTCCTTCCATCCTTTCACCTTGCTCCTCCTCCCTACCTCACCCCACCTTCCTTATCCCCCTCCCTCTACTCCTTCCATCCTCCCACCTTGCTCCTCCTCCCCACCTCACCTTCCTTATCCCCTCCCTCTACTCCTTCCATCCTCCCACCTTGCTCCTCCTCCCCACCTCACCCCTCCCTCCTTATCCCCTCCCTCTACTCCTTCCATCCTCCCACCTTGCTCCTCCTCCCTACCTCACCCCACCTTACTTATCCCCTCCCTCTACTCCTTCCATCCTCCTACCTTGCTCCTCCTCCCTACCTCACCCCTCCTTCCTTATCCCCTCCCTCTACTCCTTCCATCCTCCCACCTTGCTCCTCCTCCCTACCTCACCCCTCCTTCCTTATCCCCTCCCTCTACTCCTTCCATCCTTTCACCTTGCTCCTCCTCCCTACCTCACCCCACCTTCCTTATCCCCCTCCCTCTACTCCTTCCATCCTCCCACCTTGCTCCTCCTCCCCACCTCACCTTCCTTATCCCCTCCCATCCTCCCACCTTGCTCCTCCTCCCCACCTCACCCCTCCCTCCTTATCCCCTCCCTCTACTCCTTCCATCCTCCCACCTTGCTCCTCCTCCCTACCTCACCCCTCCTTCCTTATCCCCTCCCTCTACTCCTTCCATCCTTTCACCTTGCTCCTCCTCCCTACCTCACCCCACCTTCCTTATCCCCCTCCCTCTACTCCTTCCATCCTCCCACCTTGCTCCTCCTCCCCACCACACCTTCCTTATCCCCTCCCTCTACTCCTTCCATCCTCCCACCTTGCTCCTCCTCCCCACCTCACCCCTCCCTCCTTATCCCCTCCCTCTACTCCTTCCATCCTCCCACCTTGCTCCTCCTCCCTACCTCACCCCACCTTACTTATCCCCTCCCTCTACTCCTTCCATCCTCCTACCTTGCTCCTCCTCCCTACCTCACCCCTCCTTCCTTATCCCCTCCCTCTACTCCTTCCATCCTCCCACCTTGCTCCTCCTCCCTACCTCACCCCTCCTTCCTTATCCCCTCCCTCTACTCCTTCCATCCTTTCACCTTGCTCCTCCTCCCTACCTCACCCCACCTTCCTTATCCCCCTCCCTCTACTCCTTCCATCCTCCCACCTTGCTCCTCCTCCCCACCTCACCCCTCCTTCCTTATCCCCTCCCTCTACTCCTTCCATCCTCCCACCTTGCTCCTCCTCCCCACCTCACCCCACCTTCCTTATCCCCTCCCTCTACTCTTTACATCCTCCCACCTTGCTCCTCCTCCCCTCCTCACCCCTCCTTCCTTATCCCCTCCCTCTACTCCTTCCATCCTCCCACCTTGCTCCTCCTCCCCACCTCACCCCACCTTCCTTATCCCCTCCCTCTACTCCTTCCATCCTCCCACCTTGCTCCTCCTCCCCACCTCACCCCACCTTCCTTATCCCCTCCCTCTACTCCTTCCATCCTTCCACCTTGCACCCGATGTTGGGGGAGAACCAAGACCCAGGAGTTCAAAACCACAATTATATAATGCTGGTTTCTATAGTGCAATTCTGATCCAATCAAAATATTTGATAAAATTGTTTTACAAAGTAATTTGAAACTTCCAGTCACGTGACAGTTCATGATAGCAAACAAGGTTTAAATAAGCTGCTTAACATTCATTATCACCTCATCAGTGTTTTTTTTAAAATTAGTGTTAAATTGCACATATCAGAAAGAGACAATAAACTACTGGTAAATAGAATGTATAACATTACTTCTCAAAACAAATAGCAAAACAAAGATTGCCTATCCCCAAATATTCCTTCCATTGGTCGAGAACAGTGGTTCTCAACCATTTTCTTTCTGCTCACATCCCACTTTAAGTATTCTCTATGCCATCGGTGCTCTGTGATTAGCAAGAGATTGCTTAAGGTGGTATGTGGATAGAAAGAAGAAGGTTGAAAACCACAGTTTTAATTGTCCCTAATTGACTCGTTATGTGGACAGTTTCGTAACTCCAAAGGAAATGGGCCAAAGACAATTTTTCTCAAGCAAAACATTTCAGTAAAAATTGCGTCTGGAGCAGTGGTCCTTAACCTTCCCTTCCTACTTACATCCCACTTGAAGCAATCCCTAACTAATCACAGAGCACTGGTGGTATTTTTCTTTGGCTTGGCTTCGCGGACGAAGATTTATGGAGGGGGTAAAAGGTCCACGTCAGCTGCAGGCTCGTTTGTGGCTGACAAGTCCGATGCGGGACAGGCAGACACGATTGCAGCGGTTGCAGGGGAAAATTGGTTGGTTGGGGTTGGGTGTTGGGTTTTTCCTCCTTTGCCTTTTGTCAGTGAGGTAGGCTCTGCGGTCTTCTTCAAAGGAGGTTGCTGCCCGCCAAACTGTGAGGCGCCAAGATGCACGGTTTGAGGCGATATCAGCCCACTGGCGGTGGTCAATGTGGCAGGCACCAAGAGATTTCTTTAGGCAGTCCTTGTACCTTTTCTTTGGTGCACCTCTGTCACGGTTGCCAGTGGAGAGCTCGCCATATAACACGATCTTGGGAAGGCGATGGTCCTCCATTCTGGAGACGTGACCCATCCAGCGCAGCTGGATCTTCAGCAGCGTGGACTCGATGCTGTCGACCTCTGCCATCTCGAGTACTTCAACGTTAGGGGTGTAAGCGCTCCAATGGATGTTGAGGATGGAGCGGAGACAACGCTGGTGGAAGCATTCTAGGAGCCGTAGGTGGTGCCGGTAGAGGACCCATGATTCGGAGCCGAACAGGAGTGTGGGTATGACAACGGCTCTGTATACGCTTATCTTTGTGAGGTTTTTCAGTTGGTTGTTTTTCCAGACTCTTTTGTGTAGTCTTCCAAAGGCGCTATTTGCCTTGGCGAGTCTGTTGTCTATCTCATTGTCGATCCTTGCATCTGATGAAATGGTGCAGCCGAGATAGGTAAACTGGTTGACCGTTTTGAGTTTTGTGTGCCCGATGGAGATGTGGGGGGGCTGGTAATCATGGTGGGGAGCTGGCTGATGGAGGACCTCAGTTTTCTTCAGGCTGACTTCCAGGCCAAACATTTTGGCAGTTTCCGCAAAGCAGGACGTCAAGCGCTGAAGAGCTGGCTCTGAATGGGCAACTAAAGCGGCATCGTCTGCAAAGAGTAGTTCACGGACAAGTTTCTCTTGTGTCTTGGTGTGAGCTTGCAGGCGCCTCAGATTGAAGAGACTGCCATCCGTGCGGTACCGGATGTAAACAGCGTCTTCATTGTTGGGGTCTTTCATGGTATGGGGATTACTTAAAATGGTATGTGAGTGGAAAGAAAAAGGTTGAGAACCACTGGTTTAGTATGCTAGTTGTATTATAGAAATTCTATGTGTTCACCATTGGAATTATCTAACTGTTCCTCCATAAAAATTACGTGCAGTAAATGACATCCTTTGCTGTGTTGGTGGTAATTCATAAAGAATTGTGGGTATCACATATCAATACTTGCCCCACCCTTGCACAATGAGGAAACCAGCAACCTCAGCAGAGTCCTGTGCCCTTATGGCTAGCTTCTCTGTACTTGGTTAGAAGTAGATGAGTTTGCCTGCTCCCTTGTCAGTTCTTGGTGCAGCAATGGCAGAAGTATTTCTTTTCACACCTGGAAATACTCAGAGACCAAAAAAAATGGAATAAAGAGATGCAGTGATTTTTAAGAAGGCAAATAGTAATTTCAGCACCTGTCCTGTGTTTGTAGAACTGCCTGGAGCCAATGACAGATCTATGTGACTTCACCTTTGGAGAAAACACCTGGCTCCTCGTGTATTATTCTTCAAAGAAAATCCCTCCTCCCTAAAGCCTCAGACAGGATAAGCAAGGTCATAGTGGAGAACTCTCAACCCGTCTCTGAAAACTTCCATGGGACATTTAAGGTAAGATATTGGTTTAGTATTTAATTCTAAAGGCAGCCTCTCCAATATTCCCTTGGCTCTGGAGCGTTCGCCAAGCTTTAACGTGGAACTTGAAAGCACAATCTTCTGCCTCTCACATCTGCTGACGCTTGAGCTGTAGATGACCCCCTGATGCAGGGTCCAAAATACATTATTGTTTCCATGTGTTGTGAAGTAATGAATCCTATTTGGGAAGCACAGTTAGCCTAGCGGTTAGCACAAAGCTATTACAGTGCCAGGGTTTGAATCTGTTACCGTCTAAAGGAGTTTGTACGTTCTCTGTGTCGGTTTCCTTCCACCCTTCGAAACATATGGGGGCTGTAAGTTAATTGGGGAATTTGGGCGGCATGGGTTCGTAGGCTGGAAATGCCTGTACTGTGCTGTATATTTAATTTTTTTTAATTAAGGATAATCCCATACCCTACTGCAGTTACCAGAAAATAAGATGCAACATTTTATGAAGGTTTGCAAACCAACATCTATGTGCTGGCGGTAGAAAGCAAGAAAATGATTTGCAAAAGATGAATGTCTTTATTTGTGCAATTTCTTTAATTAGTGCTGCAATTGTTACAAATTGCAAACATAATTTCAAATAATCTGTGTTCATTGTTCAATTTAAAATGTCACGTTTTTACCAGTATAACTGGAGACCACAAAAATATATAAAAATTCAGCAATAGTAAAATTGTTGTTTGAATTTGAATATTTCTTCAATGCATATTAATCATGAAAAGAAAGCATTTAATAATTTTAGAATGTAAATGTGACAAGCTGAAATCCTAATTTTGCTATCATTTGATCTTTATTTCAAAAGCTAAGAATAAAGTCAGCTTTTAACAGAAGTGTTAGCTTTCTTCCTGTGTGGTGAAGGTTTTAAAAAAAATCCTAACACATCTGATATATTTTTGGAAAAAGAAACACTTGCCTTCAAAATTTAATTTGACAAAACTAATTCAATTTATTGAAATTCTTGGTATTTTTGGAAAATTTAACAATTAGACTGTTTATTTGTCTTAAATTATGATCGGGTCCTACATTTTCATAGGAAATTGGCTGACCACACATGAAAATAGTTGGAAATTGTGTTGGGTATGACATTTGTATAAATTGTATAAACACATTTTCAACAGACACATTATTGTGTGATTTCAACCCAGTAAACTGTTTCCAGTGAGTGGGCTAATAGTTATCACTTGTATAGAAGTTTGAATAATTCAGTGCTGAAGCTGTGGAAAACATTATTTATTTTCTCCCCCCCTTCCCCCCCCCTCCCCCCCCTTCCCCCCCTTCCCCCACTTCCCCCCTTCCCCCTCCCCCTCCCCCCTCCCTCCCCCCTCCCTCCCCCTCCCTCCCCCTCCCTCCCCCTCCCTCCCCCTCCCTCCCCCTCCCTCCCCCCTCCCTCCCCCCTCCCTCCCCCCTCCCTCCCTCCTCCCTCCCCCCTCCCTCCCCCTTCCCTCTCCCCCCCTCTCCCCCCCTCTCCCCCCCTCTCCCCCCCTCTCCCCCCCTCTCCCCCCCTCTCCCCCCCTCTCCCCCCCTCTCCCCCCCTCTCCCCCCCTCTCCCCCCCTCTTCCCCCCCTCTCCCCCCCTCTCCTCCCCTCTCCCTCCCCCTCCCTCCCCCTCTCCACCCCTCCCCCTCCTCCCTTCCGCCTCTTGATAGCTATCTATCTCTGAGAGAGAGAGAGAGAGAGAAAAAATAATTACAGTGCATCTCACCCTAGCTCACAATGTCCAGTAAGTCTCCAAAGTTCCCTGAATTATATAAGTGAGTATGTAACTTCAATGAGTAGAGAGGGCCACACAAACATTTTTTAATTGTAATTGGGCAATGATTTTTTTTCCAAAGAACAGATGTGACCCAATTTTAAATACTGCACTCCTTGTGCTTTTCAGTCACTTCTGAGGTGTAGCGAGGCACAGCATAATTAACCTGCTGGATTGAATTCCACAAGCTGCACATTTCTTGCAGAATGTGGTCCAATAAATACCAAACTTTGATCACAAAGCACGAGTAAACACAATGTTGTATGATTCTATTTCAATAAACAGCTTTTACCAAAATCAAGATAGTCTTATTTAAAATGTCTCCATTAATGCAATGGCTTGAATGTTCCAAAATCAGACCCTCAATGTGTTAATGAAATTCAAATGTATTTTCAAATTATGTATATTTTAGCCAATTCTGTTCAGTATAGCCCAATAAATAGTCATTCAAATATTTAATGAATTATTCAATGTAATCTTTTTAAAATGTTCTCTTTTGTTACCTAACATCAAACAAGGTATTGCCACTATTTTATGTGAAGCGTTCATATTAGCATGAATTTATTTTGCATGATAATAGGACATGTCTTCGGTTTTTTTTTGCAGTAATTTTTTTTAAAACCTCAACAACACAGCACTGTAAGGAGTGCTTAAAAAGTAATGAAGCACCTTATTTAAAAATAATTTTCTTTAGTACACGTCTGTTTTCTATATCGTTCTTTATTTGCATTATTGCTTTATTTTCTAAATTATTGGTAGCCTGGAAGTTTGCATTGTTCATTGAGTTGCCTCTTAACAAACAAAACATTTTTGAATTTTTTTTAATACCTGTTTGTAGAAACAACAAAAATACCTCATTTGTTTCACTAAATTGTGGTGGTGGCTATTCCTTGTGGTCGAGGACGATGGCCTTCATTTCGTTGATCCACAGAGCAAAAACGCCTCTGCACATATTTGTTTAACGTGTACTTGATGTTGCACTCCAAGAAGTCCACGATACATCACAAATCAACCAATTAGTTCCAATGGCATGGAAATCAGGATGATTGGAGCTGATGGATTTGTTGCAGCCTTTGTCCACGTTCATAGCCATTGAGTTCAGGGTAATTTTGTCCACCTGTTCCACCATTGAGGACTTAGTTGGATTGTTTTTTGTCAGGGACCTCATCCTCAGCCTTACCGCCATGGGTGATCCTAGCAGGACCATTGCTCCAGATGAAATCACTCTCTGGATCTCAGGACCACATAAGCTTCTCCACCACTACAAGGTGACAATCCACAGAGAAGACTAAATTGTCCTGTAATATAATGAGAACAGCTCATTATATGTGTTATTTTTCCTTTCTTGTGCATACCTTTACAGTGTGCTATATTTTGAACTAATCTCAAAGTAGAAGAACTCAATGTTTCTTCTTGCTTGGCTTCGCGGATGAAGATTTATGGAGGGGGTAAATGTCCACGTCAGCCGCAGGCTTGTTGGTGACTGACAAGTCCGATGCGGGACAAGCAGACACGGCTGCAGCGGTTGCAGGGGAAAATTGGTTGGTTGGGGTTGGGTGTTGGGTTTTTCCTCCTTTGCCTTTTGTCAGTGAGGTGGGCTCTTAATCTGTTACCAACTAACAACCCTTTTAAATTTTGTTTGCGACTGAATGGACTTTGTTAGCATTAATAAAGGAACAGCAATGGAAAATTCACCAGACAATGGTAAATTTAAAATAATAGTTTTTTTTAAATAAACTATCAATAATAATATCTTATTTATCTCTAAACTTGACTCTAAATTTAACCCCTATGCACAAATTTAATGTGTGTGTGTGAGTGAGAGATAAAGTCCTACTCTGAAAAGTCAATTTTTAAAACTTCAGGATCATTTTAGTCTTGCTTGAAGGTCTTAAATTTTCAGGTCAGAAACAATTATAAAGAGCTTTTAAATATCATATCTTCAGGCTTTTTTTACTCACAATTCTTTTGATGAGATGTCTTGAGAGATAATCTTTAAATAGAAGTGACCATCTTCTGAGACACCAATATACCTCCCGTGAAAAGGAGAATTCAATTCCTGTTTTCTCATGATCAAATCTTCTTTTAAATGAAGATTTTGGAATCTGTTTTCCAAAAGATGAGACTGACCTCTTTATCTTCTCTTTTGAAATGTACTTATTCTGTGTCCCCCTTTTCTTAGAAGTAACGTATAACAGCAACTACTCTGGTTACTGTAATTCAATCCTGACTTCCACAAGGTTCCAACTCCTGTGTGTGTCAACGCAGGGTTTTGACTTCTGAAAATGATCCAAAAATGTCTAAATTTGATAATATAGCTCACCAAATCATGTGACAGTTAGATACTTCAGATTTTAATAAAGCAAATATTCCATTGTTATTGAATAATTAAGACCCACTTCAGATCCATTAGTTCTGTCTTTCCAAGTCGTGTCGACTCCGAAAATGAACACTTTCTGATTTCAGTGGTGAATCTGTAAATGTGGTACATGACCCTGTACCAGCCCACAACTAACTTACTAAGAATACATGTACAATATTTTAACTCTATAATTTACTTTGCTAAGACATTTTTATAAGAAATATAGCATTAACCTAAATATCACTATTAACGCAGATCCATTACAAATCATTTTACTCTAACTTAACAATTGACATTAATTGAAGAATTCTGTTATAGCATCTAATGTAACAGAAGAGGAATTTTAAAATATCCTCCCATATTGTTGGGCCGAGCTGCCAAGCTATGTGATTGTGAGAAGAAATTGCTTTTATTGTGCTGTGTTAAGAGTGAAGGGAAAGAGTGGTTCTGGTTGGAATGTGAAAGCTCAGCAGGGAAGTATGATTGTGTGGTGTAGGATATGCGGGAAGAGAGGAGTAGTTGAGAATGGTGGGAGGATAGCTGCTGAGAAGGACAGAGAAAGAAGGAAAAAAAAGTGCTGGAAACATTCAGTAGGTGAGGTAACATCTGTGAAAAGCAAAACAGTTTAAATGTTCAGGTCTGGGATCTTTTTCCAGAAATGGGAAAGAGGAAAAAAAGTTTGTTTCTCAGCAACTGAGAAGGTGGGAAAGAGACTATATCACACACAGTGAGATGGAATGAGTTAATGCAGCAATTAGGATCACATTTTGCTTCTTTTGATAATATATCACAAACAGGAAGGCTTTGGGACATAGCCAACAAAACAAGCAAAAGGTGAGGCAAAATGATGACTGACAGAAATAGTCAGTAGCAATGCAGAAGAGAGTGTTCTGAAAAGTTAAGGAATTTAATATTGAGCCTGGAAGGTCACATATCTGCCCACAAGGAAAATAAGGTGTTGTCCCTTGGGTTTTGATGTATTGGTGCAGGCCAGAGACAGAAAGATGTGCTGGGTAATTAAAATGGCAGGCAAATGGAAGCACTGCGCCCCTTCTGTGGACTGTATGAAAGCGCTCAGCAAATCTGTCATCAAATCCACATTTGGTTTCACCAATGTAGAGGACATCACACTGCAAACATTTCATTTTTGTAGGAATAGTCACAAACCAGAAATAGTATTGGGGAAATCAAAATAAAACCACTGTTGCTGGAAGATTAAACAAAAAATAAATAATGGAAGATCTCAGCCAGTCTTCCAGTTCCTTTGGGAATAAAAGGCATTTAATGTTTTGAGAGCAAAATATTTGACAGGAAATGGGAACAGACAGAATTTATAGCTCAATAATTGATAATGAAAGATGATGATAAGGAACTGCTCACATTAACTATTGAAGACTCTCATATTTAGAAAGGAATATTTACTTATTTGTATCTGAATACTTGTCCTGCATGTGTTTTGTTTGTCTGTATGTGTATTTTGTCTGGTTGTGTGTCTGCGTGTTTTGCCCCGAGGGCCGGAGAACGCTGTTTTGTTGGGTTGTATTTGTGCAATCATATGTCAATAAACTTGACTATCAGGACTGAACACTGCAGACCCGGGTTCTTTTAATTCTCACAATCATCTGGCCAGTTGAATGGAAACCATTAGGCTAATGAAACTACAAATGGAATGATTTATTTTAAAAAATGGAATATCTTATTTTCAATATTTTCAGAAAAAAACTTTGAAACTGTGAGATTTCCATGGTAATATCATTATTGGAATTGTCTGATAAATTTAGGTATCACAAAACCTGGGCTTAAGTTTCTGGCTTTTATCCTAATATTTTGTACTCGAGCTGTGATTCAGAAATTTAAAATAAAATCCACAGGGCAATAGACATAAAGGCTGTTGAATGGTTGTGGATGAGGTATTGCATGTGATGATTCCCGCATCCTCAAGGATTAATAAGCTAATGTAACATAGCATTTAATAATTCATTAATGAAATGTGTACAAAAACAAAGGCGAGAAATCAGACTGCTCAAACTACAGGGGAATCACGTTGCTCTCCATTGCAGGCAAAATCTTCGCTAGGATTCTACTAAATAGAATAATACCTAGTGTCGCCGAGAATATTCTCCCAGAATCACAGTGCAGCTTTCGCGCAAACAGAGGAACTACTGACATGGTCTTTGCCCTCAGACTGCTCCAAGAAAAGTGCAGAGAACAAAACAAAGGACTCTACATCACCTTTGTTGACCTCACCAAAGCCTTCGACACCGTGAGCAGGAAAGGGCTTTGGCAAATACTAGAGCGCATCGGATGTCCCCCAAAGTTCCTCAACATGATTATCCAACTGCACGAAAACCAACAAGGTCGGGTCAGATACAGCAATGAGCTCTCTGAACCCTTCTCCATTAACAATGGCGTGAAGCAAGGCTGTGTTCTCGCACCAACCCTCTTTTCAATCTTCTTCAGCATGATGCTGAACCAAGCCATGAAAGACCCCAACAATGAAGACGCTGTTTACATCCGGTACCGCACGGATGGCAGTCTCTTCAATCTGAGGCGCCTGCAAGCTCACACCAAGACACAAGAGAAACTTGTCCGTGAACTACTCTTTGTAGACGATGCCGCTTTAGTTGCCCATTCAGAGCCAGCTCTTCAGCGCTTGACGTCCTGCTTTGCGGAAACTGCCAAAATGTTTGGCCTGGAAGTCAGCCTGAAGAAAACTGAGGTCCTCCATCAGCCAGCTCCCCACCATGACTACCAGCCCCCCCACATCTCCATCGGGCACACAAAACTCAAAACGGTCAACCAGTTTACCTATCTCGGCTGCACCATTTCATCAGATGCAAGGATCGACAATGAGATAGACAACAGACTCGCCAAGGCAAATAGCGCCTTTGGAAGACTACACAAAAGAGTCTGGAAAAACAACCAACTGAAAAACCTCACAAAGATAAGCGTATACAGAGCCGTTGTCATACCCACACTCCTGTTCGGCTCCGAATCATGGGTCCTCTCCCGGCACCACCTCTGGCTCCTAGAACGCTTCCACCAGCGTTGTCTCCGCTCCATCCTCAACATCCATTGGAGCGCTTTCATCCCTAACGTCGAAGTACTCGAGATGGCAGAGGTCGACAGCATCGAGTCCACGCTGCTGAAGATCCAGCTGCGCTGGATGGGTCACGTCTCCAGAATGGAGGACCATCGCCTTCCCAAGATCCTGTTATATGGCGAGCTCTCCACTGGCCACCGTGACAGAGGTGCACCAAAGAAAAGGTACAAGGACTGCCTAAAGAAATCTCTTGGTGCCTGCCACATTGACCACCGCCAGTGGGCTGATAACGCCTCAAACCGTGCATCTTGGCGCCTCACAGTTTGGCGGGCAGCAACCTCCTTTGAAGAAGACCGCAGAGCCCACCTCACTGACAAAAGGCAAAGGAGGAAAAACCCAACACCCAACCCCAACCAACCAATTTTCCCCTGCAACCGCTGCAACCGTGTCTGCCTGTCCCGCATCGGACTTGTCAGCCACAAACGAGCCTGCAGCTGACGTGGACTTTTACCCCCTCCATAAATCTTCGTCCGCGAAGCCAAGCCAAAGAATGAAATGTAGTCACTTTATTGTGACAGACAAAAAGCAATTCACCTGACAGATTATTTTAGTTGATGAATAGAATGCATCAATGTACGAATTTGTGTTTGAGTTGGGCTCAGCAGGAAGCTTTCTGACAGAATCAGAGGTTTCTGATTGTCTGATAAATGAACGCAGGAATACAAAGTATGCAGGTACATTGTGGACTCGAAGGCAACATTTTGGATCTCATTCATTTCAATATTTTACCATAAATAAGGATAGCATTACCAAGTTATTTCTTTCCCTGCAATGCTGTTTAAAATTTACCGACATAACTTTTTATATAGCAGCTTTGCGTTCATGTTTCAAAATCAATGAAGTGCAATTTTTGAATGAATGCAGCTTGAAATGCAACAAATAATAATGTATGAGACTTGTTTTCAGGGATCTCTGAATAGCTGCTAAATGCTATTTAAAATGTTGCATCCAACCAGAAAAAAAATATTAATTGGGTACCATCCACTTGCATAATCTTTTTAATGGTTTCCATGAAAAGTATGTTAAAGGATTTGCATTCATTCATGGTCACATGGATTAAATGTGCAGTAAAGAAGCACATGTTCATTGTATCTTGAAGTATAATACCAATCAGATATAATCTACATTGTACATCTCCTGCAACCAAGGACAAATTACTGCAGTGAAATCTAATGGGCATTGTTCCTTTACATTGGAAATGATTCCCAAACTCGCTGAATTCTGCAATGTTTCTAATTCTCTGTGACTGAATTGCGCACATTGAAGTCTTTCTACTGAAGAAGTTAGAACATCAGAAAAAGATCTATTTAACATTGGTGATGCAAAAAACTAAAGACAACAACCCAACCCATTGATCTTGATTATTGACAGTCAATTTATTCAACAACTGAGAGTTTCTCTTATTAAATTCAATTAATTCCCTTAGAAACATTCTGATCTTACTTAGACTATTTTCAGGATCCTGGGTGACAAATGCAGCAGTAAAATCAATGAACTTGGAATGTTTACCCCCAATTCCACACCACAAGTCCCTATAAAAGTTAAGCCTTGCATATTGAGTACCATGCAAAATTTTGCTATTGTAATGGATGATAATATTGAATAATCTTTCTGAATGATTAATTTTACAAGAGAAAGGTCTTATTCCCTCAATACAAAGAAACTGGATAATTCTTAAATTTCAGTAAGGGTAAACATAAGGATAAATAATTAATTGTGCATCCAAACAAACATTCCTATCTGGGCTGTCGGCTGAGATCCTCCTCCTCTGCACCTATTTCACAACCTCTATCACCCCCCCCCCCCTTTCCTTCTGCTGCTGCAGGCCCTAGGTAAAGGTAGAAATTTATGACAGCTAACTTATGGAAGTTGCAGCAGATGGCAATGAAGAATCTAACCCTCTCTGTATAGTCTCTGGTAACATGGAGCAATATAAACACTGGAATCACATTTTGAGGATCCAAGTGGTATTCTCCATCATGACCAGATGGCGATCAGTATTCTGGAATTAATCATTGCTAGTTGGAAAACAATCATGCCTGAGGTGCCAAGGAAGAAAATAAACCCCCAAGACTTAAGCTAGAGCTGAAATATAGCAAGTGAGACTGACTGCAAAAGAGTAAAACTCCACATCCCTGGCTCTGTGTCCAGTTTATTACTCCCTCAACCTTTGCAAACCATCGCATCCTCAAAGTCTGTGTGTGCTTATCTGAACAGTCTCACTGTTTCCGTGATGCGGAACCAAAAATCCCTTCCTTGCTTTCATGAATCTGGGATAAGACACAGAGTTCTATTACTGTTAGGACTGGCACAGAGGCATGAAGTCCTTTTTGGTTGAAGCTATCTGACTACATCTGAACACTTTGGTCAAACTCTTTTTGTTGCCTGCTCTGTCACAGATCGGGTAGCAATCTGCTGAATAACCAGGACTGTGAATAACCAATAGTCTTCACAGGTAAATTCATTGAATATTAAATTGTGTTTTCATTACACATCAAAATGAGCATCAATTACATCAATACTGTATATAGTTACAATTACAAGGATTAAATAGTTGTACTTTTTTCATATGCCCAAAGACGATGTTGTGAGCTATTTGTTTAAGTAGTTCTATTATACATTTGGACAGCTCCAACTCTTATGTCAGAATGCTGTTCATTGATTTTATTTTGACATTCAATACTGTGATTCCCTCCAAACTGATTTCTAAACTTTGTCTGCTTGGTATCAGCTCATCCCTCTGTAATTGGACCTTGGACTTTCTGATGAACAGACCCATAATCTGTTAAATTAAGCAATCTCTTCTCTTCCATTCTCACCTCAAACACCGTCGTGCCCCAGGGCTGTGTGCTGAGCCCTCTCCTGTATTGCCTTTTCACCTCCGACTGTGTTCCTGTACATGGTTCTAATTCCATAATCAAATACGCAAATGACACCACGATGGTTGCCCTGATCAGAGCTGATGTTGAGATGCCCTTTAGGAATGAGGTCCAGCACCTGGCCACATGGAGAGCCATCAACAAATAGGCACTTGGCACTCAGAAGGCCAAGGAGATCATTGAGGACTTCAGGCATGCTGGAAGCCACACTCCTGTTCCTATTTACATCAATGGTGGAACATGTTTCAAGCTTCAAATTCCTTGGTGTTCACATTTCCGATAATCTCACCCCGAACTCCTCCATCCTGATCAAAAAGGTACAACAGCAACTTTATTTTCTGCAGAGCATGAAGAAAGTATACCTTTGTCCCAAGATATTGATGGATTTTTACCACTGTACCATTGAGAGCGTACCATCTCAGTGTGATATGGCAATTGTCTCGTATCAGACCATAAAGCACTTCAACGGGAGGTGAGAACTGCCCAGCGGATTATCAGCATTCAGTTGCCCACCATTGAGAACATCCATCAGGAATGCTGTCTGGGCAGGGTGAAGAGCATCATCAGGGATGCACCTCACCCTAACTATGGGCCTTTTACTTTCTTCCATCTGGTAGGCGCTACAAGAGCCTTCGCTCTCGAACCAGTGGGCTCAGGAAGGGCTTTTTCCCCATGAGGCCGTGATCCTGCTGAACATTAAATCACAGTGCTGAGTGGTCCTGCTCTCACATTGTACTTTTAGAATTGCTTGCTTGGTGAATGCACTTGTTTTTATTTGTACGTAGTTATTTGTATCTAACACTTTTTTAAACATCTGGTTGGATGCTAATTGCATTTAATTGGCTCTATATTTTACTGGCACAATCTCATCTAATTTAAGGTCAACATTTAATTTTTTAACAGGCCCACAAGCCTGTGCCACTCAATTACACCCAATTGGCCTACAGCTCTGGTACGTTTTTGGAGGATGGGAGGAAACCAGAACACCTGGGATAAAACCACACAGACACAAGGAGAACGTACAAACCTCTTACAGACACTGCTGGATTCGAACCCCAATCGCTGGCGCAGAAACAGTGTTGCGCTAACCACTACACTAACCGTGCTACCCTGGTGCAATGACATCCTTGTTGAATTTATTTTTGATTAAAATATCTTAAGATAATTTCTTTAATGCTACTGCTGAATTCTCTCCGTATCTGCTCAAATGGGTCTTCTGAGACCTCAGAGTGAATGCTTTTTTTAAAACTACCTGTCAAGCTGCCTCAGTGCTTTATCACAGGTCATGTCGCATTTAACATGAAGCTCCCAAGGGAATAAGCCAATCAATGAAGTACTTGATCCAAATCATTTTGATGTTTTAATGCATTTATTCACATTACGTGAGATACACAAGTCCAAGTGGCAGCTCATGTTAAACGTAATGATTACAGCACTTAATTTGGCTTAGTGTTCGTCAAGATAAAATGCTATCCATGTAATTTCTATTAATAAAAGACTTACTCATACAATCAATGGCCCCTGTATTAGAAGAAAGAGATAGCTTTTGAATAAAATTGATGTGCGGTAAATTTAGAAATGTTATTTTTAAAAGCGAAGCAAAATGGACTCTTGTCCAAGGTTTTTAAATAGTATTCTTAATGTATTGTCATTTTAAAAAATATCCTGAAAGAGCGTGAATTTGCTTTAGTCGGTTATGGTCAATAGAATGCATCTTTATTTCAGTATTGCTTCAAGCTTCTGTTATTTATTTTTATTGAGTGTTATTTTGGGGGTTGGAATAGGGTGCAAACAGTCACAGTTCACAACATTTCCAGATAGCCTAGCACCTGAGTCCAAACCATAAAACACAGTAAATGCTTTCAACTAAAACCCAGAACAGTGGATTGTTGACTCAAGGAAAGACCTTGGGTAGAAAGAGAGACATGTGATCATGGGTCATGTTTTTGGGACATTGAAACAGATTTTGATATTGATTAAGCAAGTGATCCAAGTTGGAATGTCTCTGTGAAATGGATGCTTCTGCTCTTGCTCTTTAGTCAGGGAAAACCGTGAACCACCGTGTCCATTGTAATGGTCATTTTGATTGACCCATATTTGGGTAAAAGAAGCTGGAGAATTGCTTCATTAGATTGTGATCATTCTGGTGGTAATTTAGTCTAACCCTTGGCTGGGTTTTTGGTAGTATTGTGGAAGCCACATGTTTAGTTTGCCCTACGCAAGGAAGAGTGGAGTTGTCACACACACACACACACACACACACACACACACACACACACACAATGCTAGTACCTCATTGGCGAACACTTGGAAGGCAACTCCACTCTTAATTACTTCATAATTACTTCTACACACACACACACACACACACACACACACACACACACACACACACACACACACACACACACACACACACACACACACACACACCCACCCAATGCTAGTACCTCATTGGAGAACACTTGGAAGGCAAACACACAAGTATTCTCCCCATAGCCTTGGTTTTAGGGAACGTGATACTACTGCTTAGTTTGAGCAAATAGAAACTATAATTAGATCTCCTGTAAGAGGTTTGTACGTTCTCCTTGTGTCTGTGTGGTTTTATCCCAGGTGTTCTGGTTTCCTCCCATCCTCCAAAAATGTACCAGAGCTGTAGGCCAATTGGGTGTAATTGAGTGGCACAAGCTTGTGGGCCTGTTAAAAAAATTAAATGATTTGGATCAAGTACTTCATATGGAAGAGCATTTCTCTGAAGCAACTTGACAAGAATTCATGAGTTTTTGGCAGTCTGATCACACAGTGTTTTATCTACTTCATAATTACTACTACTACTACACACACACACACACACACACACACACACACACACACACACACACACACACACACACACACACACACACACACACACACCCAATGCTAGTACCTCATTGGAGAACACTTGGAAGGCAAACATACAAGTATTCTCCCCATAGCCTTGGTTTTAGGGAACGTGATACTACTGCTTAGTTTGAGCAAATAGAAACTATAATTAGATCTTCTGCAGTAGCATCATCGATTAATATAGAATGATTTAATTCCAACTCTGTGGATTATACAGCTAACTGATTTTAATGTAATCTTTGCAGTTTAAGCACATTTATAGGATATATTACCAGTGCACATAACAACCAGATCGATTCTTTTTGCAGGTGTGGAACTTTATGGTCTTTTGTATTTGCAAGGAGAAAGCATTTTATTTTTGTATGAGGAATTATTATGCATGATGTTTTTTTTCACATTTCAAGTCAGACAAACACAGTAATACTTCTGGATTGTTTTTAATTGAAAGGCAAATGAATTGTCATCTGTTAAAGAAATATGTTTCTCTATGCTTTGCAAAATGTACAAGGTGAAAGATTAAAAAAAAAACACAAAGCTGGAAAAACTCAACAGGTCAGACAGTGCACATTATTTAGCAAAGATAAAAATATAAAACCAGCATTTCGGGATTGAGCCCTTCATCAAGGTGTAACAAAAGATACGTAGGCCCCTGAACAAAATGTTAGGGGGGGCGGGGTAATCACCCATAAATTGGAGGACCAACACCTATTTTTCCATCTGGGCACTCTCCAACAAGGTGGCATTAACATTAACTTCTCCGGTTTCTGCTAACCCACTCCCCATTCTCTTTCCCCCCCCCCTTCCCATTGCCTTTGACTTCCTTCCTCCAGCTCTCCACTTCATTCCCTCACCACTCATAGAGCCATCCCCCTTCCCCTTGCTGCTGTGTCCTCTCTCTCTTAACCACCCATTACCTCCTGCCTGTGGGACTCTGCTCCTCCTCTTGCCCACCATTTTCTTCGGGCACCTGCCTTTTTTTTGTCAGACCATGATGAAGGGCTCAAGCCCAAAATGTGGATTTTGTATCTTTATCTTTGCTGTATAAAGTCCACTGTCCAACCTGCTGAGTTTCTCCAGCGTTGTGTTTTTACCTCAATCACAATGTCCACAACCTTTCATGTTTTACTAAGGTGACAAATAACCCTCATAAATAATAATGCATTGTCTGACTAAATAGAATTTACATTTGCATATAGATCCATCACAATGTCAGATGCAAGTACTGATTTGAGAACTAATTTTTGAACCTTTCTCCAGTTTGTAACTGGCCATCTGACTTAAAAAGCTTTTTAGTTATCAACCCCCTCCCAGGTCTTATTGTAATTGATTGATTTTGCTGACCTCTTAAATGAAGTGCGTAAAACTAAGTCACATTAAATATTATGAGCCAATACTCTATTTCATCTCCTACATGGTGATAAATTGCCTTTCAATTAAGGTTTTTATTCTTTGAATCTAATGGCCATGAGCTTCAGAGCTTGACTGATCAAATATTATGGTTAACTCATTTGAGGAAATTCAGTAAGAAATTTGTGTTGCCTTTAAGTGGAAAATGCGTGCAAGAAGATTTAAATAGTCAATTTAAAGTTGTGATCATGGTTTATTTTTGCTTTCAACAATAACCAGTTTGGCAATGCCCAGATAGAATTACCTCTGCAGGCTTCAGATTTCCATTCTGGAAGCTGTATAGTGATACAGAAGAAGTCCAAAAATCTTGATGCCAGAAATCCAGACCACCCGAGAATCTGGACTTTTCAAAAACTCTCAAACTTTTAAAATATAGTGGGATTTAGTGCACAGAATGCATAAAGGCATTTTTAGTTTTCCTTAAAACTGCTTGTTAAGCATACTGTATTTGCAAATGAAGAAATTATCAAACCTTACCTGTTCATCTCTTCTTTATTCCTCTTTAAATTTGAATTTTAAAAGTACTGCCCAAGAATCCAGAAAATCTAAAAACCGAACCAACCCAATCTCCAAGCAGTCCAGACACCATAAACTATAAGGAAACCATCAAAAGTCTAGAAAAGTCGATGACCATTAGCATCATGTCCAAGTATTGTTCATTCCCTTCTTGCCAGTCGTGCTTGGGATATGCAGCGATCTATCTAACAAAGAGTTTCTATCAGATGGTCTAGGATAATTTTTTGGCATAATGGAGGTTCAATGTAAAGAAAATGCATAGCGTTTGCCATCTTCTGTGTCATTGATCAACTCGGTCAGTAAGTTGCGCATTAAGGTGCTGGAGAAACTCAGCAGGTCAAACAGTTTACTTTATTTCATAAAGATACATAATCAACATTTCGGGCTTGAGCCCTTCATCATGGTATAAAGTATACACCTTGATGAAGGGCTTGAGCCCGAAACATTGCTTATTTATCTTTATCTTTGCGATATTAAGTATACTGATTGATCTGCTAAGTTTCTCCAGCTTTGTATTTTTCAGTCATTTGTAGATAAGGATGGGAGGAAAAAGGCTGAGCTGAAATGTAGGACTTGCTCTCTGAATGGAGAGGGAAGGGAAGGGGATGCGGAGATGGAGAAAAGGAGACAGAGGGATAGGGAAAAAGTGAGGCTCAGGGAAGGGGTGTAACAGAAGTTGAAGAAGTTAATGTTGATACCCTCTGATTTGGAGAGTGCCCAGATGGAATATTAGTTGTTGTTCCTCCAATTTGCAGGTAGACTTGATTTGGCAGTATGTGAGACAAGTCAGTGTGGGAATGGTGTGTGGAATTAAAATGATTGGCCACTGGGAGGTCTCTGTAATTGCAGCGGACAGAGGGAAGATGCTCAATGAAACGATCTCCCAGTCTCTATTCAGTCACTCCAATGTGGAGGAGACTACAAATGGAGCACTGGATGCAGTAGATGACCCTTTAATTCACAAGTAAAATGTTGTGTCACTTGGGAGGACTGAATGGTGGTGAGGGAAGAGGTGTGGGTGCAAGTGTAGCAAAAAAAAATGACAGCACTGCTGGTGTGAACCTGGGAGAGCAGAGAGTGAAGACACACTGCTGCTTTGAAGGTTTCAGCTGCCTGGTCCCCATACCAGCAGCTCCATACAGGCTTCAAATGCTCTACTAAAGGAGCCGATGGTGTTTGTAGGTAAAATCCTACAACTGTGAGGTCTGTGCCCAAGATGGCAACATCTGTGTTTGCCAGAGGCCATGAGGTGTTGCAGATTCCGGGGAGCAATAGGCCGGTGCACAACATTAGAAACGGGGTGAATATTCCCCCATTGAGAAGGAGAATCATGGGAGATGACCCTACAGGACAGTGATCTTCCCGGCAACCAGCAAAGGGGTCAGCGGCTGAGGGGCCCACACAGGCTGTGGGCTGAAGACTGCTTCATGGGAACCAGGTATCAGAGCCAGGATTCAAGAGGGCTCCTGAAGGGCCGCAGGCACCGGAAGCTTCCAGATCATGTTAGAAGTTTTATTCTAGAATTTGGGTTGTTGCTGGATCAAACAGGGGTCTGGCTGCAGAGACTGACTCTGAAAGGTCTCTCTTTTGATTCTCTTTCAAGTGATTTGTAAGGAAGTGGGCAAGTCTACCGGCCACCATCATGCCGGCCTTCTTCAGGAGCTCTATCGAGAGCATCCTGGCCTGTTGCATAACAGTGCAGTATGTTTTCTGCAGAGAAATGAATCAAAGGCCAATCCACAGTTCCTTAAGAGCAGCAGAGATGATCACTGGAGTCTTCCACTACCCACCCCTGCACATCAACGTGATCTAGTGGGATATTGTCTGAAGAGGATGTACAAAATAATTGAAGACCCATTCCACCCACCCACACCATTTTTCATCTGCTCCTGTCAGGAAAGAGATACAGGAGGATCAGATCCAGCACCACCAGGCTGAGGAACAGCTTCTTCCCACAGGCAGTGAGAATGCTGAATGACCCAAGGAACCGTTCACACTCTGAAGTGCCAGTTGATGAAGTAGACAAAGACGATGCGGTCAAACAATAATCATGGCTTTTATTAGCAGAAACTCATGGTACAATAATGAAAGACAATGGGTGCATATACAGTTATACCCAAGGGGAGTGTCCTTAACAGTAGAGATAATGCACAGCCAATGTTAGTACAGCAAGGCTCGCCAGAGGGGAGACAGGCAGCTTGGCAGACATTCACCACAATCTTCAGCAGAAAAAGGGTTAAAATCAAAAGGACAGCTGCTAGGAAAGACTGAAGCAAGCGATACATAGATACCATGTTTGGCTTTGAGAATACTCTAACAGCCAAAATATGCCAGTATCTAGCAAGCAATCTGTAATGGAGGATTAAAACCATGTACTCAGATGCTTTTTGCTTATGTGGAACTGACGACACTGGGTCCACACGCAGGTCACCTAACTTTCAGAACTAGCAGATGTAATTAAACTCAGCCATGGGGACTTATCTGAAGATACACTTTGAAATGGAATTCCACCGTGAGGCCCAGGGAAAGCAGTTGTCAAATACGACACTCTGAAATTGACGTATTGGTCACAACCTGTCTTGCTCAAGAAGTTTTAATGAGTCCTTGTATCTACGAGATAAACCAGGATATCATAGCATCCTGCTCCATAATAATTAATCTTCTAAATTGTAGAATAGTATGCTCAGCTTTGATTTTGACTGACAAATGTTAGAGGGAGTGGGTGCATGATTAATTGTTTTTGGGGTATAAAAGTCTGTGGTCCCGCTGCTGAAGTTTAGACTCTCCGAGGGGTGGGAACACCCCTTGTCAAGAAGGAAGAATAGCCAGAGTCCGAGCAACGTCCCGGTCGGGGGAGGTGGAGAAGCTGCTACCAGCGCCCTGACAACCTACTACAAGTGTGCAGTTGTTGCCTCGCTTCGGCAGTTGGGACCAGTCCAAGCGTTGATAAGTATAGTTGGGAAGGGCTTGCATATTGTAATGTGAAATCAGCTTTTGAATTAGTAATAAACATTTGTATAAACTGAACTGCTCTCGGTGTGTGTGTCTATTTTCTTTCGGTAGCTAAAACACTGTGACCAATCTAAAATTAACAAAATGAGAGGTATAAGTTTACCCAAGACAATTGGCGCTGCGAGCAGGATTGGTCTCAAGATGTTTCGCCGAAAGAAAGAGGTGAGCCCTGAGCAGTTCTTGATTCCTGGATGGACTTCCAAAGACGATGGGTTTGGCATGTTGGCCAATACCCTGTCTTTGTTGGGACCACCCATTAGTTGGGATGAGAAGTTAGACTCATCAAGTGCACCTCTGGGAGAGCGGGTTGCCACTCTCCTTCGAGAAAGTAAATTTCCTGATAAAAAGGGAATGCTGACGAATGGTTTTTGGTTGCTGGCCACAGCATTACGCCACTCCGTTCAGCGTGAAGCAGAATTAATTCAAAGAGAAGTAGAATCTCAGTGCAAAAGAAAGCAATTAGAGGAGGAGCTTGAAGTCCTGCGACAATGCTGTTCCATGATGAGCGAGATTGTTCGTACCAGTCAGGACAGAGCCAAAGAATGGGAAGATAAGCATGTCCAAATGATTTGCCATAATATTAAACTCCGGCAGCAGCTCTGTGCAGATAAGGAAAGGCATGGAGTAGAACCCGATCCATATCGTATTCATGCCATGATAAGGAATGGTGACGATCCTGATGTAATTGAGGATTGGGATGGGAATATCTGGAATGACAATGGTAATAATGCAGATACTCCTCAGCATGTGTCTAACATACTACCCTCTCCATCTGCTGTTCATGCCCGCCCTATAAGGCAGCAGATTTCCCAAACAGACAGAAGGGGGGATGATGTAAGGGTAGAGATGGAAGGGATAGATACCCCGGTTTCCCATGTGGACCCAGGGGAAAATACCCAAACCCCTGCTTATGCTCTATGGCCTACTCCCTCTGTTGGATGGCCTCCACCTCCTCCCCTAGACTGGGTGGAGGACCCTGTGAGCCAAAGTGGGAACAGGGGGCGGAAGGAGTCAATGATCCGTGATTTCTCTGTAAAAGAACTGGCTGCCATTGGAGATCGATTTAGGCAAAAAGCAGGGGAACATCATCCCCAGCTGCTGAGTCCTCCTGGCCCAGCTGTGCTTTCTGCTCCCACTGCTGCTTCTATCGAGCTGGCTTCTCCTGCTCCAGTTACTCATGATGAGGTAAAACAATGGGTTAAACAGGCTCTTAAAGATAACAATAGCATGTGGTCCTGGAAGCCCCCGAACCCTTCTGAAGCCTGAAGATGTGGGCAGGATTCCCATGTCTACTCCATCGAGACACGGCGCACAAATGGGGATCCGCGGCCCTACATACCGTTAACAATCCACTGGGGTGGGGGTAATGATCGCCAATACTTGGCTTTGGTCGACACCGGTGCAGAGCACTCGGTGATTCCTGGTAATCCAGACCTCTGGACTGGACCGGCCTTTCGAATAGAGGGGTTGGGAGGAGCGGTCACCCTGGCAAAGGAAATAAAAGTCTGTGCCATGGTGGGTGATAGCCCTTCCCCTGTCTGGTTACATGCCCTGGTGGCTGCTACTGACAAGTATATCCTGGGTATTAATATGTTGGCCGGTATGGCCCTTAATACTAGCCAAGGGGGATTTGAATTTGGAATTCGAACTATTACAAAAAAACTAGTAGTGGGTCAGGCTAAGTGGGATCCTGTGATGGTGCCAGCCCCCATGAAACCAGTGTGCATTCCACAATATCATCTCCCTGGGGGGCAGGAAGAGATTACTGCCACCATCGATGCTCTGCAAGAAGAAGGGGTAGTGAGGCCCGCAACGTCGCCCTTTAATAGCCCTGTTTGGCCGGTCCAGAAGCCGGACGGCTCCTGGAGAATGACAGTTGATTATCGTTTTTTGAACAAACATGCCCCACCACTTGCTTCAGCAGTTCCGGACATTGTCACCCTTATTGAAAACATTGCTACTGGGAACTCAGGAACATGGTATGCTGTCATTGATCTCGCTAACGCCTTCTTCAGTATTCTTATAGCTGAGGACTCACAGGATCAGTTCGCCTTTACCTGGAAGGGGCGCCAGTATACCTTCACCCACCTTCCAGTATCGCCTTCCCTCTCAATTCACCATTATATTGATGATGTGGCCTCCTGGAGCCTCTGGCAGAAACAAGAGGGTCGCCGAGTCCCACTAGGATTCTGGTCACGTACCATGCCTGAGGCTGCCACTCGTTATTCTGTTTTTGAACAACAGTTACTAGCCTGTTACTGGGCCCTGCTAGAGACTGAAAGAATGACAGGTGATGCAGATGTTCAATTGCGACCTGCACTTCCTATAATGAATTGGGTCCTGGCTAATGATGCTAATCTAAAGATCGGGCGGGCTCAGCAGTCTTCTATTGTTAAATGGAAGTGGTATATTCAGAGTCGTGCGACCAGAGGGCCTGAAGGGGTGGGCCGCATACACGAACAGGTGGCTTACCATCCTAGGTCAGGAACTCAGTTATCGGAAGAGGGGGATGGTGGCTCCAGTCAGTATGCTGAGTTGAAGGCAGTCACTTTACCACTAGATCCCCATGATCACCCTCTTCGCCTGTTTACTGATTCCTGGGCTTTGGCTAATGGACTTGTGGTATGGATGCCTGATTTGCAAAAGAACAACTGGATGATACATGATCGCCCAGTATGGGGCAAAGAGTTGTGGCAGCTGTTGTGGGATGCTTCCCACCATCGTGAGATAACCGTTTATCACGTTGATGCCCATACCAATATGGCGACTAACATGGCTCAACATAATGCAGTAGCAGATCAGCTTGCCACTATCAGCTGTGCTGATACCGTCCCCCTGGCTCGATGGGCACATGAACAGAGTGGTCATTTGGGGGAGAAGGGATCAGCTATGTGGTCCCGTACACATGCTTTATCCATCCATAAGGATGATGTCCGCATGGTCATATGTACATGCCCAGAATGTCAGCTTGTGAAGTTCCATACCGTTCCACCTGGTCCGCATGGCCGAATAAAACGGGGTGCTCACTCAGCTGCGGTCTGGCAAATTGATTACATAGGCCCCATGCTAGACTGCATGGGTAAATATTACGTCCTAGTAATGGTTGACACCTTTTCGGGCCTGGTTTTTACTTTTCCCACCAAGACGGCTGACCAAGCTAGCACTATCCAAGGACAAAACCATTTGATTTATCGTTATGATGTTCCAGAGGAGATTCACTCTGATAATGGCTCGCACTTCTCCGGGAAAGCAATCTGTGATTGGGCAAATGACAACGGTATTTTATGGGTCCACCATATTCCTTATTACCCGCAGGCTGCCGGGTTAGTTGAACAAATGAACGGCTTACTGAAGGAACAAATTCATTTGTTAACATCACTGGGGACCCAGAAGGGATGGTGCCATGTGCTGCAGCAGGCAGTCTACAATTTGAATCATCGCCCTTTAAAAGGAGGTACACCTTTCCACCGACTTCTTCACGCTCCTGAATTACAGCCTATTCCAGAGGAAAAACAGTCATTGCCCCCCATCCCCGAACTAGAGAATGTTGGACAAAAGGTATGGGTGGCACCACCAGGTAGTGGCCCTCCTGTAAAAGGGGAAATAGTGACACCCACCTCGGTGGGTAGCTATTGAGGGACAGGATGATTTAGTCTGTTTAAACACTGAACGCTTATGGTATCGTGAGTGACATGTGTCAGGCTTCTTTGTTCCAGGTTCTCCATTTTACACTCCTGGTGATCTGGCTTAACAGCTGCTTTGATGCCAGCAATTGGATTTGTAATGTCGAGGACGTTCCAAGGGAGTTCCCCGTGGGAAACACGGTCCGATGCATTACACCAAGGAAGTCCTCGGTCACCAGCCTCAAGTGCAGCTTATATAAATATGTTATTGTTCAGCATGTTTCAAAATCTGTTCGTGAGCTCCAGTATCTGGGTATTGTGGCCAACAAGGATAATTTGAGCCTTGGTTGGAATCCTTTCTCATGGCTAACTGCTACATTTGGGGGAGTGGGCCACACTATCCTCCGTTGGTTGCTCGCGTCATTGCTTATCTTTGTAATTGTTGTTTTGATTTCTCTTTTTTCGCTCCCTCTGTACTCAAATACTGGTTAGGCCTCGCAAATGACAGATTGTGACCAAGGGGTGGAATGTAATGGAGGATTAAAACCATGTACTCAGATGCTTTTTGCTTATGTGGAACTGACGACACTGGGTCCACACGCAGGTCACCTAACTTTCAGAACTAGCAGATGTAATTAAACTCAGCCATGGGGACTTATCTGAAGATACACTTTGAAATGGAATTCCACCGTGAGGCCCAGGGAAAGCAGTTGTCAAATACGACACTCTGAAATTGACGTATTGGTCACAACCTGTCTTGCTCAAGAAGTTTTAATGAGTCCTTGTATCTACGAGATAAACCAGGATATCATAGCATCCTGCTCCATAATAATTAATCTTCTAAATTGTAGAATGTAATGCTCAGCTTTGATTTTGACTGACAATTATTAGAAGGAGTAGGCGCATGATTAATTGTTTTTGGGGTATAAAAGTCTGTGGTCCTGCTGCTGAAGTTTAGACTCTCTGAGGGGTGGGAACACCCCTTGTCAAGAAGGAAGAACAGCCAGAGTCCGAGCAACGTCCCGGTCGGGGGAGGTGGAGAAGCTGCTACCAGCGCCCTGACAACCTACTACAAGTGTGCAGTTGTTGCCTCGCTTCGGCAGTTGGGACCAGTCCAAGCGTTGATAAGTATAGTTGGGAAGGGCTTGCATATTGTAGTGTGAAATCAGCTTTTGAATTAGTAATAAACATTTGTATAAACTGAACTGCTCTCGGTGTGTGTGTCTATTTTCTTTCGGTAGCTAAAACACTGTGACCAATCTAAAATGAACAAAATGAGAGGTATAAGTTTACATAGATACCATGTTTGGCCTTGAGAATACTCTAACAGCCAAAATATGCCAGTATCTAGCAAGCAATCGAAATACAATAAGATGTTTTATGAATATGTCACCCTCTCAGGTTGTTTACGAATTCTGGTGCTTCGTCTCAAAACAGGTGGTTCCTTTGCAACCTTGGGAGGGGTACAGGTCCTGGATCTGTCATGTGGAAAGGACTGACTTCTGGACCCACTCCAGAATCGCCAGCATGACGCATTGGAGCCTCAGCATAGCCATCTGAAAGCTTACTAGTGGTTACAGGCTGGGGGGGTGAGTCCAACCTCTCAAGCTCACTCTGAGTAGGGGTCCGAAGAAGGGGTGAACCAGGAAAGGCCAGATCTCTTTGGGGTACAGTGTCAGTTCGCCCATCTGGGTATTTAACATGAGCATATTTGGGGTTAGTATGCAGTAGCTGAACTGGTTGGACTAGGGGGTCTGTTTTACACGCCCAAGCGTGGTTCCAGGCTCAGATAAACAGGCTGGCCAGTCCATGACAGTTCCTGGTTTCCTCGCCGTCTCTTGAAGTTGATTCAGCCTGCTCGTCTGAAGGTTCCCCCTTTTCACAGTTGTCTTCCATTCCTGCAGCTCCAGGATGCATTTTCTTGGTGCTTCTCGTCTTATTATCAGTGGGAGTACTTTTTGCCTAATACGCTTTAGTGAAGTGGCCGAGTTTCCCACAATAGCTGCAGGTAGCAAATCGAGCCAGGCACTTCTGTCTGGGGTACCATCTCTTATCACAGAAGTAGCATTTTTCAGGAGTTTGCCCTTTTCTTTCCTTCGGGGTTCCAGCACTCCTGGATGTTTCCTTTTCGGTTTCTTGCATTTCACTGGACCGCATGGCACTTCTCAGTGTTTTTGTTAGAGTGACTGCCCGGTCGTAGGTTAAAGGCTCCGTCTCCAGCAGCCTCTGTCCTGTTGACAAAAGCATCCAGCTTCAAGGCGTTGCAGTGTTGTTGCACATTGACTGCTCTGACATCACATTCGTTGGCCAGTGAGTCGAGAGCCAGTGCATAGGCAGCATCACTTTCCCCGGGTTTCTGGCGTCTAGTCAACAATTGGTGTCGAGCAAGCACCACGTTCCGTGGCACTGCATAGAAAGCAGTCAGACGTTCCCGGGCTATAGCCAGAGTGGTAGCTCCTTGCGTTACGGCGAAAGGGACCTCACCCAGCAGAGAGTTCAGGTGGCACCATTGTATCGCCTCATTGACCACGTTGTTTCGAGCCATGTAGTAATCGAAACAAACAATCCAGTGGTTGAAAATTTTTCTGGACCTCGGGGCAGACTGGTCGATTATCAGCCACTCTGGCTTGAGAGCTGCATCCATTTCTGCTAATAAAATTGAAGTGCCAGTTGATGAAGTAGACAAAGACGATGCAGGCAAACAATAATCATGGCTTTTATTAGCAAAAACTCCTGGTACAATAATGAAAGACAATAGGTGCATACACAGTTATACCCAAGGGGAGTGTCCTTAACAGAAGAGATAATCCACAGCCAATGTTAGTACAGCAAGGCTCACCAGAGGGGAGGGAGACAGGCAGCTTGGCAGACATTCACCACACCCTCACCTTCTGAGACTCTCATATTCACAAAAACCAATTTATTTATTTGTACATATGAATACTAGTCCTGCATATGTATTGTCTGTCTATGTGTGTTATGTCTGGTTGTGTGTCTATGTGTTTTGCATGGAGGACTAGAGAATGCAGTTTCGTCAGGTTGTACTCATGCAATCAAATGACAATAAACTTGACTTGACAATACTAATGTTGACTCTTATCTGCCTTATGTTGATGTATATCATGTTATATTTCTAATGTATGATTATTATGTGACAATAAAAGGAGCCTTGATTTCTTGCGGTAAGTACTGTCCAAAACTAAGTCATCCCATCTTTAGTAATAAAACTACAGCAAGCTTGAGTTTACAAGCATTTGGAGTCCTACATCCAAGCTTCACACAAGCATAAGAGAGGATGAGTCTCACACTCGACATTCCCAGATAAAAATTCTCTACCAACCTGCACCTACAATATCACAATCTGGTAATGTTTTGTAACAAATTGCTGGAAATTGTGAAATCTCTGGAGCCATCTCCCAATGAAAGCCTTTATCAAAGATGAAGTTGACCACACAATCACTCAAAGGAAAGAAGGGATGTTGAGGATGGTGTCAAGGACCTCAAGCATATGCATCCGAAGCACAGAGAGGCCACGGACATAAAGCAAATGGAATGTCCCACCTCACAAATGATCCATCCATTCATCCCCATAAATACATCTTGTCCTATCTGTGATAGAGTCGGTGATTCCCACACTGGCCTCAAAAAAAAACACAACACTAAATCCTTCTCAATACCGAAGGAAGAAAAATGAGGAAGAGCAAGAATCAAGAAAAAGAAATCATCAGTTGCTCCATGATTCAAGCCAGGCAGATATTCCAACTTTATGTTACCCTCACTTAAAAATGCTAACTCAAAAATTAATACATCCCCCAGACTTCTCTGGGATGCAGTGGTCCTGTGAATTGAGTTCAAGTTCCATCGTGTCAAATGCAAGTCCCCGCCCAAGATTTTCCATATTTGTCTGTTTTTCTCTCAAGCTCTGACATTCACTCCCTTGAGACCTAATTGGGCTACACCAAAGGTCCAAAAATGAAGCTGTCTTCACCATCACTTCATCCCCTCAATAGCCATCGATATCTTGTCACTCTAATGTTTGTCTGGGTCAACATCATTCACGGTTCAGGTCAAATTATTGGCTTTTTCAGAGCAATTAAACCTGCTCTAACAACTGTAATACTTTGATATGCTCAGCTTATTTTTTTAATGCATAATTAGTAAAGTCACAGCTAAGTTTTTATACTGTGGATAAGTGAAAAGTAATCTGAATTAATGGTTTTCCTGGAGGAGGAATACTAATAATATTACTTTTGGGGCATCTTCCTGCACATTTATATATGGGATATAATTGTAGAGCTTGTTGAAAGAATCAAAGACTTGTTGATCCAAATCAAGGCTTTTATTAGCAAAAGACAGGAGCTCTTCACAGGTGGCCGACCAGTCCGGAATGATCCGACCTGGCTAGGGACACAACCCTTTAAGGCCCAGACAGTAGGCGTGGCTTAGCTCTCAGCCAATCGCTGTAAGCACAGTCTAGATACTGTAACTATATACACTATATACATTGGTGATAGATCTGTACTATCACGATAATGAATTGGTGAAAAGCTCCAGTGTACTGGAATGTGATTGAATAGTCAATTTTTATTTATTTATCATAGACTTCATTATTTGATGAGACAAATCAAGGCATTTGCCAAGGTTATTCAGCTGTTAGCAAATATTGTAATTTACGCCAATGGTTTACAATTTTAAACCAGCATACTTGGAAATTGAAATTTTTCCTTTTGATTGTTTTGTACAGCAATGACTGCACAATATTTCAGGTTACAAATAGAGGCTCAAAGGTGTTTCTGAGAAAGTTCATCAAGGTTGAAAATCTAAATATGAGACTATGGATGTTCTAGCTTGCATTAGTTTTTGGATCTGAAGAAGTCATGTCGAACTAACTTCATTTTCTTGTCACGCTGCTCCAAATGATCTGACCAAAAATCTTGACCCCCATTGAACTAGATTTCCACTAGCACATGGCAGGATGAACTCTAAAAATAGCTTTTGTACAGTTTTTTTTCCCCACCATTCATGCAGTATTGCTCACGGAGAGAACGGTTACAGTCGATTTGTTCATATGATATCGGCCTTGGTTCGAAGACATAGGCTTGAAATATAGACTGACACTTCAATGAAATACTTTGGGAGTACTGTGGTATTAGAGATGCTGGCTTTCAAAAATAGATGAAAGCAAAGCTTTGCTTCCCTGCTCAGTCCGATGCAAGCATTTTGTAAACCGATTGAAGAAAAATGTAAGAGTTCTCGAAGTGGCAAAATCAAGAGATTTTTTTCAATAGCAGCATTGGTGTTTGAGGTACCTGAATCTTGCCTTAACAGAGTGAAATAGTTGATAAAAGTATGTAAAGCATTCTCAGGACAAGGACGATGAATTTACAAGAATTGAAATTAATTGAAATGAACTTGTCATGAAATTTGTTGTTTTGTGGCAAAATCACAGTGCAAACATTGCTATTCATTATGTTTAAAATAAATAAATTAGTGCAAAAGAAGAGAGGGGAGCAAGGTCAACCCTTACAGTGCCAGTGACCAGGGCCAGGTTTGAATCCAGTGTTGTCTGTAAGGAGTTTGTACATTCTCCCTGCGTCTGCGTGGGTTTCCTCCTGGTGCTCCAGTTTCCTCCCACCATTCAAAACATACCAGGGGTTGTGGATCAATTGTGGATCAGCTCATGGGCTGAAAGGGCCTGTGACCATCCTGTTTCCTAATTTTTTAAAAATTAAATATAAAAGTGAGGTAGTGTCTATGCATCATTGTCCATTCAGAAATTTCTCCTTGTGCCACTGGGTCCTTGTCTTCAGGCTCTGTACCTCCTTATCAATGATAGCAGTGTGAAGAGGGCATGGCCTGGGTGGTGAGGGTACTTGAGGATAGAGGCTGCTTTCTGAAGACACCACCTCTTGTAGATGTCATCAATGGAGTGAAGACTGATCCCTGTCATGACACTAGTCAAGTTTCCAACTCTTGTCGTATTTTCCTGTTTGGTGATGTACCAAATCTCCTCAAACTCCTCACGAAGTACAGCTGATGGTGAGCCTTCTTCATATCGCATTGATGTGGAAGCCCAAGGCCAGAGATTTTGCCAATCAGGAATTTGAAATTCTTAACCCTTTCCACTGCTAACCTCTCAATGAGGACTGATCTGTGTTCTCCTGACTTCCCCCTCCTAAAGTCCACAATCAGCTCCTTAATTTTGATAACACTGAGTACAAGGTTGTTGCTGTGACACCACTCAACCAGCTCTCTCTCTCTCCTTCATGTACACCGTCTGTGATTCTGTCGATGACCATGATGTCATTGGCAAATTGTAGATGGCATTTGAATTCTGCCTAGCCACGCAGTCATGGGTGTAGATTAGAGCAGTGAGCTAATCATGCATCTTTGAGGTGTGCCTGTGTAGGTTGCCAGTGAGGAAGGGACGTTGTTTACAATTTCCAATTATGCTCTTCCAATAAGGAAGTCAAGAATTGAGATGGAGGAGTCACGTGATGGAGTAGTGGCTGGTAGGGGAATACCAGCCTTCTGGAGAAAAGAAATAAAGTGAAGGAAATACAAAGTTCAAGAAATACAAAATATAACAAAGATAAAGTTGTAAAGAAAAGAAAGAAAATGGCACTCAAGAAGGAAAAAGTAAAAACAACAGGAAAAAAAGAAGAAAAGACGCCAGAAGAGAAAGGAGAAGGCCTTACCTGCATGAAGAAACAGGGAGCCATTGTGGAGAAGAGAACCTGTTCTCCGAGGTTCGTGGTGACCCCATAGAGTCGCGACCCCCCCAACCGCTGGACAGCAAAAATGGCTCTCTGAGCCAACAAAAGTGAGCAGTGCGCTTACTAAGAAGAAGGAGAACACCGACAGGAGGGGGGCTCAGCCGAGGAACGGGCAAACACAACGCAACCAACTGAGGGATGACCGACACCAGGGCTCTCTGCTGGAAGAAGAGGAAAGCGACAGGAAAGGGAGTGAAAGGAAGGAAGAACAGCAACAGGAGGCCCCACAGCTGAGTAGCCCAAAAGAAGAGGACCAACAGCAAGAAACCAAACAAGAAGCCCAGCAAAGTGAGACAAGCAACTCATCAGGAAAGTCAGAAGAGACACAGATACAAAGAAGAGAAGAAGAAGACACAAACACAGATGCAGACACAGAAGAAAAGGAAGAAGAAGACCGAGATCTACACAGAGAAATAGAAGGTATAACAGATGGACAGAATATAGATAAAACAAATGAGAGCATTAAAAGAATGGTTGACATTAGAATTTAGTGAAATTAAAAGAAAAATGAAAAGTACAGAAGATAAAGTGAATAGATTAGAGCTGATCATGACAGAAATAGGGAAAATGTGGAAGAACGAGAAACAGCTATAGAAATGGAAGTGAATGACTTAAGAAGAAAATTGGAAGAAAGTGATAAAAAAGTTAAGAGTCACAAGAAATGTTAGCTCAGAAAATTGATATGTTGGAAAATTATAGTAGGAGAAGCAACATAAAAACAGTGGGCCTAAAGGAAGATGATGAAGGCACAGATATGAAGGAACTTATAAAAGAATGGATCCCAAAGGTCCTGGGAATGACAGAAATGTAGGAAGGAATGGAAATAGAAAGGGCACACAGAACACTAGCTCCGAAACCACAGACACATCAAAAACCAAGATCCGTTTTAGTAAAATTTTTGAGATAAACAATGAGAAAATATACTGGAGTGGGCAAGGAATAAAATTAGAGAAGACAATAAACCATTGAATACAAGGGTCAAAAATTATTTTTTTACCCAGACATAAGTTTTGAACTCTTAAAGAAGAGGAAGGAGTTTAACACAGCAAAATCGATCCTATGGAAAAAAGGTTATAAATTTATGTTAAGACATCCAGCTATGCTTAAAATATTTATCCCTGGGGAGCAAAACAGACTGTTCTCAGATCCGGAGGATGCTTGAGAATTTGCAGAATGCCTGCAGGACAGAAGGAGAGATGAAGAGTTGTAACAAGAATGAAGAACGGTGATAAAATATATATAAAGATGTAAAAATAATGTATATGTAAGAACTAAAGAAGGGAAAGAGCAGGGAAGAAAGGAAGTAAGGGGGAAAAAAAGAGGGTGAACTTTGTTATGTGTTTTTTTTTAAAGTCCTATCGTGGGGGGGGGGGTGGGGTTGGGGAGGGGAAGAGAATAACAGTCACTGCAAAATTAGTTGACGCTTCCGATCGGGTTCACAATCCAAATGGAGAGGGGATTTGTGGTTGACCGGCAAGGGATAAGGGGCAACTCAGAGAGGGGGGGAGACATTTGGGGCAAAGGGAATATTGGATGTGGGAGTTGTTGAAGTATTCTATGTTTTAAATGTGTTGTCATACATTGAGTTTATAAAGGGAAAACTGAGAGATGAAAATGGGGAAAAGGTGGTGGTGACAATAAAAGGAGTCAAAGTGAGTGGCATAAAAGCAGCAGCCTGTAAATTTTGCTGATTTTAATACCTTTGCTTCATTAGTATAATGCTTGCAAACAATTTGGGCATAAAGCCTGGAAGCTCAGTAAAAGGAAATGAAACAGTTGTTCGATTCTGTGGTAAGGGGTCCTGTCAGAGATTCATTAGTTCATACGTACAATCGTCATATCAACCACAGATAGAGGAAAGATAGAGGGGAGGGTGAGGTGATTTTGTTGGATTCTGAGAAGGACTCCTGCTATGCTTGGCCCATAAGGGAGCTGAAAGATGACACTAGACAACAATTTTTTTCAAAAGGTTTGTTTCCTGAAAAAAAATATTGGGGATTATGATAGACAACATCAACCTGAATGCAAGGATAATTTCAGATTTGCTGCATCACATAGGAAGTTAGAGAAACATTAAATTATTTTTTATTGATTTAGCCTGTTCAATAGCAGATACATTGCATTAGTTCAACTGAGCTAAAACTGTTTTGCAGCTGATTTTCATTTGTACTCAGCATCTGATGCCTCTCATGTCAGTGTCCAACAATAGTCGGCCGTCATTGATGGATTCCATTTACCCTGATACCGCTTTTCCATGGTCACATGGTAAAAAATAACAGGAAATCACAAAAATGATAAATGATTGGAAAATTTTAAGGTGATTTTCATGATCAGCGGATGAAAATCCATAAAATACACCCAAAAGTGTTCAGGAAGCAAAATATTTATTGTCCAGTGCAATCGGGCAACAACTCAAATCAGCACAGAAATATTCTCCAAAGAACTGACTCAGTATATAATGAGTAAAAGGCAAACATTTCTGTTTATTTTTATTAAGTGACGACATTGTTTAACGGGCTTAATGTATCTTAAAGATTGAACTTTAAATAAATGGGAAGGGGGGTGAGGGAGGGAGGGAGGAAAAAGGGGAGAAAATGACACTATTCATGAGAAAAAATGTCTATGTATTTTGGTCAGTATGGTTTATAGTGTGAAAAATAAAAATTAAAAAAAAATAACCATTGGTGATATGTCACAGCCACCAGCAAACATAAAGGTATCGCTTTTCTATATAGGTGACATCTAATCACAAGAATACAGTAATCTAGGTGCCTGCTAGACACCAACCCGAGTGGTTTCACTTTGGACTAATTCTGGACTGCACCAAACGGAGGGAGGTAAAGCAGAATTCAACTTCAAGTTCCTTTAAAATTCTGGTGGGAGCTAGCAATCAATATCTGAATTAGTTGGAGAGAGCAGCTGCTGTTCCAAAGTAGTTTTTAAGGTCCATCTACTGTGTGCTGCATCAGTTTATCAGTTCCCATTTTAGAGTTCATTCAGCTGTAAATCAAATCTATTAAAACCTAACCCCAGGTAGCAGATTTGAAGCCAAATGAATGTTTCATTGACTGTACCATCGAACAATAGCCATACTTACTCCAATGCCCCAACACACAAATGGCATCATGAAGAAAGCACATCGGTGGCTCAGCTCCCTCAAGGATTTGCGGAGGTTTGGTATGCTATTGGAAACCCAGGCAATTTTCTACAGATGTGTGGTGGAAAGTGCACCGATCAGCTGCATCATGGTCTGGTACGGGGACACCGATACCCCTGAGCATAAAACCCTGTAAAAAGTAGTGGACACAGTCCAGGACAGCACAGGAAGCAAAACCCTCTCCACCATCAAGAACATCTACAGGGTATGCAACTGTTGGAGAGTAGTAGTAATTATCAAGGATGAACACCACCAGCACAAGCTCTGTTCTCGCTGCTACCACCAGGTGCCACGAAATTGACACCACTGGGTTCAGGAACAATTGCTGCCCCTTCACTATCAGATGCAGGCAGGGACTTATTTAAGGATTCTTATTTTTGCACTTAATTTTACTCTCTCTTTCTGTATTGCACAGTCACTTTGTTCACACTTCTTTATTTGTTTAATCTGAAGTTGAGTCCGTTTATTTTTTTTTGCATGGCCAATAAATGGTAATTCTGCCTCGCCTGCAGGAAAAAAAAGAATCTCTGGGATGTATGTGATGTATGAACTCGGACAATAAATCTGAAATCAATGGAAATAGATTTCAAATTTATTGTCCAAGTACATACATGACATCACATACAACCCTGAGATTCTTTTATCCTTGCAGGTGCAGCAGAATTACCACTAATTGGTTATGCAAAGAATAAACTGTACACAGCATATATCCGTATACGCGTAAACAAACAAAGAACTAGAACCAGATAACGAATGTAAACAAACTGTGCAATACAGAGAGAATTTAAAAAATTAAGTTCAAAAGTAAGAGTCCCTGACTGAGTTTGTTGTTGAGGAGTCTGATGGTAGATGGGTTGCAATACAAATTGTTGATATTGTACTGTACTTGATATTCTTTGGATGATGCTATTTCCTCACAAGTAACAAAAGGCAAAGGAGGAAAAACCCAACACCCAACCCCAACCAACCAATTTTCCCCTGCAGCCGCTGCAACCGTGTCTGCCTGTCCCGCATCGGACTTGTCAGCCACAAACGAGCCTGCAGCTGACGTGGACTTTTACCCCCTCCATAAATCTTCGTCCGCGAAGCCAAGCCAAAGAAAAGAAGAAACACAATAATAAAGACCATGGATAATTTTGTATCTCCATTACTCATCCAACCTTAATATTATGTATTGTATATTTAGACTGTTGATGTGAACAGATTATAGCAAAATATCCCTGATCCACACGCATTCTTAGTGCATTCCTAGTTTTGTGCTTTGCTGGGTATGGTTGGATTATTCATCGACCCAATACCTTGAAATTCATCAGGTCACGAGTATTACTGAATTTTGACTCCAGTTGTCAGAATCAGAATTTATTGTCATGAACGTGCCACAAAATGTATTGTTTTGCAGTTGATATAAATTGCATTTCAAAATAAATAGTCCAAGAAAATAGAAGAAAGTGAAGTGCTGTCTGTGGTTTGTTGTCCATTCAGAAATCTGATGGCGGAGGGGAAGAAGCTGTCCATGTGCCATTGAGTGCTCAACATTAGGCTCCTGTACCTCCTTCCTGATGGTAGAAGTTTGAAGAGGGCATGGCGTGGGTGATGGGGGTCCTTGAGGATAGAGGCTGCTTTCTTATCACACCGCCTCTTGTAGATGTCCTCGATGGAGCAAAGACTGGTGTGCCTGCAGACCGAGTTAGCAACTCTCTGGAATTTTTTCTTGTCCTGTGCATTGGCATCTCCACACCAGACAGTGATACAACCAGACAGAATTCTTTCCACAGTACACCTGTACAAATTTTCAGGTCTTTGGTGACATACCAAATCCCCTCAAACTCCTCAAGAAGTATAGCAGGCCTTCGTGATTACATCGACATGGAGACCACTGGCTTCAAGGAACACATGCATCCTGTCATATCTCAGCAAGGCAATACTCATCTCTCTAGTCCTTGCTGTCATCTATCACCTTGACATGAGCTGCTACTCATGATGGGAGAATTGCAGACCTAGGCTGGGCCATCCTTTCCCAATATTTCTCATCGTCCCCATCCAGAGTTTTCTTCCTCCTGCTCTGCTGTTACCATTACCATCACAGTGTAGAGGCATCAGGACAGAAACAGCAAGGACTCGGCCTCTCTTTTCTTCTTGCACATGACTGAGAGCCTAATCACATTAAATGAGCTATCAGGGCCAGGCCACATTGCTGACATCAGACCCTCTCAAAATTTGAACCTATTCCAAATTCTATCATGGAAAGATGTAATAGGTGGACAAAAGAAAATGTTGAAGGATTTACTCCATCTATTGGAAGAAATGCAAGATTCCCATCGTCTCCTGTGAGTCTTGCTCAGAGTGGAGGAGCATTTGAGATGGCATTAACAACCTCAATGCCACCCTTTAGGAGCACAGTGAAGCCTTCTGGAAGGAGCAGGGGCACGCCATCTCCAAGACCACCCATCATCCCATCTGTGGAAGTGTCCGTGGTTCATGAATTGTCCTGATTGACCACCTCACCCACAAAGCCTGAATGGAAGTAAATCTTCCTCAATCCCAAGGGCCTGTCAAAGAAGATGTTATAAGGGCACTAGTGCAGGAAAAGGAAGAGAAGTGGTCTCTCATTCTTCTTCCATGTGTAATGAAGATGTGGAACAACGATCATAAAAAAAATTGTAACTGGTGTTTGGGACATGTATGGGCCTTTGTTGAATATACAGTTATTAGGCTGATTGTTGCATTCAACATAATGTGATTTAATTTATTAATCTGCTGAACTGTTTACTTTGTAAAAGCATTTACATTTGTTCAAGACCAATGACAATGAGTGAGAGGGAAGAAAATGAATGGGACTTGTGGTGGATGGAGAATTAACATGCATTTACTGGCACTGCACTCAGATGAGTTTTTCCAAGGCCAAAAAGTGCTGGCTGAGGATCTTCTCAATTCCTTTCTTCCATCATTCCCCTCTACCTTCACTCACTGCTCCTTACTTGTTTTGTTTATTCATGGAAAGAGATATCCCTCTTTCTGATCAGATTCAGCAATGTCCTACTTGACAACCACAAAGGTCCTGCGGCACGTTCCAAGCAGGGTGAGTAGTGTTACAGCAGGAAATAATTTGCCCTATTAAACTCTATGTAGGCTTGCTCTCATTGGATGCATACTGGAAACTTGTGCTTTGTTTCTCACCCGAGTCTGATAGCCCAGTAGCCACTCTTTGGTTTGTAATGGTGGCACACCTTAGTGCAGGCAGTCACAGAAAGAGGTCACAGTATCCCACCCACTGATCTATATGGTTCTCTTTGGCTTGGCTTCGCGGACGAAGTCCACGTCAGCTGCAGGCTCGTTTGTGGCTGACAAGTCCGATGCGGGACAGGCAGACACGGTTGCAGCGGTTGCAGGGGAAAATTGGTTGGTTGGGGTTGGGTGTTGGGTTTTTCCTCCTTTGCCTTTTGTCAGTGAGGTGGTTCATTACCTACCTAATTACATACCAGCTGGATGCATTCAACTTGAGTTCATGTGTGGTATATGGTATGCTTGCAGACAATACCATTCATAAGGAGGATTAGCCTTCAACCCAAGGAGAGTCATGTGCTGCAGAGAAACGGATCGGAGTCCAATCGACAGGACCATAAGAGGATCACTGGAGTCTCCCCCACCACCGCTCCCCACCCTGCCCCCTCCCCATCCAGGTGATCAACCAGAATCGTTGTCTGAAGAGTGCACGCAAAATCATTGAGGACCCCTTCCACCCCACACACGGCATCTTTCAGCTGCCGTCATTGGGAATGTGATGCAGGAGTGTCAGAATCCCCCAGGCTGAGGAACAGCTTCTTCCTATGGCAGAGAGAATGCTGAATGACTAAAAAATTCTTCACACTAACCACCCAAGTCTCTCATATTCACGAAACAATATTCATTCATTTATTTGTATATATGAATACTTGTCCTGCATATGTACTGTTGCTTGTCTCTATGTCCGGTTGTGTGTCTGCGTGTTTTGAACTGAGGACTGGAGAACGCTGTTTTGTCGGGTTGTACTTGTGCAATCAGATGACAATAAACTTGCCTTCATGTTCTCTCTATGTGCTGATCTCTAACAAGGAAGATTGGAATGTAATCAGCTGTCTTCGAGCAGAGAACTTAGTTAGCTACAGTTGATGGCAACATAAAAGATATTGCAAATATTTCCAACACTAGCCTGGACAATGTGCAATGATTACACTGTGGTGATGGCCTTCATTCTTCTGTTTCAGGACACGTAACCACTCTATGTTAATCCTCCATCTGCCAGCACTTTTGTTCCTTGTACCAGTCATGTTGTGTTTGAAGAAAATTACATACTAATACTTTCCCTTTTGAATATGTGGAAACCTTGACGTCAGCAAAAGGCTGTTCAACACATCATTCTTATTCCTGCAAACTTCCACCATGTAAAGCAGCAGATATGTAAAATCATGGCCACAAGAAGGAAAATAATCAACCAGCAACTATCCAGTGAACTATTTAAATAGTGTTAGTGGAGGGTCATTCTTGCTGCTCGATAATAATTCAGTACATTGAAATTGTTCCAACTGCTACATATTTTCAGGTACAAAGCATGCCATCTGTTAGATGTTTAAGGCTGAATTCAGGTGATCAGGATCGGTGCTAAGGAGGACCTTCAGACCCCCGGCCTGCAATTGCTGAGGTGGGAGACAAAGGGTCCTGGGCCTTGGGGGCTTGTTTGGTGGTATGTTGAAGAGGAATTATGCAGAAAATGAGTATGCAAGATGAGATGGGGGCATTGGGTAATGGTGGAAATGGATATCAGAGGGAAGTAGGGAGTGGTTGATGTGATGCATGGGTTGAGATCTGAAGGATGGAAATTAAGCAAAGTAATTACCTGAAATGCTCCTCAGTTAATCTTTGGGCTGAGGAGAACCTGGTGACCTTGCAAGTGCCATGATCACTGCTCCTCCACAATGAAAAGAATGATATCATCTGATATGGAGCAAGTGTTATAACCAGAAGTGCTTGGGTGAATTTCTGGATTGGAGCAAAACAATGCCCAGCAATGCTCAAAATTGTGTTCCACTTTGGGTGTTTCAAGCACCCATACATTCTATAAACCTTCACTTCACCATACACCATTCAGATTTTGGAGCTCTGAAACACTCTGTCAAATATTAATCCTGCAAGCTAGGATAAAAATATCCTCCTTGGATGGTTGAAGTTTTTCACAAGCTGTACTAAGTAATGCGATTTATAGTCTTGTCACAATTTCTCCTAGTCAAGCCTCTGGTCTCCACCTGCACCATTCACATATACATAAGCAATTCATTACCCTATTAAAGGTGCCCTAATGGAAGGCCAATAGCTGTACAGTATTTCAATTCTGTTATTTAAAAAATCTTCCTGAAGCATTTATTAAGTAGATTGCCTGAAAACCTTTGATTTTAATAATTCGGAATGGGTTATATGAATTGGAAATCACAATATAATTTTCCAAATAAATATTTTGTCAAATTTAGAAAGTAAAGATGTAAATGCCTCCTGATTAATATTAAGTAGCCAGTCCATTTTTTTTAAAGCAATACAGCATGGTAAAAGGATCTTCCAGCGCATGCAGTCCAATTACATCTATTAACCTACCAACCCCATATGTTTTGAAAGGAGGGAGGAAATTAAAGCACCTGGAGAAAGCTACACAGGTCACAGGGAGAATGTACAAATTCCTGGCAGACAGTGCCGGACTCCAACCCTCGTCTGTGGCACTGTTATAGCATTGTGTTAAAGGCTTTCTAACCTTGACACCTGGGTTGTGGAATGGAGTTGGCGGGATTCCCCAAGCCCCATCTTCCAATCTCCATTGTGGTTCCGGCAAAGTTTACAGGAGTCAAATGATCCCCAGAAATTTATAAAAGATTAGAGTTTAATAGGGAAAATTATTTCCTGTTGTAACCAATTTAGACACAGTTATTGTGGAAGTCATTAAACCTCTGATCATTCAGTATTATATTGATAGATCTTATGGGATCCTAGGAGGAGATCATCCCCATTCTTTAATAACTCTAGCCTTGGTTCTGACCTCCTATTGTCAAATTTATAAAGTATGGATGAAGGTACCATCAACAGCAGACTTTGAGAATTCTAGAAGAATTTCAGAACCATGGTCTTTGCATATAAGCAACCTGGTTTGGAAACTTGAGAGCCCAGCCGACTTGAAGTCTGCAGAAATTGATCAACCTAGCCCAACCCATCATGGCCACTGATCTCCCATCCACTGAGACTATCTATGTAAGGTACTACCACAAGAAGACAACCAGCATCCTAAAAGAACCCCACCGTTCCAGTCATGATCTCCTCTCGCTGCTACCTTCAGGAAAAAGGTACAGGAGCCTGAAGACCAGTGCCTCTTGGTTCAAGAACACTTTTCCCCTGAAAGCTATCAGACTGTTGAACCTCCATGCACTACCCCAACCCAAACTGTAAACTACTCCAGGACCCCCAAAAGGTCTGTCTGCATTTCTGGCATCATTTTTTTCTTCACACCAACTGCAACTATTTATTTATCTAATGATTTCATATTTATTATCCCCTTTCTGTCTTGGCATATTGTGGTAATTTAATGTATACAATTGTACAATTTTTAAATTTATCCACTTTTGGTCATTTCACCTCCTTCTTTGTAGTTCTGTAGCTATTTATTGAAAAAATTACTTCTCCAACAAAAAAATTTGATCTTGCTTTGTAATTTTAAGACAATTAATTTAGATATTTATTAAAATTTAAATGTATTTATTTTCATCCATAGGGAATGATAGTTAAATGGAAGCAGTAATGAAATTTAAGAAGTGGCAATCCTATAATATTCAAAGTTCTGATATCAGCCAGAGTTATGAGTATTTATTTTCACTTCAGTGGACATTGCTCATGTACAAGGATATTTATATAACATTTCACATTCCTGTCACTTTACAATTAAATACATATACATCTTCAAATCATTTAATGTATTCCATGCAAGCGTAAAAGATCACAAATCTATTCCAGTGGAAAATAACAATCCAGATTTACAATAAATCAATATTTTAAACAAAGGTACACAATAAATAAAGATGTGTCATGAAGGTATGTCTAAATAACAGGGGTACAGTGCTGCTGGTGTTGATCGAGTGTCGATCCGGCATCTCACGGGGCCGCTCCAGGCACCTCCTCGTCGCCGTTTTTAGTGAACTCCAGCACCTAAAAAATAAGCACTGCACCCCTGTTAAATAATATTCAAGTTCTGTTTCACATAACATATATATTTGTTGACATGATGTTTTCACTCTCGTCTAAAACAAATTCACAAACCTATTTAAAATAGGAATATTTTGTTGGGTGCCATATGACCGCTTGCATTCTGTACACAGTGCTGCTATAGGTATGTCCATATTAAATAACAAGCCCAATAATTAATCTATAAATATTTCCTAACATTAACATTCACAGAAGGTGCAGTGTGTTCTATTAAGGATCTAGTAAATATCCCGAGCTGCAACATCAATTTGAAGCTGATTTTATATAAATATTAGCAAATTACACATAGCAGCATAATTGCTTTAAACTTCACAATATGAAACGCAGCATTAAAAAATGTCAACGTTAAAGCTATAGTTCATCACATTTTATTTCTGGATTATTGCTCCCATTTTTACTTAAACTATTGGAAAACACTACAATTTATTTAGACAAAGAGATGTTCAAGAAATTGCTCTCTTTGTCAGAATTGTCATAAAGCTAACCAAAAAAATAAGGATTGAAAGAATCTTTTAAAATTCATTTACTTGAATAGACTTTCCTGAAATGATCAATTTTAGCATTTCTAATATCACACAGGGAAGTAATACTGGTGCTGTCACCCTCCTCCCTAATGAATGTTTAGGATGGCAGAGTTTGAGGGCAAATCTGTGCCTTCTCTTATTCTAATAACATAGTAAATAAAAATGTTCTGATAATTATGAACATAAAATTAGAACTTTCTAATTATATCAGAATTAACTTGCATGTGCAATGATGGAAGAACTAACTAACAGTTGTAGAGGCGAGTGGTTTCTACATGTTACTTTTGGATCAAGTATGTAACCAGATTTATAATATGTTAATACTTTTGCTAACCATGTTATTTTCATTAATACCGATGATTTACAATAAAGCAGCTTTTACTTTCAAATGCCTGATCAACATTTTGATTTGTTACAATTTAAAGCATGATATGTATCTGAGTGAAAGGAATAATTTTCTTAAGTATATTTGTTCATTTAAATAAAAATCAAGCTGTGATGTTCTGTGTGAAAGTATATTATGCATGCAAATACAGGAGCATAATTAATCAATTAAACCATAATTCAGACCAATAAGCATTTAGTTTTCTCATATTGGTTTTGTGATGAACTTTACTGTTTCAAGTCACACAATGTTTTGTTAGCACAAGAATTATTAAAATGTATCTCCCTGTTGGACATTGGATATCCATTGACATCCTCTTGTTCTGTTAGATCATGATCAGGACTTTCATGTGACATATCTTTCATCACACTGTAATAAACGGGCACATTATAAGCGGCTGACTTCTTCGCCTGTGCCTGCTTGCATTTACATAGTTTTTTGAAGGCAGCTCGAAATTTCTGAGACATTAGGTTGTAAATGACAGGGTTGATGGCACTGTTCAGGTAAATACTCATCCTGCAGAACAATAGAAACCAGGTGTTTAAGTAGGGGACACTCATCAAAGAGTTGACTACCACCAAGGTTCGATAGGGCATCCACAAGAGTGCGAAAAGGATAACCACCACAGCCAGCATTTGTGTGACCTGGAAAGAAAATAAAGCAAAAGTGTTCATGTTTGAATAGGTGAACAGATTTCTTTGAAGATTCTCTGGTAATGAACATCCAGGAACCACAAATATTTCACATGAATTTTTTAAATCATTGAGCATTTGTTCTCAGAGGAAAAAAATCAACTGTTTTCATTTTTTAATGCTTCAAAGCAAATGCTTAAATGTTAATGCAAATCTCAAGGAAACTAAAGGTAGAGAGATTTAATTCAAGAATTTTGATATCATATTTTGTAAATTACTGAGAAAGCACAAGTCAATTAATTCCAAATCGCTACATTATGAAGGGAGTGACTGGATTGGGTGGATTTCAGATGGAACCATCCAAAACATCAGAATTGGGAATAGTAATATTGGATCATTATTAGAAATAGAAGTAAGAATTTGTACTTAAGGCAGCATCATTCATTATCCCAGCAAGTCCCAAAGGAACCCAACGGGACATTTCAACATTTCAGTCACTTCTACAATGTGCAAAATATGGAAACCGTTTCCTGCAGATCAGCTCGCACAATCTGCAATGTGTAGTAATGAGCAGAAAATGTGCGACTGAGGGGCACGTATTGGCCATGACACTGGAGGAAATCCCGTGACCTTCTTAGAAATTTAGACACGCATACATACAGATGGTAACAGGCCCACGAGTCATCCAATTGCACCCAATTAACCTACAACCCCTGGTACGCTTCAAATGGTGGGAGCCCCTGGGGAAAACCCGCGCAGACACAGAGAGAATGTACAAACTCCTTAGAGACAGCGCAGGATTCGAATCCTGGTCCGGATCGCTGGCGCTGCAACAGTGTTGCACTAAATGCTGTACCAACGATGCCACCCCAAATAATGTCAGTAGATTATTTGCGAGCATCTCCTAAGAGACTGGCTGGTTGTTTATTGAACTTCTCATTGAAAGACAATATGTCCCAAAGTACAACAGTGTCAGAATTGTATCCTAATATTCTACGGATCTTTTGGCTCATAATTATAGAATGGAATTAAATATAATCTTCTGAGTCAGAAGCGAGATTTCTACCCACTGAGCATGACTGAAACTCTGAAGTAAAAGATATAAGGAATGTATCCTTTCTGAATGAATTGCAGCAGGTTCCGTTGTTTGCAACAAATAATTAGTCTGATCCGAACAATGATTAGTTATTTAACAAAAACACAGGGGGCAACTGACATTTTGATCTTTTAGAATATTAATCATTGGTTATAATGCAGACAATAGACAATAGGAGCCCGTCGAGCCAGCACCGCCATTTTACAGATCATGGCTGATCACTACCATCAGTACCCCTTTCCAGCCTTATCCCCATAACAGTCAGGGCAAAGGGCAGAATAAAAATTCAGAAAACTTTATTTTAAAATGACCTGAGAAACATGGTTAAGACGAAGGTGCCACGTGGATCTGAACTGTACTTCACAAAGGTGCACTGGAACAAATCGACCAAGCTTCTTTAAAGCATCACCCAAACCTACGACCTTCTAACAGAAAGCTTTTTTTCTTGGACAGCATGGTAACAATTTACTTTACTGACTGTGTTGAAATTATACTCTTCTACATATTTTATCACCATTTTGATGCATAGTGGGACAAGGATTTGTTCTCGGTGAATGAAAATTCCACTTCAGTGGAAGAGAAACTCAAATGGAGCATAAGGATGAATAGCAATATGTTGGCTTGTATTCAAGCTCTATATATCATGACAGCAAACTATCCAGTTTCTGTACTGGTGCATCATGGTTACGATGTGTACCAGATAAAAAATAAACCAAACAGCTTGTCCATGTGTCTTCAATAACATCTCCCAAACCAGTGGATGGGAATGCTAATTCAAAATTACTGCTGTACCACATGCAAATCTGATCTGCAAATACCTCACTGTTCTTTCATCGATTGCAGGGCAAAATCATGAAACTACATTCGTAACATCAGTACAGAAATGTATACCCATTTCATAAAGGTGACTCATCACTAGCTTCAAAAGACATTCAGCATGAGTAACTAATTTTAACCTTTCCAGTTACACCCACACAATATTTAACTTAGATATTTAGTTTAATTTAAAGTTTAAAAAAAAAATGCATATACAATTCCCAATTTCTCCTTCTTTACCTGTTTCCATATACAAATTGAAGTGTTAGAAAGAGCTATTTCCAATTTCTAGCCACTGCCAACGGTAACTTGAAAATGATTCCTGGTATTAACATTTTTAATTAAACTAACATTGAAAATGACATCCTTGTTTTGCATTTATATTTCAAACTACAAGTGATTTGAACATATTTTATGACATTTCAATTGACACAATTTAAAAAAACCAATAAATGAAAAGTGTTGGACTATACATGTGTAAAATATGTATGTTAGACAAAAATCCTCTTTCATAATAAACTATTTTTTACAATATTTGGAGATTATTGATACCTGCCCCTCAATTAAGCAAGAACATTATTTTTGAAGATTATCAACAAAAGTGTGAAGAAACATCTTCCCTGTTCCCATGAAAATAATCACAACTTTTCAAGTCTTTTGTTTGCACTTGTGTTTTCTCACATCAGACAACAACTTTGTGAAATTGCAGAGCCTTTTCATATTGCATTGTTATCTTTAATGTATCGTGCTGTCCAAATTTGCTAATTTATTTCAAATCTTTTGTTATTAGGGATTCACCCAAGCTTTTTTGTTAGAGTTAAGAAGACCACAAGACTTGGCGGTATCAGCAGAATTCGATAATTCAGCCCATCGAGTTTGATCTGCCATTTAAACTATAATTTATGTATTTTTTTAAAATAGTCACAGACTCAGAGTCCTCCAATATGGAAACAGGCCACCTTGCCCCCCCCCCCGCTGACCAATGTGTCTCACCCACACCCTGGCCCATATCTCACTAAACCTAGTGTTCCCATGTATCCTTCCATTTTTTTTTCTAAAACATTGCAATAGAACCTGCCTTAGCCTCCTCCTCTTACACCCTGTTCCATTCACTCACCACACTCTATGTTTAAAAAAGGTTGCCCTCTCAGTTTTCCAATAAATCTCTCCTTCCTTACCTTTAACCTATTTCCTCTGGTTACCAATTCCCTTACTCAGGATGAAAGAGTCTCAGAGTTCACCTGATAAATTCATCATGATTTTATACACCTCTATGTGATCACCCCTTATGTTCCTGCACTCCAATGAATAATGGCCTGCTCAACCTTCCCTATAGTTCAGGGCCCCTAATCCAGGCAACATTGTCTCTTCATCCTCTCCAGCTTGACAATATATTTCCTTCAGCATGGTGACCAAAACTGAACAATAGGGCCTCACCAACATCTTATACAACTACTACATGACCTCCCAGCTTCTCTACTCGGTACTTTAACTGATGAACAACCTGAGCTAGTTCTTGTCTTATGCATTCAAAATTAACCTTGCCCTAATTCCAAATTTTAACTCATGTTCTGCCCTTTCTTTTCCCACAATGATCTTAAGCCTAATTGAACAATTCTCACTGGCCCCCAAAGGCCCACAACATACATCTCATCCACTTTCTCTTCCTAATTCCCTAAGATTAGATCAAACATTGCCCATTCCCTTGTGGGACCCTCTACAAAATTACTAGAGGAAACTTTCCTGAACATATTTGACTAATTCAGTCTAAACGTTTCATTCTATCACTAACCCAGTCAGTATTTGCAAAATTAAAATCCTCTACTACAAAAACTTTATTTGACTTGCAGACAGCAGAAATCTCTTGGCATATTTGCTCTTCTAATTCCCATTGCCTTTTTTTTGGAGGGGGGGGGTGGTTGTAGTGCATTCCCATAGAACAAGGTGATCATGTCTTTCTAATTCTCAGGTCCATCAACAGAACTTCACTTGCCGACCCATCTATAATGTGACCTCTTATATCCACCTTAACCAATAATGCAAACCTCCCCCTCTTCTTTAACCCCCCCCCCCCCATCTCTGTCCTTTCAGCTGCACCTGTACCCTGGAATTAGTTTATGTCCCTCTCTTAACCAGGTTTTTGTCATTGTTACCACATCCCAGTTTATTCATGCCCTAAGTTTATCCGCCTTACATAACAAGCCTCTTGAATTAAAATAAGCACATTTAAACCAACAGTCTTTCCTTGCTTCCTGCATATAAACATCACCCTCCATACCAGCTTCTTCTAACCTCTCACCTGCTTCTGTCCTGCATAGGATCCTATCCCACCTCCTGCCAAGCCAGTAGAGCACTAGTGAACCTGTCCTTTTCTGGCTCAAGTGCAGCCCATCCCACTTGAACAGGTCACCTCTCCCCCAATGATCCAAAAAGCTGAATTCCTTTTCCCTGCACCAGCTCCTCAGCCATGAGTTCATCTGGGCCCATCTTCCTATTTGTGAACTCACCAACACGTGGCACTAACAGTAATAGGAGCAATCCCGAGATCACTACTCCTGAGGTCCTGCTTTTCAACCTCTTATCTAAACATCTATCTATACTCATTGTGTAGGAGCTCATGCCTTATGCTGTTTTTACTGTTGTATACAATGACCTCTAGCTCTTTACCCTCCCCCTTGAGAATATCATCCAACTGCTCAGTGAGGCAATATACAAACCTAACATCTCTTCTGTGGCAAAAGAACATGCTACTACCACCTACCCCCAACTCCCACCACCATCCACCACCACTGTGGTCACAGAAACTCTTGATCTTCAACATAATTTATTCTGTCTGGGCATTTATTATCATCTGCAATATGGGCAACATTCACAGCCTTGAATAATTGTGGAGGTTCAACTGATTGTGAATATATCTTTAATATGATGTGATTTAGATGGAAATGAAGACCAGAGGGAAATATTTTAAGCATTTTGACAATTTTTTTAACTTCCTAATCTTACACATCAATAATATTTTTTTAAATAAGGAAAATCAATGACACACAACAAAGCAATGTATTCTCCGCATTTATGATGGTCACCAACAGAGAGTCATCCATTTCAAGGAATACATTTATACATTAAGACAATCCATTCATTACATTACATTTCCACACATTTTAATAATGGTCGTTATGGTAAGCTGTCAACTGTCTGTAAAAATATATACAGGATTTGCAAAATAAAACCTATTCTTAAATTAAATAGAATCAAACATCATTTCTGAAGAAAAGTACCATGTATTTTGGTGGATAAGTCTTTAAACTCTCAGAAAAATCTCTCTAAAAATGAGGGTTGACTTATAGGCCAGATATATTTTTTGAGACCTTAAATTCAGCTCAAAAAACTGCTAGATGCCAATTCAGTGTATAAGTTGATCCTGGAAGTACCTCCCCACTGCCAGGCACGCTATAACCCACCCAGACATTCTACAATTGTAGAGCCTGAGGTAGCCGGTCCTACCCAGGGGCTTGAGATTGTCGCTTCTGCCCGGTAGACCATCGCCGCTCCTGCCCAGTAGGCTGAGATTCCCGCTCCCCCCCGGGAGAACCCTACTTGAGAGAACAAGGTTACCTCTCCTGCAGGGTTGGCTGAAGACTTGGATCTAGCACCATTTGGCATCTTCCCAGCCAGAAGCTAAGGGTTTTTTTTTGCTTTCTTAATTTACAACTTGGCGATTGGGGTGTTGTAACAAATTTTGGGTTGTTACTGGGAAGCCCGGACAGCCCAAAAATTGGGAGTCGACTTATATATCCGATATACATTAAAACCATTAAAATGAGGCTGACAAAGGAGGATCGACTTACCTGCCAATGGATTTATATGCAAAAATATATGGTAAATATAAAATATATATAATAGGAATCTCAATGTTGGGACTTGACAGTGGGACACTGCAATAATGTGGATACAGATATAAACAGATCACAATTTAACATATATTTTTCATGTGAAGCCATTCAAGCGATGTGATATCCATTTACATTATGTTGATGTTACTGAGTTGTGCAGCGTGGGAGAAAATTAAAGTCTGCCACTATTCCTCAAGCTTTATTTCCATCCTTCATTTATGATTAAGCATGTTTGTAAGTGGTGAATAGTCTTTTGTGTATAGTTTTTTTGTATTAATATTAATGATTAAGATGGCATTGACACCCAAGGACTGTTTAAAAGATGTACCTTATTCATTTAAGAGCATGCACTAACTCTGCCACTCTGGAGCTCGGGTTGCCGGTGGTTTGGACTGAAGTCTGTGCAGCTGGAGAAGCTGTGGGAGCACTAGAGGTGAATCCACAGACACTCAGTGCATCTGAAGGGACTCTCTTTTGCTTCTCTTTCTCTGACTGTAAGGGACACCAGGTAATTTTTGCTGATGGTGAATCTTTGTCTTATGGCAGACTAAATGCAATTTCATTTTTACATAATTTTTATTACACGACAATAAAAATCTCAAATATTGAGTCTGCACAGACCTTGGTCAAGAAAGAGATAGAGATCTAGAGGAAGGAGAAAGGGAGAGATGGGGGCTGCTAGTGGAAACCAAAGAAGTCGCTTTCCCTCTCCCTCTGTCCCCTTTTCTCCAGCTCTGCATTCACAGAGCTGCTAACCTCTCCCAATCAATTCGCAGCTTTTCTCTCCAACCCTCCTATTCAGGTCCACCTATGGCCTCCAGGCTGTGGGCCTGCGCTCCTCCCCTGCCCCTTTTCCCTCCTCTCCTCACATTTTTTTATTCAGGCACCTGCTTTTGCTTATACCTTGGTGAGGGGCTCAGGGCCGAAACGTTGATTATATATCTTAGCCTCCTATGCAAACTGTGGGACCTGCTGAGTTTCTCCAGCATTTTTGTGTGTTAACTACAATCACAGCATCTGTAGACTTAGGTTCCACTCTAAGGTTGGATCTGAATGTTTTTAATTAATAAAAAATATAAATGGATAAAATATTTGCATTAATGAAGAGCTCATGTCAATAGTTTTCAGCTCAGTTTTTTAGCAAAATAGCTGAGAAAGGTACAAATTCATTTATTCACAGCTTTCTCATTGATTATAGATTTATGTTTGTAAGTTGAGAACAATACTCCACTATTCAATAATAATCGAGGAAGAAGCCAGCTGATCTCAGTTTAATATCAATTTAAAGAGAATTACTGGTACATATCATTAGATTAATGTTAACTGAGAACTTCAGTATTAGCTGATCAAACTTGGTCAAAGTGGATTTGTGAGGTTGATTTTACCTGAATTACCTACATAAAGGAGAATGTAGAGTATTTATTATTGCTGTAGATATCAACTTTGAGAAAGCATTGCATAAGATCTGTGCAAATATTAGCAAATAAAGTGAATAAATTAGAGGTAACCTTAAGACAATGGTTGGTGATTTGCTGGGAGGTAGGAAACAAAACTAGGAACAATGGGCAACATGCTCTGATTAGATTAATGTGATTTATCATCCTCTGGAAAGCTTTGGTGATGCAATAAAATACTTGGCATCCAAACTGAGAAATTCTACAAATAAACAGAACAGGTTGTATAATTGGTTAGAGGAAGTTGAAAATGTCATTTGACATTCAACATGGGAATTTGGGATCTAGATCAATAGTTCACAGCCATTTTCTTTCCACTCACTTAACTGTTTTGCTCTCAGAGAGGGAGGGTGTGAAACAGAGAGAGAGGAGACAGAAATCAATTCCAGAAGGACAAAGCTGGCAAACTTTGGAAGGCTGCCTGGTCAAAGGAGAAGACTGGCAGTGTGAAAGGTGACCTGAAAGAAAGAGGATCATCTGGAGAACCCTGAAGGGGGCAAGTTTCGTCAGCAAGACTGATTGAGAAGAAATCAGTTGCGGATGTCCTGGAAAAGGGATCTCTCTCTCTCTCTGAAAACCAGCAAGAACCCTCCTGAGTGGTAACCATTTGCCTGTTAAGCACCAAAGACTGGTGAACTTTGTTAATGATAACTTCTGTGCACAGTACAAGAATTGCCTGCAATCAGTGAGATTGGTCTGTGATTCAAAGAACTTTTCTAATCTTAAATATACATTACACACACCTGCGCTTAGTATTAAAAGGGGGATTAAGTAGGTTAGGTAGGTTAAGTAATAAGTTAAAGTTTAATTCTGTTTTCTTGTTCATTTATAATTAAAAACTACTTTTGTTTAAGTAACCCTGTGTTACTATTGCTGTTGGTTTTTGGGGTCGTCTGGACTCTATAACACTGTAATCATTAAAAATGTAATATTCAATACAAAAAAAATCAGAAAGGCTAATGGAATTATTTATTTCAAGAGAAGTAATATTCAAAAACCATGATAATTGTGTATGTGAACATAACCATTCACTAGTAAACAAATATGATCATCTACTGCACTAACCCGTTTTCAAGACCTTGTTGGAAGTCAATAATTTAGAAATACTGAAGAGATTTTGTTTTGCTTTTGAAATGAAGAGAAGTGATGCCTTTTTAAAGGAGAGCTGCATAGGTACTGATTATTTTAAATATAAATAATTATTCTTTGAACATTGACAGTAAGAATCACTAGACTATTTGAAGAGACTATCATAATCTTGAATTCTGCATAGCTTTGAATAATTGTCATTAATTACAAGCATGGACATAATTGCTTTTGTTCACACTCATTAATTGGGCTGAGGCCAACAGCTTCGTGCCACTGACTGGAATACCATAAGTCAATTTACATCTGAGATTAAATATGACATTTACCTGATTACAATGACACATCTGGGTTATACGATATAATAAATTTCATGGATAATCTGACAAATATTTTACACTAGAATAAAGTAAAGGCCACATTTATATTGCTATATATATAAAGTTTTATATCATGTTTTATATTGCTTTTGCTTCACGTAAATATGTAAACTAATAGTAGAGCCTGAGCAAGCTGGATTTTCTCCCATTATTAGTTGGAATTAATGTTAAATCAGAGAGTTCTTTGGCACGCTGCTTCAGAGAATGAACTATGACAAGGACCCTTGCATCCTTCTCACCACACTCTTAGTGATTCTAGATTCTGCAAAGAGGTGGGTGGCTGTCTCCCCTCCACCGCAGTCATCTCAGGGACAACGTGCATTTTTTGGGTGATGTTCCAGTTGCAAGAAGGATCTGATTGGGCGGGCTCATCTTACGGCCAGCCAGATGAGACATTCTACCAGATGACATGGACAGTTTGTGCTGGGAATTGTCCCACGGTGTCTATTAAGTATTCATCACTTAGTGTCTGCAGGATATTCCGTGCTGACCACTGCCTGATGTGTGGTCAAAGGTGTTTGTCTGTAAAAACATTTCCATGAAGGTTAGGTGGTGTGGCAAAGTCTAGCTGACTGGGTCATTGCCTGGCAATGGTGCCAAACCAATCCTTCACAACACCTGGAAAAGGTAGGACCTCATCATATAGGAGCACTTGGTGCCCCTGTACTTTATTTCCACACACACAAAGGTGGTCATCAGGATGAGGGCCATGTTGGATACACCTTTGCCCCCATTGCCTGGCAACTTGTACAAGATAACCTTCTGAAACATTTCCATTTTGGATCCCCATATGGATCTGAATTCTGCACTGCTGTCCACCAAGCCGGAAGTGCAGGTGATTGGCCACATATGCACCATGTACCGTGGTATCGAAAGCATCAAGCACATGACGACCAGGTTCAGTTGGGAGGGAGTGCCGCACTCACAGACCAATTTCTGATGGACCTTTGTGATCTGCCCCTCCAAACCAGATCGCCAAAATCTTCAGGTAGTCAGATTTGACTGTAAAGGGGATGGTAGACTTCAGATACCGAAGAGCATTGTTTACCCCGGCACCCAATGGCCTATTATCGGGGATGCATACAGAATCAGTCATCTAGAACTGCCGGAAGTCCATCAATGGTCTGCCCAAAACCTGTTAGCCTTTCAGCACCTGGAGACGTCAGTGCAGGAATGCTGCTGCCTGGCACATTCCAGGCTGCAGGACTACATGCTGAGGGATGCACTGAGGCTGGGTATAGCCAGCATGATGGTGCTGTAGGGAAGCAATACAGGCTAGAGCAGTCATTCTCAATGAGGGCAAAGACACCCCCTCCCCACGCCCTGGGGGGGGGGGCACACAGCATATTTTAGGGGGGGAGCACCGACTTGAGATCCTAAATGTTTTTAATGTTTTTTTCTATTGTCAGTGAGTGAGAAGCATGGAAGAACCCAACTAAACTTGACTGCTTCTCAAGGAAGGGGGCCCATAAACTTTGAAGAGAGTCCTAAGGGGGCTGTGGCCCAACAAAGGTTGGGAATGGCTGGACTAGAGTCCTTTAGTGACTGGCTGAGATGGGGGGGGGGGGGGGCAACCTCTCAAACAATGGAGTCAGGACAGGGTGCCACAGTGGTGGCAATGGATGAAATAAAAATGTACAATTATGGAAATGTATTAATATGAAACTAAGAAGAGACTTTGCATGGTCTTCCTTTGGTAAATAATCTACTTTGGTAAAACAAAATAATGGTTTACTTGAACCTTGTTTTAGATCATTAGTAGGACACCCCGTTCCACTATAGATTGGATGATCAGTTTACTCTGCCTTGGAGAGAATCTACGCTCCCGTTTGTTTGCCACTCTAATTCCTCATCTCATTCTTTCCACTCTGTGGTCTCTTGTACAGTACATCCCTGGAGAAACACCTCGTTGCAGCCCGGAGGACTTAAACGAATTCTTCCCTTCCTTTCCATTTTTAATCATTTTTGCTTGTATTCTATCCCCCCCCCCCCCCCCTTTTGATTTGTATTTCCAACCTGCTGGACCTATCCCAGTCAATCAGACATTGACCATTCAACACGGGCGACACGTTACAGGGATAAAGATTGAACGGCCAGGTTCCTTCCCCACATGTCCCTGCTAATCTGGACCCGTTCGGGTCTGGCACATGAAACGTTCACCGTTTCTTCATCCACAAACGCCGCCTAATTCGCAGAGTCTCTCTTCTGTTCCAGCTTTGCAGATCTGCCTCTTTAATTTTCGCCCCCTGTCCCTCTTGTTCACAAGAGGCACTGAAATCCAACAGTGGCCTTGAGCGACTTGTTGCGCTCTACAGAGCGGGTCAAAAGGCGGAGATTGTGCGTCTTTTCGCTGTGTGCCATTTATGGCAACAACGCCGTGTTATCGGCGAGGATGAACTGCAAGGAAACTGTTGAAGAAGGAAACCCTCGAAAATGTGGGCGAGACATGAACTGCCAAGAACAGGGATCTCGGGCAATGTTAAATGCAAGTCGGCGCCGATTGTGGAGAGAACTCCCGCCGCCACCTGCAGGAATGTCGTTCGGCCCACAACCTCGCTTCTAGAAGTGTGCCAGTTGCCTGGTCGGAAAGTAAAAGGCACCTGCCGAAGAGTTTATGGTCAGGAACGAAACCTCGTGCGGCATTTTCAGGGAATGTCGACCATATTAAAAGAAAGTTCACTCGGAGAAGAAAACTTGTCGATCAGGTCGCCACCATTTATAGTTTCAAGCGTCTTCTTCGACTACAAGAACGACTAGGCATGAATGGAGTGCACTTACGGAGGATACGGAATATTATTATGAGCTATTCCCACGACAGTTGGGACTGCCTGGACTTAGTTTATTCGCGTTTTAAAAGGGGCGCCGATCGAGTTTCTGTCACCTTATTTTAGAGTGAAATGTATGCAAATAGATGATCTGGTGCCAACCGATCAAACTTAACATCGCAGCAAAGACAACGAACTGTTTGGAAGGGTTTACCTGCTTCCTGGAAGACTGGGCGCCCTTGCTGCGCCCACTGGACATCTTGATGGTGTGGGTCCGCCCTTTGTGAATGGAATTATTGGCTGTATCCTGGGGTGTGTTGGGAATTGGATTCAGAAACAGGATCCGAGCGATTAGACCATAAAGGATGGTGGCCAGGAGCAAAGGTACCACGTAGAAGATGGCAAAGTCCAGAAAGTAGATGGGCAAGTAATGGTTGCGGGACACCTTATAGTCACAGACCACCTCAAGGCCATCGGCGTGGGCGATCTGCTTGAGGTCGAGTAAGAAGAACCACATCACGCAGTACACCGAGGTGAAAGCCCACACAAAGGAGATGATTTTCTTGGCTCTGGACACGGTGCAGATGAACTGAGCTTTGATGGGGTGGCAGATTGCGATGTACCGCTCTATAGTAAACGCGGTGATGGAGCAAGAGGACGCGTTGATTCCCAAGTACTGGAGGTACGTGATGCAGAGGCACCCCACGTATCCGTAGACCCAAGAGGCCGCCACGCTCTCGGTGATGTTGGGCAGGCCAGCCGCCAAGAGGACAACCAGGTCCGCGATGGCAAGGCTCACCAGGTAGCAGTTGGTGGGCGTTCGCATGTGCTTCGTCTTCAGTACCACCAGCACCACCATCACGTTACCGGCTATCCCCACACCGCAGATCAACAGCACCAGGAGAATTGTCACCACCTGGTACTCGGAAGGATGTCGGGGCATCCTCTCCATCTCCGTCTGCTTCATTGAATCGTTGAACAACTCCATCAAGCGGGTTAGATTCTCCATGGTTTCTAACTCTTGCTCCGAGCTTCGTTAGGACCGGGGATTCATTCCCTGTGGGCATGACCAAAAAGAGAGAGAGACTACAGTCACCCCAAACACTGAACGATTTCAACCAACTTTTCAGCACCAAACAAGCTGCGGAAACCTCCACCCCCCCCCCCCCCCCCCCCACTCCTCCGTTTCCCGAACCCCGACACACGGTCACCAGAAGATACATGGGTCGGGACTCCAGTGCATGGTTCATTCCAGCCAGGACGACGCTTGGTTCACCAGTGAAGTTGGGAATCGGCACTCTTGCTGAGAATGAAGGGTCTTGTCATCGGCCCAGAGCATTTCTCCTTTCAGAGATGTGGTCCAGGTTTGTGGAGCTCTCCCGTTCTTCTCGTTCCTCCTGCGGAATTGACGAACAAGTCCTGAACCGCTGTTCATGTCTCAATCTTCCTCCAGCTCCCATCAACAATCATGTTCAAGCCAAAGGATCTGAGTTTGCACGTTTCAATGTCTCTGTTTCATGCCAGGGTGGAGAAAATAGCACTTACTTCCCGAGAAACTGATCAGGGTCTCTTGTCCTCCGCAGTGTTCTTTGATGGCCGTGCGCTGAGAGCCAACTCTCATCACTCGAGTCTCAGCGCAGCTTGGAGAGCGGGGAGCTGGCCAACGGGGCTGCTGCTCTGACTGATGAGCGGGGGCGCCTGCCATCCCAGGTCCTAATGCCTTCTGCTTTCACCAGCCTCCGCTGGCAGCGACTGTTCGACCCCAAAGCTTTCCTTGCCACGACGGAGACTTGCGTTGACAGAACCGCGGCAAGTTGACGGGAATGGACTTGTGTCTCGGAATAAGGTTCATTTCGTGGAAATTCCGACCCATCCATACGTGGGAAACAAGAAATGGGAGCAGGAGTCGCCCATTCCGTGGTCCGGTCGTCTCCATCATTCAGTAACATCAGGGCTCAGTTCCATCTAGAACCAGGATCAGGATTTATTGTCCTGAGCAAGTCAAGAAATGCAGTGTCTTCTACCAGCATCATAGTCCAAATATACAAATTATAACCATCTTACTACATCGCTATAGAAAACAAACCCAAAATAGTGCATTCAGGATTGTGATGTCAGCTGTCCTTGTGCTGGTCTTTAAGCTCCTTTTTCCCCAATGGTAGCAGAGTGAAGAGGGTGTGGCCTGGGTCTTTGAGGATAGAGGCCATTTTTTAAGGCACCGCCTTGTGCAGATGTCCTGGATGGAGGGAAATCTGGTGCCTGTGATGTTGCCGGCTGAGTTAACAACCCTCTGGAGTTTATTCTTGTCCTGAGAGTTGGTGCCTCTTTAGCAGCCAGAGATGCCACCACCCAGAATGCTCTCCATGGTACACCAATAGAAATTTTTGAGAGTCTTTGGTGACATGCTGAACCTCGTCAGACACCTCACAAAGTATACCCACTGGCGAGCTTTCTTTGTGATTGCATCAGCATGGAAGCTCCAGGACAGATCCTCAGAGATGTTGACATCCAAGAATTTGAAGTTTTTGACCCTCTCCGCTACTGAGCCCTCGATGAGGACTGGGTCATGTTCCCCTGACTCCCTCCTGAAGTCCATAAAACATTTCCTTGGTTTTCCTGACATTGAGCACAATGTTGTTGTTACACCATTCAACGAGCTGATCCTTCTCCCTCCTGTACGCTTCCTCGTTGCCGTTTGTGATTCTGCCGAAAACTGTGGTGTCATCAACAAACTTGTAAACGGTATTGGAATTGTCTGGCCACACAGTCATGGCTGTATAACGAGTAGAGCAATGGACTAAGCACGTATCCTTGGGGTGCGCCTGTGTTGATGATCAGTGAGGAGGAGACTTTGTTTCCAATTCGTACTGACTCTGGTCTTCCGATGAGAAAGTCAGGATCCAGTTGCAGAATGGGGTGCAGAGGCCTCGAGTTTGTAGCTCCTTATCCAGCACTGAGGGAATCATGGCAGTGAAGGGTGAGCTGTAGTCTATGAAGAGCAGTCGTATGTATGAATTGCTGTTTTCGAGGTGATCCAGAGCTGAGTGGAGAGCCAGTGATATTGCTACTGCCATGGCGAATTGTGACGATAGGCAGCGGAACCAGATCTTTACTTAGGTACCTGTTAATTCTAATAATGACCAGCCTCTCAAAGCATTTCATCACAGTAGAAGTTAGTGTTACTGGGCAGTAGTTCAGTTTCTACCAGCAGTTTATCTATAACCCTCAAATCCCCTACTACGTGAAAATCTCTCTCTGTCCTAAATATACTTAATGATGTTGTCTCTACTGCTTCCTCAGGCAGAGAATTCCACAGCTTCAACTACTCTCTAGGAAAAGCAGCTCTTCCTCTCAATTTAGTGTAACAAGCAAGAAAGCATAGATATTCTACACTCAATCTCCACTTCTAAATCATGAATGAAAATTGCAATTAGTAGCACAGGAGTCATTTCACTGCAAGTGCAACTGCAAGGGAAATTAAGGACTGGCAACAAATGCTGATCTTGCCGTGATGATCACATTACAAAAAAAAAATGTTTAAAGCCATGCAGTCATCGTGGATAATGTTTGAAGACATGCAGTCATCGTGGATAATGTCATCATGAAACTTAATACAGCACCATTTATGAGAATAATTTATGCACCTTTTCTTTTCAGAAACTACACAGTGTTCTACAGGTATTTAGACAAGCGTTCAGAACAGTAATAGGCCCTTCAGCCCACAAGCCTGTGCTGTCCAATTACCCTCAATTCACCTACAATCTCCATACATTTTTAAAAGGTGTAAAGAAAGCAGAGCACTGGAGGAAAACCCATGCAGACACAGGGAGAACGTACAAACTCCTTACAGACAGCATGGGATTGGAACCCAGGTCGCAGACACTGTAACAGTGTTTCTCTAACTGTGCCACACTTGTTATAGTTACTCCCAGCATATCCAAGGTCCTTCCCAGTCATGTAATGATTAGGATTACTGGGAAAAATTGCCAAAGAACACAACCATCTCTGACAGATTGCTTCAAGATCAGACTCGTCAATCAGGTGGGGAAATGCGCTGCTTCTAAGAACCAGAACTATTGGTTAGTGGGAGAACTGCTGCCTCACAGGGTTGAGACCTATGGGTCCAGTCTTGATCTTCAGTGTTGTCCAGGTGGAGCTTCAAAGTTCTCTCTGTGAGCACATGGATTTCTTCCCCCATCTCAAACGTGTAGTCATTTGGAGGTAGTTTGGTTACAGTAAATTGTCCCTCCTGTGTAGGAGAATCTAGACAAAGTTAATAAGAATATGGAGAAAAGATGAGTATAACATGAAAGTCTGAAGACACCATGATTGAAATAAAGCAAAATGCTGGAGAAACTCAGCAAGTCAAACCGTGTACTTTATATAGCAAAGATAAAGATGCAGAACCAACATTTTAGGCTTAAACCCTTCACCAAGGTTTGAGCAAAATGTGGGCAGGTGCCCGAACAAAATGGTGGGGGTGGAGGGGCAGGGAGAGGAGCACAGTTCCACAGGCAGGAGGTAATAGGAGGATAAGGGAGGGCACATCAGCAAAGAGGGGGAAGGGAGATGGCTCTGTGAATAGAGAGGGAAGGGAGTCGAGAGCTGGAAGGGAGTAGAGAGCTGGAAGGGAGTAGAGAGCTGGAGGAAAGAGGGATGGGGAAGAGAGGGAGAATGGAGAGTAGGCTAGAAAAAAGTGGAAAAGTCAATGTTAATTCCATCTGGTTGGAGAGTGACCAGATGGAATATGAGGTGTTGCTCCTCCAATTTATTGGTGGCCTTGGTTTGTCAATGTACAAGGCCATGGACAGACATGTCAGTGCGGGAATGGGGCAGAGAACTAAAATGGTTTCCCTCCCCCTCCCTGAGAGATACCTGTCATTGATGCAGACAGAGAAAAGATTGTCGGCAAAGTCTGTGTCCATTTGCTCTTATGTCGAGGAGGCTGGAGCACCAGATGCAGTAGGTGACTCCCACAGATTCACAAGTAAAGTATTGCTCACTTGGAAGGACTGTTTGAGGCCCCGAATGGTGGGGTAAGTGCAAGTGCAGCATTTCCTGTGGGTTCAGGAGAAGGTGCTAAGGGGGAGATTAGTGGGAAGGGATGAGGGAGACATAGAGGGAGTGGTCCCTATGGAAGGCAGAGAGGAGAGGTGGTTGGATCATGTTGTAGGTGTGTGAAATTACAGAGGATAATGCAGAGGTAGGTGAGGATAAGGGGAATCCTCTTTTTTGTTGCATCCAGAGGCAGAGGGGGACAGGGCAGATGAGTAGGAAATGCAGGTAAGGGCTGCTGGAGGAGGGGAAGCCAAGTTTTTGGAAGAAGGAGGACGTCTCGGATGATCTGAACTGAAAGGCATCATCTTGGAAGCTGAATAGGGCAGGCTTTGTAAGGGCAGCATGGTTAGTGTTGTGGTTAGCACAACATTATTAGAGTACTAACAACTCCGGTTCAAATCTGGTGCTATCTGTAAGGAGCTTGTGTGTCCTGTCCATGTCTACTGGGGTTTCCTCCAAGTGGTCCAGTTTCAAAAGGCATATGGGGTTTGTAGCTTAATTGGTCACGTGGGTGTATTTGGTCAGCATGGGCTTGTGGGCCGGAAAGGTCTGTTACCATGCTGATTCTCTAAATTAAATTAAATTAAAAATAATCAGTGTTAAATATTTGTTTCATGGTTGGCATGGACTCAGTGGGACAAAAGACCTATTTCCACTCTGACGAACGCTGATTAACGAGGCCTTAAGTACAAACACAGTGAAGGCATTTGTGAAGATGCAGATGGATCAAATCATAATGTGCGTGCATGAGAAAGAGAGAGAGAGAAACAGAGACACAGATAGAGACAGAGAGACACAGAGAAAGAGACACTCAGAGACAGAGAGACAGGGAGAGAAGTGTAGGCAACCAGCAGAGCAGCAGGTCCTCTTAAAACTGCACCAATTGGCTTTAAAAGTAATCAATCAAAATTGTAATGCAAAACAGTCAGTTTCAGTGCATAACATAGTGACACACACTGGGTGCAGAGTGAAAACTCAGGAAATGAATACGAGTATTGTTGAGCTGTTTTGGCATCAAGAGAACAAGGTGTGTAAATCGTTCACATCTAAGGTGTCAGAGAGATTTATCATGGCCAGTAACAGTCAAGGCGTGGAAGGTTACAGCAAGAATGCGCAGCCATTGAATGCTGTGCTGCCAGAATGGGAAAAAAAGCTGATGGTATCCTGCTTGGAGGTGATTAGGAAATTCATTTATGGCAGCCAAGAACCAGAAATGTAGCAGCTAATCAGCTAATATATGGATGGGATATTATAATTGTCCTTCTGTACACTGACAGGTAGGTTTGTGTCTGGTCCAAGGGAGGAAAAATCCAAGCTCAGTCTTTCAAGGCAAAATATCTCGCAGTTGTTTGCATTTATAGAATTTTTGTGGAGATGGGAAATAGAAATGCCAAGCAATTGCATCCTCCGCGAATAAACAGCTGTTAAAAAAATGATACATGCGCCCATCCCAGAGCTGTGGTCTTGAAACAAGAACAGCATCATAAGTAACACAAACCATTCCCTGCGCAATTATTCTTTTACGGTATCCGAGTGCTGAAGAGAAAGGACATGTGACAACAGCTTGTAAATAGAAACAGGGCAACATAAGGCCGGCACCGTTAGCATAGCAGTTAGTCCAACATTGTCACAGCACCAGAATCCTGGGTTCGAATCCAGCACTGTCTGTGAGGAGATCAATTTTGATTGAAGGCAAGTCAAGCCATTTCAATGGTTTGGACACGATGGTATGTCAAGCATTGTGTCAAAATTCCACTTCTACAGGACAGCACGGTCAAAGATGCTGTAACAGCAGTGCTGCCACTGGTGTGGACCCATGGAGAGCAGGGAGCCCTGCTGTGGCCCAGTTCAACTGCTGCCAGCTCCGTACAGGCTTAAAACTTCCTTTTAAAGGAGCCGACAGTGGCCTGATTTGAAATCCATGACCACAGGGTCTGCGCCTAACATGACGGTGCCTTTGATCAGTAGCAGCCATGAGGGGAAAGCCAAGGCCTGGAGCAGGGCACCAGAAAACAGAGAGGCCACCCCCTATCTGAGAAACAGAGGCGTCGACCCACAGGATGGTGACCACAGCAGAGGTGACCACTGAGGGTTCCTGCAGCTGAGGAGCCCACACAGGCGGCGGGCTGTTGGAGACTCGAGGAGAGGAACCCACGCAGGCTGTGGGCTGTTGGAGACTTGAGGAGAGGAACCCACGTAGGCTGTGGGCTGCTGGAGACTGGCTGCAGCGGTGCCAAGGTGAGAGGGCACTGAAGGGTTCCTAATCGTATTGGAGATTTGGATCTGGAGCTCAGGTTGCCGATGATTTGGACTGGACTCTGTGTGACTGCGGAGGCTGAATCCGTGGAGGTGAATCCATGGATACTCGGTGACTCTGGAGGAAACTCTCTTTTGCTCCTCTTTCTCTGACCATAAGAGGCGCTTCAGGCAATTTCTGCCAATAGTGAATCTGTCCGCCTTACAGCAGACAAAAGGCAATTTCATGTAATATGACGTTATTAATTGCATGACAATGTAATCTTGAATATTGAAACATGATATTTTACAATGGCTAAACTCTCAAGTTACATTAGTTGTACTGGATTATTTGGAATATCCATCTGTTTAGATGATAGATTAATTTGCAAGGTTAAAAGAGCATTCAGGTTTGGCAAATCCATCTTATCCAGTTCTTCAAAAATGCAAACACAGAAATCACTTGAATAAGAGGGAGATTCCAGGGCTAAACTTTGGTCCATCATATCCATACAAATTCCTCAAGGACCAATTTGATGAGCCCCTTTCCTTATCTCCTTCATTTTCCACATCCCTGCAACTTATTAGCCCTCACAAGCCACTGATTCCTCTTGCATTCCTTTTGTCATTAACCTACAATGTGGGATCATTTACAGCTGCCTCTTCACCTTCCAGGACGTGTTTGGAATGTGAGAGGTGACCACATCATCCTGAGGAACCCAGCAGGTCATAGGGAGAATGTGCAACTCGTATCAAATTCAATCCCAAGTTCCTGAAAGTGGAATTGGACAGTTGCTTTTGAACAAAATAAGCTTTGTTTGAGGTTTCACCTTTACCGGTTCAGTATGAAATTGTAAGAACCATAAATCTATAAACACAATGCTTCAAATTATAGTGTGCTGGCCATTTCATACGAATGGCTAGCAAAAAAGAAATTGCAGCATTTTCTTGCACGTTCTTCATAAAAGTAGACGTAGCTACACTCCAATGAAAAGGGAAGCACCAGCAGTTATCACCAGTTTGGAGAAATCCCATCAATTCCTACTGGCAAGAATCGATGTTCTTTCTACAAATCCTGTTTCAGGGTGCAAAGGTGGGTCGCGTTGCTGTTAAGCCGTGAGTACATGATTGAATATCATCTCCGAAAGCAAAATATTGACCCTCTATCCAGAATATTACTTGAATCATCTGAAAGCGAAAGTGGATTTTCACACTACATATTGTGGACAAAAAAAAATCCAGCCACGGTCGGCGAAATTACTCGTGGTTCAGCAAGATGTAGTTTCTCAGGCAAGTTTATGTACTCAATCGGATAGGCTGGAGTAGCCTGAACTAGTCTCCAAAATAGGAATTATTGCAGTTACAGTTGTCAACAGACTCAACCAACCAAGGTTATTTGAAATGATGATGTCAAGCAGTTATTTCATGGGTTTCAAGAAACCAGGATGTATGATGTATTACCCAAGTCGTTATAAGATTTGAAACAAATTCTATCAATAAGTATAGTTTGCAAACCAGGATGGTTTTCAGGGCAATAACGCCTAAGTCTCAATAGCAGCCGTGGAATTGATTGACTTCATAATCTAATGGCTTCTCCTTGACTTTTCGCAAAAAGACAATAACAATTTTCTTTTTTTCAACAACACGTAGCTGAAATGGATTGAAATCAGACTTGTAGATGCTTGTACAACAGCAGGTTCCATGATGGAATAGTTAGAATGTTGAATAGTTAGGTTGGAATATTGACATCATTGTTTTCAACAATGAATTCCAGTTCACTCTATGTTTATTTCAGAGCATACAATTATGGTTGGAATAGAGAAGAGTAGAGAGGTGATAAGAAAAGCAAAAGAGATTTAAGACAAAGTACATTAAAACCCCTGGTATCCGGCATCTATGAGAATTGGTAGATGCCGGATAAGTGAGTTTTCTGGTTGCTTGAAACTCACTCTTACAATGCCTAATGAATACACCTGCATTAAGAATAAACAATTTAAAAGACAAAAGCACTGAACAAACTTCACTTGCATGGATATATAAACCTTAAGTCATTTTACTTTATTTTCAGTCACATTCTTTGAAAACATTAAGTGTCGCTGCATCCTTCCCCTCCATGGATCTGCCCGAAAGATGAACAATAACATCATAATTAAAACCCTCCCCCAAGTTTACAGATACTGTAAAGCCTTAATAATCTAATATATATTTGTGCATGTTTGTCAGTTCTCCATGCAAATCAATATAGAGCACTCTAGAAATGTCCAAGGAGGTTCAGTAAGGGAAACATTTGATACTGAATGTCATGACCACATTGAATTTAACCTTTAAGGTCATATGAAGTTCAAAAGTTCAAAAAAAGTGAACTTGCACCAGGGACACCTCAATTAGTTACAGGGCTGTGCATCAATATATGTTCAGAATAAAAGTAACTGGCCAAACCCAGTTCAATAAGGACCCCAAAAAGCAAAGCAACATTGGCAGAAGCTCTTCACAAGCCTGAAGATTTAGACAAAGGAGAAAGCGAAGAACATCAGTCTCACCTCACCGTTGATGCTTCCAGACATGCAAGGAGCAGGCACGGGAAACAGAACAGCAGCACCTGGCCCACCTCAGTGCTCAGGCCTCCAGATAAACAAAGAGCAAGCAGCGAGAAACTGAGGAACAATGCCAAGCCCACCTCAGTGCTGATGCCGTCAGGCATTCCATCATCAGTCAACAAGAATCTGCTGAGGAAGAGGAAACAAGACTCCAAGCAATGCAAACATAAGTCAACTTACACAGTTCCTGATCAGACTCAAGTGGTCAACTATCCCAAAGAGTTTCTAAATTCAGTGGAACCTCCAGGAGTCACACCACATTCTCTCAGTCTAAAAGAAGGAACACTCATCGTGCTCCTTTGTAACTTGGATCCACCACACCTGTACAATGGAACAAGACTGGCTGTTAAGAAGCTTATGCCCCATGTTACTGAGGCAGCAATATTTTCTGGATGTGGCATGGGAGAAGATGTACTCATCCTGAGAATTCCCATCATTCCCACTGATATGCCATTTCAGTTCAAGAGGCCTCAATTTCCCATATGTCTGAGCTTCGCCATCAACAAATCTCAAGGTCAGACGTTGAAGGTAGCTGGACTGTAATTGGAAAAGCCCTGCTTTTCTCATGGATGCTCTGCGTTGGATGTTCCTGTGTTGGAAGCCTGAACAGTCTTTATGTAAATGCTCCAGGTGGAAAACTAAGAACATTGTTTATTATGAAGCCCTTAGCTGAGAATTGTTTGTCTATGTTTTGTCAGAAGTCAACTTTGTTTGAACTGTGTATCTCTGTTACAAAGAATATAAATGTGTTTGCAAAAAAATATATTTATGCAGAATTACCATGAAAAATTTGGGTATTGTTTGAACCATGTAGTCAACAACTGAGTGTTTTATTTCCCAGGCAATGCAGGGTATCCTGCTAGTCTACTAATAACAATAAAAACTCCACTGAGTAGGGATAAGGAGACACTTTAAGAAAGTCACCACAACAGTGACTGGCATTAACCAGATCTTCATCCTGGGCAATCCCATTTTATTCAAACACAACTATATCCAACCTTTATTCAAAGAGCTGCCACGAGCAAAGCTGAATATTTCCTTCCATCTTCATCAAAGGTTTATGTGTTATTTTTAAACTGTTAATTTTTTTTTAAATATTTAAGTATTTTTCTCAATTCCATTTTTGCTGGTTGCTTGATTTCCAAATAATTTTACTGTCAATCAATCCATTCCACGTGGAAGAGTCAGAATTATTAGACCAATTAATGTATCCTTAGAGAAGTAGTCCAAGACTGTCATGGAACAAGGTGCCTGGTGCGTTTGGTCAGAAATGTCTATTTTGATGTGAAGAAACTGAAGTGATGCCTGATGAGGAATCAACTACAAGTGAAGAGTCATGTGACAGCAGTGCGTTAAGCCAATGAATGCAAGTTCTTCAATTTCAGATTTATTGTCAGAGCACATACACGGCATCACATCCAGCCCTGAGATTTCGTTTTCCAGCGGGCACGACAGAATTACCACTAATTCGTAGTGCAAAAAGTAAACTGTACACATTATGAGCATGTAAACAAACAAAAGAACTGTTAACAGGTAACAAATGACTGTGCAATGTAGAGAGAGCAAAGGAAAATCAATAAAGTGCACAAGTCGGAGTCCTTAAATGAGTCTCTGACTGAGTTTGTTGTTGAGGAGTCTGATGGTGGAGGGGGAGGAGCTGTTCCTAAGTCTTGTGGCACCTACACCTCTTACCTGATGGCTGCAGCAGTATGTGCTGGGTGGGACTTTTTCACATATATAAAAAGTAGAGAAAACAACCTGGGGTACTTTACCAGCAATAGGGTACCGTACATAATAACATCCTCACCACTTGTTGGAGATCTTTAATGATAGACTACATACTTTTGCTCAAGACCTCTGAACACAAGACAACAAGCAAAATTGAGTGAAGGATAATTTGAAAACTGGACAGCAGGATGATGAATGGTGCAAACAAACAGCAGTGAGAATGTAAGTTGAGGATATTCTATGCTCTATTGCAAAATGTCATTGCCTGATTTTCCATCATAACTACCTTTTTCCTTTATTCTCCACAGAGGTAAAGCTCCTGATGTCAAATTTAATTTGCATTGAGATCAGCACTGAGGTACGTTAATTAATTCGAATTATCACTCGGATGCCCCCTCTAAGGAGAAGAATATTAATCCAGATTCTGAAGGTAAGACTCATTTAAATAAGCTCCCAGACATCCACTTGGTAAAGGGCCTCTTATTTTCTGTTAGGAGCCAGTCCCAAGAAACCCTGGGCCTAAAATCATCAACCTGAACACATTTAACAACTGCAAAAAGAAAACAGGAAGGAAAAAGCGTAATTGTTCAACATGATTTTAGTTCCTTTGCAGAGGGAAGGTCGGGGCATTTACATTCAACAAGTCAAAATATTGGATGAGCTTCAATTTTTAATGAGAGATCAATTGTTTAGATTCAATAAAGTCATTATTTTAAAGGCAACAAATGACATTAAACTTTCATAAAGAAGTACCACAAAGAGATAATGATTTTCAATAAGATGTGTAGTTTAACGAGTTTAACTAAGCTAACATAAATAAAAGTAAGACATGATTTATGCAAAGCTATTTGATTTTCACACTTTAAAGACCTCTTTGGCTCTTCATGTTCCAAAATTTCCATTTCCAATTCTCTATCGCTCAATAATGTGCTTCCCTAAAACACAACATACTGGTGTCGGCAACGAACCTTCTAATGTTGCTTTCTTTAGCACTATGAATGCCGGTTGGTTCATCTTCTGTCATTACACCATTAAGGCTTCCTTGGCACTCTGCCAATCAGTGCTTCTGCAGATTATTCAGGCTGTTGAGATGCTGCCCTGAAGAAAAGGCATGGAGGTTCCATGGAGCAAAATGCACTTTCCTTGAACAGGATCATCATATCCATGGCCCTTCCATCGCTGCTCCACCAGAGCCATTTCTGCTGCTTGCTCTTTTGTGTTCATTCCGGCAAATGTAATGTGATTTAGGCATACAGCGCAGTAACAGGCCCTTCTGGCCTAGGAGCCTGTGCCGCATAAATATGGAAACCCTCACTCAGGTAATGAGAATTCGCTTTAGCCTTTTCCAGCCAAGGGAGAAACCTGTGTGGAAGATCAGCCTCCTTTGGTTCTGGGGAACCAAGCTTCTGATCCTAGAGCTGGAGCACATGAGCCAAAGGTGAAAAGAGAACAGTAGGGGGAAACTTTTTCATGCTGAGTAGTGAGAGCTGCCAGATGTAACATTGTGTGTGGGCTCAATTTTGATATTTAAGAGAAATTTGGAGAGCTAAATTTGTGGAAGGGGTATAGTCCAAGTGCAGACCATTGTGACTCAGCAGAATAGCTCAGAACAGAGTAAATGGGCTGAAAGGCCTGATTCTGTGGTGCAGTTCTATCCACTGCAGTGTTTGTATTGAGGACATTCTGAAGTTGCTGTTAATGGAGCACTTCCAAAATGGTGAAGCATCCAAGATATATTTCCAAAGGACTACTTGCTGGCAAAGCTGCCACCTCTCTAGTTTTCATCAAAATCTCTGTTGGCGAACAGAGTCTCTTTCTTAGTTGGATTTGTCCACCTGATCTTGGATTCCTTTCTCCTGAAGCCAGGTGTCCAAACAGTAGCAAGTCTAATATAAGTAAAAATTACTTAATTCAAATATTCCAAGAGTTAGGTCTGCATAAGTGCATCTGTCGGAGTACTGTGCATTAATTGGTGGTGTGAAAACTTTTGATATGCAATTGAGAATAAGGCAAATCTTGGAGAGGGGTTCAATGTGATCTCCTTGCCGAGAAAAAATAATTACTTTGTGTGCAAAGTATCACAGGGATGAAACAATTTATCCAAACCTTTCAGTGATATTAAAACTTAAAATGAATGCCAGGATATTCTAAATGCAATTTAATATTTTAAGTATCCATCTTGGTACCAGACCTTCCTGTTTTCCAATTTTATGTGACATCATGGACACCTAAACCAATCAGGTATCACTAAAGTTGCCATGAAGTACTTATGTGACTAAGACCTTCAGAATGAAAAATGCAGCTTGGATTTGCAAATCACTTTTCAAGTGAAGTGCCCTGATTTAAAAGCTTCACTTTTAATGACACTTTGAACAAAATTGACCCCTCGCCCAATATCTGTGACTTTACTTCGGTTGCAACAGGTCATAAGAAGACTATGAATCTCTAGGTGTGGCCTAGTCTGTCGCTAGTATTCTATGATTCCAAGGAGCAATTTTGCTCACTTCCATTTGGGGAGAGGAAAAAGTCAGGTCAATAATCGTAACAATGAATCTCTGGAACTCCCTGCCCAGCAGAAGAACGTCAGCATTTAAAAAGCATGGATCGTCCACTCCTTCTAACAGATAATATGGAAAGACCAGTAAGTGATAGATTTTACACTGATAAGTACATCCTGAGAAATGACTGAACACATTAGGGGAACAGCTGGATAATTTTGAGCTACGAGTATGATTTCTGTTAAACTATCATCTTAACACTTCGGCAGCGTGGTTGCAGGAATATTGTTAGGGATAGGCAGCTTTTAGCAATCTAGCAGAAAGATTTTTTTTAAAAAAACAAGGTTTGAATTAGTGAATGCACCCTGTGGCTTGCACAGACAGAGAATTGTGCACGTGAACCTGTGTTGGAGAAGTTGTGGAAGAAATGCATCTTGGATAATGAGATGGGCTCTGGAAAAGTTGGACCTCTACAAGCTTACACTAATGACAGCCAAACTATCATAGGTGGTCCAAAGTAACTTGGAACAATCATAGCAATCAGGAAAGATACTCAACAGATCAGGTGCTTCTGTTGGAGGAGAAACAGAAACTCATTTAGTCTTTGACATGCAGTAAATAACTCGAGAGGCTGAGACGGAGTCACTGACCTACAGGCTTTTATTCACAATGGACAAGGACCTCGTCCTTTGCCATGACTTGGGCTTTCTGGGGAAGGGTCAAGGTGTTAGCGGTTTTATACAAGGTCACAAGAGGGAGGGGCCACAGGTACAGGTCACAGGATGGGATGAAACCAGGTCTACAGGAAATCAGGAGTTCACTTCAGTCGTCAAAGAAACAAAGTAGGCCCATGAAGGTTATGGTGTTTCTTGGGCGTTGTGGCTGAAATAATTAAAGTCCAACAGTGTGCTGATGGATGCGGGAACGAGGTGTGCAGCATAACAAGTGAGATTTGCTTTAGCTGTGGCTAGAAAATGTTTGGCAATTACTTGGAAAAATGAGACTGATTTGAGTATTCAACGATGGCATTTGGAAATGAGGTCTTCTATTCCATTGGAAAAGATAACTGACAATTTGCGTAATAATTATTCCTTCTTTGTTAAAATTTGGAGCCTGTATATGAGATCTATGAGGTTGAATTTGTAATCGTTTTTTTTTCCACAAATTGGTGGTGTTGCCGCACACCATGGCAATAACTGAAGGTTGTTATATTATTTGATCCCCTCTTCTACTCTGTTTTCTTCTTTCTTTCTTTTGGGGTAGTTTAGAGGGGAGTTGGGAGGGCTGGGTGGGTTATATGGGGTAAAATATTACATATTCACTCATTTTTATTGTACGATTTATTATGATCAATAAATAAAATTTTCAACAAAAAAAAACAAGTGTAACATTACAGAAATTACAAAAATTAGGTGAGGGTTCTGATTGATAGAGATTTTTGGAGTTAAATGGTGTGAGACAAATTAAACAGTGGCCAAGTCTGGTTGTGAAATTAACAGGAAATGGCATTTGATGCATCGAGTTCAGGATTAGTGTATTATCACGGATGGAGGGTAAGTTAACCCATAGAAGGCTGAGTTGAGATAAACGGGTGTTTCTCTGGTCGGCAATCAGTGGTGAGTAGAGTGCTGGAGGGGTCGGTATGAGGCCCACAGCTGTTCACTTGTAATCATTAGTGATTTGGAAGAAAAGACTGAGTGTAGCACATTCAAATCTGCTGATTATTTAAATTGAGAAGGATGGTCTCCCTCGCTGTCTTCCCTGATACAAGGCCGGCCAAAGACAGTACTGTTATGGGATCACGCGTGCAGTTGTGATGTCATGAGAGGAGTTGCATTTGTATTGCAAGTTCAGTTAGACGCCATCCTGATCAGAATAAAGAGTGTTTACTGTTTCTCTCGTGTGAGGTAATTCTTTAAGAGGATTACACGAGAGAATTGGCAATGAGGATCAAAACAAAAACATTCTACATTCCAGACATGGAATCTACAGGATTTCGAGTAAAGAGGACGTCGGAGGTGAGAATTTTGTGGCGAAAACAACAATCAGGACGACTTCAAGCTGCAATGGGACAAAATCAGGTGTCCTTGACCAGGTTTGGCTGCTAGCCAGCATGGTGAACCATATCAAACTGCTGAGCTTTGTCTAGCCTGTAATCCAGTTCAGTGCCTTTATTCTCCAGCTCTCTGGGCTGGGTTTACAAGACCCGGATTACTCGTCCCATGGTGGAGCAACACCACTGCAGCGGTTTCACCTCCACTTGTAAATGGGTGGCCTCCTGTTCCTCTCACCCCAGGGCTTCGCGTTTGTGTCCCAGGACAGCTGCCAGCAGCCAAAAGGCATCCTCCAAAACATCCCAACAATCCATTTGCCCAGTTGATTGAAACTCTCTGAACCCTGTTCACAGTGCCATTTGTAATGAGGGAACAAGTTCCAAGGGTTTGAAGAGGTTCAACCATGGGCATGTGTCAGTGACTGCTTGGGGATTGGGTTGGTCTGGATTTTCTGGATTCCCAGGTAGTACTTTTAAAATCCAAATTTGAAGAGGAAAAAAGGAAGAGATAAACAGGTACATTTTGATTGTTTATACATTAGCAAATACAGCATGCTTCATTTATCAAAATGAGCAATTTGAAAGAAAAATAAAGTGGTCGCTTGTGGCCACTGTGTATCTGTGGAACTTCCGCATGCACATAAAAGCCCACTGTTTAAAAATGTTTGAGAGCTTTCAAAAACTCCAGATTTTTGAAAATCTGGTCGAGATTTCCAGCATCCAAATGTTTGGACTTTTACTGTACCGGCCACCCCTCCCCCAACCAGCATGGACGGGGTAGGCATACGAGTCTAGTTACAATTTACAATGGGTGAGACATGACAGTCTCTCCCGGGTGTATGCCACAAATAGCTCCCACCCTTTACTGGCACTCATCTTACAACTTGTCCTCCAGTATTGCCCACTGCTTGCAACCTGGAGTTGGGGGAAAAGAGAGTGAGCTAGCCCATGTGCTGGGTTTTTATCCTGCAGCTGGCTAGGGAGCCACCACATGTGATTTTAGGTGAGGAGGAGGACCAACCGGTGGGTAGGTCTGACCTTGAATGACATGGGGAAATTACTTTAAACTTGCCTTCAGCCTGCATAGTCAGATGACCCTCCAGCTGCAAGCCCATGGAAAAACCTTTGCTCTGACCAACTTCCTGTTCAACCTCTTTGATCATCCTCCAGGTAAGGGGAGTGTGGTGCGCTGAGGTAGCAGAAAGCAAGCACAAACTCAAAAGACTGTACAACAGGCTTTATTCGGGTAAAAGTCTGAACACCAGTTCATGGCTCCCTGTGTAAATGGCTCAGGAGGGACGGTCTATATTTAGGTCGGCTGATTGACAGCCGGCCAGGCAGAGTCAGCCCCTGAGGTGGTCTTCCTGCAGGTACAGAGATCGCCCCCTGCAGTCGGCTGGTGGTCATATCACCACACGGACATTGAGTTGCCTGGGACTTATTTTTGCTGGAATTCAGAATGACAACGGATCTTACAGAAACATAAGAAATTATGAAAGGGATAGAAAAGGGTGAGAAAGAAAAATAATTTCCATTGATGGTTAAGAGTATAACTAGGGCACATACCCTCAAGATTCAAGGAAGTAGATTTAGGATGGTGATGAGGAGGAACTCCTTTTTCCAGGGACCAGTGAATCTGTGGAATTCTCAAACAATAAAGTAGTAAAAGGTGCCTCATTAAATATATTCAAGACAAAGTTACAAAGATTTTTGAAGAGTAGGGGAATTAAGGGTTGGTGGGAGGGGGAAAGTTGGCTGTGGATCTGAGGCCATGGATGGATCAGCCATGATTTTATTAAATGGTGGACAGTCTCAATGGGCCATATGGCCGACATTTGCTCCAATTTCTTATGTTGAGATGCATGACTGACCTGAAACATTTTATTTGAGGTAATTGGGCATCTTGCAATAGTGCATCCATAAATTTAGCTCTTAAATCCTGAAATGGTGTCCTCAGGCATCTGCTTCAACTGCCTTCCAAGTAAATGGCCTTGAATCCACCGACACCCCCCTCCTCTCGCCCAAGGATGACGATCACTCCCTCCACCAAGACCATCCAAAAATCATGAAGCCTGTCTACTCCTACATTGTTCACCATTACCTGAATTAATCTTGTTGAATGCACAAAGTAGACCAGCTTTTAGAGGATAGACTGGCTTTAATTAGTATTATATGCCTCTGGTTAATGTGCCCAACCAGAGAAATCATTTCTCATCAGTTACCAGCATCTGTGGGCTGAACATCTTTTTAATATGTTCAATTGCTTTATACAAATTAAAAACCATTGCACAAGTAATTTTACAGTTTTTGACACCAAATATGACTGATGGGAAGAAAAACATGTATTGTGACTGTTTCTAGATAGTCATCTTCCATTTAACTCTGTAATCCATTCTCTCAACACTGAAGTCTCTGTCTTAGGTGATTTAGAAACTCAATACGTTTTGTAGAGTTGGCACACAATCGGCAGGTAATTGTTCTCAGGTGTTTATCACTTGTAACACTAGTCTCATGAATTGGTTTGCTTCTTGGCAACAGAGGTAGATGTCCTTAGTTCCCAGTGAATTCAATATAATTTTAGTGAATTGTAAAGAATTTCATTTATAGTTTCAGCCTCCAGAGTTCATTCCCTTTTCAAGGTGGAAAATTTTCTTTCATTTTACAACTTATGGTATTGGAAGAATTGAGAGGCTTTATCTGCCCCTCAACCATAGAATTGAGAGGCTCTTGACTGCTTTAATATATATAATTTCTAACAAAATTTTAAGTAGCAATAATTATAAATCAATTTCAACAATCTTTCTGAAAACCTCCAGAAGTGCTCACAGTTCCCATTGGTTAACAAAGATTTTGCTTCCTGAACAATTTTGAGTGTATTTTATGAATTTTGAGCTGCTGATCGCAGAATCACCTTTAAAATTTCCTTATCACATACCATTATAACCTATTTATGTGATTTCCTGTCATATTTTGTCTACTTCAAGCATCCAAAACCATGAAGTGAAACGTATAATTGAAAACTTATTTTCTGCATTCGCACCTGGACGTTTTCCCTGCTGATCTTGGTGCAGTTAAAACAGAATGAAAGGTTTCACCAGGTCGTGGCAACCGTGGAAAAGCGGTATCAGGGTAAATGGGATCCATCGATGATGGCCAACTATGGTTGGACATGGACGCAGAAGCATCAGATGCTGAGTACAATTTGTGGTGAAACATTTTTAGTTCAGTTATATGATTAAACATGGGAAATTCAATGGAAGTTAATTTAATGTATCTCCAGCTGCCTATGTGATACATAAAATCTGAAATTGTATGTGTGTTCAGATTGAGGTTGTCCAGTATAATCACCATTCCTTTCAGGAAGCAAAGAAATTAGCCAGTGGTTGCTGGTTTGTGATACAATCGCACCATCTAGTGGGATGTAATGGTACTACAACATAAAATTATCTAGGAAAATAAGTTACTATCTTGAAGTTCAATTGTAATAATGCAGAAGCGGGCTTCTCTGCTGGTTGACGCAGAAAAAGTAATCTCTTGAATCCTCTTCAATTACTTCTTGTTGTCTGAAGTGTTCCTCCCCGAAACATGATAAGGAATTCACCCATCAAGGAATGAAATGGCCATGACCTTCAAGATGTGAAAAGCTGCACCAGCCAAAACATAATATAGTTAAACAGGGAAGCCTGCTGGCACTGTGGTCATGATGCAATACACAGAGATGCTGAAGAAACTCAGCAAGTCCAGCATGTTTGTGTATTGTAATGGAGAAAATAGTGTTGTTTTTGCCTTCAGATTTCAGATTTATTGCCAGAGTGTATATACATGACCATCACATACAACCCTGAGATTTATTTTCCTGTGTGGGTGAAGCAGAATTACCACTTCTTGGCGGTGCAAAAAAAAACCGGCTTAGTGTACACATGTAAACAAATAAAGAAAAGACTGCAATTCAGAGAGAAAAAAAAATCAATAATGTGCAAAAAATAAGAGTCCTTTAATGAGTCCCTGATTGAGTTTGTCGTTGAGGAGTCTGATGGTGGAGGGGTAGCAGCTGTTCCTGAACCTGGTGGTGTGAGTCATGTTGCGCCTCTACCTCTTTTCGATGGTAGCAGCAAGAACAGAGAATGAGCTGGGTGGATGTGGATCCTTGACGATTGCTGCTGCTCTCTGATGGCAACGTTCCCTGTAGATGTTCCCAAAGATGGGGAGGGTTTTACCCATGATATCCTGGGCTGTGTCCATTACCTTTCCTAGGGCTTTTTGCTTGGGGACATTGCAGACTCCACAGCAGCCAGTTAGCACACTTTCCATCACACATCTGTAGAAATTTCCCAGGGTTTCCAATGTCATCCCCAAGGTGACATTGGAAAATCTTTCTCAAATTGGCCTTTACTTAGAAATTTATGACCTATGTCTGCTGGCCATGATCCTAATCAAAGGGTTCACCATTATCACCTTATCTACATGCAGGTCCCTTTCAGGGACATATGGTCTTGGACCCTTACACTTTTTCTGTTCATTAACCATATCTGAATCTACACCAGTGTTTTACCACACATGTCCAGTACTCTCATTTTAGTAAACTTTTTGTGATGTACTTTATCTAAATACACCAAAACTACTAGCTCCAACTTATCTAGCTATAACAGATTTGTCAAATATGATTTCCCTTTCATAAATATAAGCTAGCTCTACACAATCCTTTACCATTATGTTACCATTTCTTTATAATTTATTGTAGTATTTCTCTTCCACTCAGACCTACACAGTGGACTGCAAGTCAGCATTTTCTCTCCACTGCCTTTTTTAAGGAGTGGATTTACACCTGCTACATTCACTGGAGTCTCGCTCACCCCCATCGATGTGATCTGCCGGGATCGTTGTCTGAAGAGGGTGTGCAAAATTATTGAGGACCCCTTCCACCCTGCACAGTCCCGTCAGGGGTGAGGCAGAGGAGGATCAAAGGCTGTACCACCAGGTTGAGGAACAGCTTCTTCCTACAAGCAGTGAGAACGCTGAACGACCAAAGGAACGGCTCACTCTCACCATCTGAGACTCTCATGTGTACAGCCCCAATCATTTAAATAGGTGATTTGCTTTCACCAATAAGGTCTTTATCTTAATTAAATGTAATAATTTTCAATAATATACAGGATATTATGGTTTCAGTGCTTTTTTGTTCTAATTTTTATCTTTATTAAATTGTCTCACTGAAAATGTATCCGGTCAGCACACTTTCCATCACACCTCTGTAGAAATTTGCCAGGGTTTCTGATTTCATGTCAAACATCTGCAAACCCTGAGGAAGTGGAGGCACTGACATGCTTTTTCATGATGCCATTGGTGTGTTGGATCCAGGACAGATCCTCCGAGATAGTGAATCCCTAGAACATAAATGTGCTCAACCTCTCCACCTCTGATCCCACAAAGATCACTGGATTGTACACCTCTGGCTTTCCTTTCCTGAAGTCAGCAATCAGCTCCTTAGTTTTGGTGACATTGGTGCAATCTCCATCCTGAATGCAGACTCATCCCCATTCTTTATACAACACACTGTTAAATAAAGGATGAGAGGTTATCTGTTCCAGAAAAGTCATAAGTTCGTACTCCTGTTCTGTGTTCTTCATCCCTGAGAAGATCCAAGAGAGAAAAATACCCTCCAGCCATCTCAATGACTATATGCTGTGACTTAAAGACTTAGTGCGTTTTCTTAGTTTAATGCACTTTCAAGTTAGATTGTTCGGTAATTCTAGTTAAAATAATTAGTTGAAGTGGTGCTTTAAGTTTCACTGCAGTGTCCACGTGATAACATGTTTAAGTTAAACTGTATAGTTATTTTCAAGGAAGCACAATTTTATTTTGTGGGAGAAGAGTGTTATGGGAATGCGCATGTCCGCATAACGACGTAATAAGTTACATTCGATATGCGTGTTCAGTTAGACGCCGTGTTGAACAGATTAAAGAGTGAACACAGATCCTATCGTATGAGACTATTCTTTAGGGAAAATATGCCTCAAAATGTTCATATGCACATACATTCAAAAATATACCAGGAGTGGAGATCATTTGGGTTTAATTGGGCGGCACAGGCTCATGGGCCAAATTGGTCTGTTAATGTGCTGTAGGTCTACATTTAAACAAAAATAAATTTAAAAAACTCAAACTGGCTTTGAATTCCATTCATGAAACAATTTGATTCAAACTTTATTTCCTTTTTAAATGTAGCATTCGTAAATAAACCTACCTAGTGAGGTAATAAACATTGAGTCACCAATAAAGGTGATCATTAGATGGAATTACTTTGAAAATTTGAGATGGAGGGGCCTAATCAACCAAAACCTTGAGAGCATGGCTTAGTTAATGTTTGCGAGAGAGCTAAACTCATTTTGATTGTAACAATTTTATATCATTCTCGGCTGTACCTTTTGCCACTATTGGATGCCAAGCGACAGCATAATTATATCCATTGCTTCCACATCGTACAATATGGAATTCAAGCATGAAATGGCTTCATATTCAAATTGTATTTCAAGTATATTCTTGTAGCCATTGTCATTCCACATCTTACATCTTTTCTTCTTGTACAGAATATGATCTTTCAGGAAAAAAAGGACTCCAATCTGTTTTTGTGATTAAGATTTTATCTTTGGTATATATACCAAGAGTGACAGACTTTGGATCTGCAAACTGAGACTTCTGTTCACTGGTGATAGATTTCAGCCAGATAAGGCATACTATTATGGGAGCTCTTAAGTCACCTGCCATTGACTGTAAACTGACACTGACAGCATGTGTCTCCGGGCATTAGAAGGGCACTTTCTATTCTTTAAATGAAAGCAACGAGCATGTTAGGCAACACTGGTGGAAACTGAAACAGAGTTAACAGTCCAGGACCACAGCCCATCATCAGAACGGGGAGATTAAGAAAATAAATTTTCCAAGAAAGGGTGTGAAGGATGGATATCAAATTTAGTAATTTCAGGTAACTCATGTTTTCTGTTTGTGGGAGAGGCAAAAGGTTCTGCTGTAAAGTTGTCCCTCTGCAATACCAATTCAGTCTTTTTCTCTCCTCCGACACTACCTGACGTGCCCATTTCTGATAAGGTGGCAGCGGGGATCCCCAGTTACTGTGGAGAAATCAGGTTAATCGATTAATGAAGAGGAAAGAAAACAAGGGCACTTGCCAAAGCTGCAAAGTGGTCAGAGTTGTTGCGGAATCTGAAACCAGCATCTTGTGGAGTGTCTGTGGAGAGAAAGAAAGAGCTAAGTTTGCATTACAGAGGTCACGAAACACTGCAGACACCATGGTTGAAGTAAAAGATTCTTTAAAAAAATCTACCCTGAAGAAGGGCTCAAGTCTGAAACGCTGGATATATATCTTTATCTTTGCAAAATAAAGTTCACTGCTGAGTTTCTCCAGCATTGTATTTTTTATTAGTATTACATTACCCCTCCATAAATCTTTGTCCGCGAAGCCAAGCCAAAGAAGAAAGACAGAGGACTAATCTTACAGTAGAACAGGCTGGTTCTGATAAAATTATAGAAATTTATATTGAATCCTTAAGAATGCAATAAGCCCAAGCAGAAAATTAGATGGTGTTACTTGATCTTATGTTGGGGGCCTTTGAAACAGTGCAGGCCTCTTCTCTGAAGACACAGAAACATTGTAGCCAGTCCACCATGGAATGGAATTCGTCTCAAGATCACAGCTCAAATCAAAGAAACAACACAAGGAGATCCTTCAATTATACGCCTCGTTGAAATAGCAAGAAATAATCGAGCTAATAAGATTCAAGACAAAGACCTCATCACTGACCCAACAGAATCATAACCTGGATCAGCATTCTTTGCAATATGTGGTCATCCCTGAACTAGGTACAAGAAAGATGTAGTCACTTTTTACACATATCGAAACTCAATCTACACTGAGTAGCAACTGTAGTGGTAAAAGCCAAATTAGGGAAAACATAGCCCTTATTTTCTTGCTGCTTATTTTCAGAGAGAATGGGATCATGGCTGATATTCAGGCACTCTTCTCCAGTGCATCGAAACCCAGACATCAAAATGCCAAATGCTGAAGTAAAACAAAGGTTTGAGGCAGATATATTGGGATTGGCCAATCAGAAATGTTGCTCTTTGTTAATTTAATATACCCAACCTTCAAAAAACAGGCTAAATGTGTAAATTACTATTTTAAAAAATGGAGTCAATTGTTTGGTTCTATTTAAAGAACTGTCTGGCTTTGAAAATGGAAATATTCTTCCCAACAAATCTAAAACTGCAGATTAGCTAAGAAAAACAGTATTTCAGCTTTAACCTATTTTTGAACTGAATAGTTTTAATTTTATTTCTCTATACAACTCAGTGGTCAATATGTTTTCCAACACCAGGGACAACAGGAACAATTTAATTTGACAAGCTTGTATTGTAGCCAAAACAGCTTTTAGACTCATTCCCAACCTTTGGCACAGCTCTAAGGCTACAATCTGCAGGAGTATATTATATATGTCACAGAATTAATCATTTAGATTATTTTATCATCTACAAAATTAAAGAAGTAAATTCAGAATTCTTAGCAATGTTAAATTGAGAAAAATATTTATGAAAAATGAGAGAAAACTTGCAAAGACAGCTTAGATTTGCAAGTTTAATGGCATGTTTCAGAAAATATAAAATGCGGGACTGTGAGCATAATTGGGAAATAATGAGCATGCAGGCAAAGTGTTGCTTTTGTTCCATTATATTTGCATTAATCATTAAGGCACATGCCAACTGCAAAGCTGGAGCGATATCTGGAAGGACTGGAACAACCCTTCCCCATTATCAACACAGCTGTTCCCGTTGTCTTAAAACAAAAGATCCATTTAAACCTTTGGTGAAAAAGATGATGCGAGACCTTTTCATTTGGAAAAAAAAACATACTGTATAATGATACTTCATTCTCTCCCTGTTGTGTATCATTTCAAAGATGAACATTATTATGTTTTAAGCCTTCATACTCACGCAATTGTTGCTTTTAACATCACTTTTTATAATATATTGGTTTGAAGATTTCCTTTCTGTCAGCAGGATTTTTAACTATAAATGCCAAAAACTTAACTGATCAAAACTTGTTCTCAAAAATGCCCACTTTACATCTTTGAAAGGTTAAGGAATAATTTATCCAATCAATTTAAAATGATCTACATTAATATTGTGTGGAGAGGAGAGAAAACCAGGAACAAAGCATTAAACTGATGAAGCTTGAGTTTGTTTAAGTGTCTCTTGGCATACTACAATATTTCACCAACAACAGACATTGAAGTTAACCAGCTGGTTGTTCTTAACTCAATATTATTTTCATTATCATATATTTTAGCTATGGTTGAATTTTCTTGCTAATCTGTCGGGATTTGCTAGACATCTTTTCCAGTGTCAAGTTGAAACATACTTCAATATTGGTTTAGCACAGCCATTTCAAGAATTGTTAAGCGAGAGAATTAAAAAAAGTGATTAATTGTCACCAGGTAAAATTCAAAAAAGAAAAGTTAAGCACCAATATCTCACCTTCCAGGAATGTGATGTGCGTTTCTCAAATTTATGTTTGGCTTTGCCCTAACAATGGATTAGGCTGAGGATGGAGATGTCATGGTAGGCATGGTTGGGGCAGTTGAAATGCTTGGCTACAAAAACCTCCTTTAGACATAAAGCAGAGAAAGTATTTGGGCTCATGTAAGGTTCATTCAGTAGTTTGATAATTAGCAGGACAGAATCAGGTGGTACGTGATTTCTCTCTTGAATTTTCTTCCCAATGGTAGGACGGGGGGAGAGAGTGATGTGGACAGCAAGTTCAGCGGCTCCAAGAAGTGATGAGTCTGATCACAGTCAATGACAAACAAGGATCTTTATTTACACGTGGTGGGGTGAATGGAGGGGGGGGGGGGGGGTGGGGGTTGCAGCATGTATCGCACTCACATGCACAGACAAAGAAACTACATACAATTCATGCACATCTGGCTCTAGTTAATCATTGATAATTGCACTTTCCAATAAATCACTGATAATTGCAACTCCACCCTGTACAGGCACACACCTTACAACTGAGTCTCCTGCATCGCCCATGGCTTTCAACCTGGAGAGAAGCTAGGGTTCATTGTCAGGGCAAAAAAAAAATGCAAGCTGATTCACGTGGTGGGCTTTACACTGCAGCTGGCTGGAGGGGTTGGTGCAGGTACGCCCAAATGAGGCAAGGTATTCAAGAGAGCTCATTGTAAGGTGTGCCCTCACCTGTGGGTGGGCTAACTTTAATTGGCATGGAGAATTTACTTTCGACCTGCCCGGTCAGATGACCCTCCTGAAGTATGCACATGGATTATCCTTTGTTCGGAGTAGCTTCCAGTCCAACCTGTTGGGTAATTCTCTGGATAACAGTGAGATGATTCCTTTACCCTGTCGGTTGCTTTTCTGAGGCATCAGGATGTAGATGGACTCAGTGGAGCAAAGGGAAGCTTGTATAATGATCTGAGATGTTTACAACAGTGTAGGAAGCTTGTATAATGATCTGAGATGTTTACAACAGTGTAGGGATGGAATCCTTTCCTCATGCTAATAATGTGAATAACTCGTGCACCCTCCCAGTATTCTTGCAGGTTTTCAGTCTGTTGAATCCAAAGGATCTGAAAAAATATTTCATGTATACACTCAACTTTCTGCCACACCTCCAACCCGATCTTTAATGACTCCACATCCACAGCTCTCCCAGTGCCCTAACTTGATTCTTATAGTTGGAAATTTTACCTTTACCTTTATCCCTTCTCACAACACTTCTCTATGTGTACCTTGTGGTGCATGTAAAGATGAGCTTCATAGTGATTAGCTCTAACTATAGAAATGCCTGGAGCTTCAGAAGAGGAATGCCAATCTTTTAACCAACTGGCAACAACTTAAATGTGTGCATATAGTATACATGTATTCACTTGACTTATGGTTTTCAGCCAATCCTTGCCTAACAGCATCAAGTAGTCTATATATTCAGCTGCTGTAATCATAGCGTTATACAGCACCAAACAGGACCTCTGGTCCAACATGTCTTTGCCAACCATTGTACTTATCTAGATTAATCCCTTGACCTGTATTGTGTGCAGCCGTCTTTGCCCTGGCAATTCAAGTCAAAGAATCATAGAGCTGTGGAGTTGTTCAACACATTAACAAGCCCTTTAGACCACGGCGTCCATCCCAACCATTTTGCCCAACTGCACTAATATCATTTACCCTCATTAAGTTTGTAATGACTGTTAAACCTGACCATTATCTCCAATGGCAGCAAGTTCCAGATTTACCTGCTCTCTGTGTGAAATCCTCTTCCCTCTCACCATTAACCCATTTCCAGTTTTATACACCCCTACCATGGAAAATAAACTCAACCTATCTACCCTCTCAAAGCTAAGCTGACAAAAATCTTTTAAAAACAATCTTTTTTTAATTTTAAATTATTATTTGATTGTGGCAGCTCTTTATAGATGTATTAGTTGGTGAGATGCAAATGGGAAACTTGAGAAAAATGAATGACACTTTGCAAAAAGGAAGGAATGATTTAGGCAAAATTTGCGTCCAGATAGCTGAATGCATAGACTCTCCTTCATAGATTCTTATTCTGCACCTTGTTAGATGGAATAATTATTTTGCTATAAAATAATTATTCCATTTAACAAGGTGCAGAATAGAGTCTGTGAAGGAGAGTCCATGCATTCAGAACTCTAAACATAATTTTTTGGCATAGCTGGGGTGGCTAACATTTGGATGTACTACAGATTTCATTCGCACTGGTGAACCTGGATGTTGTACAACTGACAACTATCTCAGTTAGCAGGTAGGGAATCTTGTTAACTGACCCTAACTCTGTTCTAATGAGCCATCAATTATAAAATGACACTGACACAGCAGATCAGACACATAAATATAATTTTGAAAGATCAGCTGTTCAAATGCTGGCCATATGTGTACTAGCACTTCACTTTACACAAATACTGCCTTGCCATCAAATGGCAGCTATCCTCAACTCACCCCACCCCTGGCAAGTGGGTCCTAGAGTTGTGCATCATCTCAATGCAGTTTTAGAGTGCGATGTGCAAGTGCAAGGTTCTGCCAACAGCATTATCAGTCGTCCTTCTGTTACACTGCTCTGAAACTGAAATTAACAGCTCAGCATTACGTCCCTTACTGATATATTGCAAGTTCTCATAGTTCTTGGAATATAGCCTAAGAATGTCCAATCTTTGTTGCCAGCTCTTAAAGGGAAGTCTTTTGCACAAACAATATTTTTCCAGCTAAGATGGAATGAATAGATGCTGCAAGATTGAAGAAGAGGAGGGAAAATTGTGGGAGGTTTCTCATGGGATGAGAGGGACTGGACAGTGTGATAGAGAACAGTACATACAAGGGGCATGTTCTCCGACCACCTCTGAGAGTAGCAGGGCTACAGAATCAGAATTTATTGTCATGAACATGTCATGAAATTCGTTGTTTTGTGGCGGCGTCACAGGGCAAACATTTATTTAAACCACATTACAAAATAAATAAAATAGTGCAAGAAAAAGAAAAATACAAAGTGAGGCAGTGTCTGTGGTTCATTGTTCATTTGGAAATCTGATGGGGAAGAAGTTGTCCTTGTGCTGCTGTGCTCATCTTCAGGCTCCTGTGCCTTTCTCCCAATGGTAGCAGTGTGAAGAGGGCATGGCCTAGGTGGTAGAGTTCCTTGAGGATAGAGGTTGCTTTCTTAAGAGACCGCCTCTTGTAGATGTCCCCATTGGAGTGAGAACTGATGCTCGTGGTGTCGCAGGCCGAGTTAACAACCCTCTGAAGTTTTTTCCTGTCCTGTGCATTGGCATCTCCATACCAGATAGTGATGCAACCAGACAGAATGCTTTCTATGTTACATCTATTGAAGTTTTTGTGTGCAGGCGTACATGTGCAAGAGCGGCAACAAGCGAAAAACGTTTGTTTACATTGCTGCCTCTGTTCAAATTCCTCCTTCAGATAAATATATTTTTAAAATGTACTTCCTTGATAACACCCAACTACTGAAAAGTAAACAGATAAACCAAGGATTAATGCACCTGCTAATTTGGGATCTGGTAACACTGGTGAATGAAACCCATCTCCAGGCGCTAACCTCATTCGGTACCTGCTGTACCATCCATTCAGGTCACTTAGACCATCCAGTCTCAGCCTTTTCTTTTGGCTATAGTCTCCCTTGGACTCTGCTCAAAGTTTATGAGCCCCCTTCCCTGCGAAACAGTCGTTTCTTTCCGTACTTCTCTCCTACCGACCACATTAAAAAATATTTATGTTATGTGAGGTGAAAAGAAAACATGGCTTTTACTTAAATGTGCCACGGCCCCGAGGGAGGCCGTAGGGCTGACCTGGACTTTGCTCTGGAAGTTAAACTATTCAGTACCAGAAGTTGTTGCACTAAAGCAAGATAAGAATAAGACATTGATTATATCTTTAACTGCAAGGTCATAAATAGAATTTTTTTTAAATTTAAAACAAAAAGAACAATGCACAGTACAGATAAAATTATTGTGGCCCACATGACAATCAATGGTTTCTAAAACTAAAGTTGCAGACAATGTGCCATAATGACAGAGGAAAAGATTGCCTTTATTTGCATATGAGGCAAGTCCTGAAAAAAAGGGCTGACTTTGTGAAGTCAGCTTCAACGTCACTGAAAAACGTCACAATTTTTATTTAATTTGAAGGTATTGCGTGGTAAAAAGGCCCTTCCAGCCCACAAGCCACTGCTGCTTTTAATTACCCCCATGTGACCAATTGATCTACTAAAGCTGTACATCTTTGGAAAGTAGGAGGAAAGCAGAGCACCCCAGAGGGTACCCCATGCCATTTTGGGGAGAATATGCAAACTCCTTAAAGTCAGCACCGGATTTAAGTCTGGATTGCCGTAATAGTACTGTGCTAACCCAGTGTCCTTTAAGGCTTCCTGCCTCTATTATCATTTTAATGTGTTTGGTTGAGTATCGTTATAATTTACAATATGCTTTGTTTTACTCATTGTTATGAAGTGCGAAGCTATGAAAATGTTTATTCGCTTCTATCAATGAAAAATTAAACCTATTTACAGCTGCAAAAAATAAGTCTTCCTGCCTCTGGTCTAAAGACCTTAAGAAACATGAATCTTGAGGTAACCATTATCCATGAATCAATCTATTAATTTATCAATATATCTGTATTTGGAATGTTAAAAACATAACATAAAAATACCTTTATTATCCAATCAGTCATTGTTTGCCTAGGTTGGTACTTTCCTTTTTGGATATCACAGGAACTATACATTAATGAAGTAGGAACAGACTCAGGATTAACTATGATGCCATTATCAACATGTAGCCGTCAACAGACAAAAGGTGATTAAGGTAGTGAAAATTGTACAGCTGAAACCAAGAAATTTCTGTTTGGTCGCTGATTATTCTGATAGTTTTCTCAAAGTTTTGTGATGAATTACTGGCTCAATACCTTCGGGATTGATCTAAAGGCAACATATCTATTGATGAAGTTCTCAGAGAAGATTGCTTTTGTCGGCTGACTATCAACTCCAAACCGACTATACCCACTGCAGATAGGTGGCTTGAAGTCTGCTATATTTGGCACCTTTGCAGAAACTCTATTTCTCAACTATTTCTCAATCGTGTTATATGGCGAGCTCTCCACTGGCCACCGTGACAGAGGTGCACCAAAGAAAAGGTACAAGGACTGCCTAAAGAAATCTCTTGGTGCCTGCCACATTGACCACCGCCAGTGGGCTGATAACGCCTCAAACCGTGCATCTTGGCGCCTCACAGTTTGGCGGGCAGCAACCTCCTTTGAAGAAGACCGCAGAGCCCACCTCACTGACAAAAGGCAAAGGAGGAAAAACCCAACACCCAACCCCAACCAACCAATTTTCCCTTGCAACCGCTGCAATCGTGTCTGCCTGTCCCGCATCGGACTGGTCAGCCACAAACGAGCCTGCAGCTGACGTGGACTTTTTACCCCCTCCATAAATCTTCGTCCGCGAAGCCAAGCCAAAGAATTTCTCAACTACATGGAATTAATACAAAACCAGGAGATCGAGGAGTTAGTTAAACACAAATATAGGAGGTTCCAGCATTGAAAACTTCACCATTCCTTCAGAGGAAAGAAGCAGCACTGCAGTTGTTATTGTGGAGGTGTATGGAGAGAGGGCGGGAGACTCAACAACTTACGACATACTGAGACCCACACTCAGAGCTATAAAAGCCTAACCCTAAATATCAGGCTCCTGAGACAGACAATCTATTTTGATTTTGCCATGGGAAGAGATTGCCAGGGAAACAGAGGTAAAGACTGAAGGATGTGGTCAAAAACTCTGGAAAAAATTCAACATACCCCCTAGCTCCTGGAATCCCTTCCCCACAACCCCTCAAAAGTATAAAAGGATCCTCTTGGCCATGCATTTGGATGACATAGAAACACTGTGTAACAGTACACTATCTCACAAAGTGCCCAGCTTATTAGGAGATTCTTGCTCCATTGTGGTTCCAACATTGGCCTCATTCGCAACCTTAGAGACCTCGAAACTTCAAGCAACTTATATGGATCATTAGGATCTGTTTAAGTGGAAGAAGACTTTCAGAGTCTCCATCCTGTGCATGCCTTTGAAAGACTTTGATATTATTTTATATTTTACCTCTTTAAATATATGTAATTGAACACCCGCAAGTTTTTAACTGAATACGCTAAAATTGCTGTTGATATGTTACTGTGATAAAATACTACAGTCATTATCTATATTTCTAACTATTTAACATCTAGTCAGTTATTAGAGAAAACGGTTCGACTTCCCTACATCATTTCAGTTATGAGTGATGTGCTATCTCATGGTAAAACAATGAATATGCAGATACATGAATAACCTCAATGGGCATAGACCTTTGCAAATCAACTATGTACAAACAAAAGGTCTGGCACGTGTGCTCTGACCCAAAGGCTAGAGTGTCTGGTCTGTCTAAGTTCCAAAATTCTGCATTGCTAAACATATTGCATCTTTCTAGAGGGAGCTTTCATGGCAGCTGGCAGTCTGGAAATAAGCCAGACACGAGCCAAAATGCAGACTGAGTTTGAGAGGGCCATTATCAACATGTATTAAACTGCAGCTGTCAACAGACAAAAGGTGACTCCCTGGTTTATAATTACAATGAGATCCGTAAATCTCCATCTGCCAGGGCTACAGCAGTCAACGGTCATCTAGTGCATAACCTAAATCTTGACCTCCAATGCAATGAGCATCCCTATTGCATATTAACTGACAGGCAGAGAGGGTGCTCTTTCTGAAGCAGTTACATGCTGAATGCAATAAAGCTGTTTAAATTTTCATGAGGCATATGACATAACATATGTTAGCACATGCTGTGATTGCATTGCAGCATGGAAATACTTTTCAAAATGGAAAATTAATGACACAAGCCAATATGTGTAAAGAATGGTTTCAGAATTTATCACAGATAAAATGATACTAAGACATGGTGAATCTATTTTCGAAAGCACATTTCTTTTTCATCAAAGCAATTAATTATTTTAAAACTTTCAAAAACATGATATTCTGTTTTATGCATCTTTTGACTGTATTCTATTTATGAGATTGAACTCTGTTCAGGTCTATATTGGTGCGAAGAATTAAATAAAGATGAGTACTGGAAAACTGAACTTTTTGCGACAAATTTAAACCCAACAAAATACTCAGTGAGAAGAATAGATTACAAGTTCACAAAAGGTTCAGCAATGAACAGACAGCCTGTGAAAATATGTTTTGGAAATAATAGATAACATCTTGCAAATAATAGATAATTTCACTGTATTCTCAAGAGTTCCACATTCATTTTGTGTTATATAATGCTCTAGGACAGTATATATAGTCAGTTCTGCTGCATGGTAAATTGATAATAGAATAAGTTATTTTCTTCTCTGAAACATTAACTTCAACCGCAGCATTAACACTGACTGTTACCATTAAAAAAATACTTTAAAACACACTTTTGCAATCATGCCTTCTGGAAAATATAGCTAGTTTTACTGAACCTGGCTAAAATCCTCAGGCTGATTGATTGCCTTTGCATATTTAAGCCCATAATTACCTTCAATATTGGGTCGAATTGTACGGTATAGCATTTGGTTATGTTCTCATAGACGAAAGGCCAGTGATAAAATATTTATGTAGAAGTGATTAATAGGTTTGAGAGTATGTTTTTAAATATTTCTAGTGTTTAGCTGGTGCAAAATGCATTGAGGAGGGAAAAAAAGGTTGGTACAATCTGATCTCGAAGCAATGATGAAATGGGCCTGCAAATATATAAATGAAAGCCAAACATAAGTATTCCATATTAGTACTAAAATAACATCTATTTAAATGGAAAGAAACCTGTAGGTTTTAAAAAATTATGACCAAGAAGTCTGGTAAAATTTGCAATACAACAGCAGTTGTTGAATGGTTCAGAACCTTTGAGTGATTTCCAGGTCCAAATAGAGAGGGAATTAGAATGATGCAATTGTTTTTAGCATATATCTCCTCAGTGCAGCTGGCAAACTCTTTCGTAATCATACATGCCCTTTACAATACTTAACCTGAGTTATTAAAGGAGACCATCCTTCGCACAAAAGATATGCAAATATGTGTTGTGAGACAAGAGACAACTTACTGTGACCTCTCTTGATCAGGAACAGACTGAAGGATTAACAAAATACGGTAACTATAGACGGATTAATCGAATATCAGTGAAAATTTTTAAAATCAGTGAACAAAATTAAATTAGTATAGGTTTAAAAATATTTGCATTAATCCAAAAAAAATAGTGATTGTTATCTTAGTCACGCAGCCCGTACCTTGTAGTTTCACCAAGGATCCATAGGCATGAGAGATTTGGTTGTTCGAATTATTTCCATTCTAATTGAGATTAGTACATTTTCATGAAGAGTTTTATTGGATGAATTAGCAATTAAGGCTCTTCTGTTGAGCATCATGTATGAGGAGCTACCAAATTTAATAATCCATTGAGGAAACAATTCAATAGACCACTCTCAATGTGGCCTCTACTAAACGGGTGAGGCCAAATGCAGATTTGGTGACCCCCCTGTGCTCAGCTTGTGGGTGTAGACTTGAGCTTCATTTAGCCATCCATTTCAACTCTCCCCATGGTTCCTACCATGACGTATCTGTCTTCGGCCTCATCTATTGTCAGGAGGAGGCCTAACATAAATGTGAGGAACAACACTTCATATTCCTCCTGGACAGCCTTAAATTTAATTTTATCAACCACTCAATCCCCATCTGGTCCCATAGTTTCCATCTCTTCTTTACCTACTCTCTACTCCTATACGTCTTTCTCCCGAATGTTTCTTCCCCCACCCCTTCTAATTGTCTCTCCACCTCTCAAACTTTCTGTCTATCACCCTATCACTTCTTGGCCCCTCTCCCAAAGTTGTTTCCCCTTTATATAGAGGGATATGTAGGAGAATGGATCAACTCATGATAGAATGGCAAAATGGATTTGATGGGCAGAGTTGCCTACTTCTGCTCCTATATCTTATAGTCTTATGGTCTTGCAGTATAATATCAACCACTTTTCTCTTTAGTCTTGATAAAGGGTTAGGACCTGATTTTGAATGACCGTTTCTACCTATCAATGCTGCCTGACCTGTTGAGTTCTTCCAACAATTCTTCGCTAAAGATTCCAGCATCTGCAGTCTTTGTGTTTCTTTATTAAATAAATATAATAAAATACGCTTCCACCAGCGTTGTCTCCGCTCCATCCTCAACATTCATTGGAGCGACTTCATCCCTAACATCGATGTACTCGAGATGGCAGAGGCCGACAGCATCGAATCCACGCTGCTGAAGATCCAACTGTGCTGGGTAAGTCAAGTCTCCAGAATGGAGGACCATCGCCTTCCCAAGATCGTGCTATATGGCGAGCTCTCCACTGGCCACCGTGACAGAGATGCACCAAAGAAGAGGTACAGGACTGCCTAAAGAAATCTCTTGGTGCCTGCCCCATTGACCACCGCCAGTGGGCTGATCTCGCCTCAAACCGTGCATCTTGGTGCCTCACAGTTCGGCGGGCAGCAACCTCCTTTGAAGAAGACCGCAGAGCCCACCTCACTGACAAAAGACAAAGGAGGAAAAACCCAACACCCAACCCACCAATTTTCCCCTGCAACCGCTGCAACTGTGTCTGCCTGTCCCACATCGGACTTGTCAGTCACCAATGAGCCTGCAGCTGACGTGGACATTACCCCTCCATAAATCTTTGTCCGCGAAGCCAAGCCAGATAAGAAGAATAATGCAAAATTCAGAGAAGTTCCTCACACAGAATTCTTGGAATGCACAAATTTTTGAAAAAGATAACAATGAAAGGAAATGTATTCATCTATATTGCAGTTTTTGAGGAGAATGGAGATAAATATCTGAAGTAGTGATACAAGGATAGTGACAGCTCATGAGATCCCCTATCTTCTTCTAATTTTTGTATCATTGATTCTGCTGTAAGGTAACATTTAAGTCCGTTGATCAATTAAATGATGAATTTCCCCACTTGGATTGATTTACCCCTCCATAAATCTTCGTCCGCTAAGCCAAGCCAAAGAGAAGAGAAGAGAGAAGTTAGAGACACAAATATGCAGCATTTTGAGAATGAAGCTGAAATTTTAGGATGGGAGATCGATTTGTCAAGTTTATTGTCCTCTGATTGCACAAGTACAACCCAACGAAACAGCATTCTCTGGTCCTTGGTGCAAAACAAGTGGACACACAACCATACATAACACACATACAGGCAAATAATACATATGCAGGACAAATATTCATATATACAAATAAATACATTTTGTTTTTATAGATATGAGAGTCTTAGAGGGTCAGGGTGAGCAGTTCCTTTGGTCGTTCAGCATTCTCACTCCCCATGGAAAGAAGCTGTTCCTCAGCCTGGTGGTGCTGGCTCTGATCCTCTTGTGTCTCTTTCCCACTGGGAGCAGCTGAAAGATGCCGTGTGCAGGGTGGAATTGGTCTTCAATGATTCTGTCCGCCCTCTTCAAACAACGATCCTGGTAGATTTCGTCATGGGGTTGAGGGAGACTCCAGTGATCCTCCCGGCCACTCTTACGATAATGGAACACAGCTAATTAATGTTAGTGTTGTCATACTGGATGATCCCACTATGAAATAAAGACCAGTTGCCTGTCTTGAGATGGTTGCACTGGGGCTTCAGCCAATGTTGCAAGCCACACCTCTGCTATCATTTCCCCATGTATTCATGCCAATGTTGCAAAGCCTTTATATTATAAAGCCTTTGAGTAAGTAAAATAACCATGTCTCCAGAAATCGACATCAAGGCTTGGCAATGCTTTTCATTTTTTTTCTCCAGCTGTTTTATTCAAACAGAATCTTTCAATAATTTTTCTTTGCTCTGAGAGACACAAAGAAGATGGGCCTTCCTACTTGACTAACCATAGTTATTAAAACCTTGAGTAAAATGAAAAAGCAAAAGATGCCTAGATCATGTTTCAGATGAATCCGCTGATAAATTGAGCTACAGAATTCTTACCCTGCAGCTCTTCACTGTTTTATATCAATCTGTGCACGATCCCCATTTACCCTTTAGAAAGATACCAGAATCCACCACTTCATATTTTAGCCTGCAAATTCCTGTGGATAATCTGAAATTTATATCATTGAATCCTTTTTTAGAAGTAAACACATTTCATTTAGGAGACTCAAATGCATTTTAAAAGAATCATTTTTAGAGATAAAATCTGATAATCTGAGGTTGAGCGATGATACCTGAGGATATGGCTTCAAATCCCATCATGACAGTTGGGGAAATTTAAATTCAGTTAAATAAATCTGGAATTATCTGGAGTAATGAGGACAATTAAACTCTTGTTACTGGTTAGAGGGATTCAAAATTATTTACTTACGTCCCTATTGGGATTATTATTTGATGAAGGTTGGTCAAAATAAACAATATAGTCCACCGACAATTTATAAATGGATGGCCCCCTATTACATAAAAACCAAGGGGGTTCAAGCCCGAAACGTTGGTTATGTGTCTTTATCTCTGCTATATAAAGAACACTGTTTGACCAGCTGCGTTCCTCCAGCGTTGTGTTTTCACCTCAAGCACTGTGTCTGCAGAGTTTTGTACTTCAGCCCCTTATGAAGTGTTGGTACATTCATGTTAGTGTAATTTCTGGATCTCCCTCTGTTTCTAGCCATTCTGGCATCTCTTCTTCCAGAATATCGACACATTCTTGAATCTTGGCCAATTTTATGCTTTTGAAGCTTAAGAGTAGGACCCCCCCCCCCACTTCTCTCCAATAAACTGCATTCTACCACCCTCAATGCTCAACCCTCTGTGGAAAAAGTACAAGCAGGATGAACACTGGTTGTGTTCACTGGATCCCAGATTGGTGCATCTCTGACAACTGATCAGGCCATTTCATGTCAGGCCTCCACCTAAAAACTTTCCCTTTCAGACAGCTCCAGCGTCCCATTCATACCCCGAGGCGCCTCCGGAGCCAATGGAGGAGGTGGGTGCTATCCGTCAATGGCCGTCTTCCCTACCCAGAATCCCCCAGGCAGCTGGAGCCACTCTGGGGTTCCCGGAACAGTTCCAGCTGCCTGGGGGATTCTGGGTAGGGAAGACGGCCATTGTTCTGCTGCGTTTTGAGCCGCAGCGTGGCCCCCCCCCCCCCCCCCCGCCCCCCCCCCCCCCCCGCCCCCCCCCCCTTTCCGCCGCCCACCGCCCCTGCCTTGGAGGGAGAGGGGTGAGTGGGGAGATGGGTGGCCCCTAACCAGCCGCTGTACATAGAGGTCAGGCAGCGCTCCCCTCCGATCATCCTTCCCCGAGAAGGGTCGGAATCGGCGCCTCGGAGCCGGCTTCGGTGCATTCAGAAAGGAACGTCTTTAGCCGGAAGGGCGAAGACGGGTGTTTTCCCTGCTTGAAAGTGCCTGATGACACTTGAATTGTTGCTGTATTGAATGATTTACATTGAGATCATCAGTCTCGAGCAAATCCTTCTTTTAAACTTTGATAATGACTAATAAAGGGTAAGAAAACACGAAGTTTTGCCGCGTCAGTGTGAACGTTTGGGTGACAGTCAGACAGTGCTCGTGTGAATGAATCATCTTTGAAGCAGGGTTAAACCGACTTCAGGTGGGGTTCCCCCCCCCCAAAAAAAGCCTAGACCTTGCGTTCAAATATTATTCTTTTAAAAGACCGAAGGAAGAAGGGTGGCAGAGGGTCGTCCGGGTCCCAAGCAGCAGAACAGCTTCACATGATGAATTTGCTGTTCAGCAAATTTGGGAGCGTCTGGCTCCACTGCAGAGAGGGGGGGGGGGGGGGATCATCTGTGTTTCCCACAACAAAAGGTGTGTTGTCATAAGTGAATACACCCTGCCAGTGAGCAATTTGCTTCGTGCGGTGTTGATCGTTCGACTCAGACGTCCCAGTGATAAAAAGAAGTGATTTTCAGACCCTGAACCCTTCCTATTTGAAATGTAACTGCAAATCGAGTGGTGGAAATAAATCTGTAATTGGTGAAAGGGGGGGGGGGGGCTTAAACTAGAAGATCATGGGAGAAGAAGAGCGAAGTCTCTCCACCCGCTCTCCCCCCCAGAACTGTCCCGAGCGGGGCGGAGGGGCTGGCGGCAAAGCCGACGAGAAAGAAAATCTTGCCTAGTCAGAGCACAAGTGAACATGAAGGGGTTAACGTCTCTCTAGGTTGGTGCTCCGCCCACTAATGAGCAGGAAACGAGTTCTTTGTCGGAGGGGCAGATGAAAGGAGTCCAGAGCAGGCTTGTAGCTTCTGGGCTTGTGTAGCGAGTTCGGTGCCAAGGATCAGTTGGTGGCTCCAAGGGAGCTCTGGTCTTGTGGAGCTGCTCATCCACGATTCTACTCGCTTAAGTAAGGTAAGTGAGGGCACTGTTTTCAACAAGATATTTCTGTGTTTCTAGTTGTCCGATCGTTTCCTGGTCTCTCTTCGCCCCCGTGAATGTGACCATATCTCGGTGCCCTGCGTATTCCTCTTTGTGTCACCCTGGACCCTGGGCTGGAGGTGAATGTGGGAGCTCCGACCCTGCCCAGCGTTGGGACGCACTTCTTCCGTGTTCTGTGTGCGGTGAAGCAAGACACCCATTTCTTTAGTCACTCTTTCAAATCATCCAGTGCGCAGGTAAAATATTTCCCTCCGGTGGCTCGTTCCAATTGAAATACCCGAACGGGGAGTCGTTACAGCATTTGCCTCTCCTCCCACCCCCAACACAATTTAACATGGGAAATCATATAATCCAGGCGAGGGACAGGTCAAAATTGGAAGAAGTAATCGGGATGAACCAAGTTGTCAAGTAGATCATTGCTACTTGTAAATGAGCTGTTGACCATGACAGTAAAATGCTGCAGTACTCGTGGTGGTCGTGAAACTGTCTTATGGCCAGTTGATGAAGGATCCCTCTGAAGGATGTTTTCAGTCTTCTTTCATGTTTACCATTGTCACAAAAGAGTTCTTCAGAACAAATAGAAAGTCAAAATGAGGAGGTAATATGAAATTCATTCTGCAAAGGGAGGACCTACTGGGGACTCCATCGCCAAATGATTTCATTGCAATGTGCAATAATATTAAGGAAAATTGTATGAAATACAGCTTATTCAGGTCCAATAGCAAACTAATAAATCAACAGAATTCTGTGGCTATCAAATCCATTGGAAAGTAGGGCTGTTCTCGTTAGACTGAGCGATCAAATTTTGGGCTTGGAAAATAAGCATCCACGTTTGCGATACAGACTTGCTATCACAAATGAAAACAAAGTGAACTTTTGAATACTATCTATCATTTTAAGCAGAAATATACGAAATTGCTTCTCGTTCTTTCCTGAATGGCTTGTTGCAAGAAGCTTGAAGCAGCAGGAACTTGCTGCTTCCAGATGTCAGAAAAATCTGCAGGTTATTTCTGGAATCTTAAGTCACCAACTTTGTCGTGCTAATTCTAATGAGCTCTTTAACAACCTCTGTTTTATTCACATAAGTATCTGTAATATCTTGACCTAAATTAAAATTATTTTTTTTTTTGCTATTTGATTTCTTTTCAGACCTTTCAGCAGATCATGAATTAATATGTTGTTTGCACTCTGTCAAATCTCTTGGGACGTTGGGTCAAATGGATTTTTTTTTTGTAAAATTAAAAGTAATTAGGCCAAACATTAGTTAATTGACCCAGATTTAAACTAGGATGCTTTCCTTCTCCAATTTGCCACGAATGGTTAAGAATTTAGTATTTTTGGCTCAGGATTCGTGTGGATACGAGTTGCTCTATTATTGGTTGGCATCAATGAATATCAAATCCATTGCACAGTAAAGAATATAGTAATTTTAATGCTGTACTCATTAAACTAAGCAATCAAATCTGTGGGTCAAAACTCTTCCTAATTTGGGATTAGTTAATAGTCACACTTTGGTAGGTCACAAGACATCTGCTATTAGAAAGATCATGGCAGATATCCAAGGTATTGGCTGGAAAAAAATGCGAGGCAGATCTTTGTTCCTACTAGATGTGTTATGTGTCTCCTAAAATTGCATATCCTAATGGGATATTTCAACACCAGTATTTTTAACGTTGATCTTGGGTTTAAACAAAAAAAAACTAAATACAACTACTAACTTTTTAAAAATAGTATTTTTCTCTTTTCAAAAAGAACAGATATTTGAAATCAAATTCATCTGCTTGTGGAAAATATGAGTTAACATGAGGGGAATTTCTGAGGAAACCATCTGGCAGATGGCAGCCCGGACACCGACTGTGAGAAGCAGATTTGACTCAATAATCAACACAAAATTAGTTATGTGGTTACAATTCCCCTTTTACAAATATCATTGATAAAGATTTACATGCGTATTTGGACTATCCGTTACCAACATATCAATCTCCACTGTAGAAAAATGTAGAGAATAACTGGGAAACTAAGTTTTGTATTACAATGAGGTTAAACCATGAGTTGGGAATGGAAGAGCTAAAGTTACAAGCAGCAGGTTACAGGGTTGATCTTGGGGGTAAAAAAAATAAATGGAGAAACAATAGGCAAGGAAGTTCACAGAATGAGGACAATATAATAATTCTATTATTTGGGAAAAGTTGCCACTTTTTATTTTTGCGATGTGAACACAGAGATAGATGGGCTGGTGGAGGGATATCGATTTTGAAAATTAAGTTGACAGAAGTAACTCTGTGAATTGGAACTCAAAATGTATAGCTGTATAACTTTGTTCCATGGGCTATTGCCAGGTTTGAGAAGAGGCAGAGTGTTTTGGAAATGAATGAGTAATTTACCATTTCAGTTGCTTGTCTCTGCAAGCTGAGTCCAATTACCTGAATGCAATGAATTACAGGAAGAGAAAGGAAGAATGTGCTGAAGATCCTAAAGTTGAAGAAAAATGGTCAAATACATCATTTGACTATTTTAAATTTGCTTTATTTTCTAACAATCCAAAGAAATAAGCACGTTAATTCAATGTCTCTCTCAAAGTCCCAGAAAGGAATAAATGCCTGACAGCAGAAAATGGATTAAAATTGGTTCCAGAAAGATGGAAAAGAAAAGTGGTTCCTTCCAATTTTCAAGGAATATTACAAATTTGAGAAAGTTGGCTTGTTACCCTCAGTCTTAAGACACAAGATGTAAAGATCTAGCTTCATGTAACTTGACAGAGGCAAGATTAATAAAACATCTTTTGAATTAGAAATACAGAGAAAAGATGGATCTGTAAAGGAAATTAACTCAATTTGTCTAAGTTCGACAGGACAGTATCCAAACTAATATGTGGCATGAGTTGTCTTTTTAGTGTCATTAACTTGTAATTTTTTTTCACAACATGGACATGACACCAGTAACGTGATATGATGTTCAACAATAAGTTCCATGAGAGGATTTAACCATTTTCGGATTTAGGCTCAGGACTTGAATGTAATCAGCAAGATGTATGTGCCAAATGGACATATCACTGCAGTTGAGTGGTTTTAGAAGACTGGAAATAGGGCAGGTTCTGCAAGCAGTCATTTTTGCAGCTGACCCATTGTCTGTTGTTGAGGGCAGTTAATATGCAGGAGACACAAGCGACTGCAGTTGCTGGAATCTGGACGAAATACCTGGTCTTCATGCAGGGTCTTGACCCAAAATGCCAACCATCTCTTTCCATGAACAGAAGCTGCCTGACCTGTTGAGTTCCTCCGGCAATTTATCAATGTGCTGTTTGATTTAAAAAAAAAATGTCCATGAAGAGTTTTATGCATTTAGTTGCTAGAATGATTGATGAACGATGTATGCCACCATGTACTTTGCTGAGGTGCACATGGCGATTCAGGACTGAATATAATGTGCATTGAGTGTCATCTATTTTATATATGAATTGGTTTACTTTATTAAATGCTATGAAATTGATGACACTCAATGTACATCATATTTGTTCCTGAATCGCCATGTGCACTTCAGTAAGGTAGCCACAGGCACGCATCCTTCATCAATCAGCTGGCAACTGAATCATCGGTAAGTTGGTGAGAACACATTGTCTCTGTGGCCTGCAGATAGGGTTGTATTTCTGCAGAAGAATTTTCTTCAGGCAGCAGTGAATTAAACCATTAGCTGGATCATGAGGCAGCAGAATGACCTTGATATTTTTGAAAACGGTTATTTTCCAAACACTGCGGAATGTATTTTTTTAGTAAGTAATCTAATTAATCAATGAACCAAAGATAAATCCCTTACTTAACTTTTCATGCACAATTTTTATTAATTTTTATAATGTGGTTTATATAAATGTTTATACTGTGACGCTACTGCAAAACAATGAATTTTGTCACTGTTCGTGACAATAAATTCTGACTCTGAGACCGTAACTTTTCAGATTGCACCAAATTCTCTCAATACTCACAGACTTGAACATGAATCATTTGTTTGCAACTTGATTCACCAAGGGAGTTTCTCTCCTTCTTGCAGACATTTAACTCTGGTCTCTTTTTTTCATTGGATATTGAGGATCAAAAGACATTTTTTCTGTTATTTCCTCAGGCATATGAGACAAGTTTTAGCATAGTTATTTTATGGTTCTGAAGAAATGCTGATACGTTATTGGATTTTATTGGAATTCTTCAAATAATGTTAGATTAATCTTTCAATGGGAGGTTTGTTTGTGGAATTTTGTGTTTTTAATTCTTTATATTTCATCATTTTAATATTCTGACACTATTCAATTTACTTGTTTATTTTAGGTTGTCTAAAACAGAAAACACACCTTCAACCACATTCTTTTTATTTATTTATTTAGTCGAATTTTTATCTCTCTCTTAAAACAAAGAAGTATAAGAACAAGAAAAATATGTATAGGGTCAAAGTAATTGCAATGTATCCTAGAATAAAAATGATCATCCCAACTCTTTCTTTCTTTACCTTGGCTTCACGGATGAAGATTTATGGAGGGGTGTGTCCACGTCTGCTGCAGGCTCGTTGGTGACTGACAAGTCCGATGCGGGACAGGCAGGCACAGTTGCAGCGGTTGCAAGGGAAAATTGGGGGGTTGGGTGTTGGGTTTTTTCCTCCTTTGTCTTTTGTCAGTGAGGTGGGCTCTGCGGTCTTCTTCAAAGGAGGTTGCTGCCCGCCGAACTGTGAGGCGCCAAGATGCGCGGTTTGAGGCGATATCAGCCCACTGGCGGTGGTCAGTGTGGCAGGCACCAAGAAGAAGAAAAAGAAGTACCCTGATCTTCCACTCGGTAGCCTATAAGAATTCTGTAATTGGGAAATGCTATATACTTCCTAACTAATGCAATTTATAATTTCATTTGCTTCTCAAGGAAATGCAACAAAGGCACCTAGGACGAAGTCAGGACACCCCGTTAACATTTGCACAAGGATGCATGTAAGCTTTATCATCCTTTAGACATCAAAATATCACCATGCTATTGTCCCAAGGCATCATCCAAAATAAAAGGCACTGAAATGCATAATTACAAACACTTGGGTCTATCCTGTGTAAGCCACATCACTGAAAGGCAAACATGGAAAATTAAAGATTAATAGAATGCATGTAGATTGGGAAGAAGCTCAACTTTGATAACAAGGGGACAAAGCATCAACATGAGAGCAAGCAATCAAAATGCAACACTGTTGGATGTATAGTCGCTCTGGGATGTTTGCAGATTCTTTGACTACTAGGGCTACAGGTATATCCAAATTCTCCTAAAGGCTATTATGAGATGCATCGTTGCTGGAGGAGTTATGAATGAAACACTGAATCAAATCTGAACTTGTGATTATTTTTTTTTTCCAAATCCACACTTGATGATCATCATCAAGATTTCTGCTTTTGCTGAACAGTTGTTGTGAGTTCAGATAATTATAGGTTCAAGCTCCATTTATTACGTTGATCACATAATTGAGGTTGATATTAAGGGAGTGCAGAGGTACCTTTGACTATGTTTAGAAATGTTAAGCTATGAGTCTTTTCGCCATCATGGGTAGATGTGAAAGATTCTGGAGAACTACTCGATGAGGAGTGATTGATGCTTTTTGGGGGTCTGGCCAGCATTCATCCACCAACACTTGGATGAAGACCAACGGTCAATCATTACCTTTGTTTGTTGGTTCTTGCTTTGGCAAATTATCTGCCACACTTCAGCATGTTTAAAGGTTTAACATTGGATTTTTCAGAGTATTTGAAAACCAGTGAATTGGAAAGTGTTATGTAATTTCAAACTCTTCTATGCTACATTATGATAGTATATTCTTCCAGTAGTATTCTCAAATTAAATTTGGAAACCAAAATTTGATAATGTTTTTAACTATAAAGGATGAGCTCATTTCTTACACAAAACTGAGATTCTTAAGTATGTTCTGACAGAAGGACTTGCTCGTGCGTCTTAGAGACCACTTCAACATTCATCTGTTGGGGGATCTGTTTGAGAAATTGTCATTAAGGTTGGCTCAAATACAATGATTAACCAGATATCCCTTTAAAATAGGTATTTGACTTCCTGTCACCATGAAGACAAATATTCCAATTTATTCTTTGGATGCCCATTTCTTCCCTGATTACTTGTAACACAATATTTTACAATTTTTCACTGTAGTTAACACTAGTTGTTCCAAACTTCTGCCAAAAATTCCTAGGGACCTAGAAGGACAATCATCAGAAATGTGAGGGGTTTTCGAAGGCTTTTTATCAAAATAATAACCATTTAAAATAAAAGCCACATGCCTTTGTGCAGAAAGGAGCGATTTATTTAAGTCTGTGAAAAGATGAAAATGGGTTGCAGACATGGAGAGAGTTGAGATCAACAGAGCTAGAAAATAAAAATAAAAATATTATTGAGCACATCATTTCTTGGGATGGTATGATATTACCCTGGATTTCTACTTCATTATTATTACTGAGAAACAAACCTGGCTAAAAGCTGCTTGATCTATGCAGGAAAAGCATCAGTTTCTCAGACACATTTGTGTATTGCACTCAACTGCAGCATCTACAGGTTTAGCAGCTTCAGTCATTAATTTCTTCTGGTCTAATTATGATATCGACCATGTTCTAAAACTTCCTTGTAACGACAGAGTTGGGTCGTGCCTTTTATTAGTCATGCCTTTTAATTACACATCATACACGTTGACCAAAAATCAAGTGGATAACGCTTTGACAAAAAAAAATAACAGATATTGTCAGTTGCATTTAAAGTTTTCAGTGGTTCTTGTTGGGAAGACATCAGTTCCTGAACAAAAGCTCTTGTCTCTTCTGAGACCAAATTCTGCTTTTCGTGTTAGAGCGGCATCACTCTGCTTGCTTGTATAATTAACACATTGAGGCGCTATAAGCAGGGTTCTGTATTCAATAAAACTACTTGAATGATAAAGTTGTAGCAAACATAAAGTGATTTATTTTTATTCTACATGTGTGGAGGACAATTTCCCAGTCGCAGCAGTGGGAAAAGCGAGAACTCAGCAAAAAAAAAGCCTCATTTTGAGGTAGGCAGCTAATCACACTAACTGGACAGACAGATCCAGACACAGAAAGAAAATGTGTAGCTAATTCATCTTGAATTCTATGGGACATGGGGTTATGCAAGATTTCCACACGGAGCATTTGGATAGTTGAAGTAAGAAGCAGAGATGTCGTCAAGGGTGTATGAAAGCTCGTCATTAGATATATAGTATGACAGAAGAGCAGAACAGACCCCTTTGGAGCATGACTCTGACTTGAAAGTGTCCTCTGCATCATTCTAGCAGATCCATATTGATAAAACAATGACGATTACTGGACCATATTTGAAGCTTCACATGTAATTGCACCTTGGGCTGCAACAATATTTTACAAAATTCCACAGACAGTCCATGATGAGCCCTTAAAGAAGCTTCCACATGCTTTGAGTGAGCTTCTTGTATCGAGCATAATGTCCATTCAACAATGGACTTTGCAGGATTAAGAACTCCTTGAGGAAACAAATGTATACATTTGAACCTATTAATTAAAATCCCCTTTGGGCTTTATGTTTCATAAAGTTATAGTTTTCACATATTTATAGCAAACTTGGCAAACAAATAATTTATTTCTATAATCAAAAGAATAGAAAGAGGCTGAAATAAATCAGAAAATATTGAAAGATAAATAGCAGTCAGGCTGCACGTGTGGAAGAGAAACAGTCAATTATGGTTTTTAGACTGCAATGTCAGGAAAATCGCAGGAAAAAATTAACATAATTACTGCCTGTGTGGTCGTTCACACTGGGCGGCTTTTTAGACTGCAGGTACCTGAGTGCAACAGTCCCGGTGGTTAGATGTCCAGCAGAGTGGATGACCGTCATGAATTTTTATGGTACGATTTACACTGCAGGCTTCCTCCAAAAGGCTGTAAGGGTCCTGCAGGATAAATCACGGTGCAGGAATTGACTCAAAATTCCTGCACATTCCTTTTTAGAACGCCCGTGTAGTGGCAAAATTCCTGGATGGTGCCATTACGTGCCTGCAGTCTAAAAACCATAATTATTTCATGTTTTTCAGAGCTTCAGCATCTGCAGTTTTAAAATTTTTTTTATCTTTTGTAACAGGCTTATTTGCTTTTGCTTGGGAAAACCTTATTTTGATTGAATTATCCTACAAACAAAGCAGGATGTAGACCTTGCCTCCATCCTGTTCCAGTGCACACCAGTTATTTGAAGGGGTAGCCATCTGGTAGGTTTAAACTGTACCATCAGGTGTGGTAGTACAGTACACCAGCTGAGTTTTAATCTTCCATTGGAGACAAAAACTTCATGATGCAACTGATTTTTGTTGTTGGTAAACTATGAAGAGCAGTATTTGAGTGCCACGTGGACACATCACGATTATTGAGCAAAAGTGAATAATGAGATACTTGAATTTATTTTAATAAAAACCATCATCGTTTCTGATTTTAACCAGTCACTTTAGCAGTGTTTGTGAAGACTTAGTATGTCTAAAGTCACTGCAAAAATATTACTGTACTGTATTATCTACAAAGTGCTTTCAGCTATTATAAGATTGGAAAGGGTGCCTAAGGAATGTGTGTCATTTTGATATGCATCCTGGTAATTGAAGCATAAGCTTTAATAAAGTGGACTCCTTCTGACAACAGAAAATAATTTGGCAGAGCAACCAATGCTTGGCAAAGGTTGATTCGGTAGAAAGTGGGTGGGGTGTATTTCATTTGAAATGACACGTATCTCAGTTCATAGCTATTGCTGAAGGCTTATAGATTTTAAAATATTTAATGCTTCAAGTTTTCTATTAACATTCCTCGTACCTTTCAGAAAATACCTGGTGGCTGGAATGAAGCATCAGACAAGTAATTGGCAAACCTGGTGAAAAGCAACGGATCTTTACTGAGGCATTCAGCTGGATCGATTGGATGCTGAACAGGATGTCCCAGTAGTGATGAGTACAAGTGGATACTAAATCTTGGTCCCTTGTAAGAAAAAGCAGAAGGCGATAAACCAAAATAATGCTGAAACAAGACTCCGGTACCTCCGATTTCACCCCACCTATCCCTTTCCGGATCCTGAACAAGGGGCCAGATTATTTTCGAAAGCAGATGGAGGGCAGCAGCCGGAAGCCAAGTGCTGTGGAACGACTTGAGGCCGATAAGTTAAAATATGTGAAGAGTCAACAGGTAGCAAGTACCCGACAGGAGCCGGTGAAGGCAAGTGAACCCGTCCTATTGCCTAGAGTCAGAAAGACACTACAAAGTCCTAGGAAAACCTCCAGCGCAGGGACCAGCAGATCGGAGAACTCTGATTGGAGAGGAGCTTTAAACCTGGAGACTCTGCGAAATCTAATCCTTATCTGTGAAACTCCAAACTCGCCAACAAAACAGTCAAGCTCTAATGAACAGACGAGCAATTCAAACTCCAGAAACTTGCAGAGCCACAGTGGCCAGGAGCCTGTGCATAGCCTTGATCCTGAGCTACGCGGCAACATCCTCGTGCCAGCTCACAATGCAGCAGTGAAGCGAGTGGATGTACTCCCCAGTGTGAACAGGCGCATCAGGAGTCCGCCATGCCCCCCCCTGCCCAAATCGAGACTTCCATCTTCCGCCAGTTCCAAGGGTTCATCAGGGAGAGTTCCCCCCGAGCTGACCACCCGGCAACAGCTCTCGCTGCATCGATCCAAGTCCGATCTGAGCGACCACTACTCCCGAGTCAGTGCCAACTTGGAGCGATTCTTCAACTACTGTGGACTGGATCCTGAGGAGCTGGAGAACATGGGGATGGAATGCTTGGCCCGCTCTGACATAATATCCCTCAAACTCCACAGTGCCAGTAACCTCAGCTCTGAATATGGCCGTTCCCAGTACAGCAATGCAATTGAGGAGAAGCCAAATGAGCGTATCCCATATGGTGTCTCCATCATTGAGCGTAACGCTAGGGTCATTAAATGGTTATACAGCTGTCGGGAAGCAAAGGAATCACAGAGAGGGTCACCTGTATAAGACAGGAGAATCTAGGACAATGATCTTGTCTGTGATGTAGGATTTTCCATTTCATTGAGACTGTGTAACTAGAGGTTATTTGTTCATTATTGCCATTGACTACCTATTTTTAAAGGCTATTTTCTACTTTTAAAGGACCGTCTTTAAACTGTGAAACTGAGACTGCTCAATTTCAAAACTAAATCCTAGTTAATACATTTTCAGTCTCTTGAGATAAACAGATTTACGTAATTTCAATAAAAGCTGAAGATCTTCAGAGATCACCATTGATCTACATGATCATTACAAATGCTCTGAACGGGACGAATCAGTAAACTTTGATATGTTTAATACATATCAGTAGTCACTAAAAGATGTAAAAAATATACAGCAGGCCTTTGACATTCAGACAAAAGGCAAGATAAAACATGGGTACAAACTTGTTATCCAAGTGAAAGTTACCCTAACTATGAAAATCATTCCTATTTTAGCTATTGATCTGCTGTTTTTCAAATTTCAGTAATTAAAGCAATCTCTTTTTGCTCTCGTAGCAAATGTACTTAATCTGGAGCTAAAGCAATATTGATTTTTCCTAACACACTCTTTGTATTCATCTCTCATAAGTATCTGGTTTTCTTAATACTGAACCTTTGACTGTCATTTACTCTAAAAGATTGCAATTTTATAATTTGCTTTTTTTTAAAATTAAATAGGTGTGAGAATGTTTCCATTTGTTGAGTGGACACAATATTCAGTGTTTATAAATAAAAACTCAAATTGGGCAACAGAATTCTAATCAATATTCATGCTAAATTCAGCAAGCAGTTGGGAATGGCTTTGTATTCGTCAATAAAATAATACCAAAAGTTTTAAAGTGTTTTTTTTAAAAGAATAAAGTGGACTGGATTAAAAAGTTAAAGGCAATGGAGTTTAAAATTACTCCATGATGGTTTGAAATTTTGAATTGTTATCATAAATAAAGGAATGGATTCTGGTAATAACCTTAGCTGTTGTATTGTTGTGAAAAAAACCACCCTGTTCATTAATGCCTTTAATGTTATCCTTTTTAGTGTGGCCAATATGTGGCATGAGCCCCAAACTCCCAATGTGTTTGATTTTTCAACCATGTTTTAATATGAACCAAAGGCATTTTTGACTTGAAAGAGAGCTATCTCTGGGTAACAAAGGTCATTCAAGTAGAATTATCAAAACACAAAGTTTTATTTTAGAAAGAAGCCTGTGCAGAATTAGGCACCTGATTAAAATAGAAACTAGGTCCGGTCATGATTTGGGTAGATTATAAAAATGATTACGTTTGAATCTGAAAGTTAGTGGTTCAGGTTGCAAGAAAATTGATTTAAAAATTCCAACATGTCTCTGATTTTATTTTCCAGGCGTGCATGGAATCTTTACTGGCTATCTGAGATAATATGTGGAATAACAGTTAAAATTTGTCCAAAACCAACAATTCTGAGGAACTCAAAGTTTGTTTAGAATACAAGTCATAAGAGTGAACCACGTGGCCACTGGAGCGTTCTCGAGCATTCACCGAGATCATGGCTGATGCTGAGTCTTGTGTACTTTCCAGCCTGATTACTCTTACCTACAGCATTTCCCACTGATGTCCAAATATTATTTTATCTTAGCATCAGAGCACCCAATCCACCCATGAGTTAGGAAAATCCAAAAATGAACAAATCTGCATGAGAGGGTTGTTTTAATCTCAGTCTCAAGTGGTCCCTGAGACCATAAAGCCTGTCCGTCAAAAGCACCCTTCTTCCCCTAGTTCTGACCTCACATCAAGGAGAATGACATGACACTTGTGATGAGCAACCTCTTTCCGTTGTGTATTTCTCCATGAGATAATATACAGGAAAGCCCTTGGTATCCAGAATTCAAGCAACCAGCAAAAAAAAAGGGGGAAATAAATAAATAATAAAAATTATATACATAAGCATAAAAATTTAAATAAGTTTAAAATTGTAAATGTTCTGTGAAGTAACACATAAATGAAGATGGAAGCAATATTCAGCCAGCGGAGGGAGGGCCTCGGTCGTGCTTTGCTCGTAGCAGCTGTTGAAGAAAGTTGTGTGAAACAGCAATGGTTTCACCCAGGTCGAAGAACTGGTTGATGCTGCTCAACATTGGGGTGACTCTCTTTAAGTGTCTCCTTATCCCTGCTTAGCAAGAGTGTTTTATTTGTATGTTATTAAGTATATTAGTAAGGACTTATCTGTAAATTTGGGTGGGGGGGGGGTTAATTATCTATAATGTCTTTCAAGCAGCTCAATGGAAGGGGAGGAATCTGCAGATGCAGAGATGATTAAATGTTTTCAAAGAATGTGACTGAAAATAAAGTTTGTATATTTATGCAAGAGAAGTTTGTTCAGTGTAAGTACAGTCTAGTATTTTTGTCTTTTAAATTGTTTATTCTTAATGCAAGTGTATAGGTTAGGCATTATAAAGTAAGTCTCAAGCAACTGGAAAATGCACTTATCTGGTATCTAGCATTCTCCATAGGTGCTGGATACCAGAGGATTTACTGTACTTGAGTTTTTTTAGTTGTAATCTAAAAACTTCCAAATGCTGTATTAAAGGAAACTAGACACATTTCAGTATATAGAGTAAACCACCCAGTCATTGCCTGAACTGTAAAAGGTTCATGCTAAATTCTATTATTTTCACTGCCAAGTCTTCATCTAATCCTGACTAGACGATACTAACACCATCAGACTCTTCCATGCAAAGCAAGTAAATCTAAACTTATCTTCTTGTTTCAGAGTCCTGGCCCTTGTGTACAGTTTGCAACTCTAACAGTGAGGGCTCAGTTTAACATCTTAAATTACTGTATTGTTTTATATGCCCCAATGAAAATATTGCAGCCTCTTAACCAAAATGGCTAATTTGAATGGCTAATACAATCATACGATAATAAAGTTGGTATTGAAAGTAAAAGGCAAATATGAACATTCAATTAAACATTTGTAGTTCTGGAATACATGGGTAAGAAGGTGGGGGTTGAAGGGGAAGTAGGAGAAATAACACTGGTTTCCAGGTTAGAAGTGAAAGGTGGTGGGAAGGGAAAGAAAGGAACTAAGATGGGAGTGAGCAGAGGGCTGAGAAAGCTGCTCCCTGATAGGAAGAAGGAAGGGAATGGGGTGGGGTGGGGAGCTGGAGAAAGGTGATGGGAAGGGGAAAGAGGAGGACATCAGGAAGATTGGGAGGGGAAGCAGGAAGAAAAAAGGGGGGGGGGAGGGTGGTGGTATTTGGTTTCCATAAATTGGAGAAGTGGCTGGCCACTTCAAATCCACATCTCATTCCTAAAGTGATAGATCTGTTCATGGGCTCGTGATCTGCCAGGTTGAGGCCAAATATAAATTGAAGGAACACATCTTATTCCATCTTGGCAATCTCCTACCAGACAGCATCAATATTGACTTTTCTAGCTGGTACTTTGATGTTTCTGACATTTCTCCCAGTTTTGTTCTGGTTTTACTTGGGATTTCTATCATTAACATAGACTATTTTTGCTTTTGTCTCAACCTATATTAGATGAAGGGATTTGCTGATTTTATCAAATCCCATATGTCTCCATATGTACATTTTTAAAAAGAAAATCTTGGTCACCTTTCTCAATCTTATCATTCAATAGTCAGTTTGACTCCTAATTCTTCCAGATTCTCTGGAAGAATTCTCTCCTGTTTTCCTAGTTTCAACAGAAGATTATCTTCAGATCTATTGCCACAGATGATACACTTCCTGTAAGCCCTTCATCTCCATGAAGCTAAACATCAACAATCTGGACCATTCTAGCTCCCACCCAACAATAAACATCAAATTATAGGTCGTTCCTGCTCCACAACTTTCATTTACTTGCCTTCACCTGCCAACTGTATGAATTGTGCCCAGGTCTATATACCTCATTAATGATCCTCTTCATAAAATGTAACATATTCCAGCAGACAAATTGACCCCAACTCCTCCCACTGAATGGAAATGGAGTTGGGTCTCTGAACTTGATTGCTTTCCTACCAGGGGTGCAGTGCTAATGTTTTAGGTGCCAGAGCTCACCAAAAATAGTGATAAGGAAATGCCAGAGCAGCTCGTTGAGGTGTTGGAGCAGTGGTCTGGCAACACTGCACTCCTGCTTCCTACTGTATCCTGATTTTTAACCTCAAATCATTCTTCAAACACCCAGATCTGCTTAATGACGTCAATTCCATTTGAAGTCTTGAGTAGGACAGGAATGATCATTTTATTGTTATTCTGCACCTCCCAGGAAACAGGTGGTAAGGGTTTTCTTGTAGACCATAGCTTTTTCCAAATATCCCATCTCTTCCATACTTCAGATGGAAACTTTGGACCTTCATGTATTCAAGCTGCCCTCTACCTAATGATATTCAGGTCCAGTAATCTCATGACTCAATTACCTTGGCTGAATGCCAAGGACCATTTCCAATATTTGCAGCTGTGACTTCTTGTTGCCAAGTGCTCCCTCTGTACCCACTCCTTTAAAAAGTATGTCCAGTATTTGTTCCCATTTTCTTTTTAATCCTATGTTTTACCCCTCTTTTGTGAGAAAGAGATTGAGTAATCTGATGATCTAACTCCATCATTTGGATATCTTTGCCTTGGCTTCGCGGACGAAGATTTATGGAGGGATACGTCCATGTCCGCTGCAGGCTCGTTGGTGACTGACAAGTCCGATGCTGGACAGGCAGGCACGGTTGCAAGGGAAAATTGATGGGTTGGGGTTGGGTGTTGGGTTTTTCCTCCTTTGTCTTTTGTCAGTGAGGTGGGCTCTGCGGTCTTCTTCAAAGGAGGTTGCTGCCCGCCGAACTGTGAGGCGCCAAGATGCACGGTTGGAGGTGAGATCAGCCCACTGGCGGTGGTCAATGTGGCAGGCACCAAGAGATTTCTTTAAGCAGTCCTTGCACCTCTTCATTGAGGGCTTAATCTGCCCCTCCACCCACCCTAATGCTCAGGCCCGAAATTGGTTATATATCAGTGCTGCATAAAGAGGTCTAGGACATTTTGGTACTCACCATTTGGTGCCCACATTTTGGCGCCCCGCCCCATTCAATGTCTGCTGGTCGACTCAGTCCCGCAAGCTGCCCTGTGACAGCCCTGCTTACAAGAGACACACGTTAAAAGTAATAAAAAAGCATTTTCTTTTCATGGTGAATTAGTATGATCTGAAACACACTGTCTGAACTGTGAAGAGAAAGCAGATTTAATGTTATCTTAGAACATAAAACCAGATAACAACTTGAAGGATTGCAGACAGCCCTGGCTCCACTGGCTGCCCTGTGACAGATTGTCCCGGCCCTGCCCCTCCTGGCTGCACTAAGTATAAGAATAAACCTCAAAATGTTTGGCCGGGGAGGGTTAGATTTATTTGTATAGCAAGTGGTTATGTACGTTTCTGAAACGTGGCAACGACGGGGGTTGCTGGGCCAGTGCCAAACTGGACACCAAAATATCCAAGTCTTTTTTTTTTGCCAAAATGTCTGATTCCATGCATAAAGAATGCTGCATGACCTGTGTATTGAATTACAATCACAGCATCTGCAAACTATCTTATTTTAACCTCAAAACACCCTCAACTTCTTAACTGAACTGTAGCTCTTTAAGCGAGTTCTTACTACTAACTTCTCCTCTTCACAAGAATCCATTCCTACGATGCAGCTCAGGTTTACAAGAACTCTGTTATGAACTTGTCGACATCTCCATAATTTCTATTATTGTCACACTTGCCCTTGGATCCACTCTCTTCATAACAATGACGATTGCACTGGCAGCTGGCAAGGATTTTTCAGAGAAGTGTTTGGTAGCTCTGAAACATGTGTCAGCAGGTTTTGTTTTCACTTCTGTTTCTGAACAATATAGTAGAGAAATACTGTGCACATCAAAGGTCAGATGTTGGTGTATTGGAATTCTCACTGGAATCTTGGAACCAGCAGTGAGTTCCTGGATCACTGAGAGAGGTTGAAAGCACATTCTATCATTTGTAAAATGGTATCTAATATATTTTGTATTATGTTGAATGTGTTTAAACTGAAATTTAACATTTTTATGGCATCATGAAGAAAGCACGTCAGCTACTTCCTCAGGAGTTTGCAGAGGTTTGGCATTACACCTGGCAAATTTCTACAGAGGTGTGGTGGAAAGTGTGCTGACCGGCTGCATCACGGTATTGTCTGGGGACACCGATACTGCTCAGCGTAAAGCCCTCCAAAAGAGGACAGTGAAAACCTTGAAGGGATATTTTATTTCAGCACTGAAAATAAAATTGGGAGTTGGCAAATGAATGTGTGGGTGGGCTAAGGACAGTGACAAAATTGTATGATTTCTAGATCAAGTATTGTTAGATTGTATTGTGAGAGGCTTTAGCTGTTATCTTTATTGAAGGAGTATGGAGAATGGCCACAATAAAAAAAATGTCCTGAACACAGCCCAGGACATCACAGTCAAAACCATCCCCACTATTGAGTACATCTACAGGCAACACTGCCGTCGGAGAGCAGCAGCATTCACCAAAGACCCTCACCACCTAGCACATGCTCTGTTCTCTCTGTTGCCATCTGGAAAATGGTATAGGTGCCAGAAGACTCACACCACCAGATTCAGGAAGAGCTGTTACCCCTCCACCATCAGACTCCTCAATGACAAACTCAATCAGAGACTATTGATTTTCCTTTTGTTCTCTCTGTATTGCACAGTCAGTTTTTTTACATTCATTATCTGTCTAAAAGTTCTTTGTTTGTTTACATGTTACCCCGTGTACAATTTATTTTTTGCACTACCAATTAGTGGTAATTCTGCAGCACCCACAGGAAAAAGGAATCTCAAGGTTGTATGTGATGTCATGTCTGTTCTCTGACAATAAATCGGAAATCTGAATCAGAATAATTATCAAAATTTGGAACCAGAGGAAGCCACCTCTGACAACACAAGCCTGTTTTACCTACTCAACACCTTTTCTCCCTCATGGGACAGTCATAACAGCTAAGCCTCAAAAATGATTCTATCACAGCAATGAACTGTAATTGCACCCACCAGGATCAATGGAAGGTGAACAAAAGACATGGCTGAGTTCAGCACAATCTGGCTAATTGTCTGCTTTCATTCTAGACATTTATAACATTTTCTGATTTCCACCCATTTGTTGTCTTTTATCACTTTAATATAAACTGCTGTAACTTGATTTCTTGACGTTATTGTTGGTATACAGACTTTTATTTTTGCAGAACCTGAACTCCAGCTCTCTTGACACCTCTCCATATCATCCTGAAGCACCCCAACCCCATGCAATATGCTCTAGCCTGTGACAAATGAACCAGGCTGTCCTGAACGGGCATTCTGAAGACGAGTGGCTCGTTTGGCAGGAATGCTGCCTTTTGGGACCCCCAAAAATTTGCATCATTCCTGCCTTTAACACTCGTGATCATCTGAGCTTACTTCTAGTATCCAAGCAACTTGACTACAAAGAAGGCCAACGTTACTGTTTCTCTGGGTTTGGAATTTGGAATCTCCTCCAAGCAGAATGAGGGGACACAGCCTCAAGATTCAGGGGAGTAGATTTAGGATGGGGATGAGGAAAAACTGTTTTTCCCAGAGAGTAATGAATCTGTGACATTCTCTGCCCGGGGAAGTGGATGAGGCTACTTTATTAAACACACTTAAGGTTCAATTATTTTTACATAAGAAAAGAATTAAGGGATATGGGGAAAAGGCAGGTGGGTGGAGTTGAGTCAATGATCAGATCAGCCATGATCTTATTTAATGGGGAAGGAGGCACAACAGGCAGACGGCCGACTTCTGCTCCTATTTCTTATGTTCTTATGTATGTTAAAACTACCATATGTTTTTAAGCATGATTTTTTATTGTGGCCATTCTCCATACTCCTTCAATAAAGATAACAGCTAAAGCCTCTCACAATACAATCTAACAATACTTGTTCTAGAAATCATACGATTTTGTCACTGTCCTTAGCCCATCCACACATTAATTGATTGTTTCCTTTGCCAACTCCCAATTTTATTTTCAGTGCTGAAATAAAATATCCCTTCAAGATTTTCACTGTCCTCTTTTGAGATCATACCTAGTTCACAGCACTCATAGGCTCAGAAGCATCCTAAATGCCTCTGGTTCTACCACCAGCAAAACATCAATGTCTCCTTCTTACATATCGCCCATAAATAAGAAAACTCCAAACTCAACATCTTTCTATTCATCTCCTGATGTAACCGCTTTTAATTTACTTCATCCCTGTTGGTTGTGGGCTGTGACTAATCAAATGTTCTGCCTAACAAAAACTGATGAAAACTTTGGATCCAGTGCCTCGTTTTCTATTTGGCCATAGTTCCTGTTGTTCTCTCCAGGTATACATGATAGCTTTTACAGACCATTGTCCATAAAAGGGCATTAACTTTTTCAATTCCACAATTGGAGTCATTACCAGAGAACTTTAGAGTGCAAGTGGTGGTGTGGTGAACAAAGAGGGACTCACCACATGAGAGACAGTACACAAACTTGACCTACAGAGTTCAATTTGGAAGGCAACAAATTTAGTGTCAAGACAAATTTTTCATCGGACCTTTGCTTTCTAGTTCCAATTTTGTAGTTTCCATTATCTCAAAGTGCTGGATTGAAATGATTTTGAAATTCCTCCATAACCTAACCAAGGCCGCGCCCTCTTCACTTTGCTACCACTGGGGATAAAGTACAGGAGCCTGAAGATGAGCACTTAACAGCACAAGGACACCTTCTTCCTCTCTGTCTTCATTTTCCTGAATAATCAATGAACCAAAGACACTGCCTTACTTTTCATGCTCTAATATTCTTATTATTGTTTTATTTTATTGTTTATAGTAATGATATAAAATGGTTATAATATGAAAGTTTGCGCTACGACGCTGCCGCAAAACACGGGATTTCATGACTTGTTCATGTCAATAAATACTGATTCTTATTGAACAGGTTTAATTTTTAATCACCCTCAATTTCAAAAAATGTCTTTTCCCTGCACAATATCTCCATCTATTCCACATAGGATCTAACAGGCTTCCGGACTTTATCGCACAGTCCAAGAGTTCTGATACAGACAGATTGGGCCTACGTTGATAGCTCACATCTTTCCAACTTGAAGTTACACGATAAAGATACTTGACAATCCATATGTGCTCCCCTTTTTTTCTTCTTGCTCATGTCTGATTTTGAACCCTACTATTTCAGGTCCAAAGGAAAAGTTACGTGATTAATTAGAGTTTTCAGAATCATGACTACACCAAAGTTTAATGCACTTAACAACTTTTTTTTTTACTTTGGGTAGTTTCAATTCTTTTTATCCCATCTTTCTAATCAATGCAAGGTTTATGGTCCCATGTATTATTATTCTTTAGCAGGTTAACATAGAGCAAGTAATATATGGGAAATAGGGAGTACTCAAAAAGTGAGATATCTTTGGAACATGTATCTAATATATGCAAGATTGTGTACAATGAGACACGATCAAACACATCACTTAAATGATGTCACAAACTAATCTCCTTCCCCATTAAATCTCACCCCAACATCCTCTGATTGCCACAGAACATTCTATGTCACCCACTGTCCAACTCCATATCAATCCTTCCACGCCCATGATCCAGGCCATATACTCACAAGATATAGAAACTGAAATAGGTCCATTAGATCACCGAGTCTGCACCACCATTCTAATCATGAACTGATCCATCCTCTCACTCCGCCCCACTTCCCTAGCTTTCTCCCCAAAACCCTTGATGCCCTGACTAATCAAATACCTGTCAGTCTCTGCCTTAAATACATCCAAAGACCTAACTTCAATAGCCGCCTGTGGCAACAAGTTCCACAGACTCACACTCCCCCCCGACTAAAGAAATATTTCCACATCTCTGTTTTTAATTGATGCCCTTTTATCCTGAAGTTACGCCCTCTTGCCACATCTTCTCTGTCTAGGCCTTTCAGCATTTGAAATGCTTCTGTGAGGTCTCCCCTTATCCTTCTGTACTGACAATTGTTCCTCATACGCTAACCCTTCAATTTCTGGATTTGCTCTAGTGAACCCTTTCAATTGTCAGCATGTCTTCCCTCATATTCCCACTGTCACAGGCCCAGAGGACCCCAAAACCCAGCAGCAATAGAAATTCACCAAGACGAATGGTTACTTAAACAAAAGTAGTTTTTAATTTTCTTTAAACATAAAACTGGATCAAACTTTAACTTATTACTATTAACTTAACCTAATTTAACCCCCTTCTAATTCTAAGTGCCCGTGTATGCAATGTGTGTATAAGTTCAGAAAAGTTCTTTGATTCACAGTCCAATTTCACTCCTGCAAGTTCACCAGTATCAGGCAATTCTTATACTGTGCACAGAATGTAAATTTATGAATTTTCACCAAGCTCCGGTGTTTAAAAGTAATTGGTTACTGCTCAGGAAGGTTCAAGTTGGTTTCACAGAGAGATTCGTTGCTTGTTGGACACACACAAACTGATTCTCTCTGATCAGCCATTTCAGTCTTGCCAAAGAAGCTTGCCCCATCAGGGTTTTCCAAATGATAACCTCTTCTTCTGATGGTCACCAGAGAGTTCCTTTTTGTTTCTCATATTTCAGGTGAAATGCTCTCGCCAGCCACAAGGGTCTTGAACAAGCTGAACTTGAGAGCTCACAACCTGCCTTCAAAACGGGGGCTTTAAACAAGCTGCCAGCTTGCCGTGACTGCAGAAACCACTTCTCTCTCTCTGAGAGAAGGCCTTTTTGGACTCCTCTCTCTCTCTCTGCTTGCAAAACCACGTGACCTTCTTAGAACAGCAAACTGCAGCCAGACAGATTGAGGCACCGGACCCGAACTTCTGAGTCCGCTCAATCTGTTGCTTTCAAAGCGATAATGTCTAATTAACACCTACTTGTGAAGTCCTTCAGCAAGGCAGTTTCGATTGTCTTTACAAAGGCCCCGGGAGCCCAGAGTGCCTGGTTTGAGCAGAGTTCTGGCATTTTACACGCGATCTGTTGGTGACTGTGAGAAACAGAAGTACCTTCACAGAATTTGCTCGAGACAAAAATTGAGAGCAAAGAACTTTTATTATACTATTACAACAATGCAAAGTTGGGTGCTTCCCCTTACCCTGGGAATACACACAGATACTGAGGCTGGCCCAACTTTTATACAGTTCATTTCAGTACAGAGATACCTTCCCCCTAAACATTCTTCTGCCTCCTGGATTGGTTTAGCATTAGGTAATTCTGCCCACGTGGATTCTAACTTCTCAGTTTATGTGCCTTCCTGCAAACTTGTTAGCCAGGAAATATCATGTCTTTGTTCTTTACTCATTAATCAATCCCCAAGACTTGCTAAAGCTACCTACTTGCTATCCTGTTTTGAAGATCCTTATTTTATTATACTTTTATAACCCTTCCTCCCATTCCAGCATCCCTTCACCCTGATTTAACCCATAATACTTCATTTCTAATGAGCACTTGCTTGACTCCTCACATTCCAGCATCCCTTCACCTTAAGTTAACCCATAATCTTCTTTCTTTGGCTTGGCTTCGCGGATGAAGATTTATGGAGGGGTAATGTCCACGTCAGCTGCAGGCTCGTTTGTGGCTGACAAGTCCGATGCGGGACAGGCAGACACGGTTGCAGCGGTTGCAGGGGAAAATTGGTGGGTTGGGGTTGGGTGTTGGGTTTTTCCTCCTTTGCCTTTTTTCAGTGAGGTGGGCTCTGCGGTCTTCTTCAAAGGAGGTTGCTGCCCGCCAAACTGTGAGGCGCCAAGATGCACGGTTTGAGGCGATATCAGCCCACTGGTGGTGGTCAATGTGGCAGGCACCAAGAGATTTCTTTAGGCAGTCCTTGTACCTCTTCTTTGGTGCACCTCTGTCACGGTGGCCAGTGGAGAGCTCGCCATAGAACACGATCTTGGGAAGGCGATGGTCCTCCGTTCTGGAGACGTGACCCACCCAGCGCAGCTGGATCTTCAGCAGCGTGGACTCGATGCTGTCGACCTCTGCCATCTCGAGTACTTCGACGTTAGGGATGAAGTCGCTCCAATGAATGTTGAGGATGGAGCGGAGACAACGCTGGTGGAAGCGTTCTAGGAGCTGTAAGTGACGCCGGTAGAGGACCCATGATTTGGAGCACTTGCTTGACTCCTCCCATTCCAGCATCCCTTCACTTAAGTTAACCCATACTTCATTTCTAATGAGCACTTGCTTGATTCCTCCCATTCCAGTATCCCTCACAGTGACCTACATTAAACCCCCCACCCAATCTAACTCTTCCAAGAAATGCAAAATTAGGATTTAACCGCTCACACCACAGCAATGCCGGTGACCTCCCAGGCTTCTCTCCATCAACTGGTGGTCTCCAAGGTCTCCCCCGCCCCCCCTCCCCCTCCCCTCCCCCTCCCCCCCCCCCTCCCCCCCCCCCCCCCCCTCCCCCCCTCCCCCTCCCCCCCCTCCCCCTCCCCCCCCCCCCTCCCCCCCCTCCCCCCCCTCCCCCCTCCCCCCCCCCTCCTCCCCCCCTCCCCCTCCCCCCCCCTCCCCCCCCTCCCCCCCCCCTCCCCCCCTCCCCCCCCCCTCCCCCCCTCCCCCCTCCCCCCCCCTCCCCCTCCCCCCCCCTCCCCCCCTCCCCCTCCCCCCCTCCCCCCCCCTTCCCCCCCTCCCCCCCCCTTCCCCCCTCCCCCTCCCCCCCCCTCCCCCTCCCCCCCCCTCCCCCCCTCCCCCCTCTCCCCCTCCCCCTCCCCCCCCCTCCCCCCCTCCCCCTCCCCCCCCCCCTCCCCTCCCCCTCCCCCCCCCCTCCCCCCCTCCCCCTCCCCCCCCCCTCCCCCTCCCCCCCCCCTCCCCCTCCCCCTCCCCCCCCCCCTCCCCCTCCCCCCCCCTCCCCCTCCCCCTCCCCCCCCTCCCCCTCCCCCCCTCCCCCTCCCCCCCTCCCCCTCCCCTCCCCCCCTCCCCTCCCCCCCTCCCCCTCCCCCTCCCCCTCCCCCCTATTGGACCTCACCCTCTCCTGTGCATCTGTCTGTGCAGATGGGGAATGATTTAGGTGCAAGCAAACAAACAACTGGCGTTGCAAGGGCAGTTAAACTGTTGTGGGTCTGTTGCTCACACCATAGCCTTGGGCACTGGCCATGACAGGGACAGGACTTGCCGGCATCCGCCCGGGCTCCTTCCGGGCGCCGCTCCTGGCCGGATCGTTCGTTCCGGCCGGAACCTTTGGAGCGAGGCTCAAGGCGCGCGGGGCGGAGGGAACGGTACACAGCGGGGCCACAGGGAGATGGCGTTGCCGGAGCAGGAAGCTGTTCGTGAGTTCGTGACCGTCACGGGCGTCGAGGAGGAACGGGCCCGCTTCTACCTGGAGTCCGCGGACTGGGACCTGGAGGTGAGGCCGGGGCCCGAGGGACGGACGCGCGGCCTCGAACGGCGCTCGTCACGGCACCGGCCGGGGCCTTGGGCCTGTGGCGGTGTCCCGTGAAATGGCGCCGGGTCGGCGTGGGTCGCTCTGAATGGGGTGTCTCGTTGGGGGGGGGGGGGGTAGGTGGTGGGGGGGGGGCGCCTGCTTTCATCACCTCGCCCCCCTCCACCACTGGTGGCCGGACCCGGCTCGGGATGGAAGGTCCAGCAGCTTGTGCCGCAGTGCGGGATCCAGGGGCTGAGTCGGGGGGAGGGGAGGGGAATGGGGGGAGGGGAGGGGATTGGGGGGAGGGGAGGGGATTGGGGGAGGGGAGGGGAATGGGGGAGGGGAGGGGAATGGGGGAGGAGAGGGGAATGGGGGAGGGGAGGGGAATGGGGGGAGGGGAGGGGAATGGGGGGAGGGGAGGGGAATGGGGGGAGGGGAGGGGAATGGGGGAGGGGAGGGGAATGGGGGAGGGGAGGGGAATGGGGGGAGGGGAGGGGAATGGGGGGGAGGATGGCAGCTATCCTCGTCCTTCAAATGTTGGGGCAGGACCTTCAGCTCCGCAGGTCCGTGCACGCCTCGTTTCACCCTGCGGCTCACGACCTCTCCCCTTCTGAATTTTTTTTTGTGCGCTGATCCCCTCAAATTCGGCCTTGCCAGGCAGGATTGCAGGGAGCCATTGCAGGGTGCGCACGTCAGTTGCACGGTGGAAGAAGCGAACGTTCCTCTTAAATGATGCGCTTTTCTTCATCCATGGCTGCCTTGCATGGATGACGAATTATGTTGTATTATAGTATCAGGGTTTTCCAAATGATAACCTCTTCTTCTGCAGGTCACCACAGAGTTCCTTTTGGTTTCCCTTATTTCAGGTGAAACACGAGCCAGCCATTTCCTCTTGTCTGGACCACAAGGGTTTTGAACAGGCTGAACTCAGAACTCACAACCGGTCTTCAAAATGGGGGTTTCAAACAAGCTGCCAGCTCGCCATGACTGCAGAAACCAGTTCCTTCCGCAGGGTTTCTTTTTCAATTGTAGGTGACATACAAACACTTCAAAACAGATCTCATTTAAAATGCCGGGCAGCTTGGCGCAAGCCAGACAGTCCAGGCAAAAACTTTGAAGAATGCCTGTAAGGACTTCACAAGTAGGCGTTAATTGGACGTGCTGTGGAGTAATGGATTATTGTTTTGGAAAGCAACGTCGGAAGATTAGGTTGTCTGAGTGCAGTTGGTTGTCCTAAAGGGGACATGTGGTTTTCTCTGAGTGCAAGAGAGAGAGAGAGAGAGAGAAATCAGTTCTACAGTTCATCAGCAGCACCTGGGACTGGAACATGGCAAGCTTGTGGAAAAACCCCATTTTGAAGATAGATTGTGAGTTGTTAGTTTAGCCTGGTCAAAGCCCTTGTGGTCCATACAAGAGGAGAGGACTGGCTGCATAATGTCTCACTTGAAATGAGGGAAACAGAAGAGGAACTCTGTGGTGACCTGATAGAAAGGTTGTCATCTGGAAAACCCAGATGGGGCAAGTTTCTTCAGCAAGACACTGAAGTGACTGATCAGAAGAGATCAGTTGTGGGTCTCCAAATCTCTCTCTCTGAAAACTGACAAGAACCTTCATGGGCAGTAACCATTTACCTTTCAAGCACCAAAGCCTGGTGAAATTCATAAATGTCAAATTCTGTGCACACTATAAGAATTGCCTGATACCAGTGAACTTTGGAGAAGTGAGATTGGACTGTGAATCAAATAACTTTTCTGAACTTACACACACATTGCATACATGTGCGCTTAGAATTAGAAGTGGGTTGAGTTAATAGTAATAAGTTAAAGTTTAATTCTGTTTTCATGTTTAAAGATAATTAAAAGCAACTTTTGTTTAAGTAGCCATTTGTTTTGGTGAATTTCAATTGCTGCTGGATTTTGGGATCCTCTGGGCTCATAACACATGTGTCATCCCTATTTCTAGTCTCCTCAACAGATGGAACGTTTATCTTAACCAACCACGATCATGTTCTTGAAGTGCTTTCTTGATTTATTCTTTTTAGCCTTTTCATATTACCCTGACAGTTCTAAAGTTTCAGTTCTATGATGCTGTGAACCAGGTGTGGAGTTTAACTGTTTAGTAAGGGGATAGTTGCCAAAGGTGGTACTCAGGGGTTTACCACACATAATTTTGGGAAGGAATTGGCTTTGCACACTAAAAACAGTGTGTCACTGACTTTTAAGACCCCGAGTTGATCAGCAGAAAGCTGAGGCTTTAGACTTGGATGATTAAAACATTGTGTAGAGTGTATTGTTCCTAGCTGTGGTCATTTATAATGTAATTGAGAAAATGAGGTTTGAGGTAACAACTACTGAAAGATCCAACATGAATAAAATTTGATTTAAAAACTTAAAATGGGGTTGACCAAAGGAGTTGTAGCTTTCAATGCCTAACTGGAGGATCACAATTTAATAGAGTGGTATGGTTAGCTTCTGGTCCCAGTGTAGAGTTTGCAGACAATAATCTGTTTTACAAAGATTGAAATTGTAATGACACTGCAAAGATTTTTGTGATCTATAGGCATTGCTGGCGAGCCCAGCTCTAATTGCCCTCCACAAAGTGACTCAATAGTGAGTAATTGTGTTGAATTGCTGTGTGGAGAGGTTGTTCCCATTGTCTTTTTGAGTAAAATGAGTTCATGTATTTTGACCGAGTGGCAATGAAGGAATGGAAATGTTATTTCCAGTTAGAATGACGATGCAAATAATAATGCAGAATTAAAAAGAAAGTAACCTTTGAACATTTTTGATGAAGCAGGGGATTTATGAGGTTTAGAAAATTTACAATGTCTTAAAAATGTAAGTATTATACTCCAACAGGAGGTTAAAGGTTAGTAGGGGTAGAGAATGACAGAATGAAAGGGAAAACTTCAAGGTATTTTTGGTTTCTAATTTTTGCTTTCTAAGAAGCCAAAGTGGAAATAGTTCAGTATTTGAAAAAGGAAAATGAAGACCAGCAAATGAAATAAGATTAGAATTGACATTTCTGCTTTTAAATTGTTCTCTGCTGTGATTTCTACTTTTTTTTTAACCAAATGGAGAAAATAATTGAAAGTGTTTATAAATTTAAACCTTGAAGAAAAGAACTATGAAAATGGTGAGAAAACTTCAGGGAAAATAAAAACCACCTGCAGTTAAAAATATAAAATTGAGGGAAAGGTTTGATTCAAACCATGACTATTTTCAGAGATTGTAGATATTTTCATACTTTTATGCTCTTGTTCTTCAAATAGATGCAGTTTTGAACATTTATGGCAATGTAGGGTTACCTACACTGTCTGGGACAGTCAAATAAGTCAATCTCCTGCTATTTTGAATGTTGTAACAATGTTTGGTGAAGGTGATGGATTCATGTGAATGAAAAAATTTAGCCTGTTTGCAAAACCAGTACATGAAGAGTGAATTTGACCTTTGGCAATCTAAAAGTCAGTCCTGTTGCATTTCAGTAGTGACCTCTTCCACTGCTGAGTTAGACTGACCCACATGCTTTTTGGCATATAATTCCATGGCGTCAGCTGCCTGCTGGTATTCCAATCAACTGATTGTTTTTCATTTGTTAGTCCAGAAGGCCAATATTGGACATCCCAGTAATGAATGAACAAACTGTTCCTTGTTTTGACCCAGTGGTGTAATTTCCAGCATAAGTCACTGGATGAGGAACAGTATCAGAATTTGTCATGAATTCGGTGTTTTGCAGCAGTAATCATAGGGCGAACAGTCATATTATAACATCGTGCACTATTATTATTTTATTTATTGTAATGTATGAAAGGTAAGACAGTGTCTTTGGTTCATTGATTATTCAGGAATCTGATGGCAGCGGGGAAGAAGCTGTCCTTGTGCCACTGAGTACTCGTCTTTAGGCTCCTGTACCTTTTTCCTGATGGTAGCAAAGTGAAGAGAGCATGGTCTAGGTGGATGGGGTCCTAGAGATTAGAGGTTGCTTTCTTAAGACACCGTTTCATGTAGATCTCCTCTATGGAGTTAAGTCTGTGGCCCCTGATGTCGCTGGCCAAGTCAACGATCCTCTGGAGTTTATTCTTGTCTGGAGAGTTGGCATCTCCATATCAGCCAGAATGCTCTTTATATAGTACACCTGAAGAAGTTTGCAAGTCTTTGGTAACGTATTGAATCTCCTCAGTCGCCTCACAAAATATAGCCGCTGGCAAGCCTTCTTTGTGATTGCATCAACATGGAGGCTCCAGGGTAGATCCTCAGACGTGGACACCCAGGAATTTGAAGTTCTCGACCCTCTCCACTACTGAGCCCTCAATGAAGACTGGGTCGTGTTCCCTTGACGCCCTCCTGAAGTTTTGCTGATAGTGAGTGCCAGGTTGTTGTCGTTGCACCATTCAGTGAGCGTATCTTTCTCCATCCCGTACGCTTCCTCCTTGCTGTTAGTGAATTTGCTGACAACTGTGGTGTCGTTGGCAAACTTGTAGATAGCATTGGAATTGCATGGATGAACTTCTTGCTGGCGGAGGGTAAAGTAAACATTTGTACCATCTCCCTGCGACCACTATAAACTGCAATGAGCTTCAGGTCTCTGTGATTGACTTTTAAAAATGAGCCATCACATCTTTATAGCCATTTTAGTTTATCCAGATTTCAATAAAATTGTGTTTTAATTGAAAATAATCTTATTTAGTATACGGTAGGGTAATGCACACTTTTGATTGCCCTTGTGTAAATTCATGGAGAGTGGTAATAAAAGTGCAGCAGTACAGTGATTTCTTCCCATCTCTTCTAGCAGTTATGAATAACGAAGCTTTCTTTTGCAAGCTAGACAATTTAAGGCACAAAAGCAAGAAAGTTCGTTTTGCATCAAACAAAAATTCAGCTGTATTGTATATCATGCTCAATTCTGGGCACTTATGGAGTGCCGAGGGCTCAGAAAGGAATAACTAAAAACGACCCCTTGGAAAGGGAGAATAATTACATGGACATGCTGGAGAAGCTCAGATTGTTCACCTAGGACATTATAACCTGAGGGGTAATGTGAAATTTCAAGAAGATTTGGACAGATTTAACATTATTGGGCAAAAGAAGAAAATGGTGACTTGGGGCAAAATGTTTTCACCAACAGAATAATTATGATCTGGAAAACACAGAAGGTGGAAGCAGATGCCATTATCTCTTTTGGGAGGGGATGGGACAGATTTTCATGGCTTCTGTGAGGTGCTGAAGACTTCAAAATGCTGGTATGAGTTCGATGAGCAGAACTGGCTCATTTGGTGATTTAATGATTTTCTTTGCTTTGATTCATGCTTGCTGGACTTTGGACAAGGTTTAAACTGCAGGATTTTCTAATTCTCTCTATTTCTAAACCAGTGTCGTGGTATTGTACTGTGTGACCAAAAGGATTGATCCGTGAATTTGTTATTCCATTGCGATAAGTTGCAAGAAAGGTAATCTAGTATTATGTGCTTATTATTTTAGCTGGCTCTGGGGAGCTTCTTTGAAGAAGGTGGTGACGACGATGTCATAACACTTCCCCAGCCCGAATCCAGCACCACTTCCAGAACTGTACCAAGGTGGGAGCAAAGTCATTTAAAAAATTTTTTTTTTTTAGTTCTTCCCTCATCCACCTTGTTCTGTACCATTGGTACATAATGAGACTTTGACATTTAACTGTATCTGCTCTATGACTAAGTGCTTGGGATCATACAAGTTGATGACCTCTATGTTCACCAAAATATACTTTGACAATCTCACTTTCCAGCTCTTGGCCCATATTGTTGCTGTTTCAGGCTCTTTGAATGCTCACCTAGTTCTTTTTAACTGTGGTCCCTTTCAAACAGTTCCATACTCTTAACGCTTGTAGAGTGAAATCACTCTGCCCCCCCACCCCCAAATTGATCTCTCCTCCTCCGCCTGCCTGCAAATTAATGCATCCTAATTGTAGACTTCAGTACTAAATGGTGAGTCTTTTCTGTCTTGCCTCAGTCAACTCTTCCCTCAGTTTTTATTTTGCCCAAAGAAAACAATGATGGCCTAAATGGTGTCTCCATGTAATTTTCCAGTCTTGCCACTTGCGGAAATCACCTCCACGTGGACTCTTGTGCAATTATATTTTTTCTAGTGTGCTGACTAGAAATGTACATGACTTTCTAGCTTTAGTTCATGTCCGATTGTACAAGTACAACCTAACAAAATGGCGTTCTCCAGCCCTCGGTGCAACACACTGCAAACATATGTAAACAAACTCTGCACATACATGGTACTTGTATACAAATATTAAAATAAATATTATTGTTAAATAGTGAGTCATAGAGGGTTTGTATGAGTAGTTCATCAGTTGTTCTGCAGTCTCTCTGCCTGTGGGAAGGCACTGTTTCTCAGCCTGGTGGCTCTGGGTCTGATACTCCTGGTACCTCTTACAGTATGAGGGAAAAAGAAGCTAAAGAGTCCCTTCAGTTACCAAGTTTCTGTGGATTCTCCAGTGCTCTTGCACCCTCTGCAACTCCTGTTCGATGCATCAGCAATTCAAGCTCCAGATCCAACCATTTGACACGATCAGAAAGCCTTCAGTACCCAAGGTCCTTAGGGAGCCATTCTTACCTTCTGGACCTTCTTGAATCCCGACTCCAATATCTGATTCCCATGAGACAGTCGCCAGCTGCCTGCATGCATCTCCCGACCGCAAGTTGCCTGCACCCTGTCTGGATCCCTCAGCCAATGAGCGCTTCACTGGTCGTCTGCCATAGTCACTGTCCTGTAGGGTCCTTAAGCTACTGAGCCCTTCACTGGTCTGCTTCTGTGGTTACCATCTTGTAATATGATTAGTAAGTTTGTGGATGACAGCCATGTTGGTGGTATAGTGGACAATGGGAAAGCGGGTTAAGAAATGGCAAAGTAAGAGTGAGGTGCAGCATTTTTTCTAAGTCAATCAGGGCAGGACTTGCATAATAATGTAGGGCCGTGGAGGATGATGTAGCACAATGAACCCTAAGGGTACAGGTACAGAATTCCTTGAAGGTGATGACATAGGAGGTAAAGGTGATGAAGAAAACCCCACCTTGCCTTCATCAGTCAGGGTATTGAGAACAAGAATTGGGGTGTCATGTCACAACTCCATGGCATTGGTGAGACCGCACTTGGAGTACAGTGTGTAGTTCTGCTATAGGAAGGGCGTTATTTAGAGGTTCATAAAATTATGAGGGGCATAAAATCATGAGGGACCTAGAAGATGGTAGTGGTGAGGAATCTAAAACAAGAGTAAATAGATTTGTGAAAGGGGAAAGATTTAAAAGGGACTTGAGGGGCAACGTTTTCCACATAAGCAAAAGGTACAAATCTGGAATAAGGGAAGTGGTAGAGGTAGACAAAATTACACCACTAAAACTAATTTTAGATTGCTCCATGGAATGGAAAGGCTTAGAATTATATCATCTTAATTTGCGTATGAACTCTGGTACACATGGATGACTTGGGCAGAAGAGCCTGTTTCCATGTGGTATGGTTCTATGACTAACTTGCTCTACAAGAACCTATGTATTTTACTTCTTGCTTATGCTAAATAAAATCTTATATTTCTTAATTTCTATGTGACTTTGTTTAAAGTGAATCATCATAACATTTACTGCTACGATGCATGCTAGTGTTTCAGATGTTGCTTAACTTTGTATCCTTCAGATCAGCAAGTTATAATTAGTATTACTTCAGTTAAAGGAGAATATCCATGCGATTTACCCATTAAATTGATATAATTGAAAATGCGATAATCAGAAGAAGTGTCCTTTACATAACTGATGTAAAAAGTGTCTCATCTACTTGTAGTGACGTCCGAGTAACCTCATTCAGAGATTTGTGGAATGAAGACAAAGATGAAGAGGAGGATGAAGGCCAGAGGTCCGTACAAGTAATTTCTCAATCCATTCTGACATCCTCTAAAATCCAATTATTGAAATGTGTTTTCCTGTGTAATAAAAAGTGCTAAAAATATTTGACAGTCAGACAGGAGGGAGGATCTGTCTGGTCTGCTGAATACTGTCACCATTTTCTGTTTTTATTTCAGATTTTCATTGGATTATATTTTTCATGTTATGACTTGTATGTACACAACATAATTAAATAGATATCTGCAATGAGATGAAAACATTCCAGGTCCTGGGCTTAATTAGGAAACTCGTCAGAAATTTCAACATTAACTTGTGTGTCTTGTTTTAAAATTTCTGGAGTGAGGTGCAGGCTGTGAACACATTTCTGTTCTGACAATCCAGTTACAGTTGCCTGGTTATTTTCTTGATTACATAATAGTCTGTTCTATTCTTTTGTTTGATTCCCTTCATATTTTGGTAGACGGTGCCATTGATGAATTTCACCATTTGTGAAGCATTTGATCAGTCAGCAAAAATGAATGGAACAAAGTATCTTAAGAAGTTTATCATGAAGGTTAATTTAACTCTTGTGGTTTGAATTATTTTTGGAGATACAGTGACTAGATGTGCTTTGCTGAAATGTGAAGAAGTGTAGATAGAAAATATAAAAATTAATAAGTTGAAAATGTGACTGCTGTGAGCAATCTTTCTTTCCTTTGGCTTGGCTTCACGGACGAAGATTTATGGAGGGGGTAAATGTCCACGTCTGCTGCAGGCTCGTTGGTGACTGACAAGTCCGATGCGGGACAGGCAGGCACGGTTGCAGCGGTTGCAAGGGAAAATTGGTGGGTTGGGTGTTGGGTTTTTCCTCCTTTATCTTTTGTCAGTGAGGTGGGCTCTGCGGTCTTCTTCAAAGGAGGTTGCTGCCCGCCGAACTGTGAGGCGCCAAGATGCACGGTTGGAGGCGAGATCAGCCCACTGGCAGTGGTCAATGGGGCAGGAACCAAGAGATTTCTTTAGGCAGTCCTTGTACCTCTTCTTTGGTGCACCTCTGTCTCGGTGGCCAGCGGAGAGCTCGCCATATAACACGATCTTGGGAAGGCGATGGTCCTCCATTCTGGAGACGTGACCCACCCAGCGCAGTTGGGTCTTCAGCAGCGTGGATTCGATGCTTGCGGTCTCTGCCAGCTCGAGTACTTCAATGAGCAATAATTGCCGAGTTAACGACACTGCACAATCACGGATGAAAATCTAGGGCCAACATATCGTGGAGACCTGCTTAAGATCTATTTCATTGATTGTATGCCATGTCAATAGTTTCAATTGTTTGCAGCACAGGAGACAAGTAGATGCAAAAAATATTTTTAATGGGCCTTAACTGTAAGTTATTTAAAGACAACACAAGATATTTTTAAATCTATTGCAATTATTTTAAGAGAAAAAGTGAAAATGGCAAGAAATTATTAGATTGCATAAAAGGGGTGGTATGTTGTAGTTGACCTTTATATGATGTTGCTTTTCAGCCCTTAAATAGAGTTTTCTCGAATGGAACTTGTATTTTTTAAATACACTTGTGTGTGGAGGTGGGGTTGGGTTATTTAAATGTTATAACATACATGCAGTGGAATGTTAGTCGTTAGAAAGACAACACTCAATATTGTGCACATGCCAATTTCAAGAGGTGCATTGTACAATGCGACCTTTTCTATTTTTTTATTTCATAAGATTCTTCATTAGGCAACACAATTTATTAATATGCGTATCTTGGCATTGGAGTAGTGCATGTAGTTTTAGTTTATTGTAACTAAAACTGCACAAGGAAATAGAGCTATTGTCTAAATTTGTTATTTTATTAAAGAGGTTTGGCAGTTGCTAAGTATAGCAAGACCCCTCTTAACTGGGATGCAAGCAACTGACAAAAAAAAATCACAGAAAGTATCTAAGTAAAACATACAGGTTTAAAATTGGTGCTTCTCCCTGCCAATCATGCAACGTGCAATCTCAAGCAAGCGGAAAATTCACATCCGGCATGAAGCAATCCCCATCGGTGTCAGACACCAGGGATTTTACAGTATTTGTGGCTGTGTAAAGGCATGGATTAATACTGAGATAAAAGCCATTATTGGACAAGTTGTGTGACTTGTTTTTTTAATTCACAGGTTTTACGCTGGTGGCTCTGAAAGAAGTGGACAACAAATTGTTGGTCCTCCAAAAAAGAAAAATTCTAATGAAGTTGTGGAAGACCTTTTTAAAGGAGCAAAGGAACATGGCGCAGTTGCTATTGAACGAGCTGGCAAAAGTCCTGGAGAATCCAGCAAGTCTAAGGTGTGCATAATGTTTAAAAATCTCCAGACTGAGTATAAGAGATTTTTTTTTCAGGTTTTGGACTCACAGGCAGTTATCATAGTTAGTGAACCAGAGTGAAATAAAATGCAATTTTTTATAATGATAGTTTTGGTTAGTGTTGTCAATTTTATTTCCTGTCAGATATTGGTATCTTCTCCAGCAGCTTTTTTCTTATATAATTAAGCTGCTCTTCACAGTAGCATTTGAAACTTTTTGGAATATAGATTTTAGGAAAAATGCCATTGAAACTCCATTCAGAAGCAGAATTTGATTTGATCTTCTTTAGAAATGTGCCTTTTCTCAGGTATTTCATGCAATTATCAAATGAGTAAAGGAACTTAAATGAATGCACACCATTTGCTTTGCTCTCCATCTTGTTCATAAATTATTATGGTGTTCATTTGTGGTACTTTTCCAAAGCTCTACAGTACTCTCAATCCTTTTGTTCTTGTCTACACCTCTTCCACATTAAATTGCATCCATTTCTTTGTTAACTAGCATTTAAAACAAATGCCATTCAGCCCAACAGATCCTGTTGATGTTTATACTCCACACAAACAGCCACACTTTTTCATCTTTCTATCACAATCCCATTCCATTCTTTGTGTTTATAGAGTTTCTGCTCTAAATCTGTAAGGTAGTGATTTTTCTCAGCCACTCATTGTAAAGAGGTTTCTCATGGCAACCTTGTATTTGTCCTCATTTAACTGACATAAAAACATCCCCAAATTTTCCCTATCAAACTCTTCCATAATTTGTCAGGTCTCTGCTCAGCCTTTTCCTTCTGGGAAAGACCTTTTTTGACATCTGGCTAGGTATCATCTAATAAATAAATTTTAAAAATTAAATGAAAGAAACCTAAACTGTTTACTGTACATGTGAGATCTCTGTTCACAATTAAATTTTATTCTTTATTTTCAGTCACAGGATGCTTCAGCCCATCGTTGCTGAGACCAACTGTAGAAGTTCACTTAATTCTTAACTTGATGTCAACAGAAATAAAATAGTACTAAATTCCAGGGTTTACATTTCCTCATTAACACACTGGATTTTCTATTGCTTCATTCTGTTGATTAAACCCTACTTCAGTTTTCATTTTAAAAGATACGAATTTAAATTCTGATATCGTACATGTCGTTTAGACGATTCATTGTGTTGGTTTTGCTTTCAATAAAACAGTCATGCATTGATTTTTTTTATTGCCAAGCTGTAAAACTGGATTTTTTTTCCTAAAGCCATTTGGGGGTGGTGGCTACCGTTTGGGAGCAACTGAGGGAGAACAGTCTGCATACGTTACAGGGGAGAGGAGACCAGAAACCGCACAAGATGTAAGTTTTCTGAGAAGTGCATTGAATCCAAGTTCCTGCTTGATGGTGGAAATACTGAATGGAAGCTATAGTTAAAGTATTTCAAGATAAAATTTCATGAATAAGCTATATAGTAACAATAATGTGTGTAGAGAAATTTAAAACATTTTCATTTTGTTAATGTTTGTCTCCTGGTAACTCAAGTTTACTTGGTAACTTAAGAAGCAACTGATAAGTATCTTTCCTCATGTCCCAATGAAAGGTTGATTTTGTGCAGTGTAAATGAACATGAATGATTTGAAATAACCCTAAACAAATCCTTTTAAGTCATGTATTCTCCCCAACTTCAGAACTGACAAAGGAGGAAAATCCCAACACCCAACCCACAATTTTCCGCTGCAACCGTGTCTGCCTGTCCCGCATCGGACTTGTCAGCCACAAACGAGCCTGCAGCTGACGTGGACATTTACCCCCTCCATAAATCTTCGTCCGCGAAGCCAAGCCAAAGAAGAAGATTTTTTATTGGGGTAGAGGGAGAGAGACAGAAAGCAAAACATACAATACAAAAGATTCATCACCCGCCTCTATTGTCCTGAAGCTATTTCTTATTAAACTGCATTGTTTGACTTTTGAGTCATGTGGATACCAACCAGGTGGCAGTAGCAGGTCCCTCCCTGAAGGAATAAGCCAGTTGACAATCAGAAAAGCTTAAATTTGAACCCATAACCTCTGGGTTGCTATAACCATTAAAGCCATTTTATTCTTACAAATCAAAAGGCAAGGTTGATTCCAAAAAGCAATAAATAATATGGACTATTGAAGCTTCTAAGGTCAGCTCAAATTTTGAGGAGTTGGAGGTTGGATTAAAACTAGTTTACTGAAATAAAATGTCATTTTTCAAAGTAGAGAGCTAAGTGTTTTTTTCACGCTACACACGCACTTACATTTTTAAAAATTTCCAGCATTTGGCTATGTTTGAGATGGATCTGCTGTTATTTTGCATGTAACTCAGTTTCAGCTTGTGATATCATAAGGGAGTTAAATTAAAGGTGGATTCTTGGGATTCATTAATATAAATTGCCTATGTTCATAGAAGAGGCTGGTTTTCCTTCAGAAATTATCAATGATTTAGATTATATTTTATTAAAAGATACTGAATCCCATATATTTCCAAACAGGTTCATGTTGTTCTGAAGCTCTGGAAAAGTGGTTTCAGTGTGGATGATGGTGAGCTGAGAAATTATAATGATTCCACGAATGCTCAGTTTTTGGAATCTATTAGGCGAGGGTAAGTGGCTTCTTGCTTTCGTTTGGTTATGAATGTCTGTGTTGGATTCTTTGTTACAGCACTGATGTTTGTTGTTCAGCAAAGTAACTTATCTAAGATGGTCGGGAGTAATGTACAAATCCTGGATGGTGGAATAAAATGTTTTTAAATTCAACTAGCAAAAAATAGAAAAGTTTAAATGCTTTTGGTTTGTTATAAAAATGCATTTTGAAAGTATGGGCCATCTAGTGGCAATAAGAGGACATGTATGAGATTGTTATTTTTTTTAAAAACAGTTCATTGTACAGCTACTTGAAGTCTGAATTAATCCAGCCCATAGTTGTTTCATAATCTTTGAAATGGCCATTTGGTAGTAGAAGTGATTAATAACTAAAAACAGGCCTTAAAAGTGTAAATTTAATCAACTGAAGGTATTAAACATAGGTACAGGTGAAGTTCAAGAACTTCAAGATTATTCTATTGACTTGTAACAAAACAGAAAATGTGATATTACATAAAATTTCCTTTAGTTTACCGTAAGGCAGACAAAAATTTCTTTAGACTGCAATTTCTGGAAAATTGTTGAAAAAATTAACATAATTACAGCCTGTGTGATTGTTCACACTGGGTGCCTTTTTAGTCTGCAAGTGGTGGTTAGACATGCAGTAGAGTGGATGACTGACAATATCTTTTTCCAGTACGATTTACAGTGCAGTCTTCCTCCAAAAAGTTATAGGGGTTCTGCAAGAATTGACTCAAAATTCCTGCACATTCCTTTTTAGACTGCCTATGTCGAGGCAAAATTCCTTCATTATGCAGTTACATGCTCGCAGTCTAAAAACCATTTAATTAGCATTGTCATTCAGGAGTAGATTTCTTCTTGTTTGAGAATGTAAACCTAGGGGGCACTGTTTAAAAAGTCATCTTATTGATATGAAGTTAAATCTTTTCCACAGAAGCTCTTGAGTTTTTGAAATGCTCCCTCAAAAGATATCAAGCAAAATCTTTGCCTATTTTAAGGCTGTTGCAGACGATTTGTTAATATGGAAGGGGGTGAAGTTATTTCAGTGGATAGGAACTTCTTGGAGTGGAGATGACAATCAGGTCAGCCATGATTTTTAAGGTGGTGCAAGCCAGGAAAGCCTGGTGGTCTCATAATTCATATATTCATAGCTGGCCTTTTGATCATGTTCCACCAAGTTGGTGAGCTCTAAGCTATACCTTAACTTCATCCACCTCCATTTTGTTCATGTTCTTTTGCATGTTTATATTTGTAAATAATAAAATTGGGCATTAATTTATTTCTCAAAAATTTTGCTTCCTGAAAAAAAAAATTGGGGATTATGAGAGACAACTTCAAACTGAATACAAAAGATCATTTCAGGTGTATCATGTAGGAAGTTGGAGAAACATTAAATTAACTTTCATTGAATTTAGCAGGTTTAATTGCATAATGATACATTGCATTCATTCAACTGAGCTAAAAATGTTTTTATGCTGATTTTCATTTGTACTTGGCATCTGATGCCTCTCGTGTCAGTGTCCAACAATAGTGACCAGCATTGATGAATTCCATTTACATGGTCACAATGTCCTGGTAAAATCTTTCACCACGGTCATCACTGACTGCATCAACATCAGCAGGGAAGACGTCCCAAGTGCGAAGGCAGAAAATAAATTTTTAATGACGTGTTCCTGGTTTTGGACGCTTGAAGCAGGTTGTCGATCATCTGGATGTAGTTTGGTGCTCTGTAGTTGCCAAGAAAGTTCACAATGTCTTTAAATGCCTTCCATGCTATGTAGACCTAAGACATCATTTCCATAGCACCTGCAATTGCCAAACCAGCTTGCTTTTTGGGCAATGTACCAGAAGACTTAAAATATGACATGAAATCCCAAAAATGGGTTGTATCTATATATAAAAATAAGTAGATGGGATAAATTTTATGGTGATTTTTCATGATCAGCCAAAATCCATAAAATATACCCCAAAGTGTTCAGAAGCAAAATCTTCATTATCAATTATAATTGATCTTGCGTCAAAAACCTTTTTAAAAAAATGACAATTCTAGCAAAACTTTAAAAAAAATATATTTGTATCTTGACTGCAACTCCTTTGATACCAGTAGTTTAGCAGGAGCTTTATGAAGTGCTCAGCATTGACATTTAAGAACTACTGAAAATACACTCTTAATGGTGCATTTGTCTCTTTTTGGAAATCTTGCTATCAAATAATTGATAGGCTATTAGTATAGTTGATGATTGAATTAGAAAACCTTTTTTGGATTAATAATTTTCTTCTCGAATATTTGGTGGAGTCTAGACCAGCGCCAAAATTTGAAGCTCACAATGAAATAAATGGCACTGACCTCAAAGAATGTGCATCTCCAATTTACTAATCTGGTGAGAAAGTTCTCTCTACAAGCAGGAGTGCAGAAATGCTGGAGCTCACCGGAACACAGCTTCAGCTCCTCTGTCATCACTAGGATTTCTGTCTTTCAGCAGAGAGGGAGACATTGAAAACATTTAGTTGATGGATTAGAGGAGAAATGTTTACTTGATGTGTTTGCCAAGAATTGTGACCAGCAGGGCACTAGAACCGGGGGAGGGGAGATAAGGCAAGGGAGTTCTTTGTCAAGCATGAACGTGAGAGTTGAATGGCCACAACCCCCCCGCACTGGTCTGCGTCTCATTCAAGAGGAATCCCCTTTGTCCACTTCAGGGTAAGCAGTCGGTCAGGGTGCAGGATAAGGGGGTCTGTCAGAACAGGGAGCAACCCAACCCACGGAGAGCCATGGGCAGAGGAAGAGCAGCAGCCCAGTCAGGGAAGGCGGACATGGGCAGAGAGGGAAGGGGAAGCCGGGGCAGGGCCCGCTCTGTCACCACCAGCACGTTGCCACGGGGCTGAACTTCACCACTGTGTGCGGATGCAGAGAGGGTTCTTCAGCCCTCCAATGATGTACCATGATGCTCAACCCTCCTGTCCTCAGCAGGTCAGCCCCAGGACCGAGGTGAGTGGGAAGCAAGCTCCTGGCCCCTTCCTACACATGCGGTATTTCCGAGCATCAGAATGTTGTCTGAACAGCAGGGACCACCGGTTCTGGTCAAAACTATGGGGGCATGCAGAGGGTCCAAGACTGCACTGGCAAGATCTGGAGAGGAACAGAAGGTGTTGAGGGCTGTCAAAAGAGAGAGCGAAGGTTCCTCAGGAAAAAAAAAGTCATCTGGTAGGTTGAGATCTGGGTCACTCCAAAAGTAACAAGAAGCAGATTCTACAGGAAGGTGATTAAATGAGTGAAGTAGAAATATTTAGAGGAGTGAGAAGAGAGCAGGGGGTTAGAGGGAGAAAGAGCAGGGAGTTGGGGGTGGGGGAGAGAGAGAGCAAACACAGGGATTTCAATTTTTCGTTTGGCATATTGTTTAGCTCAGAATGACAGACCATACTCTGATCACTTTGGCTTACTGGAGCAAACAAAAATGGTATCGACATTGGAATTGGACTGCATTCCCGTACTAGTCCTACAGGAATAATTAATCACATAGCCATTAATATGATAAAGAAAATTTCCCAGCATATCAAGCAGATAAATGGCCAAATTTATGTTCTCAATAGGCCTTTTCACAACACAGTGTAAAATGAAGATTCCTGGGAAATTTTCCCGGGAACCATCCCATGAACCTGCGGTATGAAAGGGTCAACCCAGGGGTTTTAAATGGGTCTGCGGCCCTACCTCATATTTACCCTGGTATCCATGTCTCCAAAGCGTAAATCTGATGCAAGAAAAGCTCTGTGCAAACCTACCTTGATGCCTACTTGAAATTTGACTAACACTAAATAAGAACTATATGTACCTGTTCCAACTTGCCTACAAGTTTGATTTTAAGACAGACCTCAAAACAGATCTCATTTGTAAGCCGGGGACTGCCTGTAAGTGTCTCTTTATTTTGTCATTCACAGCGAAATTCCACTGGAATTGCGGAGATTGGCTCGAGGTGGGCAGGTCAACTTGGATATGGAAGACCATCGGGATCAAGATTTTGTGAAGTCAAAGGCTGTATTCAAGGCATTCGGAGGTGAAGGACAAAAGTTAGGGAGGTAATGGCAGTTATTTGCACAAGTTTCTTACAAAGTCAATAATTTAAATGTTTTTTGGAGAAATTAATTTAAAAGTCACCAGAAGTTATTCTAGCATGTCTATGCAGTGATAATAAAATGGTTAAGTGTTGGGCATTTTGGTGTCATTTTCTTCCGACTTTGAGAAATTGAGCATGGGTGCATTAGTTTTCTCCCTGATGATTTGTTTACATGATGGACAGATGGAGCTAAGAGTCAGAAGGGTAGATGGATCAGTAAGGGCAGTTGGAGCCTGGTGGAGGAGGAGATGGTGAAGGTGGAGACAGCTGCTGGAGGGTAATCAGTCTTTTAAACTGGAAGATGATAACAACTGACATTTATCATTTCTAACGCTGACAGCAGCACCAGTTAGCACAGCGCTGTTCTACCACCAGCGACCTGAGTTATAATCTAGTGCTGTCTGTAAGGAGTTTGTACATTCTCCCCACGACATGTGAGAATTTTCTCCAGGTCCTCCAGTTTTCTCTCTTGGAACTAAAAACCCATATGTTTTTGGAGGGTGGGGAGAAACTGGCGCACCTGGAGAAAGCTCATGCAGACACAGAATATCTAAACTTACAGACTGTTCCAGATTCGAACCCAGATCCTTATAGCATTGCACTAACCGCTATACTACCTGTTGACTGAGCTATTTATTCATTTGTTTAGTAAAGCACATCTACCTTGGTATTTAAAGTATATCTGCTAAATGCAGTAATTGTTATGAGGTTCTTTAGGAGCCTGATGCTTCAGGGAAGAAACCATCTTTAAGCCCATTGGTGTATGCTTTCACATTCTTAAGCCTTCTCCCTTATGGGAGGAGGGAAAAAAGTGTGTGTGGTGTATGTGGTCTGCATGAAAGGTGTGAATGGGGTCCAAGGAGGGGAGGGTTTTAATTATGTGCTGAAATCCATTCATTACCTTCTATAGTTTCTTCCTATCTTGAGCAGAGAGCTCTCTTGCCACGATGATGCACCTGTAGAAATGCTTGAGGTTTTGGTTGGGGGGGGGGGGATCATGCTGAACTTCTTGAGACTTCTAAGAAAGTACTTTTTCTTGATCATCACTTCGATGTGCTTGTCCCAGGTCAGGTCACTGGAGATAGTTATTCCTAAGGTCTGGGAGAAAGGTAAAGCAAAGAATGCCATATGCTGATGCATAGACTGCGTCTTGTAGCATACAGATTCAAATGCAAGATGTATATATTTTAGTTATAAATGTTGAACATAAAACTCTTGGGAATTAGGTGTCACAGCACAACAAGAGGGCCTCATTTACAAGTGTAATCTACACTGGTCAAGAATAGGAGGGTAATAAGATAAAGTAACTTGATGCTTCAGGAATCCAAGGAGGAAGGTGTGCCTCCCGACTATTCTGTTAGATAATAAAAATATGGATTTGCTCTTGACCTTAAAAACCAGAGAAAAGGTTTATTGCAATGAAAGAGATAAATATGTTCAGACAGATCATGTCAACAGGGATTGTAATCAACCTATAATATATACACAGGGAAATCCCAAGTGGTCCAGAATCTCAACAAGTAAAAGTTATGCATGACTGCTTTCTGTGCCAATGGATGATGGGTTCCAGGAGAGACAGTTTTATCTGGTGAATAGCAAATGAACCAAGCAGCACTTTGTTAACAGGAATAGTGGCATCCCATGGAGACAACAGCTATACCATGATTATATTTAAAATATTTGCTATAACGGTTTTCAGATGCTTGAAAGTGTCATGTTCAGAGTGATAAAATGAGGAAACCTCAGTGGGGGTTAATCAAATAACTTCAAAAAATGCATCATTATGCAAATGCATAGACAAATTTTATATTTTTGAGTGAAGCAACATTGAATGATTAGAGAAATGTCATGGTCAAAGTTCAGATTTATTGTCAGAGTACATACAAGCCTGGGAGTTTTTTTTTCACCTGCGGGCCTGGCATAATTTCTCCTTATTAGTAATGCAAAAAAACTATACTCAAGAAAAAAAATGCATATACAAAAGACCGAAATGTGAACGAAGAAAGAAGTACAAATTGTGTAGTTAAAAAAAAAATAATGTGCAACTGTCTTTAAATGAGTGCCTGAGTTTGTTTAGGAGTCTGATGGTGGAGGGGTAGTGTTATGAGCCCAAAGGACCCCAAAAACTAGCAGCAATAGATATGCACCACAACACAGGGTTACTTAAACATAAGTAGTTTTTAATTATAATTGAACAAGAAAACAGAATTAAACTTTAACTTATTACTTTACCTACCTAACCTACTTAATCCCCCCTCTAATACTAAGCGCACGTGTGTGTAATGTATATTTAAGATTAGAAAAGTTCTTTGGATCACAGACCAATCTCACTGATTGCAGGCAATTCTTGTACTCTGCATAGAAGTTAGCATTAACAAAGTTCACCAGGCTTTAGTGTTTAACAGGCAAATAGTTACCACACAGGAGGGTTCTTGCTGGTTTTCAGAGAGATTCCTTTTCCTGGGAATCCGCAACTGATTCCTTCTCAATCAGTCTCGCTGACGAAACTTGCCCCCTTCAGGGTTCTCCAGATGATCCTCTTTCTTTCAGGTCACCTTTCAGACTGCCAGTCTTCTTCTTTGACCAGGCAGCCTTCTGAAGTTTGCCAGCTTGTCCCTCTGGAACTGATTTCTGTGACTCCTTCTCTCTCTGTTTCACACCCTCCTTCTCTAAGAGCAAAACTGTTCTCACTCTGCCTGCAAAGATCACATGCTCTCCCAGGCCAGCCGTATTCTGTGGCTCTTTCTGCAAAAAGCATTCTGCAAAAGTCCTGCAAAAATTCTGTGTTTTGAAATGTGTGTGTGCAAGCTGCTCGAGCAAATCCCCCCCAAGCCACCTCTAAATACTCTCACAGTAGCAACTGTTCCTGAACCTGGTGGTATTAGTCTTGTAGCAATTGCATCTTTTTCCTTTTGGCAGTGGTGAGGACAGTGCATGTCCTGAGTGATGGTGGATCCTTGATTGATGCTGCTCTCTGACTGCAGCATTCCATGGAAAATTTCTATTACCTGTGATGTACTGGGCTGCGTCTATTATGTTTTGCAGTGTTTTCTGCTCAGAGGTATTGGTGCTGTCATACCAGGCTGTGATGTAGCCAGTCAGCACACATTCCACTACACATCTGTAGAAGTTAGCCAAGGTTTTCTGTATCATTACGAAACCTCTCTGAACTCCTGAGAAAGTAGAGGTGCTGATGTGCTTTCTTCGTGATGACCTTAGTATGTTGGGTCCAGGAAAGGTCCTCCGAGATTGTTATTAAAAACAAACCAAAATGCTGGAGGAACTCTGTTGGTCTTTTCAGCGTCCAGAAAAAGGCAAAGATATATCGCTGACGTTTCAGGCCTGAGACCATTTTCAAGGAATAAGATGAATGAGCCAGAAGCAGGAAATCTCAAAATCTCAGAATTCAGACAATGCTGGCTGGGGGAGGAATCCAGACCAACAAAAGGTGTTAATTGAATATGATAAGGGGAGAGGTGAGACAGACCCCCCCCCCCCCCTCAACCTCACTTGTTCCCCCAGCTCTGTCCCTCCCTTCCCCATCTCCTTTCACACAGACATGGTAAATTCTCACATCTCCAATGAACACCTTTTGTTGGTCTGGATTCTTCTCCAACCAGTGTTGTCTGAATTCTGAGATTTCCTGATTCTGGCTCATTCAGCTTATTTCTTGAAGATGGTCTCAGGCCCGAAACGTCAGCGATATATCTTTGCTTTTTATGGATGTTGAAAGACTGGTTGAGTTCCTCCAGTATTTGTATGTTCTTACTACAATCATGGCATCTACAGACTTTCATGTTTTCCTCCAAGATTGTTAAAACTTGCTCCCTGTCTTCGCCTCTGATTTCCCCCAATGATGAATGGATCGTAAACTTCTGGTTTGCCTTTCTTAAAGTCCACAATTAGCTCCTTGGTTTTGGTAACATTGAATGCAAGGTTGTTGTTAGTCCTCCATTCATCCATTTTCAATCACCCTCCTGCATTCTGACTTGTTGTTCCTTTTTATACATTCCATTACCGTGGTATCATCCGCATGGTTTTATTGAGTTGTTGTTGGAACCACACACTCATAGGTGTATAGAGAGTAGCGCAGGGGACTTAGAAAACAGCCCTGTGGTGCTCTGGTACTGATGGAGATTGTGGAGTAGATATTCTTACCATTGTGGTCTGGAGGTGAAGAATTCCAGGATCCAATTACACAGTGGTTTATTGAGGCCCGGGTCTTGTTTGAAATAATGACTTCCAGCCAGGAGAAGAATCAAGCCAAAGGAAGCATTAATCAGAAATCCTGACAAAACTTTTGGTGAACTTGCTGTCTGCACATTTCAGACTGGAACTCCAAATGATTGAATGGCAAGTCTTTCTTTGGCTTGGCTTCGCGGACGAAGATTTATGGAGGGGGTAAAAAGTATTTTTAAATTAAATTTAGACATACAGCATTGTAACAGGCCTTTCCAGCCCATGCTGTCCATATCGAAATTAACCTTGCATTTGAATATTTATGCTATAAGAGGCCAAGTGTGTGCATGAGAAATGTTATTCTTTGCTTTATTTTTCTGGGGGGGGGGGGGGGTGGGCTACCTTATATTATGAAAGATACTTTATTTTTTGGAATTTTTAAGACAAAATGTTTTTTGGTACTATGTTATTCTACATTTTTAACCATGTTCAATTCAAGTTACTATTTTTGCATTTCTTTTGGCTTGGCTTCGCGGACGAAGATTTATGGAGGGGTCATGTCCACGTCAGCTGCAGGCTCGTTTGTGGCTGACAAGTCCGATGCGGGACAGGCAGACACGGTTGCAAGGGAAAATTGGCACCAAGATGCACGGTTTGAGGCGAGATCAGCCCACTGGTGGTGGTCAATGGGGCAGGCACCGAGAGCTTTCTTTACTACTGCTAAATAGCTCTGATTATCAACACAGCAAACAACCTTGTTTTTGTTTGTCTTGCAGTGCCACACCTCAGCTAGTCTCGACCACCACTCCAGCTCAGCAAGCAGAAAATGAAGCAAAGGCTAGTTCATCTGTAAATCTAAATGAATTAGAACCAACAACCAGTATCCAGATACGGCTTGCAGATGGGGGGCGTCTTGTGCAGAAGTTTAATCACACACATAGGTGAGAGAGTATTATTTTGAAGATTATTTCTTGATTTCATAGAAGAGTTAATGTCTTAAAGCAGAATATGTTATTGTGTAAAATATTGTGCTTTTAGTTCCCACATCACTCCTGCATTACCATATGCAAGTTCGACAAAAAAATTACACTTTGACCCAACATAGGAAACTTGCAACAATGAAATAAGAAATTGATTTTTTTCAAGATTAATTGCCATGTAATAAAACAGAAAATGTGGCATTATGAAAAATTTCCTTTAGACTACCGTAAGTCAGAGAAAGATTTGCTATCAGCAGAAATTGCCCAGCACCCCTTGCAGTCAGAGAAAGAGAAGCAAAAGAAAGTCTCCCTAGATCATTAAATGTCTATGGATTCACCTCTAGTGTTCCTGCAGCCTTTGCCTTCAGTCCAAACCATCAGCAACCCGAGCTTCAGATGCAGACCTCTGACACGATCAGGAGGCCTTCAGCACCCTCTCACATCCCAGTTCTGAAAACCTAATTACCCCTTCAGCCAGGCCCCAGCAGTTCACAACCTGGTGTGAAATCCCTTGACCACAGTTGCCCGCCGCCTGCATGGATTACTCACCTCAAGTCACCAACAGCCTGCTGCCTATATGTTCTTCAGCCTTATAGACCCTCACTGATGGTCACCATCCCGTGGGTTGTCTCCCTGCTTCTCCTCAAACGGGGTAGTCTCCCCATTTTCTGGTGCCCTTCTCCAATCCTCTGCTTCTCCGAGAGTCTAACCCCTTGTGGCTGCTGCCAATTGTAGACGCTGCCATCTTGGGCCCAGTCCGTGCGGTCACAGGATGGTAAAATAAACCACTGTCTGCTGCTTTAACAGGCCCTTTAAAGCCTGTACAGACGGCAGACTGACAGGGTAGTTGGACCTTGCAAGGGAGCATTGTGTCCCCGCTCTATGAGGGCCTGTGCTAGCTGCAGCACTGTTACAGCAGATCCAGCTCCACTCCCATTGTTTTCTTTCTACCCTCCTGATTTAAAGTGCTATGAACTGTAATTCTGGGTACTGGTGAACCAATTGTACCATATCCAGGACTGGTAATGTAAGGATAAATTTAATCGTGACGTGTTATACAATAGGCATAATTGATCAATAACACCTGAGGTTAACATGGAAGACCTCGTATTTGTGCCTCTTGCACTTCAGATTTAAGGCCAGCAGTTGTGTACCACATTAATATCCGAGGTATAATAAAATAACGGCGCATAAAAGAAATTGAATTTCTTATGTTCTGTGTAGCCAGAATGTGCCTTATTCAGGTTATAGGAAGACAATGTAATTCACATGTTGAGGAAGAGATCAGGCTCAAAATGTTGGTAATGTATCTTTACCAATTGGTGTTTTTTTGTATAATTCTTCTGTTGCATTGTTTGAGTGAAAACCTGGTCATGTCCACTCTCCTAGGTTTCACAATATTGCAGCTGAGAATAGAACAGGATGATTTTTATCACATTGGTACTTTGAAAAGTTTTGTTTACAAATTCAGTGATGCTTTCTTGGAAGGAAGGCATTGTGGGTCTGAGGAAGTGCTGTGGCCAGGGCATTCATTGTAAGGGTCTTCAAGATTTGCCAAAGTCATCTCTTCATGTTTCTCTTTTGAATAATGCTTTGAGGTAACATCTCATCTGAAAGATTCTGGATTGAAACAATTGGCACGCTCAGAGAATGAAACTTAGATGGTGAATGTTTGCAGGCAGTTTATTTGGATTTCTATTGATGATCTGTAGAAAATGACCAGATGTTAGAGCGCTGGTTGAACATGCTTTCTTCCCTCGTATTGCCAGACTGCTAACATCAATTGCAGCAAACTCTTTTAGTTTGGTGGATAATTCTCTTTGATTATGGGATAATACTAATAAATGGATTTTCTGATCTAAATACTCAAGGAAATGTTATCAGTATCTTTACTTGACCATGGCTGTAAAATTATATTGATCCTCAGAAATGAATTGGTAATTTTTCAAACTGCTAGATTTGTGCAATAGTTTGAAATGCATTAATCAATGTGTTACTTTACATTTTAAAAATAGTTGGTGAAGCAGTCTCAAATCCCGTACACAAGGAAACCAGAATACTTTTTAGAAGCTCTAGTGCTCAGTATGCTGTAGAAGTTGAAGTAACCATTTTAATTTAGCATATATGTCAGCATACAGGAAGGAAGGCGACCTCTAGAATTTCCACTTAAAATGTAGGTTCTGAGCTATACTCGCTGTATAAGACTGCCCCAAGTCTGGCACTTACCACTAACCAATGGAGTGATGCTGTCATAATATTTTAAAGCAAATTACTCAGTAAAGATTTAAATTTAATTAGCTTATTTTAAAATAAACCAATGTCAGCTCCTTTAAAGACCATTTAAAGCCCGTACAGAATGGCAGCAGTCAGACTAGGCAGATGCTCCCCGCAGGTGAGCACTGAGACTTCGCTGTTTGAATTTTATACTTGGTGTGGGGGAGTGCAGAAACTTCATTGTTAATGTTCAGATCTCGTACTTGGCATATAAGATGACCCCTGGTTTTGGGTGACATTTTTAAGATTCAAATACTGTCTTGTATGCCGACGTATACAGTAGTCAAGATTAGATGTGTTTACATGCTAAAAGGCCATGTTACGAACATAATGATACACCCTGAAAATTATTAATATACCTCTTTGAAGAAACGTAACAGGCATTTTCTTTTGTCTACAGGATTCAGGATGTTCGACATTTTATTATTGATGCTCGCCCAGCTTTGGCTTATTCTCCTTTTGTCCTGATGACCACCTTCCCTAGTAAAGAGCTGACAAATGAGAATGAAACCTTAAAAGATGCCAATCTGCTGAATGCTGTAATAGTACAGAGGCTGAAATGAATGCACTTCTCCATCAAACTTCATGTTTGTGGGGTTCTTGAACTGTTCAGACTTTCCATTAGTTAAACTCACTGGTTGTGATAAATTGGAGACAATGCTTTTAGACAAAACTGTTTACCCTTGAGGTTATTCCTGTGCTCATTCAGTTACACAGCTATCAACGTGACCTTGTGATTTAAAAATCTTATTGCGTATTTTTTTTTTTGCAGTTTTCAGTGAAAATATACCTTAACGGTCAAATTCGCCAATACAAGATCTTGCATCCCAACTAACTCTAATTTTTGTGACTGCTATTATATAGGGGAAAGTGTACCCTGGTAGAAAATTGCATTCTAAAAATCCAATCAAATTTAAAACATTTTGTTCGTGAAATGGGTCTTGTACCAAGCATTGTTCATCTTGTATACTGCTGGTTTGAATGAATAATCTGAGCACAACGTTATTGTGAGTTTTATTTTTAGCTTGGGTTATGACTTACTTTGCTAAATGATGGAAGAGTTTGCAAAATATTTTGTATATTATGGATCAAAAACCTTTCCTCTGTCCGTTGGGTTTCAAAATGAAATTCACTTGCAGCTAATAAGTGGAGCATGTCCATTTTTCCTTTTTTTTTGGTAACTGCTGTTGATGTGATATTTTTCAAGGATGAATTGAATCTCATTTATTAGATCACAAAATGAGTTTCTTTTAAAGTTTCCTTCAAACTGACAGCTTTCATTTCAGCCATGATATGTGATACAGAATTTCCTCTAATCAAAGTGAAGACTTTTTGAAACCTTTTTTTCCCCTCAGTGAAAATAGTTGCACGTGCTAACCAGTAAAATCAATCTAAGCTCTACATTACACTTCATAATTTTAAAAGCCTCAAGTTAAAATTGAATCTGAATGGGAATAAAAACCAATCATTTTTCTCCCTGAAGACGATCAATTATGTGAGCTTTGAAATGCAAGTCTGAGTTTGGTGTTGTTGCTTTATTTGTTGAAAACTGACTTGCTCTCTAAGTACACACATCAGTGATCACTGCAACTGAGAAAAAAAACATACTCAATATTAAAGATTTGGTGATGCTAAGGTAGCTGAGAATTCAAGCATTTAAGTTGCAGATTACAGCATTACATTTTGCATTTTCTGCTGGACAGCGAGGCTACATCTCGCATTATCAGTATGAAATAAGTAAAATGCAAAGCAAAAGATTGACATTTTGAACATGTGAGCCCAGAATATCCATATTTGACACTGAGCATTATTTTGGCCATTATCAATCAAGTGGCCACCCTTCCAATTAGAAGTAATGAATCTGCTATTTGTGTCCTTTCGGAATAATTCTTCAAATAGAGGTTTGATTGGTATTTTAAAGGTCATTTACTGAGAAATTGAAGAGCTTATGCCACTGGAACCAGTAAATGGTATGCCATAATTTTCAGTTTTTAACTGATGTCTGTTCATTAATTTTTTTATAATTCTATTTTTAGGTTGTTTGAAGGGTACAAAAACATTACCATATTTTGGAACAAAAATAATTTTTCAGGTTTTGTTAAGATGTCAGATTGTGGCAGTAAGTTGATAGAAAATTTTACATTGATTATGCAGCTGTGTTTGGGCAGAAATTTTTATCCTAGACAGGAAAAAAATACTGTGAGTTTGCAATTTGCATCTAAAAATGTGCCTTTGTGTCTATTGCGAAGTCAGGAAGGTTGAGATGTATCGATCTGGAAGGGTTTCCACAACTTTAAGGCTGAACTTTATTGCATTTAAAATTCTTTTCCTGATTTCCCATAGCTCACTACCTTTTTGTGAAATGTCAAACCTTACGAAAGAAAATGGACACTTAGCTGGTTCGATAATAGGAGATTGCAAAATAATTTATTATGCTACATTAGCAGTATATTGAGATCAAACATGACAGTCAATTTCTGCACAACACACAAAAAAAGTCAAACCAGTTGAATGGTCTTCTTCGGCAATAGTTGTATGTTCACTGCAAAAAAAAAAGTGCTGAAGATTAAGAATATTAAGCCCGAATGAACTTACTCCTTTTCAGTTTACCAACAAGCTATCCAAAAGCAAACTATTTTCTAACTTACCCCTTGGATATAAGAACTGATTCATTTTACATCTAACTTTTTTGCATCCACACCAGAGCCAATGTTTTACAGTGCTCCAGCAATATTAGGGACTGTCAATGTTTCCCTCATTTCTGAATTCTGGGTAATATTTTGATATTGGGTGTTCTTTGATAGATAACCTAGCATCAATTCTAGTAGTTTCTATTTATGATTTAAGAAAGGTTGAAGTGAAGAATTGTCTGCGAGCACTGCAGCTTCAGGCAAAAAATATTAAAATGTATGTTTGTTGTGTGCATTTGATTTTAGTTTTTGTACCAGACATTCCAACATCTCTTAAGTCACCAAATGTTTCAAAATTGGTTCATCAGCCCCTTTGTTGTCCAGTGTACATTTTAACTTAAATTCTGGTAAATAAGGAAATTAGTCTTCATTCAGTGCATCATAACATGGCTTGTATCATGTATGTCTCCTTGGCTTAGAAGAATTAAACATGCACTCGATTGAATCGTCTCTTATATCAATAAATTAGGTCATTCCTTTCAGAAGTAAATTTTTGAATATGATGTAGGTAGTCTGTACAGTGCAACACACAGACGAAATGTAACTGTGGATAAATAGTTATCTTTTGGCTTAAGGTTTTTCAAGCTTTCCAGAATGGGCATTTCTTGTATTTAGGGATAGAGATTTAGCTGCTGTAATTTGGAATTAAAAATAACTGCTGGGGCAGCAAAGGAATAGTTGATGTTTCAGGCTAAGGCCTTGCATCAGGACTGAGACTGTCGAGGGGTGAGCCATTACAAAGAATTGGAGGGGAGGGGTAAGGCAAGGGCTGACAGTTGACCAAGTGGAGCCAGGAGGAGGTGGGGAATGGGTGGAGTTGGGAGACGGTGGCTGGAGGATGAACCTTGTATTGGGTTTGTTGTAAACTAAATGCTAAGAAAATGACTCCGTTGATTTTGTATTCTGACCAAAATGAAAGGGCAGCATGGATAACTAAGTGGTCATTGCAACGTTGTGACAGCACCAATGACCAGGGTTTGAATCTGGCACTGTACTTCAGGAGTTTGTGTGTTTCCTTAGGGTTTCTTCTGGGTACTCAGGTTTCCTCCCACCCTTCAAAATGTACAGGGTTGTAGGTCAATTGGTTGGCACAGACTGAGGGGCCCAGAAGGGCCTGTTAGCAATGCTGTATGTCTAATTAAAATTTAAAGATGTATGTTCTTTAATTCCAGTAATGGTTCCTGACTTCCTGTTTGGCTCCAATTGGAAAATGGTAATACTCATTTGAAAACTATAGATTTAAAATTGCAGTTAAATATCAAAAAATATAGCAGCTCTTTTAATGGACTACAGTCAAATGAAGCTCTAACTTTTATTTGTAATCATAGATATTGAAATGAAATTAAATAAAAATTTAGAAAATATCTGAAACTTGTAATGGGAGAAATGGGATTACTTTGAAAAATTGGCAAAGGGAGAAGGACACTTGTCTTATTGAATTAATATGGATATAAAAACAGATGTGGAACATGTTGAGAATATGTTTCAAAGAAAAACCTTAGTGGAATAACTTGAGTTTACATTTGATCTAAAACAACGTAAGCCTCAGCTGCCTTTACTTTTGACGGTTGTCAAGTTCTTGAGGGTGCCTATGAAGTGTAATAGCATAGCTCCAAGGTTGAGGGGTTTCATCTGAAGTTCAATAGGGAGATCCTGGATTTGTTGATATTATAAAGGAGACTTTGGTGGATTGGGTGAATGGCTATCTCCTCCAAGATAACGATTTTGATTCTAACCAGTAACTCTTGGTAACTTCAGAAAATGACCCTCAGGAAGTGTGTCAGATTCTTGAGTGCTGATCATGTGATATGCACAGTAGTTAACAATGCCAGGAAGCTGATGACCCTCTGAACCATCCACTCTCGGGTACCTCCTGCACATCTGGGGAACAGTCTCATTTCCCACTCTGACCTTATCAATTATTGGCCCATCGTTCTTTAGTCCTAGTTCTTCAGGATCAAGGTCTTCATTTAATTTGATGACTGACTCAGATATTTGGGTGAGCAGATATCCTCCTCCACTTGATGATGTTTGATCTTTGTGCTTTTGTCTACGCCCCATTGCCACGCTGTGGGTCAGTTGGAAACTTGCCGCATGTGTGTAAAATGCAATGTGGATTTTAGCGCATGGGAACTTGAAATGAAGGCGACTGAGTTCACTCCGGGGTTGAGATAGAACTGCCGGGTAAAATTGCGGAGTCGTTTTGCAACCATTAAAATGTAGATATAAAGAATAGAGCAAAAAGGGGTTGGACCGAATCAGTCTTGTTAGACAGAGAACAAAGTAAACAAAGTTCTTGCCCCCCTACACCTTCCCGAATTCTTGTCCATGGAACTTTTCACGTTGATTAAATCTTCTTTCACTAACTGGGCTTTTTTTAAAAAAAACCCTTCATTTCCCCTTTTGCTGAATAAAATATCGTGGGCTCTCCTGTTCACTCAATGGGGATAATTTTCCCCTCCCAAATCGGTCACGAGTAACCAACAAGGCTGAGAAAATATACAAAAGCGATAAATAACACAAATTAAGCGGCAAAATTGTATAAAATGAGGCTCAGCTGGTACCAAAAAAAAATCCTGGCCAACGTGTAAAAATTTGGAGGGGGGAGGGTCCGTCTGCGGGACGGGGGGGGGGGTCCGTCTGCGGGACAGTGGGGAGGGGGGTCCGTCTGCGGGACGGGGAGGGGGGGTCCGTCTGCGGGACGGGGGGGGGGTCCGTCTGCGGGACGGGGGGGGGGGTCCGTCTGCGGGACGGGGGGGGGGTCCGTCTGCGGGACGGGGGGGGGGTCCGTCTGCGGGACGGGGGGGGGGTCCGTCTGCGGGACGGGGGGGGGGTCCGTCTGCGGGACGGGGGGGGGGGGGTGCCGCTGTCAGACTGGTTCCACCCATTGAAAGAGCGGAAGGAACTGAGCAAGATACGGAACTAAAGCTGGTGAAATAGTCTGGGGGGGTGGGGGGGCTGGTTGCTTCAGGTCGGGCTCAGCATCAACGGGGATCGTCTTCAGTCCTGCAGGAGCTGCTCCGGCCGCCGCTTGATCACAATCCCCGGAGGCGGTGACGACTCTCCCTGAAGTTGGTGCGGAGGGCGAGCTGGTCCCTCCCTGGCAGCCGCGGGATGGGGTCTGAGAAGCGGAGCTTGGGGGAGAAGCTGCTCCAGGAGCCCGAGCCCGAACTGGAGCCTGGCGGCTCAGTGCAGGTCGTGCAGGTGAGAAGCAGCAAATGGTCCAGGGGTCGGGGCGACGGCGACAGGGGGAAATGCTCATCTTGTAAGTCGTTGGTATCGGAGACGGAATTCGCCCCGTGGTCGAACTTTAAACCCCTCCATGCACCTACATCTCCTGATGCCTTGGAAAGGCAGCCGACAGCGTCCTCCTGCCCAGACCCGGTGGGTGCACCACAGCCTTGCGCACACCCGTTCCCAGACCTGGCGGTGGTGCACCCAGACAGGATAGTCTCCATGCTGCATCTGTAAAAATGGGTGAGAGACTTCCTTCAGAGACCTCCTTGGTCCTCTGAGAAAGTTAGAGGAGTTGGTGTATTTTAGTGTTGATGTGGTTCGACAGGGCAGGATTAATTCCTCAGGACTTAAAGCTATCAGTACCATTGGTATAAACCTTTACCCCCACCACCCCTCCCTGTTTTCTAAAAGAATTGACCAGCGACTTCATTTCAGTGACCATTGAAAGAGAGGTTACTATCCCTGATACTGCACCACCAGGCTCTAGATCTTAGCTGTACTGTGTGTCCTGACATTGTTTGAAATTCTGTTGTGAAATTCTTGAAACACCAAGGGTTTGTTAATGATTGAGGAAAAATTAGTAACAGATAGTACTTTTGAAGGACCAGGGAAGAATAGAATATTGTTTCTGAGATACCTTGATGTTTGGTGAATCACTTTGAACTTGTCTTTCTTTGAATCTGCTGGACTCCATCCCAGACTTTAACTTCTGACTCCTCTCCACAGAAGGTCAATAAACCAACCTTGCCACTCGTCCGGAAACTTTGCTTCGCTGTGGGAGGTGCTCCATATCAAATGACAGGAAATGCTATTGGTTTCTTCCTCCAGATCTTCTTGCTAGATGTGGTCCAGGTGGGATTAAACCTATACTTCTGTCTTCATTTGCAAATGTGTGGCCACATTCCTGCTATTGATTGCACGGTTACTAGGTCAGCAATCCACAAATTATGAGTGTAAAGAAAAATAAATATATCAGTGTCTTTAAAAATTTCAGTCATAAATACTGTACCTTTCAGAAGATGGAATTTGACACCTATAATACTGGATTTTTGCTTTCAAACGGTATTTTCCCTGGGGGAACAAAAGGGGATTATGATAGTTTCACGCTGAACATAAAGATATTTTCAGATTTACTGTATCATGTTGGAAGTTGGAGAAAAATGTAATTGATTTTAGAATGTTTAATCACATAGAGATGCTGACTCATTGCGTTAGTTCAGCTGATCTAAAAAATGTTTTGCTGATTTTCATTTGTACTCAGCATCTGATACCTCTCATGTCAGTGTCCAACAATAGTCGGCCAGCCTTGATGGATTCCAGTTGCCCTGTGTAGAGCTCGTCGAAAGAACCAAAGACTTGTTGATCCAAACCAAGGCTTTTATTAGCAAAAGACCGGAGCTCTTCACAGGTGGCCGACCAGTCCGGAATGATCCGACCTGGCTAGGGACACACCCCTTTAAGGCCCAAACAATAGGTGTGGCTTAGCTCTCAGCCAATCGCTGTAAGCACAGTCTAGATACAGTAACTATATACACTATGTACATTGGTGATAGATCTGTACTATCACACCCTGATACCACTTTTCCATAGTCGTGAAGTCCTGGTGAAATTTTTCACCATTTTCATCACTGACTGCAGGGAAGAAGTCCCAAGTGCGAATGCTAAAAATGAATTTTCAGCGACATGTTTCCCTTCATGGGTTTGTATGCTTGAAGCATGTTGTCAATCAGCTTGGTGTAGCTTGGTACTCTGTAAGTTGCCAAGAAAATTCTCAACAACATCTTTAAATGGCTTCCAAGCATACCCAGGCCTAAGGCCATTTGGATAGCACCTGCAGTGAGTAAATGCCCAGACGTGCTTTCGCTGACCATAACAGCTTGCTTTGTAGGCAATAGACTAGTAGATTTAAAATATGACAAGAAATCACAAAAATAAGGTTACCTCAAAAAGAAAAAGTTTAAGATTTTCATGATTAGCAGCCCAAAGTCACTGAAAAGAGTTCAGGAAGCGAAATCTCCATTGACCAGTATAATCAGTCTGCTCCATTGAAATTCTGTATTCATTTCTTGTACTGTCTGAAATGTGAAAAATGACTTGATTAACCATCTCTGTCTAGCTGGGAAGTGGACATGGACAAGTGGATTTTCCGACTCCAACTGTAGTCGATACTCTTATCATTTGCAGTGTTCATGTATTTCATTCTGTGTGACTGAGTAGTTCAGACACACAAATGGGCTTTGAGTCCAGCAGGACTTATGGCTGTATATCTGAGGAAGTGTAGGAGAACTGCCTTAACTTAAACCAAGCCTTTACCATGAGGATTATGTCTACCTGAACCTTTTTGTTTGTTCCTAGATTTCTTCTAACCTTGCAAAGCAAAACAAATGTAATTTAGCCAATAGTCACTCTTACATCAGCAAGGAGATGATATCTGTTCATCAGGAACCTCTTAACCAATTCATTGTTCAGGATGCACAGATCTTACTTGGTTCAAGATGCAATTATGGGGGAGATTGTGATGCAGTATGAGAGCTTATTAACCCTATGTTTATTATACAAGTACAATGTACAGATCCACTGATATTCCTTCTTGCTCAAGCCACACAGGTACATAAGACACACAATAACAATAGGTATAAATTAAATTACCATAATATGCCATGATGCAGAAAAAGAGATGATAAATATAGTATATAATTACAGTACTATGCATTTGCTCAGCAAAAGGAGGTGTAAGGCACTTCTTCCATCCGATAGCCTACAGGTCACCTTTGGGCAAGGTCTAGCACCTCTTTAGTCTCCCAATCAGGGTCACTTGAAGCCACAGTTTGCAGACGGTGGTTTTTACCAACAGATTCTACAGATTGGAAAACTAAAAACGTTGAGCGGGTCACTTGAAGCCACAGTGGTTTTTACCAACAGATTCTACAGATTGGAAAACTAAAAAACTAAAAACGTTGAGCAGATGAATCAACTGATCAATGCCAGGGTCACCCTTCCAGTGTGGGCAATGGAACTGAAGAAGGCAACGGGGAACCACTTCAGTATTTTTTCCCTTGTATAATCATGAACTCAGCATTGACTATGGACTTAGCTCAAAGATGGAGCCTTCACCAAAGGAGAATAGGGGAGGCAACAGCTACAATTTGGAGAGTCAGAGATGGAGACGGATGGAGGGACTTGATCGCCCACGCTGAATGGCAAGCCACCCGAATAAATATATAATTATTCCTCGTGGCAGTTAGTTTGCCTTTAAGACCTACCCTAATATATTCTATTAGGACAAATGTTCTTCAACTATTGTGCAAAAAGAATATAAAATCTTTTTCTGCTTCAGTGCATCTATGAGTGTTTCATATATTTGGATTTATTATGTGCCAGACTACATTATTTTGTAACAACCTGATTCATTTGAAGGGTTTCTGTGACTTAGTTTCCTTGAAAGATAAAGATTAAATGCGCACGGTAATGCGTTTTGTGAATCTTCATTCTGTTACAGATGGAGACTTTCTATGCATCTCTGATTTTATTCATTGGTCGAGCTTGGGATGCTTTCACTGATCCAGTAGTTGGCTTCCTTGTTAGCAAAAGCAGAAGAACAAGATTTGGCAAGTTGCTTCCATGGTGAGGATATCATGTTATTTTGTGGGGATTGCAAGAAGCAGTACATTTGGAGCTGGCATTTGTAATGGGCTCTGTAGTCAGCAGAATTTCCCGTATGTTGCTCTACATCCATTTAATGAGGAACCAACTATTAAAGTAAACTGCTGATAGTTTTTGATGGAACCTCTATCCAGTTTGCCTGAGATGTAACCCCTCAACATCCTGAATCTTGCAGCCTTTTCTGATATAAAAATGACTGAATCTATAGTCTTCATGTGGTATGAGCAATGTAAATCACTGACTTAAAACATCAATTATTTCATCCTCTGTTATTTTTTTTTAAATTCTGGTCTTTAAAACATTCTTTTTTTGACAATTCATCTACCACTCACTAATATTTATTACTTATCCCTTTTAGTTTAAAAACTACTTTTTATGGTTCTTGTACTGACAATAACCACACCAGCGGTGCGAGTATAAGGCAGCTTTAATAAACTAATCTGGACACTAAGAGGTCTTGTCTCTGCAAGACGAACCTGAAAGGCTAGACTGTAGCTCTGGACTGGGCCAGGATGATCCCTGGTGACGTAGTGGTGTAATTACATATCGCCACATTCACCCCCCCACTTTAAAAAATTATTATTCCCCCCCCCCCCCCGCCCCACCCCGTCCTCCTTCCCTTGTTTGTAAGTTCAAGTCCAAAATTTTTCATGGCTTCCGTTGCCTTCTGGACCTCCTCGGTAGTGGTATAGGGGTAGGGAGTGCGGTCTGCCTTTCAGCTTTTCTCGGTGGAGGAGTGGGAAGTACTAGATGGCTGTGTGGGCTGGGGATCCACTTGTATGGGATTAAGTCCTGCCATCAAGTCTAGGGTGGTGATATTTTGTGGGGTGGGCATACCTAGGGTCCTGATTTCTGGGGTGGGTGGTTTAGTCCTCTGGGGTGACTCGATGGACGACTGTTCTAGTGACTGCTGCTACACTCCTTGTTGATCCGTAGACATCTGTGTTTCCTCTGCGTTGTTCACACATCTGGCCAGCGCGAGATCCCTGGTGGCCACTGAGACTTCTCTTCCATCTGGGAATGTGATGAAGGTGTACTGAGGGTTCGCATGCCTCAACTCCACTTGATCCACCAGCGGGTCCGCTTTGTGGGGTCTGCAGTGCTTCTGGAGGAGAACAGGTCCCGGTGTCATCATCCATTTAGGCAGCACTGTGCCCGTCGTGGCTTTCCTTGTGAAAGAAAAGATACGGTCATGTGGGGTCATGTTAGTGGCAGTACACAACAAAGAACGTATAGAGTGTAGGGCTTCTGACAACACTTCTTACCATCTAGTAATAGGCAGGTCTTTTGCTTTTAAGGTCAAGAAGACCGTTTTCCAGATAGTTGCATTTTCCCTTTCGACTTGTCCATTCCCCCTGGGATTGTAACTTGTAGTGCGGCTGGTAGCAATCCCTCTCTCGTGCAGGTACTGCTGTACTTCTGCACTCATGAATGCAGCACCCCCACCTGTCGGGTTCCCAAATATGCTCAAGATGGGTTGGAGGCATTTTATAACAGTGGCATCAGAACACGGGATTGCGAAGAGGAAACGGGAATATTCATCTATTACGTTTAGGAAATAAGACATTTCTATTATTGGACGGGAGCGGGCCTTTAAAATCGAGGCTGAGGCGCTCAAAAGATTTGGTAGCTTTTATCAGGGTGGCTTTGACTGGCTGGTAAAATTGCGGTTTGCATTCCGCACAGATGGGGCAGCTCTTGTTCACTGACCTGACTTCCTCTACCAAAAATGGGAGGTTTTGGGTTTTAATGAAGTGAAACAGTCTACCGACCCCCAGGTGGCCCAGCTCATTGTGCAAGCTCTGCAACTGGGACGTGTGGTTAAGGATGGCACAAGTGCCTCTGGACAGCACGTCCGGGAGCTCGTTGAGTCTCCCAGGGCAGTATAGTATGTCATAGTTAAATGTAGACAATTCTATCCGCCAGCGCAGGATTTTGTCATTCTTAATTCTTCCCCCTGTTCTGGTTATCGAACATAAAAGCCACAGACCGTTGGTCCGTGACGAGGGAGAAGTGTTTACATGCCAGATAATGTCGGCAGTACCTTACTGCTTCCACAAGACTAGGGCCTCCTTCTCTTCTGCTGAGTGTCTTACCTCTGACCCCTGTAGGGTTCGCAAGAAAAAGGCCACTGGTCATCCATCTTGGTTTAGGGAGGCTGCAAGAGTCACATCGGATGCATCAGTTTTTACTTGGAATGGGATCAACTCATCTTTGGGTCGCATGGTAGCTTTAGCGATATGGACTCTAATGTCCCTGAATGCTCTGGTGGCTGCTGGGCTCAGTGGGAAAACTGAGGCTTTTATAAGTGGGCGGGCCCTGTCGGCGTAGTTGGGGACCCATTGGGTGTAGTAAGCGAACAGTCCCAAACACATTTTTAGTGCTTTCAGCATGTGTAGCACTGGGAGATCTAGGAGAGGGTGCATACGGGCTGGGTCTGGGCTGATTTCCCCATTCTGCACAATGTAGCCCAGGATTGGCAACTTTCTGGCACTAAAAACACATTTGTCCCTGTTGTATGTTAGGTTCCTTTCCTCGGCTGCCTGGAAGAAGCATTTTAAATTCATGTCATGATCCTCCTGAGTGTGGCCACAGATTGTCATGTTGTCTAAGTAGGGAACACCGCTTTCAGTTGGAACTCATCTACTATTCAGTCCATTTCTCTCTGAAACAGGAACACTCCATTGGTGACACCGAAGGGGAGTCGCAGAAATTGATACAGCTAAAGTCTGCTTCCAATGCCATGTAAATGTGATCGCTGTTTCTAATGGACAGTTGGTGGTATGCTGCCTTCAGGTCTATGGTGGAGAACACCTTATACTGCACAATGTTGTTGACCATGTCTGCTATGTGTGGCAGGGGGTAGGCATTTAGTTGTGTAAATTTGTTGATTGGCTGTAATCCACTACCATGCGCAGTTTTTCTCCTGACTTTACTACAACCACCTGGGCTCTCCAGGGGCTGGTGCTCTGCTCTTTGATGCCCTCCTGTACTAGCATGTGGACCTCTGTCCTAATGAAGGCTCTGTCCCTTGGGCTTTACCTCCTGCTCTTTGTGGCTATTGGTGTGCATTCTGGGGTCGGGTGTGTGAACAGTAGAGGGGGTTCTATGTTCAGGACAGACAGGCTGCGGTGTTGTTTCTTCGTAAGGCGTAGTGGGGGGTGAGGCCCGTTGTGCGCTATTGTAATGCTTTCTAACTGGGACTGAATATCTAACCCCAATAGTACCGGGGCTCAGAGGTGAGGGAGTTCTAGTAATTTGAACCCTTCATATTTTGTGCCCTAGATTTCTAGAGTAACCCTGCAAAACTGTTTTACCTCAGCCACAAGGCTGCTGGCTGCTAACAGGATCTGGTGCTCACTCGGGCATGTGGGGAGGGAAAGGTGGTTGACTAACCCCTGGTCAATAAAAATTTCAGTGCTTCCACTATCTATTAAGCAATTTACCCTCACATCATTAATTTTGATGCACACAGTGGCATCAGATAAATTGTGTGGACTCGCCTGATTCATGCGTAGGGAAGCAAGTCTGGCGTGTCCTTCGTGTCCTTCCATCCGATAGTACTCGACGTCATACTCATCTCCTGAAGACTGTGTCCTCTGCTCTGTAGCATTTGTCCAAGATGGCCAGCTCACATGGCATTCTTCCACTTCTGTTTGTCTGTGGAGAAAGAAGAGCTTTCCTGCCTCTCATTAGCATGAGAATGGGCCTTGTCTGTGGCCTTGGGGCTTCTGCAGACTTTTGCATAATACCCACGTTTTCCACAGTTGGAACAGACATTTTCTCTGGCAGGGCAGAGGGCTCTGGGGAGCTTTCTTTGTCCACAGAAAAAGCATTTGGGACCCTCAAGATGTGCTATTCCTGTGAGGCAGCATATTTTTCTTTTCGAGGGGCTAGAGAGTCCAGCAGTGTGATGTTTGTCCCAGCCCCAGGGTCCTGTGAGTACTCCTCCAATTCTTTCCTGGTACTATCTAAAGCTTCTGCAATAGTCTCTGCCTCATCTAGCCCCACCATTCCTTTCTCCAGCAATCGATGTCTCATCTCAGTGGACCGTATGCCCGCAACAATTCTGTCCCTAATAAGGTCCTTTGCATAGTCCTGAGCTGATACTGCTTTAAAGTTGCAGCCTCTTGCCAGGTCTTTCAGAGAGAGTATAAAGTCTCTGGCAGACTCCCCTACTTGTGACCTGGTCATGAATCTGTACCGGGAGTGGATTTCTCTATGCCCCTTACTGTAATGCCTCTGTAGAGTGCTCATTGCCTCTTGGTAGGACCTGGCATCCTGTATAAGGAAGTAAGGATGGTCTCCCAGCTGCGCTAACAGCAGCATTAATATCTCTTTATCCAATGCCTCAGCACCCTCCATGTAATTCAGAAAGCATCTCTGCCAGTGGCCGAAGTGTGTGCCGGCTCCGGGATTTCTGGGGTCGCGGCACATGCCGAAGCCGCAGTCTCTGGTCCCTTAGGTGTAGCAAGGGCAAACCCTGTGGTACTGGGAGCTGCTGGTAGAGCCTCTGTGGGGCTTGTGTCTGCTGGAGGAATAACCTGGGTGCTTGGGACTGTTGGCTGAGTCTGTGGCTTTGGGACATTTGCAGCGGGCTTAGGGGGGAATCCCAGAGGTAGCGTCAGGTCTCCGTGGTACTGGGGAAACTGCTGCTGGGGGAGTGATGGTAGAAAGCTTTTATTAGCTCTTCACAGGTGGCCGACCAGTCCAGAATGATCCGACCTGGCTAGGGACACAACCCTTTAAGGCCCAGACAATAGGCATGGCTTAGCTCTCAGCCAATCGACGTGAGCACAGTCTAGATACAGTAACTATATACACTATGTACATTGGTGATAGATCTGTACTATCTCATTCACCCCTTCTTGGAGAACTGACCCTGGAAAAAAAAAACAAAAAAAACGAGGGAGAGAATATACATGTTGTTAGAATCATCACTGATGATTCAAATCTCAGAAATGAAGTGGCGAGCAACGGACTTTGTTTGGAAGGAAGTATCCTGAAACCATTTATTTTAAAGTTAATTTTAAAGCTTGTCACTGCTGAATAATTTCCATTCATTTTGATTTTTTCAGGACTCTGTTTTCCATGCCATTTGGAATTGCTTCTTATTTCCTGTTGTGGTTCAGTCCTTCTTACACAATGTCCTGGGGATATAGCTTCTTCTGGTACCTGATGACCTATTGTGCATTTCATACCTGCATGAGTGTAAGTGTTCTTATAAATTTGATGACCCAATGTGATGGAATTGTGTTATTATTAATCTTTAGATATAATATCTTTGGCTTGGCTTCGCGGACGAAGATTTATGGAGGGGGTAAAAAGTCCACGTCAGCTGCAGGCTCGTTTGTGGCTGACAAGTCCGATGCGGGACAGGCAGACACGGTTGCAGCGGCTGCAGGGGAAAATTGGTTGGTTGGGGTTGGGTGTTGGGTTTTTCCTCCTTTGCCTTTTGTCAGTGAGGTGGGCTCTGCGGTCTTCTTCAAAGGAGGTTGCTGCCCGCCAAACTGTGAGGCGCCAAGATGCACGGTTTGAGGCGTTATCAGCCCACTGGCGGTGGTCAATGTGGCAGGCACCAAGAGATTTCTTTAAGCAGTCCTTGTACCTCTTCTTTGGTGCACCTCTGTCACGGTGGCCAGTGGAGAGCTCGCCATATAGCATGATCTTGGGAAGGCGATGGTCCTCCATTCCGGAGACGTGACCCATCCAGCGCAGCTGGATCTTCAGCAGCGTGGACTCGATGCTGTCGACCTCTGCCATCTCGAGTACTTCAACGTTTTATATATATATATATATATATATATATTTTTTAGTAAAATTTTTTTTGTGGGTTTGGACACAGGGACCCTCACAGACACAGACCCTTACACACAGAAACCATTGCAAATTCTGGTAAGCCACTGCAATAAAACTTGAAGTGTTTGTTCATTGGAATGTCTAGGACAATGGGGTTACTCAAGGAGGAAATCTAATTAAACAAAAGACACTTTGCTTGTTTATCTGTTGTTAGAATGGAAACTCAGATGACAGCTGACTATACAAAAACTGTATACACTATACAGATTCTGCTGGCTGGTCAGCAGACAATTTGGAATCATATCTACTCATAAACGTTTGGAATTTAAACTTCAAAGACACCAATGATCTCGTGTCACATGATTAAAGACATTTTTTCAGAGAAGATATTCCTGAAAACCAGAGACATTTGAGACCAGAAGCAGTTGCTTGGCCATCCTGTAAGCAGCACAGGACTGAAGATACAGTAACCAGAAAGGTACTGCTATGTTTTACTCCTGATCAGAGGAGAACATCGAATAAGTGACTTTTGAAAGAGAATGACCACTTGTACTGTGCCCATTTCTACATGGCACTTCATTTAACCCTTGCCTGGGTTTGTGAAATCATCTTGTAGAGATCACAAGTACTGAAACCTCCATGCAAGAGGGGGAAATCATTTGTATGAAGAAACAATTCTCTGAAAATTACAAAGAATTTTTGAGTTTTGAGGTCTGATGCCTCACACGTGAACAACAATTTAAAGAATCTGAGTCTCAAAACAAAACTATCTGAACTTTTAAAATCATCTCTTCAGAACGCGCGCACGCACGCACGCGCACACACACACACACACACACACACACACACACACACACAGGGGTTAGAGTTAAATAAGGTGTTATGTTATTAATAAAAATTAGTGTTTTGAAGATACCACTGTCGTATTGAATTTACATTGTTGCTGATCAACACCAATTAAACTCAACCATTGTATAACAAGCTGATGCTTTTTATTTATTTGTTAGAGGCTCAACATCATATCTGAATCTGAAAATCAAGATACTTTTCTTCCTTGTGATGTTTAAAAGCAAAGAGCAAGTATTTAACTACAAAATAATCTCATAACATCAATGATGTTTGCAAGGCATTTATGGGAGTAAAACGTAGGAATGTAATTATTATTCATGTTAAATTAAGCATAGAATATATGCAAAAACACTATCGTACTTTGTTCCTTTGACAGAATATTGGGTAAAGCATAGATAAATACAAAATAAAGCTCTTTTTGCACCAAACCATTCAACATTTCCTCTGCACCTTTCCAAAAACATGTATTAGTCTGCACTCTTCTCATCATTTTTCAATTTCCATGCTAGTTGCCTTGGTATCCAAAATAACACTGATCATTCTCATGTTATAAGCCTTCCAGTTCAGGCACATTTAGACTTCTTTGACTGACATCTCCATTTGAACTGATGATACATGGATTTGGACTTCATCAAACTTTGAATCACCATCCTGTTGGATTTTATTGTAAGATTCAAGGCTGTACTTGGCAGCAAAAAACTTTACAAGCATATTTTACAATACAGGAAGCCCGTGGCTCAGTCCAATAGAAATATGGAGCATTGGAACTCAGATTTCAGATTTATTTTTTGCTGTGATCAAGGCAGAATTACCACTTATTACTAGTGCAAAAAAAATGTGCACAGCGTAAACATATAAACAAAGAACTCCAAACAGAAAACGAATGTAAGCAAATTGTGCAATACAGAGAGAACAAAAAAAATCAATAAAATGTATGAGTCTCTAATTGAGTTTGTCGTTGAGGAGTCTACTGGTGGAGGGGTAGCAGCTGTTCATGAACCTGATGGTGCGAGTCTTGTGGCATCTATACCTCTTTCCTGATGGCAGCAGTGAGAACAGAGCATGTGCTGGGTGGGGAGGGTCTTTGATGATTGCTGCTGCTCTCTGACTGCAGCACTCCCTGTAGATGTGGTCATTAGTGGGGAGGGTTTTGCCTGTGATGCCCTGGGCTGTGTCCACTATGTTTTGGAGGGCTTTACGCTCTGGGATATTGGTGTTCCCATACCAGGCTTTGATACAGCTGGTCAGTACACCTCTGTAGAAATTTTCCAGGGTTTCTGGTGCCATACTCAACCCTCACAAAACAGGAAGTAGAGGTGCTGATGTGCTTTCTTCACAATGCCATTGGTGTGCTGGGTCCAGGAAAGATAGTGACTCCCAAAAACAAATTTGCTCCCCTTCTCCCTCTCTGATCCCCCAATGATCACTGGATTGTCTATCTTTGGCTTTCCTTTCTTGAAGTCAACAATCAGCTCCTTAGTTTTGGTGATGCTGAGCGCAGGGTTGTTGAACTGAAATAATTAATGGATAATGCAAAGCAAAATATACCACAATGCTGTGTTGTTTAGGAAATTAAGATGCTTCTTTCATAGCAACAAATGTTAATCCATCATTAGGTTGTTTATCTCCCTTCATTTATTTCCCAATTGATTCTGATTTTGTTTCATGAAAGGGAAATTGAAAGTGAACTGAGCATTTGTTATCTCACCGTATCATGGATAGGGTGACTTTACAGTTGTGTCTGACTTTTTTGGGATCAGAGAAGTAAAAAAATAACTTGTCTCCCATGAGTTGTCTTCCGTTTTTGAATTCATGAAACTATGAATGCTTAATTTCCCGTATTAGCAAACAAAAATTGCAGGCGTGCAGATGCCACTGCAGGGAGCGTGATGGCTTCTTCCTCAGAATTAGTATTTAAAGAAAACCTCTCACAAGGCACAGGAAGTTGGTCAATGGTGAAGACGAGAGGGTTATGTGCAATATCCGTGATTCATCCTCTGCAGCCTGCTTTGTGATTTGGACTTTGTACATTTAAAATACTTAAAGAATAAACATTCCAAACTCTGAGACGCGTGAAACAAGTTATCTCTTAAATCCTAATTTTAAACCATTTGTTGGGATTAAAATTAAAGGAGCACAGAAAAGTAATGCTCCCCATATTAGGGTTCTGGTGGTATGACGTGGATGATCACTACTTTACAACAGCAATGCTATCTGCCTTTTTTTTGGACAATTTCGGCTCTGTGTCACACATTGGCAGCTGAATAAACGGTTAGCAATGTAATGTAACCAAATCTCTCGATTTATTTCATGGAGGGTGTGATTTGGAATAAGTGGGCGGTGAGTCAAAGAAAGAATTATTTGTCATTAGGTGCCAAAAAAGCTTAAGCATGACCTTGCCAGGGGGAGATGGAGATGAGTACATGAGAGATTGCAGATGCCAGAATCTGGATCAAAAAACAAACCACTGGAAGAACTCAATGGGTCATCGCTTTGCCTCTGCAGTTGCTATTTGACTCAAGCTCTTCCAGTGGTTCATTTTTGCATGGGAGACAATGAATTCCAAAGGGAGTTTTGAAGGGGCAGCCGCCAACAGAAGGGCAAGTCGGGAAAATTGCAGAAAGGATGATTAGTAGACGTGTCCTTGCCATTCTTATTCCATTTCAGAAACAAGTGTTGATATTGCAGTCAGGAGTGAAGCAGCAGCATTTTTGGTTGACCTTGGAGCAGTGGCGTCACTAGGGGGGTGGGAACTGCACTGAGTGTCCCCACCAGAGTGGGTGACACCAAAATGATTGTCTATAAAATTTTTGTGCAGTGTTTCAGCAGAAATTGTATTACTTTTTTAATAAAAATACCCCTGTAGTCAGTTATAACAACAAAAACCGTTTTCGTAAGCCAAGCTTACAGGTATCAATATACTACAAGGCTAAAATTTGATGCTAATTAACTTTTTGAACCTTCTTTTGTGCTCCAGTCAGAGCTGTCATTTGTTACTCAATTACAACGATGCTTCAACTCACGTGATTTCGACTGCATGCGCTACAAGCACACACTTGTTTTCTTTGCTGCTGTGTGTATGATATTTTAATTTTGCTAGTTCTTTATCTCACTGATTTACTAGTCAGATTAGAACAAACTAAGATTCTGAAAGGTCTGATACAGGAGGAGGTCAGTGGGGGTGGGGGTGGGGGTGGGGAAGGTGACACTATGAGTTGATGCTGTGGGTGACACCAACCCTAGTGACGCCACTAGCTTGAAGAACTTGTCTCAAAAGATTAAGAAAATTCTGCAAAGATCACTTTATCTTTTCTACACAGGTTGCTGCCGAGCATCAACTTTTCATCCCAGCAGATGTGTTATTCGCTAAAAGGCTGAGCAGAAAATTGCATTAAATAATTCTCCCAGACAAGAAATTAGGGAGGAAAAATCACACAAATCTTAGATTTTTTTTTCTTTCTTTTTTTATATAGAAGCATACGCAATCAGTGATGTTGATCTATGAAACCTTTAAGATCCATTTGTAGCTTGAAATGTATGACAGAATTAAATATATATTTAGACCCTTTCATAAAACAGATTTTGTGAACATTAAAGCATTGAAAGCTGATTTTAATTTTGCATAATAAGGAATAGCATATTTAGAGTTAAACAGGCAAGTCTGCACATGCTGTGATTGTAGTGCAATGGACAAAAGTGCTGGAGAAACTTGGCTCATGCAGCAAGCAGTCGAAATCAGGATTTACTGTCTTAGAATCCAAAAATTGCATTTTTTAAAAATAAGTAAATTAGTCCAAAAGGGAAGCAATCATCAGAAATCTGATGGTGGAGGGGAAGAAGCCGTTTTTGGATGTTCGTCTTCAGGCTCCTGTACCTCCTTCCTTGATGGTAACAGTGAGAAGAGGGCATGGCTGGGTGGTGACAGAGGCTGCTTTCTTGAGACACCACCTCTTGTAGATGTCCTTTATGGAGTGAAGACTAATGATGGTGCTGGCTGAGTTCACAGCTCTCTGTAGCCTCTTCCTGTCCAGTGCACGGGCACCTCCATAACAGACAACTATGCCAGTAGTCAGAATGAACTCCATAATGCACCTGCAGAAGTTTGCAAGAGTCTTTGGTGACGTACCAAATCTCCTCAAATTCCTCAAGAAGTATAACCGCTCCAACCATTTTAATTTCACATACTATTCCTTCCTTGCCTTGTGCACTGCCGAAGCTAATATTCCTTCTGGGCACCTCCAATGAGATGGCATCAACCTCCAGTTTCTGTTAATCTTTTCCTATCCCTCTCTCTCCTCTAGTTCCCTACCCCCTTCCCTTCCCTGTCCATTTAGAGAGCTATCACTTCTCGACTCTTTTTCTCCCACCAATATCCAGTGGTAAGACATGATCTGTTAGCCAGTACTGCTCTGCCCCTGCCTTTCTCCTCTCGTCCCTTACTTTTGTACTCTTGTTCCCGCCTGATTCACGCTCATACCTTGATGAAGGTCCAAAAGAGTTACCTTTTAGTTCTTATAAATGCTGTGTTGTCTGAATTTCTCAAGCAATTTTGAATACTGCATAACGTTGTTGGGATTTTTCACAGCGAACCTGGTTTATAAACAACGTTAATTCCCTTATACACCATAAATTCCCTTTTGATTTTACTTGAAGGAAGGCTACGAACAAAACATATTGTGGAAGAGGCAGAATTATTGCCAGTGACTGAGGGACATCTGCATTCTGCTATGGCAGTTTTAGTAAGCAAAATAAACCATCTTGCTACCAAAATTAAATGTATTCTTTTCATTCAAGTAGGATGAAAGAGGGAGGAAATTAAACTGGTATATGGCAGAGGGATTACTTAAAGTGTAGAAAGTAAAAGGTTGAGAACCACTGTGTGAAAAGCCTCCAGTTAAACTGCTGCTAAATTTAAAGTGGGTTTGAAAATTGGCTGGAGATTTGCCTGAAATCTATGCCCAATGAAAACAAAAGAACCTATTTCCTGTTGGAACTAGTTTGGAATCATATTTCTCATTCTACGGGGGTAAATGTATTCTAGACCCAGATAGATTCTTAAATTTGAATGTTTTGTTATGTATTCTGTGTTGACTATCAACTTGTAGCAAATTTTGATCTGATTTTGAGAATAGCATTACAGATTTGATTTAATGTTTTGAATGCTTATGTTCCTACAGTGTTTCCATGTACCCTATTCTGCACTAACCATGTTTCTAGGTGGAGATCAGCGTGATAGAGATTCAGCAACACCTTACAGTAGGTGTCAATTTGCGTCTATTCAAAGCTTGAGATTTTAGCTCCAGCTATATTTGCAAATTTCACTTTGCTTCTTCTTCCTGAATAGTACGTTTTGTGTATCTGATATCTACTACTTTGACACAGTTGGTCACAGTTTCTTAGGTAACAAGGAACATTCCAGGAAGGTACCACATTCCACCTCCTGCCTAAGATTAATAGTTCTCATCTGAGAGAGTGGCACTAAACTTGGCTTCAGTCTCTCAAATCTAAGCATGAGTCAAAAAGACTCGATTCCTCCTGATCACGCTTCAGTCTCTCAAGTCGAAGCATGAGTCAAAAAGACACGATTCCTCCTGATCACGCTTCAGTCTCTCAAGTCGAAGCATGAGTCAAAAAGACACGATTCCTCCTGATCACGCTTCAGTCTCTCAAGTCGAAGCATGAGTCAAAAAGACACGATTCCTCCTGATCACGCTTCAGTCTCTCAAGTCGAAGCATGAGTCAAAAAGACACGATTCCTCCTGATCACGCTTCAGTCTCTCAAGTCGAAGCATGAGTCAAAAAGACACGATTCCTCCTGATCACGCTTCAGTCTCTCAAGTCGAAGCATGAGTCAAATAGACCACGATTCCCCTGATCACTGTGCAGTGGATCAAGTTGTTTGTTGTGTGAATATTGAATGAGAAAAGCATTAAACTTGGCGATTCTGCCAATTAGTCAAGTAGTTTTCCCATTGGTTTACAAATTGGTGTGTAAGAATCCAGTGAAATCGATACCTTTTATGATGTAGGTCTAAGAATTCAGGAAAGGCATATCATTTTGTGCAGAGCGTCTCACGTAAACAAACGTCTCACGTAAACATGTCTCACGTAAACATTTGGTTGAGTAGCGCAGTGGGGCTGTGAGAAGTGTGAGCTATGACGTGCTTGGTCACCTTAAGTTGTGTGATGGTGTCTTTCTATTTATAGGAATGGGAGTTGAAGTTATTGCAACACTGGCAGGAGCTGCTATTCAGGGGCAGATTGTGGGAGCCTATCACACACAAACCATAGAAACCTGTCGCTTGATCCAGAATGGGATGACGCTCAACAGTACGCTTCCACTCGTAACCAGTCGCAATAACACGGTCAGTGGTGCTCATTGAGTAGCCTCAGTTCTCTCATTGTTACATTGCAGATTATTTTACTCTGGCTATATTCAGAGGTGAGTGGATGGGACTGAAAGTCAAGTTCATTACTGTTGAATGTTATGAATATGTTTCCTGAAGCCAAAGTGATTCTTTTCTTGAATCAGCAACTTCGATTTCTGGTGCCTTTTATATATCCTAATATCCTAAGCTGGCAAGTAGGTGCATATTCAAAATCAGAAACTATACATGGAGGCAACCATGTCTTTCTACAGCAACAAAGCAGGAAACTTTCATTGATAATATTGCTCTCTCGTCATAAAGGCTAAAATCCTCTTCATTTTGTGGACTTTTTTTGTTCTTACTGCAATCTGATAACTTATCAGCTGCCCCCAGAACTCCTCTCTTTCTAGCTATTTCACAATTTAAAAGCAGCACTTTGGATCAATGTGTGTTGTGTTAAATGTGCAATATAAATAAACTACTATTTAAAAAATATCTGTCTCTTTTCTTGGTCTAAAACAGACCTTTAGCTGCTTTGAAATTGACCTGTCAAACTTTTCACCATTCACTAATACAAAGATTGTCAAACTAATGTATCTTAATTTACAGCTTTGTGGATAGACCATTAAGTTTTTCAAACTTGCTAATCATTCCCAGTTGTTTGTTAATTTGTTTGTGTATGTGTCTATATTATATACATAGAGTATGCATGTGTGTGCATGTGTGTGTATACAGTATGTGTATGGTGAGGTCAACAAAGGTGATGTAGAGTCCTTTGTTTTGTTCTCTGCACTTTTCTTGGAGCTGTCTGAGGGCAAAGACCATGTCAGTGGTTCCTCTGTTTGCGCGAAAGCCGCACTGTGATTCTGGGAGAACATTTTCGGCGACACTAGGTATTATTAATACCTAGTGTCGCTGAGAATATTCTCCCAGAATCACAGTGCGGCTTTCGTGCAAACAGAGGAACCACTGACATGGTCTTTGCCCTCAGACAGCTCCAAGAAAAGTGCAGAGAACAAAACAAAGGACTCTACATCACCTTTGTTGACCTCACCAAAGCCTTCGACACCGTGAGCAGGAAAGGGCTTTGGCAAATACTAGAGTGCATCGGATGTCCCCCAAAGTTCCTCAACATGATTATCCAACTGCACGAAAACCAACAAGGTCGGGTCAGATACAGCAATGAGCTCTCTGAACCCTTCTCCATTAACAATGGCGTGAAGCAAGGCTGTGTTCTCGCACCAACCCTCTTTTCAATCTTCTTCAGCATGATGCTGAACCAAGCCATGAAAGACCCCAACAATGAAGACGCTGTTTACATCCGGTACCGCACGGATGGCAGTCTCTTCAATCTGAGGCGCCTGCAAGCTCACACCAAGACACAAGAGAAACTTGTCCGTGAACTACTCTTTGCAGATGATGCCGCTTTAGTTGCCCATTCAGAGCCAGCTCTTCAGCGCTTGACGTCCTGCTTTGCGGAAACTGCCAAAATGTTTGGCCTGGAAGTCAGCCTGAAGAAAACTGAGGTCCTCCATCAGCCAGCTCCCCACCATGACTACCAGCCCCCCCACATCTCCATCGGGCACACAAAACTCAAAACGGTCAACCAGTTTACCTATCTCGGCTGCACCATTTCATCAGATGCAAGGATCGACAATGAGATAGACAACAGACTCGCCAAGGCAAATAGCGCCTTTGGAAGACTACACAAAAGAGTCTGGAAAAACAACCAACTGAAAAACCTCACAAAGATAAGCGTATACAGAGCCGTTGTCATACCCACACTCCTGTTCGGCTCCGAATCATGGGTCCTCTACCGGCACCACCTACGGCTCCTAGAACGCTTCCACCAGCGTTGTCTCCGCTCCATCCTCAACATCCATTGGAGCGCTCACACCCCTAACGTCGAGGTACTCGAGATGGCAGAGGTCGACAGCATCGAGTCCACGCTGCTGAAGATCCAGCTGCGCTGGATGGGTCACGTCTCCAGAATGGAGGACCATCGCCTTCCCAAGATCGTATTATATGGCGAGCTCTCCACTGGCCACCGTGACAGAGGTGCACCAAAGAAAAGGTACAAGGACTGCCTAAAGAAATCTCTTGGTGCCTGCCACATTGACCACCGCCAGTGGGCTGATAACGCCTCAAACCGTGCATCTTGGCGCCTCACAGTTTGGCGGGCAGCAGCCTCCTTTGAAGAAGACCGCAGAGCCCACCTCACTGACAAAAGGCAAAGGAGGAAAAACCCAACACCCAACCCCAACCAACCAATTTTCCCTTGCAACCGCTGCAATCGTGTCTGCCTGTCCCGCATCGGACTGGTCAGCCACAAACGAGCCTGCAGCTGACGTGGACTTTTTTACCCCCTCCATAAATCTTCGTCCGCGAAGCCAAGCCAAAGAAAAGAAGGTATTATTCTATTTAGGAGAATCCGAGCGAAGATTTTGCCTGCAATGGAGAGCAGCGTGATTCCCCTGTAGTTTGAGCAGTCTGATTTCTCGCCTTTGTTTTTGTACAGGGTGATGATGATGGCATCACGAAGGTCCTGAGGCAGCTTTCCTTGGTCCCAGCAGAGCTTGAAAAACTCATGCAGTTTGGCATGAAGAGTTTTGCCGCCAGCCTTCCAGACCTCTGGGGAGATTCCATCCATACCTGCTGCTTTGCCACTTTTCAGTTGTTCAATTGCCTTATATGTCTCTTTCCGGGTGAGGACCTCATCCAGCTCTAGCCTTAAGGGCTGTTGAGGGAGCTGGAGCAGGGCGGATTCTTGGACTGAGCGGTTGGCACTGAAAAGAGATTGGAAGTGTTCTGACCATTGGTTGAGGATGGAGATCTTGTCACTGAGGACTTTGCCTTCAACACCGTGAGTAGGAAAAGGCTTTGGCAAATACTAGAGGACCTCGGATGCCCCCCAAAGTTCCTCAACATGGTTATCCAACTGCACGAAAACCAACAAGGTCGGGTCAGATACAGCAATGAGCTCTCTGAACTCTTTTCCATTAACAATGGCGTGAAGCAAGGCTGCGTTCTCGCACCAACCCTCTTTTCAATCTTCTTCAGCATGATGCTGAAACAAGCCATGAAAGACCTCAACAATGAAGACGCTGTTTACATCCGGTACCGCATGGATGGCAGTCTCTTCAATCTGAGGCGCCTGCAAGCTCACACCAAGACACAAGAGCAACTTGTCCATGAACTACTCTTTGCAGACGATGCCGCTTTAGTTGCCCATTCAGAGCCAGCTCTTCAGCGCTTGACGTCCTGTTTTGCGGAAACTGCCAAAATGTTCGGCCTGGAAGTCAGCCTGAAGAAAATTGAGGTCCTCCATCAACCAGCTCCCCACCATGACTACCAGCCCCCCCACATCTCCATCGGGCACACAAAACTCAAAACGGTCAACCAGTTTACCTATCTCGGCTGCACCATTTCATCGGATGCAAGGATCAACAACGAGATAGACAACAGACTCGCCAAGGCAAATAGTGCCTTTGGAAGACTACACAAAAGAGTCTGGAAAAACAACCAACCGGCATCACCTTCGGCTCCTAGAACGCTTCCACCAGCGTTGTCTCCGCTCCATCCTCAACATTCATTGGAGCGACTTCATCTCCAACATCGAAGTACTCGAGATGGCAGAGGCCGACAGCATCGAATCCATGCTGCTGAAGATTCAACTGCGTTGAGTTGGTCACGTCTCCAGAATGGAGGACCATCGCCTTCCCAAGATCGTGTTATATGGCGAGCTCTCCACTGGCCACCGAGACAGAGGTGCACCAAAGAAGAGGTACAAGGACTGCCTAAAGAAATCTCTTGGTGCCTGCCACATAGACCACCATCAATGGGCTGATATCGCCTCAAACCGTGCATCTTGGCGCCTCACAGTTCGGCGGGCAGCAACCTCCTTTGAAGAAGACCGCAGAGCCCACCTCACTATCAAAAGACAAAGGAGGAAAAACCCAACACCCAACCCCAACCAACCAATTTTCCCTTGCAACCGCTGCAACTGTGTCTGCCTGTCCCGCATCGGACTTGTCAGCCACAAACGAGCCTGCAGCTGACGTGGACATTACCCCTCCATAAATCTTCGTCCGCGAAGCCAAGCCAAAGAAAGAAAGATATATGTGTATGTATATGATATGTGTATAGATCCCTCTGTCCCTCTCTCACATGTGAATTTTCCGTGTTTCTGCGGATTTCCGCGTTTTTAAAATCCACCTCCTGTTTTATCAGTGCCCTCCATGCCCGCTCTGACACCCTCTGCTCATTCCATGCAGTGCTAGGATGTGGCTCCGTGTTGGATAAGCTTGTGTGATCCTGAGATCCAAGAGTGATGCCATCTGGAGCTATGCTCCTGGTAGGGCCACCTATGGCGGTCAGGTTGAGGGTGAGATGAGATCCCTGACAAAGAATAATCTAACCAAGACCTCAATGGTGGAACAAGCAGATGAAGTTACTTCAAACTCAACGGTTGTGAAGGTGGACGAATCTACCAGCTCCAATCATCGTGGTTTTCATGCTGTGATGTGTGTGAGGTATTGTGGGCTTCTTGGAATCCAACATCAAGTACACGTTAAACAAACACATGCACATGCGTCTTCACTTGATGGACCACTTTCCAAGATTGGACTCATAAGCCACTTGACAGCCCATAGGAACAAAGACCATCGTCGTCGACCTCAAGTGATAGCCGCAATGACAAGGATGTTGCTCTACCGACTTTGGCTGCCACGTTTCCTGCAGCATAGCAATGTTGGCTCATCCCCATGCACCGCCCTCTTCCCCCCCCCCCCCCACAACCATGTCGATTGCAAAGTGTTTCCGATGTGTTGCAATGCCATGCCATTTATGCACCCTTGTATTTTCATGAAAACCACGTGAAGAAACGAATGGGAAAGTCTAATTGCTTTTAAGATTAGCTAAAGAAAAACCCTGAGTAAGGATGAACATCAGTGCAAAGAAATGGTTACTTATTTAGGAAGAATAATATTTAGGGAGAATAATATTTTGTGAAAATAGTTTTGCTTAGCCACTGCATGTGCTAAAATAATTTTATAATTCTGTTCCAAATAATGGAATAACAAAAAATGATGTCCAATGAAATCTGCAGCTGTGCATTGCTTGCATAATTTATCTCTCGAGTTATTACTGGCATGTGAATTTTCCGCATTCCCGATTGGATACAAGTTGGGCAAGGGCACTGCTTGGCATGCTGGGTGCTAGTTATGGGCAAGTATTGCTTGAGGTCGGGAGAACCAGTCTCTGATTTGAGCATAGGTCAAGCAGGTACTACCTGTGATCTGGAAGGGGCTTGGAGTTGGAAACTGATGGTAGTGTCTGTACTCTGCTCATTGTTTAAAAAAAAACAATTATTTTCTTTAAAATGACTAGCTTTTTAATGCATTGAAACTGGTAATTTTGTGTGTACATTTTCAAAATATTTCCAAATGGGGACGCTGTCCCCTAACCCACCTCCTCCCCCACAAGGGGCACTGGGCCCCTTAACTGTATGCCTCACACAAGCACTCAGTCTTTTCCTTTTTTTTGACTTCACATTCCTTATATATGTATTTTCTATATATGTATGTGTCTGTATTTTATATATATGTGTGCGTGTGATGGACATCACGTTTTTGGTATCACATCAGGCACAGCTGAAAGAAAATGAAAAGTTAATGCAGTTTACTTTAATGTTCATGTGGTATCTGACCCATCTTTTTCTAAATAAAAAGGGATGAAGTGGAAGAAACTGGAACACAGTCAAATGCAAATTTAAACCAAAAGGCAAAATTCTGAAATCTCTGGGGAAAGTCCAGGGAAGGAAGGAAAACAAGCAGTGAGGTCATGGAACCCATCCAGATTAAAGAGGAGGAGATACTTGCTTGTCTTAAAGCAAATATCTCCTCCTCCAGGATCCTGACAAGATATTCCCTCGGGCCTTGAAGGAGGCTAGTGTAGAAATTGCAGGGGCTCTGGTAGAAATATTTAAAATGTCCTTAGCCACAGATGTGATGCTGGAGGATTAGAGGGTAGCTCATGTTCTGTTTTTTAACAAAAAGGCTCCAAAAGTAACCCTGGAAATTGTAGTCCGGTGAGCCTGACATTAGTAGTAGGTAGATTATTGGAAGGTGTTTTAAAAGATCAAATATACAATTATTTGGATCACCAGAAACTGATTAGGGACAGTCAACATGGCTTTGTGTATGGTTGGTGATGTTTAGCCAATCCATTGAGTATTTTGAGGAGGAGACTAGGAAAGTTGATGAAGCTGTAGATGTTGTCAACATGGACTTTAGTAAGGCCTTTGACAAGGTTCCACATGGAACGTTCAGACGCTCAGTATTCATAGTAAGATCATCAACTGGATTTGACATTGGCTGGACGAGAGAAGCCAGAGTGGTGGTGGATGGTTGCTTCTCAGACTGGAGGCCTGTGACGAGTGGTGTGCCTCCGGAATCAGTGCTGGGGCCATTGTTGTTTGTCTTCTGTATCAAAAATCTGGATGATAATGTGAGTAAATTGGATCAGCAAGTTTGTAGATGACACAAAGATTGAAGGCAGATGGATCTAGACCAGCTGGAAAAATGGGCTGAAAAATGGCAGATGAATTTAATGCAGACGTGTGAGGTGTTTGATTTTGGAAAGACAAACCAAGAAAAGACATACACGGTAAATGGTAGGGCACTAAGGAGTGCAGAAGAATAGAGGGATCTGGGAATACAGGTCCCTGAAAGTGACATCACAGGTAGATAGGGTTGTAAAGAGAGCCTTTTGGCATATTGGCCTTCATAAAGTATTGAGTATAGGAGTTGATATGTTATGGTAAAGTTGTCTAAGACATTGGTGAGGCCAAATTTGGAGTATTGTATGCAGTTTTGATCACCTAACTACAGGAAAGATATCAATAAGTTTGAAAGAGTGCAGAGAAGATTAACTAGGATGATGCCCTGGCTTCAGGAGCTGAGTTTCAGGGAAAGGTTAAACAGGTTAGGACTTTATTCCCTGGAGCATAGAAGAATGAGGGGAGATTTGATGGAGGTATTTAAAATTATTAGGTAGGCTTTTTCCACTGAGAGTAGGTGAGATACAAACCAGATGACATGGGTTAGGGTGAAAGGGGGAAAGTTTAGGGGGATCATAAGGTGGAACTTCACACAGAGAGTGATGGGAGTTTAGAATGAGCTGCCAGCTGAAGTGAATGTGAGCTCAATTTTAACATTTAAGAAGAATTTGGACAGTTACATGGATGGGAGAGGTATAGAGGGCTATGGACTGAGTACAGGTCAATGGGGCTAGGCATAAGAATAGTTTGGCACAGACTAGAAGGGCTGAAGGGGCCTGTTTCTGTGCTGTAATGTTCTGAAAGGGCAGAAAGGCCAGAAGATGCTGGCTGAAGCAACATCAGTGAGTTATCCTTTCAGGTGGGAAACCTTTTATCAGAGCTGGGGAAATGAGTTTATAGTTGCAGAAAATGTGATGATGAGCGGAGAGGGGAGATTTGTGATGGGGTGGAGATCAAGCATTTGATTGGTTAATGGTATTGCTGATTAAAAGGAGGTAACCAACCCTTATCACCATCTTGCAGTGGCACTACTTTGCCTTGCTGAGTATTCCAGCATTATCAATTCCTTTAATTGCAGATTACAGTATTTTGCACTGACAGGTCGGGAGGAAATTGTATAATTGCAACGGAACCATGGTTGAGAAAGCAAATTCATTGCTGTAATATGCACCAAGGACATCACAAGACTGAGAGGAAGCCATTTTTAAACACAAGACTGCTGTAGCTTTATGATACGAGATGCTGTGGCTCCTACTTAATATGTTGTTGAAGGTTTGCCTTCATTTTCCATTCCAAATTCTCTGGTTATTGCTTGCAGCATTCCATTTGCTACAACCTCAAATTCCACAGCTATTTTGGTCTTCTACTCTCATGTCTTTTCCCTTTGAAAATAACCTCACTCGAGAGAAACCATAAGCATCTTTATTCTTGCTAAGATATCACCAAACTTTCCCATACAATGTAACTCCGTGTATATGATGTCATGCATGCATCCGCGTTCCCATAACACATATGACTACCTCTGTGGCAGTAAATAATATTCGAGGCCTATTTATGGCTTAAGAAAGAGTTGAAGAATTGTCCTTGAAATTAAGGGGATGAGTTTGGGAAGCCTGAAGAAATTTTTTTTTTGTGTGCACTTAACTTTTTCTAAAGTAAGAAAATCTAGAGCACCAGCATGTTTTAACCAACATGATGAAAGAGAAAGGGAAACACAATGTAAATTGAAGACAATTTATTTTTATCTGTTTCTTAAGCAGTCCCACGGGATAAAAGACGCCTTGCTTTCACTTTGGTTTTGTGCTAATGAGGTGGCTAATGAGGCCACTACCTGAGGTAGTGCGCTCCCCGTTTATCCAGGGATTTTGGCAGTTTGTAATACATGGCCACAAAGTTCTCAATATCTCCAAAAAGATTAATAATTAAGTAGAATAGAATTTTGGTTAAGAAGGAGATGAAACTTTTTGCTCAGAACATAGAAATCTACAGCATGCTCCAGGTCCTTCGGCCCACAGTGTTGTGCTAACTTAATAACCCACTCTAACCACTGCCAAGAATTTCTGTACTGCATAACCCTCCACTTTTCTCAGTTCCATGTACCTATCTAATAGCCTCATAATAAAAGATCCCACTGTCCCTGCCTCCATCACCTTTGCCAGCAGTGCATTCCTTGCACCCACCCCTCTCTGTGGAAAAACTTGCCTCTTGCATCCCCTCCCCCCCCCACCTGTACGTACTCCCAAGTACCTTAAAAATATGCCCCCTCACATTAGTCATTTCAGCCCTGGGATAAAACCTCTGGCTATCAACATGGTCAGTGCCTCTCATCACCATGTATACCTCTACCAGGTCACCCTTGAACCTCTGTTGCACCAAGAAGAAAAGACCAAATTTACTCAACCTATCCTTGTAAGGCACGTACTCCAATCCAAGCTGCATCCTTATAACCATTGTCTGCACCCTTTTTATAGGATCCACATCCTTCCTGTATTGTGGTGACCATAACTGAACACAATATTTCATGTTAGTAAAACAATTGAGTAGCTTGTTTTTTTAATCAGAAGATGATTTTTTTAAAAATCCAGATCGTCTAAGCCTAAGGGGGCGTAGAGCACGTCAAAAGAACCAAAGACTTGTTGATCCAAACCAAGGCTTTTATTAACTAGAAGACTGGAGCATATCACATGTAGGTTCACCAGTCCAGAATGACCTGGTCTGGCTAGGAGCAATCTTTTAAGACCTGCAAGTAGGCGTAGCTACGCTCTCAGCCAATCACAGTCATCCTACACTACAATCTGTACATGTACACATTGGTGATAGAATCTGTACTATCACAGGGAGCCTATTCTTTTGTAAATTGTGGGCTGAAGAATATTCATGCAAAAGAAATGTCTATTTCTATTTCCACAGAAATGGGCTTACATGGTGGCAGCAATCGTGATCATTAGCCTTTACTTTCTCTGTTCATTGATACTATTATTTGGAGTAAAGGAACAGACAGGTAAGTGGACTGGATGAAACTGCTAGACAGAGATTTAAATGGAAGGTTACATACATGAGTATGTTGCTCTTCCTTGAGTTAATTCAGCAATTGACAGGGTCTTAGAACAGAGAGACTTGTGGAGTACAGGTACATAGCTCCTTGAAAGTTATTATGCTGTTAGAGAGGTGGTGAATAAGGCATTTGGCACGTTTGCCTTCACTGGTGAGGACATTGAATACGGGAGCAGGAATGCCATGCCACAAGACATTGATGATGGTTGCAGGTGCTGCGCACTGAAGATGGATCCACGGACAGCTGATGTCTCTGAGGGGGACTCCCTTTTGCTTCTTTTTCTCTGACTGTAAGAGGCGCATCAGGTAATTTTGGCCAATGGTGAATCTGTCTGCTTTAAGGCAGATGAAAATAAATTCTGTGTAATATTGCACTGTCTTTATTACTGGTCAAAAAATTGAATCTTGAAGAATATTATTGTGACTGGTGGGCTTGAAGTATAAGGAGAGGCTGGATAAGATAGTACTTGTTTCCCTGCAATGATGGAGGCTGAGGGGGTACCTTACAGAGGTTCCTAAAATCATGAGAAAATAGATAAGGTAAAGAGTCTTTTTCAGAGGGTAGAGGAGGAATTTAAAACTTAAAGGGCCTAGATTTAAGGTGAGAGGAGAAAGATTTAATAAGGACCTGAAGAATATCTTTTGCACATGAAGGGTGGGTATACAGAATGAGTTGCCAGAGGAAGTGATGGTTGTGGGGGGAGGTTGAGGGGAAGGTAGGTGGGTGCAATTGTAACTATGACAAGACATTTAGACATGTACACAGATTGGAAGGGTTTGGAGCAGCAGTTTTCAAACTTTTAGTTGTACTTAATTGATTCATTATGTGCACGGTAACTCCAAAGGAAATGGGCCAATGACAACTTCTCTCAAGCAAAATATTTCAGTAACAACTGGGTCTAGAGCAGTGATTCTCCAGCTTCCCTTCCCACTCACAACCCACCTTGAGCCATCCTGGGACAGAGCACCGATGGCATAGGGATTACTTAAAGTGGTATGTGAGTGGAAAGAAAACGTTTGAAAACCACTGGCTTAGAGGGATATAGATTGTATTGCAGACTAGCACAGACAAGTTGAGCCAAAGTGCCTATTTCTGTGTTCCATGACTGAGAGATGTGAAACTAATGAAAGGTAAATGAATTGAGTCTATTCTCAAGCTAAAACTTTTAATTGCTGCCTGGACCTTAGTAACATTGAATTTTCTCATTTTATCTGTTTTCTCATTTTATTCCCTTTCATTATTCACCCTGCTGGATTCCGTTAACTATCAATACCTTTCCAGGGACAGTTGTTTTTTTTTTCATTTATAGGCTCAGCTGTTAAAATTTACTACTTAGTTTAAGATGGGAAACGTTAGATTGGACAGAATTAAATGTTACATATTTTGTGATTCAAGTATTCTGGGATGCTGTCAGAGCCATTTACAGTCAGTCTGTCAGCCTTTATTGTCTTTTAACACCAAGTTGCCATGGAATTAAAACGATACAACATACCCAAGACCACAGTGATTTTACAAAAACTGCTTTACAAAAACAGTAAAAATGTAAAGGTTCCATTATTGTCATGTAATATTACATTTAGAATGTAACATACATGAAATTCTTTAATTTTGTCTACCGTAAGGAAGTCAGGAAGTCGCCACTTTGTCCAGCGCCCCTCACACAAATGAGGCCCTCGCGAGGAACGAAAACTACATCCAATTAATTAATCAGAGATTAGGCAAGTGAAGACTGGTTGCTGTTAAAAGTGTCTGCCAGTTCAGTGGAGAAAAGTGTTCCCTGATCCTGAGGGGCCCTGCGGGCTGCTAGTTGAACAGCTATCACAGGTCAGGTTACCAACCTCTCCAGGGCAAGTTACTAAATGTCCACCAGTGTTAGAGAAAACAAACAACCTCACAGTCATAGTTTACAGAGCTCCCAATAGCTCTGGTTCCATCCACCACGAGGCCTAGGACAATACATCTTCTAGACCTTCGAACTTGTGCAGTAAATTCCCCATTATCCGAATTCAAGCAACCAGTGGCCTCAAGCAACTGCCGAAAAAAATCATGGAAAATAAATAGGTAAAAAATATGAAAGTTTAAAATTGGCAATCAGTTCAGCAATCCATGCAACACACAATCTCAAGCAATCGGCATATTCACCTATCCAGATACCCGGGGCGGGGGGGAGTTTGGAGTTTTATTATAGTTGGAAGATTTAATTGCAAATTAATTGGTTGTTTTATATTTGATAATTGCAGGTTGGTTTGCTCACACAGAAAGTTTCCAAATGTCATATCTGACAGGCCTGAAACTGCTTACAAGTCACAAACCATACCTGTACCTAACCTTCGGCTATCTGTGTATCTCATTGGCTTTTCAGGTAACTGAACATGAGAGAATGCTACAGTATATTAATTTGTTGTTATTAAGCATCATTTATTCACAAAAGAGCCCAGAAATCCTGAAAATTCTATATATGACTGGTACAAAGAACGTCTGAGGCAAAAAGTCATCTGAATAATTAGCTCTGTGAATTGTCCATTTAATTGTTCATAATTCCTCTGGTCAGTCTGGCCCTAGGCTTGCCGAGAAGGGAAGCTCCAGGTTCTATTAGAGATTAGTTAGCTTCCAGGTAAATGGTGGAGGTACTAATTCTTCAATGGACGCCTGTTAAATTGATTTTTTATCCCCCAGTGATTTTTTTTGTGATTTGCTATGTATTGATTCCTTCAAGAAAGTATTACTAAGATTCCTGCCATTTTCTTTATCCAGTGTCTTTCTCTCCACCACTGAGGACAGGAGACTCAACTGCACCTGCCCCTCTTCTTTCTGTATTTCAGCTTTCCCGTTCTCCTCCCACGTGTTCCCTTTGTCCTCACCTTCCACCCCATTCAAGGGATGAACTGGTATCTTCTCTGTGATGCCTCCAGCAGACACATTGTTCTTCTCTTTCAGGATGCTCCCCTTGCCCTATTGTGATGGTTGCTTAAAATATGCTGGTGTTGTGGATTTCTTTATTAAAAAAATTAACCTCATATGTCGTGCAATCACTGATATTTCTGGTTTACTTTTCCATCCTAATATCCTTGTGTATCAATCACTGAAGATGCAAGATCTATCCTTTACCTCTTCCGTTTCCACAATCCAGCCACACAAATATTCTTTCCAGGTGAAACTGCTTCACTAATTCTACCTCTAGTTTTCATTATCTGCAAGAGATTGAAAGAAAGAACATTGAGCAACAGTCAGCTCTGAGGCTACTGGCAATGTGCCAAGGCTGAAATGACAGATGGTGGTGATCAATCTTTCTGGGGATATAACAACTTTGTCTTTTCCAGCTTGTCCAAGCTGGTGAGGTTTGCTTCGGATATGCTGCGTCCTTACAGGGTGGAGATTGGCTCTTTTTTGCCATCCACAGCAGCTGGTGACTGGTGGCTCTCTGAAGCAGCAAAAAACAGATCTGCTAGGTGCAACTACCTCTGTTACCAATTCAGGCTCCAGTCGCCATCCTGCCCATCTTCCTGATCCGGCCCCTGCCATCAGCAGCGAAGCCTGCCCATATTCAGTACCCTTAGCTCTGGCCTCTGCAGCAACCATTTACCAAGGGAACTGTTAGTTCAACTCGCCGACCCAAGCAGGGATGATTATAGCACTTGGGAAGTCATGTATATAGAAATATAGAGCAAGTTAGATATCATTTTGCATATTTGTAAAGCATAAATGCAACCATTTGAAAAAAAATATCCCAGCTTTTTGACCCTGGCTGGAGCCACGCTCGTGCTATTGTCTGATACCATTTACTGACACTGAACCTGATTCACTATATGCCAGCACGTCATTGAATGCTGTCCATCTCATGGCAAACAAAAGCCTCTGGAGGAGTGCATAGTTTATCAACAATTCCACTAATGCATAGCCAAACTTATGACTATGGGCACTATGTGATGCCTTCGGAGTTCACAATGTTATTTCCTCTACATTGGAGAAACCAAGTGTGGATTGGGTGACTCATTTGAGGACACCACCTTTCATCTTCCTGTCTCTTTCATTCTCTGACTCACTCCTGGTACAGGTTCTGGCCAATTCTGATCAAAGTCCATCATATTTAATGTTCAACAATGTCAATGTTAACTTTATTTTTCTCTCTCTACCATTACTGTCTAACTTACTGAGCATTTCCTGATTTTTTTTTTTAATTTCAGAACTCCCAACATAGGTAATGCTTTGCATCTGGCAGCATTATTCCAGCATTGGTTTGTTCTCTCTTTCCTCCGTCCTCATCTCTTATTCACACCACCCGCAAGTCAGGCCAGTTGTGGTTAACGGGTAACAACCTTCACCAACCTCTCGGCTGACATCAATGACTTCTGTGTACAGGAAAACCACGTTCCCAGTTGGCCTCTGCCCTATCATCGTCATTCTCATTGATTTCTCTGGATGTCACCTTCTCTGTGTGTTGCCTGACCTGCTGAGTATTTTGAGCATTTTATGCTTTTAAGTGCATACATTAATCGAATGAAAAAACAATGGAATTCAGTTGCATTGCCATTTTGTTCAGTGCCCGCACTTTATCCCGAGTCCCATGAACTTGTGTTTTTTTTGGATACCCGGGTACACGTGCAAAAGGAACGTTGTAGGGAGTTGGAGGACAGAGTTCATGAGTAAACTTTGTGTGCCCACCTCAATGAGTATTTGCTCCAATTGCTAAGATTCACAGTTGAAAATTGTGCTCAGAAAGGCGCTCCATTTTAAAAATGGACTGGTTTATATCAAAATTTAATGCACTTCTTTCTTTTGCTTTTCCCACTCAGGTTGTCCAGAATAATTTTGCTCTGTTTTGCACCCATGCTGCTGGTTTGGGAAGTCACCTTCAGCACATCGTCTTTGTAATTTTGGTACGTAAACTGTTCACTTTCTCAAATTCAATTTCTTAAAGAAATCTTTCGCGTGAATAATACGTTTATTCAAACATTACTCAATTTCGTGTGCAATTGTGAAATTTCCGTGCCTGCCTTCAGAATCAAATGCATTTATTTGCCACTTGTATTGCAATCAAAAGAACTATTTTAGTAAAGCTGAAGTTTGTGGTGGTTAATAACAGTACCCTCAGCAGGTGGACATTTTCAAAGTTTATCTAACATTTATTCTCATGCACATTGAATAAGATGCATTACATTTTGTTTTGTCAATTGCCAGAATACATTAGTAATCTTTTATGTCCTCAGACAGAATCAGTAATCTTAATTCTTCCCAGCAAATATTTCAAAGCTAGCTTGTAGGCTGAATTTTATGCTAACTTTAACAATGGCTACCATTATAATGGTAAGTCAGATGGATTTTTTTTTTCTCATTTGTACTGTGCACATACACACAAAAATTTAGAATGAATCTGCTCCTCAACAGGTTGCCCTGACCCATGCTGTGCTGATAAACTATATAAATGAACACTCATTCCATGTTCATTAATTCCATATTACTGATGGCATTAAAAGTTAGGGCTGGTCCAGTGGGAGAGTTAAGCAATATGATTTGATAATTACGGCCAATTTCTTTGGACCTGGAAAAATAAATTTTACAATTAAAATTAAGGGCAGCAGGGTTTATGTAGCAGTTAGCGCAATGATGTTACAGGTGTCAGTGACCAGGCGTTGAATCTGGCATTGCCTGTAGGGGTTGTACATTATTCCCCTGAATGCATGTTTCCTCCGGGAGCTCTAGTTTCCTCCCAACATTCAAAACGCTCAGGGATTGCAGGTCATTTGGGTGTAATTGTGTGGTATGGGCTGAAAGGACTATGCTGTATGTCTAAATTAAAATTGTTAGGTCTTATTCTCTCCATAAAATAGTTAGTGTACAAAAATCTGTATTTGTTTTACATTTTTTATGTGCCTCTGTAAAACTCATCTCTATTTCCTTAAAAATTTCACTTTCTGTATGATCAAATATGTATGTCTTTCTTGAGTTAGAATTTGGTTTATTGCAGTTTGACTGTTGGCAAAAACTTGTGTTTTGCCCTGTGGACAGAGGCTGACTGGATTGTACACCATAAAACAGCAAAGCTGATAGAAATACCGTGGGCACCTTTCAGGCAGGGGATGGCAAGTGCTATCTCTTTCCTGCTGACCCCAAAATCCTGCCAATGGATTCTCTTTGGTTCCTCTCTCCCCCTGATAGATGTGAAACCATGTACTTGAGTTCTCTTTCCATAGAAAATGCTTCCAATTCCACATGATTTGATCTTTTCATTGTCCAGTCAGTTTTCAAAAATTCAAAGCCTTGTTACCTGGAACATATCTTGATGCCCTTAACTCTGCCAAACACACGAACACACACACACACACACACACACACACACACACACACACACACACACACACACAAAATTTTTATTAACGATAGCTGATTCCATTTGAACTCGGCCTTTCTGCCCACCACCTCTGTGGTGACCATCAAATAACCCTCTATATTAATCCCATTGTTTCATTAAATCCCCAGATCTCTGCTTTATTTCTAATTAAAGCTTATTAATTTTCGTTTCATCACTCTTCAGGTCTCCGCAGCCATCTCGGTTCCAGTCTGGCAATGGGTCTTGGTAAAACTTGGAAAGAAACGCACACTTTTTGTGGGACTGATTGTGAGTTAATTTGTTCATCCCCAAAGCTGAATTATTTCTTCTTCTGCTTTTTAATGTAATAGGATGTTATTCCTATGTACGGTCTGCTCTAGGCTGCTTCAGTGTTCCTGTTAAAGGCTTTGTGAGATGGTAGGGATTAGTCTTTCCTGCTGCTGAACAAGTTTAGGTGTACAGGAGCGCACGGAGTTCTCCCAATGAGTTCAAAAACGCAGTGAAAAATCAACATCGCCTACTAATATATGCACATTTCTGTAGGAGATACACAGTGTACACACAGGTATATTAGCCTTGTGTGATTTTCCCTCCATCAGAATTTATTGTCATGAACATGTCACAAAGTATGTAATTTTGTAGCAGCGTCACAATGCAAATATTTATATAAACCACTTACAAAAATAAAATTAAAAAAAAAAGACAGGGAGGCAGTGTCTATGGTTCATTGATTATTCAAGAATTTGATGATAGCAGGGAAGAAGTTGTCCTTCTGCCGCTGACTTCTCATCCTCAGGCTCTTAAACCTTTTTCCTGATGGTACAGAGGAAAGAGGACCTAACCTGGGTGGTTGGGTCCTTGAGGATAGACGCTGCTTTCTTAAGATGTCCTTTGGTAGATGTCCTCGACGGAGTGAAGACTGGTGACCGTGATATTGCAGGCTGAGCTAACAACCCTCTAGAATTTTTTTTTTCTTGCCCAGATGGTACCAGACAGTAAAGCAACCAACCACAATGCTCTCCGCGGTACACCTGTAGAAGTCTTCGGTGACAAACCGAATCTCCTCAAACTCCTCTCAAAGTATAGCTACTGGTGGGCCTTCTTCATGATTGCATCGACATGGAGACTTCCAAGACAGATCCTTGGAGATGTTAACGCCCAGAAATTGACCCTCTCCACTGATGATGCCTTGATGAGCACTGATTTGTGTTCTCCCGAGGTCCTTGGTTTTGCTAATGTGGAGTGCAAGGTTGTTGTTGTGACACCACTCAACTGGCTGATCTCCCTCCTGTATGCTTTCTCTGTCTGTGATTGTGCCAACATCCATGGCATGATTGACAGATTTGTAGATAGCATTTGAATTGTGCCTGGCCCCCCCCCCCCCCCATCGTGGGTGTAGAATGAGTAGAGCAGTGGGTTAAGCATGCACTCCTGAGGTGCACCTGTGTTGATCATTTGCAAGGAGGAGACGTTGTTTCCAATTTGTACTTACCGTGGTCTTCCAATGAGCAAGTCAAGGATCCAGTTGCAGAGGCCCAGGGTTTGAGGCTTGTGGACAAGCCCTGAGGGAATAATCATTCATAGTGGCCAATAATTGTGTAAGGATCCAAATTGTGTCTAATGGTGTTCATCAAATGAAAGTCGATGTGATTATTTGTTTTGAGGTTCATTACAGTTAGCCTAAACGAAAGCACCATTGGTTAGTACCTGGGGGGAAAAAAACAACTGCTTTGCATTATTTTCTATTAGAACTTAAACATTGAATTAAACATTCTGGCAACTTTTGAGTACATGCAAGGCTAAAGAGTTGTTGGGATTGAGAAAACTTTGCCTGTCTCTGCCAGATGCAGAATTTGGTTTTAGAGGGTTCAAAAAAGAATATATATCTTTGCTGGTGTAATTGAGGAGGTCAAAATATTTCTTGCATTTTTCATTTCTCGTCACAATGTGGGAGAAGACCATTTGGCTCATCGAATCAGATCGTCCTCCCTTCAATGTCTTTTCTCCTACTATACCCACCTGCACCTGGGTCATTCACTTTAGCCAACTTGCCGAACAGACATTATGTTTTCTTGGTATGTGAGAGGAAATCGCATCACCCTGAGGGAAACCATGATATTAAAGGGAGAATATGCTAATCCCATACATAGTAACCCAGGTCAGGATCGAGTCTGAGAAAAGCCCACTACTGGTGCCCTTTCAACTCTTGTTTATAGAAATAACACTAAAGCAATGATAGATCTGTTCATCTTTTTGCTGTTTTTAATCAATTATAAATTCTATGGTTAAACCTGGTGATGGACGTTGTTTATATTAAGCAGGCAAAGTGTTGATTGGGAAGATGTGATTTGAGATCGCACTTGAGATGAACAATTACTTTGTTAGTTTGTTCTTGAAAAGGCTGATGTTTGTAGTTATATCTGGTTAGTTTAATACTTAAATTCACATAAATTTAGATTTATACAGGTACTTCTAAAAGAGTCATTGTTTGTGTGCTAATATGTTCAGGATTCTGTTAACATTGCAATTTGATTAATCATTTTCAATTGAATTTATTTTACTGTAAAGAAATATGTCATGTTCTCACCACTGGAAGGTCACTGACAGCTCTGTTTTCTGACTCTCTCCTGTTCAGTGGTATATTCCACCATTAATCACCATCGCTACAGTTAATGATAACCTGCCAGTTATTATCGTCATGGCCATCGCCACTGGTTTTAGTCTTGCAGTTGCTTTCCTGTTGCCATGGTAAGTTTGGGCACTCACTGTGATGTCAAGTTCCAGATGGAACCTTTGATCTACATACTAAGTTAGATAAAGAGCCTCTGCTTTTATGAAAGCTCATAGAATTTAAAGGAAATGAGGGATTAATAAGTTCCAGAAGCAAGCCACTCTATCCATGATATCCTTTTCATTCATGTTGCCAGTGTATTCGTTTTGCCAGCCCTGATTCACAGATGATGATGATGGACTGAGTGGCCTTTTCTACACCCCAGTCATGTATCCACCAACTTTTCTTTGGATTTAATAATGATAATTTGCATTTACACTATGCTTTTAACATGAGTACTTCAGAAATAGACACCAAGCCAAAATGAAAAACAGAAAGTCAGCCTAAAATCTCGATAGTTAAGTTGACTTTGTAGCAAGGTCTTAGTGGATGGAAGGTGCAGTCTCAGAAGGTGGTCATTTGCTCTTTCTGATAAAGAATTTTAACTGTCATCATACCATCTTTAATTTTTTTAAATTTTTTTATTTTTTTTAATTTTTTTTATTTTTCACACTATAAACCATATTGACCAAGATACATACAGAATTTTTGATGTAGTTTTAACAATTTGTCCTTGAGCAGCCCCACCCCCCAGACCTTATTACCCAATTTAATTCCTCTTTCCCAGTGAGTGCATCTCCCCTTCACCCACACATTTCTCCTACTGGTTCCCTTATCCCCTTTCCCTACTGTTCCCATCTGCCCACTGTCTCTCCCTTATCTGTTTCCATTCATTGCTCCCTTATCAATTCCATTATCTGCATTCCTTTGTTAACTTCACATCATCTTCCAGCCTCTTTCTATCTCCATCCTCACTTCCTCCCACCTGATTCCGTCTGCTCCTCCTCGCCTGGATCCACCTATGTCTCCAGCTCGTGGATAACTCCACCCCTTTACACTGGCCATCTCCCCCTTACACTCGCAATCTTCATGCAAGCTCTTGACCCTAAATGTCCATGCCTGCCCTCCACAGATCCCTTTTTGCTCCAAATTCCAATATTTGCAGTTTCTTCTGTCTCCAGTCCAAGATACATGTGATTGTTCCGAATTTTTATTTTCCAGGTCAATGCTTCCAGATGTTGTGGACGATTTTCATTTAAAGAACCCCCATTGCTTAGACCTAGAGCCATTGTTCTACTCCTTCTATGTGTTCTTCACTAAATTTGCCACAGGAGTCTCTCTTGGATTTTCTACTTTATGTTTGCAGTACGTCTCCATTTTATATTTTTTATACATTTGCGGAACCCAGTAGATACTGTTTAAGTCTTAAAACTGACTTTGATTTCCGTATTTCCAAGGCATGTGATTTAAATTGTATTCCTCGTGCTCACAGTAAGAACTGGTACATTCTCAATCCACATGTTCTGTAGATATTTCTGCATATAGCACAATCATTCCTTTATTTGACAGGCTGCACCCTCCACTTTGCAACACAGCTAGGCTCTTGTGGATTCTGGGGTATCTGAGAGTTCTGAGGAACTGATGATGGAGGATGGCCATCTACTTGGAGATAGCAATGCATCCATTGTCAGAAAGTAACTGTAGAGGGGACATTCCAGGACTCACTTGTAGAGAATCCCAGAGCCTGTTGGATGGTTCTAATGACACTCAGATTTTATCTGTTTTTATTGAGATGCTTGTCAGTGCCCTGAACCTTCATCATTCATGTTATTATGGCTGGAATATGATGACATGGAGTTGGGATTTTGATTTTTAAGATTATGAATTGTCTCCTAGTTGTCAGGTGAAATCAACACTCAAACAGTTGGACTGAACTGAAATGCTTTTATTTGGTTTTTTTTAATGACCCTTTTGACATAATCTAAATGATAGTACAGGGCCAGAGAAGGCAGTGACTTGACGATGTCTGCTTTTATGAAAAAAAAGCATCCGGGATTCTGTCTAATGTTAATTGAGGCATAACGTACTAAAGCAGGACATTATGCTACACCTTTACAAGTCACGTCTAATGTGCCGACTGGAGTATAATATAAAGAGAAGAATAAGGGGACATTTTAATGTTTTTTTGACAAAGGAAGGGGGATATGTTTCTGCAAATGGGCTTGGTAGGTGAGAGGGTGGTGAATCTGCAGAATTCATTGCTACAGCTGACTATAGAGGCCAAGTCATTGGATATATTTAAAATAGAGGTCGATAGGTTCTTGATTAGTAAGGGGGGTCAAAGTTTGGGGGAGAATACAGGGGAATGGGGTTGAAAGGAAAAATACATCAGCAATGATTCAAATGGTGGAGTTGGCTTGATGGGCTGAATGGTCTAATTCTGCTCCTCTTGTGGTCATTGCAAAATTCCACTGACCACTGGAGTGAATGTTTTAGTAAATCATAAATAGTGGTTCATAATGGTAACAACAAAACTAGTAACCTGTCGCTAAACCCCAACTTCATCACTAAAATTCTTAATGGGCCATAATCATAATTTAAATTGAGACATACAGCACGGTAATGGTATACCCAATTGACCTACAACCCTCGGACATTTTGAACAGTGGGAGGAAACCGAAGCCCTCAGAGGAAACCCACACAGACATGAGGAGAAAGTACAAGCTCCTTCCAGGCAGCGCGGGATTCGAACACTGGTCACTGGCGCTGTCACTGCAATGCAATGACGGTGCCATCCCTAAATCTGTCACCCTCCATGCGGCTCCAAACCATTAATGGTAGCTGAAATGGCGCAACAAGCTACCCAGTGCAGGGGCAAAAAGAAGTGATCACTAAATGCTGTCCACAACACCTGAAGAATTATCAATTAAATGCAAAAAAAAACAGGCACTTCTTCTGCCTACTTATGATCCATCAAGAGACTCGGTATGTACAATCTGTACTTGAAGCAGCTGGAGTTCTGTTCAGAACTTTTTGATTAAAGGAGTCAGCGGGCATGCTGTCAAGAAACAGTGGAACTGAGCCACCTGCGAAAGAAGGAGCGTGATTCATTTATCATGGGGCTTATAGGGTAATGATAGTCTTTACTGATTGGAAAAAATGTGAAAGCAACGAAAATGGGAAGGCTATTACTGAGGGTAACTATTGAGATTCCCACTCAAACCATGTACAGGTAACTCCATGTGAAACTCAATAGCTACCGTGAAGCCCTAATTCCCACTGTGATAATCTCTGCAGGTTGTGGCCACTGGTATGGATCACGTATGGTCCAAGCCTATCTCAGTGACCACATTGACATAACGCACACCTGTCTGTGTATCTAAGGGTTTCAACCTGCTCAACCTTGATGAAAAGATTGAAGAAGAGTATCTTGGTGGATATATAAAAAAAGTTTCATTTCAGAATAACATCATTCACAGCGGGTTTTACTTTTACTGTAGGGATTGTTCAATGTTAAGGCAGTTAGGGTTGATGAATTTTGTTTTCTCTGTAGTCACAGAAGTGGAGGTGGGGGACCGAGGAGAGGTGGAGGATGATGGACAGAGGGGTGGACCGAGGAGGGGTGAAGGATGATGAAGAGAGGGGTGGAGGATGATGGACAGAGGGGTGGACCAAGGAGAGGTGGAGGATAATGGAGAGGTGGATGGAGAGAGGGGTGGACCGAGGAGGAGTGAAGGATGGTGGACAGAGGGGTGGACTGAGGAGGGGGTGGAAGATGATGACCCCCTTTGATGGCTGCCTTCATAGTTTTTGATGAGGGTTGTCAGGACAGGATTTGTAGGAAAAAGCAGAGGGAAGAAAAGTGATTTGAATCTGGAAGAGAAGTAATTAATTTTCCCTTTTTGTGACCTGGTTCCAGTCTGACAATGTTTGACAACTATAGTAATGCTTTTTGAATTGTAATTTGTGAACATCCTGACCTCATTAAACACACTTAAATTATTAAGGAGGCACCATGTTTCATCTTGTTCATGGCCAGAAACAGGAAATGTGTAGTTCATTTGTATAATGGACTACTTTAGATTGAGATGAGTGCACACAGGACCACATTTAAAACTGAGAGACAAAAAGCTGCAGAAGCTGAAATCTGGAGATCATCCTCCACGCCTCCTTGGTCCACCCCTCTGTCAATCATCCTCCACCCCTCTCTTCATCATCCTTCACCCCTCCTTGGTCCACCCCTCTGTCCATCATCCTTCACCCCTCCTCGGTCCACCCCTCTTGTCCATCATCCTTCACCTTCAGTCCACCCTTCCGTCCATCATCCTTCACCCCTTCTCAGTCCACCCCTTTGACGGCATCAATCCACCCATCTGTCTGTTATCCTTCAGTCCCCCTTTGTCCTCCTATCTGTCTTCCATCTCTCTTTGGTCCATTATCCTTGATCCTGTGGTCCACCTATCACATAACTGTCTCAACCTGTCCCGTCTCCCCTTAGTGCTAGCGATCTTCTCCCTCCCCTCTCAGTCCAATCCAGGATCTTGACCTGAAATGCCGTCAGTTCATTTCCTTCCCACAGATGCTATTTGACCCTCAGTGTTCCTCCAGCAATTTGCTTTTTGCTCTCGATTTAAAATTTCTTTACAAAATGACACCTTTGACAATGGAGCATTTCATCCACACTCCACTGAAATAATGTGGGATCTTTCAGTTCGAAGGCATGACCAAATTTTGTTGGGGTAAGAGAGGAGGATGTGACGGGAAGGTTGACTGTGAGTGTCACCACTGATACCACCAGAGCTGTGGTAGACTAAACCCTCAGGACGTGAAATGCATTTCTTCAATTGAATGTCAGTGGAACCCGGCCTCTGGTCTGTTTTTTATAATGAAATTAATACGTGAATTGATGAGGTTTGCTTCAGCATGTGATGCTCCTAAGAAATCCCACAAAGATGCTCACCGGTGAATTGCCATTCGGCTATCTAATTGCACCAGTCCATTCCATAAGAGTTGCATTACTTTTTTGTCTGTTCAGTTTTTCAGGTTACAGACCAAGTTCCTGTGAGAATAGTCCTGCCGTGGCAGTGACACTGAAGGTGTTGATAGCACCAGTCCCGATAATACTTGTGATGATCAGTTTAACGATATTTTATTTTTATCCAATAAATGAAAAGCGAAGAAGAGAATTAAAAGCAGAGCTTGACAGAGTTGTGTAAGTGTGCGGACTATTAGTCCCTCCATATTTTTACAGTGGGTCTTTAGTTGGGGTGGAAAGTTGCAAGAGTTGGTTCAAGTGAAGTTCAGGAGGGTTCTCTACACTGTGATCTGTTGGCTTCCTGCCTAATGGCACCCTTCTAGGGAAAAATAAGTGTAACTCACTTTCTGCTGAGCCTAACAGGAAAAGTAACATGTAGAACAAAAGTTGTCCTTGCCCTTCAAAACTCCATTTCTTGGACACGCTGTTTGTACTGCATACCTCATCTTCTGAGGGAAAGTCCTTCGCACATTCTTTCTAATTCCCCAAGGTGCATAGACTGCTTCTCCACTGTGCAACCTCGAAGGATGTTCTGCTCGCGTCCTAATGTTGCTATGTAATGCTGCCGGCCTTTTCGGGGTTTCTGTGGTGAATGGAATAGGGAGGGGCACTTGTACCCTATCATGATGAATGGACACTGAAAGGAAGAGTTGGTAATGCATTTTGTTTACCGCTCTTCCTGTGCATGGAGGAATATGTAGGAGGAAGAAATAAAAGATGTACCCTGGCCAAAGAATAATTAGTAGGCTGTGGACCCTAACGCTAATGTGGAAATGAAGAAATAATAATGAATTGGAGAACATCTCCTTAGTGTACCCTCGAGGCTGGTAAATAGAATGTTTGTAATTGCAGCAAAAGTAGAAGCAGTGAAACTCTCTTCTGTTGGGATGTATTTGGATACATTATAGATATTGTTAAGTTTCAAGTTAAATGTAATGTCTTGAAACATTTGTTATTGTAATGAAATAGACATTTATGAGATTAGATGATGCCAAGATAGTTATTAATGTATTGACAGTCATTTGTCAATTCTGATATGGAAAAACTTATTCAGTCTCATTCTTATTATTGCACAATATATTTGTAGTGGGCCATACCAATGAACAGTATTGTTGCAGTTTTCCACTTGGAAGACAGCATTATCCCAGACCACTTATGAGCAATTGTATGTAAGAAAATTGCAGGACCAATTACCATCACAAAACAAAAGGAACTGAATATATCAGAAAGGGAAACTTTGTGCTCGCGTCCTGTTTTGTTCAGTTGCTTATAATCAACAATGTCTTTTTTGATAGAAAAAGCTGGGAAGTGGAACTTGAAGAGAATACACTTTAAAAACAATATGCATGTCCTTTGTAAGATCTGTGGCATGTGTGGATTCTGGCTTCAGAGATTATTCAGATGCGGAATTCTTGGAATACCGATGTGATCACCGGAGGGCACTTCCTTATGTAGATAACCAAATGTGGCTCATCATTGAGCTGTCACATGAAGCAGATCTCAGTAAACTAAGCCTTTATGGCCAAATAACCTGCAACTAAAATAAAGTTTTTAATAAATGATTCTAGTTTGTATCAAATCATGAGGATTTTCCATGATATCAACTTCTGCATGCAGGAAATGATTAATATGATTCCCAGATGTTTTGAATGGAAATATGTGAGCTGAGATCATTTTTCTCCCACTTGCTCCTTTTAAGTTGAAAATGTTATATTTTCATTGTCTCGTTTACAAAAGCAGGTTTTATATAAAACCTTGGTTAAACATCAGTGTGAACAACAATGAATTACAGAAGTGATCAGGAGAAAAAACTACAAATGATAACTGAAATGTTCTTTATAAATCCATGCTGGAGAGACCATCATCATTAGGTGGTAGTCTCCAGTCGAAAACGTAAGGAAAATCATCTTTTAGCTATTGCTGCAAACATCAATAGAAATATATCAAAAGCAGTCCATTCAATACGTGCTGCCCCGACCACTACTCAGCATTGGGCGGAATGTTTCTCAAACTCTGGGAGAGCAGTGGCTGAAACGGTGCTGTTACTCCCTTTTACGCTCTACTTTTTGCACTGATCCATCACTTGGAACCCTGGACGTGAACACATGTTCCGTCCCCCTCCCCCTCCCCCCCAAGACAATTAAGTTAAATGACTCTCAGAAAAATGCCACTGTTTTTTTTGCACAATCACTTGAGAAAATAGTTGGTAAATGAACTATTTTTTTTAAAGATAGATTTGTTGTTCACATGCATGAGTATTAAGAACAAGGAGAATATGTGCAATTAGATGTTTATCTGGTTTTTTTTGTTGTTGATGTGATTAGGTGATTAACATTTTCTTCAGATGAAATAAGCTCTTGATTTGAAGGATGAACTTTTTTTTTGTCCCGATGATGCTTCTGATAATCTATTATTGAACTTGTTTTAAGTTGGCTGATGTAATTCATGCTGTCAGCTGCTTCTGTGACACAAAGCTAAATATAACCACTTCCTCCCAAGATTCTTTATTAATTTTAAAGGCAAAAAGAATGGAGCGGCATTCTAGAGCAGTAAACAAAATAACCCAGGAGAATCTGTAATGTTTCAATGCTCCTCGAACTTTCATTCATCTTTTAAGTTTGTCAAGTGTAAATACTACTCCTCCTGAAAGGGAGCAAAGCACATCTGATACAAGTGTGAATATAACAAGAGAAGAGCATTAATCCTTATGCGATTGCCCAATGCCTAAATTCAAAGAGGGAAACATTTGAAATCTTCATTTAAAAAAAAACTCGGCAAAAAACATTCAAATGCTGAGCGAAAAGCATTGTGTCTTTTTGCACGAAGACAGTTATTGGCAAATGCCGATAAATGGAAGAGTATAGGAAGCACTCCATGTGGAGGAATTAAAACTCTTGTCAACAGTTGCATGTCTTAGTTGAAGCAGGAAAGAAAACAACTTGGGTGTTCAGTGAGTATGATTTTATTTGGTTTCCACTACTAATGTTAGTTTGGGAATATTATTCGGAAGTAACTGGAATTTATTGCAGGTACTTCTGAAAACTTTCTTCTTAAAATGTGCTGTTCACATCTTTTGTACCCTGCAAGTTTATTTGCAGACACATAATTATGTATTAAATTTATAGTATGTTTCTTTTACATCTTTTTAATGAATAAAATATTCAGACACATGATTACCTTCTTTATCTCAGTATGGGCAGGAGTATTTTTTTACAGATTCTTGCAATTCACTGGTCAAGTTTTTTTCTGCAAATTTATATTTTCAAATTTTCATCAGGGTCTTTGTCAGGGTTTGGCATACTTTTTTTTAAACTTAATTTAAATCTGTTGTTTGGAGTGTCTTTACTTATGTTTAGGGATTATGTAGATTGATTAAAAACTCTCTATCAACTTGTGATTACCTCCATTTAAAAAAAAAAACATTTATATTCCAACTCAGTCTTTTTGCAGCAAACCTTCTGAAAATGTACGCTGGGCGGCTGCACAGAGTCATTCAGAGAGGCCAGTTATGAAAGAAATATCCTTCCCATGATTTCATGAAAAATCTGTTGAATTATTTGATCATTTCTCCAGATTAGAGTATCTTTTTCTTTGGCTTGGCTTCGCGGACGATTTATGGAGGGGGTAAAAGTCCACATCGGTTGCAGCGGCTGCAGATTAGAGTATTCAACAGACAAAAGGTGGTATTGTAGTCAACTGCTACAAAGAAACACACACTCACAGTATGGGGAGGTTAAGCTGTGAAATTTGCTGAGGTTGGAAAGGCTCCTTTTATACAGTTGGAGTTCCCGCCGTTGGTTTGATTGGCTGACATCAGCTACATGAATAACAATAGCGGGCGGGAACATTCTTGAAAGTGAATACCCTTCTTCCCCAGCCTGTTATTGATCTGTGAGCTGGGCAGGTTGGCCAGCGCCATTTTAGAGCTGCTAGTCTTGTACTGCATCAGCTTTCAATTGCGCCGGTTCACAGTGTTAAGGGACGTGTGACAGTGTGTTATGTGGCTGTTTACTTCTGTGTGCGCCATGCGATGTACTGGCTCAATCTCCGCGGTGGCGGGCCACCGCATGACTCCCTACCCCAGAACTGTCGCTACAGTTTATAGTGGTCCTTGGATGCAGTCTCCAATGGCATACTTAAAGTGCTACGTGAGTGGAAGGAAAAAGGCTGAGAACCACTGGGGATGGGGAGGAAAGCTAAATGAACAAATTAACTTGTCACATCCCGAGGTGCTTTTAAAATCAGTAAAAATCAATTAAGCAAGTTAAAAAGTTGGCTGATTGTAAGTTGTGGAATTAACAAGTTTAAATCTATCACAAATTTTAGTTTTCATCATATTTTAACTATTAGAAGCATTGATTCTTGAGTATTATGATAGATTTTTAATTGCATTTGCTGTAATTCTGTTCATTTGCATATCAGTTGATTTTACACACTACATGATATACCAGATAGAGCATTTTCTACAATAGTTTAGAAGATGAATATACTTCAGAACAGATGCCAATTGGCAGCAAAATAAACTTAGCAGTTAGAATCAGATTGTGGAAGGAAACTGGCAATCCTGTTGTTTATGCCTCTTACATTAACAAAAACAATCTTCTGATTGCCAATCTTTTCCTGATGACTGATTTGAGAAGGAGACATAACAGCTACAACCATATTTAAATGATTTATTCTGATTTTACTGAATACATATAAAGACCAAAACTTGGCACTGGTTTCAGCTGTGTGTAATAATTGAGCTGGCACACTGGGAGTGGTGGTGAAATTTAAAATTAATTTTGTAAAAGACCTGATGCAAGCAAAGGGTTTATTCATGACTGTTGCTATCAGACACAAAAGTCTTTGCACTCATTTCAGCGCACCAGCCCATGTCAGCTTGGGTTCTGTGCATTAGCGTGTTATTAGGAAGCAGAATTTGGCTGTAACAGGCAAAACATTTCTTGCTAATTTTGGCCCCAAACTGCATGCGTTTTGAATTTTATTTTCCATTTTTGAACAAAATATTTCAAGTTTACTGGAGACCAGGAAAAAGAATGAGCAAAATGGTGGGTGGGTTCTTGAGTTAAGTACATTACTTCCAAAGGGCATTTTGGTAATTAAAGCTTCAAGTCTACATGTGAACTCAGCTTGGATATTGGAATGAGCTACAATGTGATTTGAACAAGAGCCATTGTGGAAGCTGTTATAACTGTCAGCAGGGGTTTGATCACAATGGGTTCCAATGTGGAGGAGTTGGAACTGAATGGTGCCCATGTTCTGTGCAAAGCCTTGAGACAGATTGGAGCCAGATAGCTCCTTGCTCTAGTTATGTACAGACTTGCTGGCCAGCTGACAATGCACTGAGCATTTCTTAATTGATGACCCTCTGCCACCTTCATCTGCTCAGCTCTCCTTTTAATTAGGCCGCAGCAGAAACAGAATTCCGGCTCCATCCATAGCAAGCTACCGCTACTGACATCTCATTTCTCCGCTCTAATACTTACACCCATGTCAATTTCCCTTCTAGCCTCATGTCTCAAGTGACTGAGCTAATAGCAAAGAGGCTGGTTGAGTGGGAGGGCACTTCTTGGAAGCTGATCGCAGCATCAGAAAGGAAAGGAGAATGGGAAGTTGGTGGAATGAAGAGCATGCTGTTAATATTCAGTTAGCCAAGCACGCTTTTGCAGTGAGAGAAAAAGATGTTGAGAGGATCAGGTATAAGGATTAGAAATACACCATGATAACAGGTCCTTCTGGCCCACAAGCCCTGCTGCTTAAATACACCAATTAACTCCAAAAAAAATCCCCATTTTTTTTTGGAGCGTGGAAGGAAACTTGTGCACACATGGGAAGAGTGTACAAACCCCTTACAAAGAGCTCCGAATTCAAACCTGCATCACCTGTGCAGTATTAGCGTTGCTATGCTCACCGAGTCACCCTATGAAATTGGGAGAAAGCAGGAAGGTGTTATGATTGCCCCAGAACCACCCGTCATCCTTTCTTTAAATGATATTCAGACATCATAATTTTTTATTGAATGGCACACATGAAAAAGCACTGTACATTCCACAGCTATTATTACACTGACACCCTTTGATTATGGCTTAAAGTTGATTTATCTCTTAGTGGCTGTAATCTATCATTGTTTTTTGGGGTAGTTTCTATGAAACAACTGGCCTCTTACACATCTATGTCAAAGCCAAAGAACATTTGGCATGTCCCAAGAGGCTCATCATTTTTTTCTCCTGATGCACCACAGAAAGTATCCTGTCCTGATCCATCACATCCTGGTACTGGAACTGGAACTGCTCTCTTGGAATTTTTACCCAAGAGGACAGTGTGGCTGCATTGTTCTTTATATTCCAAGATGATATTGATATAAACATATAACAATTACAATACGGAAACAGGCCATCTCAGCCACGCTAGTCCGTACCGATTTAAGCAATCTCCTCTAGTTCCACTTGCCTGCACCCTGCCCATAACCCTCCAATCCCCTCACATCCATGCACCTATCCAACTTTTTCTTGAATTGACCTTGCTCCAACCATCTCTTCTGGAGGGTCATTCCACCCATTTCTGAGTGAAGAAGCTCCCTCTCATGTTACTTCTAAACTTTTGAATATTGAAGGTATCAGAAAATCAGGAAAATGGTACTGAGGTAAAAGATTACTCAACATTTTATTACATTCAGGAACAGGTATGGGGGGGGGGCTCAAGTTTATTTCTAATGTTTTTATGTAAACTTTTAAGGTGATTTAATTGTTTTATGAGTTGAAATGATTCAACCTTAAGTAATAGTTTTAAATTGATTGTTAATGGTTTGGGTGATTTTTTTTAAAAAGACCTTAAAGATTTAGTAGGTATTTAATTGTTAATTAGTTTTGAATGTCAGGCAATTTCACAAGCATTTCAATCTCGTTAACAGTTATGCCAGCTGGTAATCTTATGATCAGGGCTTCAGTAGTTCTCCAGGCTTCTTGGGGACAGAGATGATCTCCTTAGATTTGAAAGATCCTGCACCCGGCCTCCACAATATGATGGGATTTGCTCTTCAGAGCAAAACTGCATCCAAATATCCCACCAGGTAAGGGTAGGATTTGAGGGCAGACAATCAATGAGCTCAGGGAACTTGCAGTTCAGCAATAGTTGCTGTTTATCACTTCATACCCATGCCTATTAGTAGGCCCTTTCAGGTGGCCAATTGTCCCGCCTGTAAAGCCTCGTGTTTAGGCAACATGTGGCTGTTTTGAGGATGTGGATGTGCAGGAGGCGCTCTTGAGGCGAGCTACGTAACCCTCCTCTGAGAGGGAGAATCAGCTCTGTTCAGTGGCTCCCCAAGCCACTGAATGCAGCGGGTCGAAAGCAGATGTGAAAGGCTCAGGCTGCTGATCACAACTAACACTGGGCAGGAGCCGGAGTCGGCTTAGAGCTGCATCCTGTCCAGTTGTGTCCTTCAGGTGGCCAGCGTTGCGCTTTAAACACTGCCACCTGAACAACAATTTAAAGGGTAGCTTCTGCTTCTTCAGGCACATTCTTAGCGTGGAATGCACCTGAAAAAGCCTATTGTGTGATTGTGGTATTCATTGTTTCCATTCCATCGACATTATCCACTGTACATGTTTAGCATGAACTACTGTATATTTCAGTGTATAAGTTGACTAGCAGATAAATCTACCTCCCTTTTTCAGCCTCATTTTAATGGTTTTATTGTATATCCGGTGTACAAGTCTACCCCCAATTTTTGGGCTGTCCAGGCCTCCCAGCAACAACCCAAAATTTTATTTACAGTACCCCACTGGCCAAGTAACAAAGCTGTAAATTAAGCAATTAAGTTTTAAAAAAAGTTTATTTTAAAAAAAAAACCTTAGCTTCTGGCTGGGAGGACAGTGCTGGGTCCAAGTCTGTAGCTGGAGTTGGTGGAAGCGGGGACCTCGGCCTACCTGGCAGGAGTGGCAATGACCCTGGAGCAGGAGTGGTGACATCGTTCTCCCGGTGGGAGCAGGAACCTCGGCCTACTGGGCAGGAGCAGTGACAACGACCTCAGGTTCCCCGGTAGGAGTGGTGACCTTGGGCTCTACAATTGTAGAATCTCTGGGTAGGTTATGGTGGTGCCCACTTGTGGTGAGATGTTGGGGAATGACAGTGCCGGCAGTGGGGAGGTGCTTCCAGCGTCGACCTATTACACTGACTTGACATCAATTTGTTTTTTTTCATTGAATTTAAGGTCTCAAAAGTATATCTGGAGTATAAGTCAATCCACCCCCCCATTTTGAGAAATTATTTAGGGTTTCACGACTTATACACTGAAATATACGGTACTCATCCCTATTGACAAAAAGTGAGAATAATTCTTAAACTGTAGCAAACATTTGTGCACCCCGCACACATCTTTCAGCTGCTCCCTTCAGGGAAGAGATACAGGCATATCTGAGCCAGCACCACCAGGCTGAGGAACAGCTTCTTCCCATGGGCAGCGAGAATGCTGAACGACCAAAGGAACTGCTCACACAAACCACCCGAGACTCTCATATCCACAAAATAATATTTATTTCTTTATTTGTATAGATGTAATATTTGTCCTGCAGGTGTACTGTTGGTCTGGGTGGTTTGTACCAAGGACCAGAGAACACTGTTTCGTTGGGTTGTATTTGTACAATCTGGTGATGAACTTGACTTGAACGTTGAATTGGATGAGGTCTTCATTGCCTATTTACCCTTGTAGCCTATGTTTTGATTTATTAAACCCACAATTCTCAAGGCCATTTTTGCAGCCTTTTCAATCTATATTAGAATTAATTTATCAATCTGTTTTTCTGTTAACTATCACTGCATTTTGGTTATAATCACCACACTTTTTTCAAAAAGAGCAACTTGTGGTACTTTTTATATTGGACAATTTATTTTAAAAAAACACCTATTTGAAAATGCTCTGTTTTCTTTCCATTTTTTAGCCCAGGAATATTCTCTATACCTTCTGCTTCTCTGGGAAGCAAATTTAACTGCTGTTGAAGAGTGTAGATATTCATTGCCATTTGAATGCTCAATATCTATAATTTCTGCTGCTGTTTCCCCAAATTCATCCCCAATCTCTTCAAAATTCCAAGTATTTCTTACTTTGAGTAGTTTTGTGTTAGCTTGCTGCAATTAACCCATGCATTTTCAAACCTAAATTAAGTGTTTCCAATTATGGGTTTGAAAATACCCAATAGTGAATAATGTCTAGATGAGGTTTGATCTTGTGGACCTTGGCATTTCCTGAGATTGGATTGTTTACATGTTTAGTGTTTCAAATTATGAATTTACAAAAGGCTGCAGACCAGATAAGGATATAAACATTCATTTATATCAACAGAGCATTTTTCTTAAACATGTTTGTGTTCATGACGTACATATTCTGAATTTATGGTAAACAGGACCTATTGGGAAAAATGACCCCAAGCAAAGCCAAAGGAAAGTCTTAGAGGGGCAAAAATAAGATTGCCTTGGGGTAAAAGTTCCACCTAGAGTTGAATATTGCCACATGAAACAAGCAGGGTGGTTGTCTAAAAGAGGAAAGGATAATGGAGGTTCTGAGAGAGGAGAGGACATGAAGGAATCTATACGTATCAATTTCTATTTTAATTTTGAAATTTGCGCAAGGCAGCAAGGTTAGTTATGATACAAGAAGGACTTGTTATGGGATAAGATGATCTTACAGAAAAGGGAGACCAACCAGGCAGGATTTGCAATAGTTGAGTGCAGACCTGACAAATTCATAGATGGGAAACTCAATTGTGCTTATTTGAGGTTAATTGCATTACTGAGGTGGAATAAGACAACCTGTGCAAAGCTGAGAATAAGGGCAAGGCATTTCAGTTCAAAAATTGTGTAATGTGCACTGGTTTGAGATAGCAAGGCACATTTAAAGATCTCGGAAGCTGGACAGCTCATTAGAGGAACGATTGTAGAAAGATTCAAGATAATGTTTTGAAAGGTTATGGACATTTCCTGGGGCATTAGAGGTGATGAATGCTATAGAAGAACACAAGACATAGGAACGGTGATGGGCAATTCAACCCATCCAGTCTGCTGCACCATTTAATTTAAAATTAAATTTTAAATGTAGATATACAGCACGGTAACAGGCCATTACAGCCACAAGCCTGTGCTTCCCATTACACCCAATTGACCTTCAACCCCAGGAAAATTTTGAAGAGTGGGAGCCTCCAGGGAAAACCCATGCAGACACAGGGAGAATGCGCAAGCTTCTCACAGACATCGCAGGATTCGAACCCCAGTCCTGATCACTGGCGCTTACCGCTATGCTAATTGTGCCACCCCACATGAGCGAATCCATTTTCCTACTCAGCCCCTCTGCTCAGCCTTTTTCCCATAACCTTTCATGCCCTGGCTAATCAAGAACCTATCAGTTTCTGACTTAAATACACCCAATTACTTGGCCTCTACTACCACTTGCGGCATCAAATTCCAGATTCACCACCATCTAGCTAAAGAGATTCCTCTGCAACTCTGTTCCAAATGGATGCCTTTCAATCCTGAAATTGAACCCTTTGCCCTAGACTCTCCTATCATCCTGTTACATATGTTTTGTCTTTCAACATTAGAAATGTTTCAATGAGATTCCCCTCTCCTTCCCTCCCCCCCCCCCCCCCCCCCCCACCATTCTCCTAAATTCCAATGAGTATAGGCCAAAAGCTACCAAATATTCCTCATATGATGACAAATTAATTCCTGGAATTATCCCTGTGAACCTCCTTGGGAAGGTTGAGAATCATTGCTCTAGATCCAATTGTTATTGAAATGTTTTGTTTGAGAAAAATTGTCATTGGCCCATTTCCTTTGGAGTTATGAATCCCTGCATATAACAAGTCAATTAGGTATGATTAAAACAGTGGTTTTCAACCTTAGACGAAGGTTCCACCCACATACCACCTTAAGCAATCCCGTAGCAATTCCCTTCCCAATGGCATAGGGAATATTTAAAGTGGTATGTGAGTGGAAAGAAAAAGGTTGAGAACCACTGCTCTAACTCTTCCTGCCGGGTTGTTGGTTCCCCTCTGTGATGCGCACATCAGTTGTCATATCTTGATGGCTCCATGTGTGCCCGACTGTCCTCTGCTGGCTCCACGTGTCCAACTGACCCAGGAGGAGCTGGCTTGAGTCTATATACAGGTTGCCTACCTGTAAGTACAGTGGTTGCCCCCTGCAGTGGGCTGGTGGGAGCGCGGCCAGTGTTGTGGTTGTTTCACCACACCCTACAGTTCAGGTGCAACCTGTTCCACTTGTACAGGTCACCCCTTCCTCAGAGAAGGTTCCAATGATCCAAGAAATTGAAACCCTGCCCCCTTCACCTTCTCTTCAGCCACTTACTTGTCAGCGCTGTATTCATGTTCTGAACGTCCCCAGGTTGTGGCACTGTGAGTAATCCTGAGATGACCACCTTGGAGGTCCTGCTCTTCATCCTCTTTCCTAACTCCCTAAATTTATTTTTCAGGACTTCTATCCCTCTCAAGTCATTGGTTTTAAAATGTACCACAGCCTGAACTGGCGGCTCACTCTCCCCTTTAAAAATAGTTTGCACCCACTCAGAGACATCCTGGACCCAAGCACCTAGGAGGCAACACTATCCTAGAGTCTCTTTTGCAGCCACAGTATCTCCTATCAGTTCCCCTGACTATTGGATCTCCTATGTCTACCTGACTTCACTCTTCCCTTCTGAGGCTTAGAGTTGACCACAGTGTTACTGGTCTGGCTGCTGCCTTGGCCATATAGACAATTCACCTCAGCAGTATCCAAAGGGGTGTGCTTGCTGCTGAGGAGAATGGCCACAGGATGACCCTGCACTTTCTTCTTTCTCCCCTGACCTCTCGGTGTTCACCCATTAGTTAAATCCTCCATTCTGGGGGGTGGGGTGGGGGGGGGAATTAACTCCGCAAAAGTCTTATGACTTTCTCAGCCTCTCGAATGATCCTTAGTTCATCCAACTCTAGCTCCAGTTCCTTTCAGGAGCTGGAGTTGGCTGCACTTCTCCCAGATGTGGTTATCAGGGAAACCATCAGATTCCATGAATTCCCACATCCTACAGGAGGAACATTTCACTACCCTCCCCACCACTACTACTGTACTGAACATCGACAAAAGGGAAAATTTTCCTTTCTTCCTTGATTCTTTGGCCTCACTCTCTTCTCTCCAAAGCCTCAATAACTCCACTGATACAATGAGCTTCCCTTAATGGTAAACAAGCACCTACCTGTCCTGGTGCTTTTTAAACCCTCCGCTTCTTGTTCCAAGTTCTGCTCTTACAGTTGCCAACAAGAAACAAAAACACAATATTGTTTTAACAGGTTATTGTAGGTTCTCCTGTGGCTCATGGATAGATTTCCTGGAACCAGCGGTTCTTCCATTGAGAATTTCCTCCTCCTGTTATATTACTATGAATCACAACGTGGCAGTTCACAGGTGTATTTTCATTTATTTCAGGAACCATCCAACAATCGTTTAAAAGATTTCAATAATTTATCAATTAATGAACCAAAATATTATAAAAAATATGTTCATAAACATTATTAGTTATTTTAATTTCCATTCTGATCTCATTCTGGAGCTCAACCCCTTTATGTCACTTGTGCTTCACCTCAACAGCAATATTGTGCCTATTTGTGCAGTAACTTGGGTCTGGGCCCATGAGTACAGCTGAAGATGAGACCAAAATCCTTCTCAACTACTGTGGGGAATCAGTGTTATTCATGTGTATCACTGAAAGAGACACTCCAGATTTAAAGGAATACCTTGTGAACAAAATGCAGTGTATTATTTTAAATTTGAAGTTCTGAGATATCATTTAATGAACTAAAATTAGGAACTTGTGATTTAATTGTTTTTTTGTTCAATATGCTGACCGATGAAGACCAATATGACAAAGCATTTTTGACTATGTAAGATGCCACTTTCAAGGTAAAATGCACTAGTTCTCATAGATTTCTGTGTTCTACAACACTCTCCAGAGCTCTGCAATTCTCTGAGTAGGTCCTAGCCATATTAGAAACACCCCCCCCCCCCACCTAAAATGCAACATGTCATTTTTCTTTCTCTATATTTAATTCCTCCCCACCTGTTCAAATGATCAAGATCCTGCAGCAATCTTTGACAACATGCTTTACTATTGACAAATCCAGGCTATTTCACATCTGGATTCCCATTTTTCTGAACAGGAGTGATTCATTACCACATTGCAGGTTTGCAAAACACACAGATATGACTTAATCACAACAAAATTTAATTTCCTTTTTTGCATTTTTCATTTCAACGTGACTTTAGGTCCTTCAAGATTTGCTAGATCTTCACATTTTTGGTTTGTTCTCTAACATTTTCTGTATTTTCCATCTAAGAAGGAAATTACATTAAATTGGTTGCGGGAAAATGTTGAGCATCTATTTGCCTATATTTCATGTTAATAAAGTTTAGCTAGCTGACGTGCACATTTATCTTTCTGTAATTTTGTATATAATTATAGACATATTGGTACTTAGACTATTCCTGTCGTTTCCATTGAAGCATTCATCCAATTATGATAGGTGTAATTAGGCAATCCTTTTCAAAAATTGAATTGCAAAATATCACTTGGTGTAGTTAATTGGTAATCTGCTGTAGTTTAAGCCATGTGATTATAAAGAATGAAATACATTGAGTTGTATTCAGTCCATCACTCAGATTTTTTCAGCTTTCAATTACCTTTGTCCATTGTCGTTCATCGTTCCCTGGTTCCCCAACACCCCCACTTTTCGTGTCTACGTTATATTGGTTATCACCCTTCGGCACTCTCAGTCTTGATAAAGGGTTCCAGCCTGAAGCATTCACAATTCTTTTCCTCCCACTGATGCACTGAGTTCTTCCAGCAGATTGTTTGTTGTTCCTGCACTTTCGAGTCCAGAGTACCAAGCAACCAGGTCCTCTACACCCAGGAGGTATCTGGCAAGGTGAAAGGTGGCCTCAGGAATGACTTTATGTACACCTGAGGCCCTGCCCAGGAGATTCCTATTGATTCTGTGGACAGATCCTTGCCCTTTGTCAAAATGTCATTTTTTAATGATAATTTAAAAATGCTGCAATAGACATTTTAAAAAGTACTCGTGTTAAAAGATACTTTTTTCAAAATTAAATGAATTATTTATTGCATTTTAAACAAAATGTTGAAATGGTCTATTAACCCTCATTTAAATAGGTGGGTCACGTGATAGATCTGACTTGTGTAGGATGGGAGAAGTGGACATTCTGAGATTAAGTTGTGTTTCTCTCGTATTCTGTCTATCATTAGATTAAAGCCAGTGACACCTTTTCGATGGTTTCTATTGGAAATCCATCTCAATTTTAAGAGACTTTTCAAAAGGATGCAAATGAGAGTAATTAACCTACCACTCTTATTATTTCATTCTAAGGATGGAGCCAGCTAAAAACATAATGGACTTGAAACCAAAGTGAAAAATCAAGAATCTTAATTTGGAAGGAATGCAATTTGCACATCATGATCTTTTATACTGGTTTGGCTACATTATTTTTGGTAAGTTCTTGTGAAAAACCCAATATTAACTTGTCTTCCTCTACCATTTAATAAAGAGTCATTCCAAAAATATATTATTGATTTGAAATACTTTTAAATTGGACAAGTAAAGAAAGCTACAATTTACTTTTGATTCGTTGGTTCTTTTCCCTTTGCTTTTTTTGGAAAATAATCTTGGTTCTTATTGTAAACTGGTGAATGCTGTTTATTCTCTAAATTCAATTTTCACATAACTTCTTGGCATTTTCCTTATTTTGCAGTGTCTAATTAGCAAACTTATCTCTGAAGCCCCAATTCTGGGGCTGAAATTTTCAATTTGTTTAGTCATTCTACAACATATAAATTAATAAATATCAACAAATATATGTATTATATATATGCACCTGATGGTTAAATTCGTGAACCAAAATGAGCATTTCCTTCACTCATAAATTAGATTCCTCATAAATTAGATCAGCCATGATCGTATTGAATGGTGGAGCAGGCTCGATGGGCCATTTTTGGCCTACTCCTGTTCCTACTTCCTATGTTCCTATGTTGTAACTTAAAATAGGATTTGGTCCCCTTTGAGTTTAATAGGCAATATTTCAAACTGGGAATTCTGTGTACTGAGAAATACTTATTTCTGATCTAATGAAAAGTGATGTAATTGTGATTTCAATAAGAGCTCAAGAACGGTATGTGCTGATCGCTTTCTCTGCATTCCTAAAAATCTAGTTTAGGATATTTAATTTAATTTAGCATGATTAATGAACAGAAACCCCAACAATTTTCAAAGATAGATAGAATATGTTTAACATGACCAGTGTTCTAATGCTAATTTTGAAGAGGACATTAAATTGGAGAAGGAAATATTGTTTTTGTTCTTATTGATGCTGGAATTTATCAATACTTTTTGGTTTAATATCTGGACAAACAATATGCCACAGTAATGTAAATAAAAAGGTACAGTTTTAGGTGTTCATGAAGGTTAGAAGACAGACACTTAGTTAACACATCACAGTAAAATTTTAATAGTATTTTTAAAAGGTCTTTAGTCTTGTAACTGATGTCTGCAGTAGAGGTTGATGCATCAGTGCTAATGTAACAGTTTGTTTCAATACTGATGTGAGAAAGATACAATTACAAAATAGGATATTCCACTTCTGTTTGAAATATCTGGAATAATCAAAGTATCATTAAAACACAAGCTGAAACAAGCACTTGTAAAAAGGACGATTTGTTTTCACAACTTCATCTTATGCAACAATGTTACCCCAAAATCACATTATGCCCCCAAGAAATGTTAAAAGATTATTGTTTACATCATACTCTAGAGGAATATTAGCCATAATTCCTGCTCCTGTTGGGACTAGCGCACAAAGGCCCTGCGAGTTGGAGAAATGTAATATTGTGGCTACGTATTGGTGATTGCTAGTTTCAAAGATTGCATTTAGCTTGGAGCAGGAATTATTCCATTTACTCAGTAAACTTTGAAGAAACCATTCTTTTATGTATGCTCCAATAATAACTTACAATGACAAATGATTTTATTAACAGTTGCAATTAGTGCAATTTTACTAACAAGGTACATTTTTTTTAAAAAAGGTCGCTATTTACAATCTGGAATGATAAACTCACTGGATTAATGATTCTCTTTGCACGTGTCAAAAACATTCCTTGAAAAGAATGAAACATTTTAGTTGAAAAAAGTGAGCAATTTGTAAAACACATGAAACTTTATTTGTGCTTTAATTTAGAACATTTTTCCCTCAAAGAAAGTAAATATTCAGTTATCCTAGTCTACTAGATCATAACTGATTTGATCCATCTTTAGATTATCTATAAATTTATCTCTAGTTGAGATCAGTAACTGCTGTGACTTCCACCCTGCAATGTTGGAGGCAGAGTAGACTGCATTGCCGACATGATGTGGCATATTTTGCACTGGTGACTGAAGGTGTATTTCTATGCACGTATTTTTGTTGATGTCCAGTTATAGATTAGCTAGCATTCTACAGTCAGAGTGACTGCAATTACTAACTGATCAAATTTTCAATTTGAAATTGGATTAATCTGTGTACAACAAACAGTATAAATCATTTAATGTGTGGTTTATTTTTTTACAGCAGATGATTTATTATTGATAATTATATTTTAAATTAAGATATTAGGCTAGAAATCCATCATAGTCAATGGAAACTCATTCGGAAGTGAATACACTATTGCAACCATATTAGGTATCCAGTGCCAGAGACCAGGTTCAAATTTCTACCCTTCCATTTTTAATTTTATTGTACAGATTTTGATTTCATCAGGCAATGGAAAATAAAACTTTAACCAAACCTTCCACATTTGACAGCTGAATTTATGAAACTTACTATTCAACATGAAACAAGATTTAAAAATTTAACAATTGAATAAATCAAACAGCAAAATTTCAATTATAAATCAATTTCTGATATTACATGTCGCTAGACATTCCAATTTGTATTACTTAAATTCCAAATCACTGAATGAACTTCATAGATGGATATAAATGCAGTAAATATTTACAGGATATAACTTTGCTTATTGTACAGACTCTGCTCTTCCTTAATTTTGTGTATCTCAAAGGTGAATTGAAATAATGGGTTAAATCTGTACATGCAGTCATGGCAACAAAGCAGAATTCTCAGCTCAGAATTTTGCTGGTAATTGATTAAAATAATTAAAGCATTCAGTTCCCCTTCAAACAAACTCATATTCCATATGGTCTTCTTTATTGTTTTCCCATAACCTGTTATATTCCTTTTCATTTATGCTTCCTGCATGGACACAGATATTTGTTCCAGTCTTCTGAATTGCTTTTTTTTTTAAAAAGCCCATTGGCAGTGGCTAAAATTTGTATGACTTCATTATAGACAAATTACAATTTGCACAGGTAATGGAAGTATTCTATAATTTCAGTGTTCCAAAAACAAAATTATCTCTCTCCTCCTTGACTGTAGAACCTGTTTACTTTATTTCAAGAGTATGGTATGCAAAAAAGATGACTTGTGAACAATCGATGAAAGGCTTTGAGCAGATAGGACTTATTTACATAATTTGTCCCTTGAAGAGTTTATTATTTTTTATTAAAATTCCCCAACAGTGCAAACATCCTATCTGCACCAGCCCCTTAGTTTATCCAATCTTCAAGGCTAAAAATGAAATTCAGTCCATAATGATACAGGATGAGCAAGTTGTCAGCAGTTAATTTTGCTGATGAAGCCATCATTTTGTAGACATCTAGCCTTCCCATCCTTCCCAGAGTTGACCTCTGAAATAAACCATAATGAAGGTTAAAATGATAACAAATTGAAATTAGAATGTGAAAAGCCTCCACAATTGTTTTCCCACTTTAAATAAAGAAGGTCCAGATGGCATTGTGGAATACAAAATATAAACTAACCAGAAGGGTTTTGTTTGAGAGAGGAAAGGTCATTCCTGTTGAATCATAAGGAGTTTATGGGCTTGATTGGAAAAAGGATATCTCAGGGTTGTATTTGATGTCAATGTACTCTGCCAATAGATCTGAACTTAACTTTATCCCAAGGAGCTTATTTGCTCAACTCTATTTTAAATGTAGACTAAATAAACATATACAGTAAAATCCCAGTTATCCGGAATTCAAGTACCCTCAAGCAACCGGCAGAAAAAAATTTGCAGAAAATATATCGTTAAAATAAAAAAAGTTTTAACTTGGTGCGCCCTAGCAGTGAAGTTCACCAGTCGTGCTACGCACAATCTCAAGCAACTGGCAAATGCACTTAACCGGCATCTACCAATCACCATATGCGCTGGATATCAGGGGTCTTACTGTATAACAAATTTAAAAATAACTGAAGCAGAGATACATCCATGAGATGGAGGTGAGTTGGACTTGGGAGTGAACTTTTCATATCCAAGTTCAGTACCTAGATCAATGCCTGCTGCTACATCTGGTTATATTCAATTTTTATTTCATTGCAACAGTCATATTAAAACTGAATGGTTTGTTAAACTTTTATGAATCAATAATAGATGGATTACTGTACACCCAGTGGGCTGCACTGATAGGCATAATGAAGGGGTATTTTTCCTGTTTCAGACAGGCACCCTGGTTATTAGGAGTTTCCAGTTATCAATTTTGCAGAGATCATGCTTAGAAACCTGGCATGAGGTTTTTAATTATTCCTACTGATATTTTGACAATAAATAAAGTTAAGCAACGGTAACAATGATCATAAGATGATGGAAGGTGAGTAACGACTGCCACATTAATATCACTTCAAATAAAAGCCAAACTCACAAACGTTATAAATGCATGCAGTGTTTTAGCAGGTTAATCCAGCAGAAGAGAAATAAAGAATGGTTTGAGTTTTCCTTCACTGAGAAATCAGTGCTGAAGAAAACAAAAGTAAAATACATCAATTAGGATTTTGGAGTCATAAAAACAAAACCGATACCGCACATTCTATAAAATAAAATAAATTAGTCTTTTTTGCTTTGAATACCATTCACAATTCTTTAAAAGTTGTGCATTATTAATTTTTTTTTTCCCTTTCCCCACAGTGTAATCAAACCAGGTGCCAAGGGATTCAGTCACCCTCCACGTGCTTTCAAATGGATCAAAAAGGTAGATCTCTGCAATAGTTATAGCATTGCTCAAACTGAAAACAAGTGATTTCGTGAGTTTAAGTGGTCTTGATCCAGCAGTTGCATCCAGTGTTTCGGTATTTGGTGAGTTTACTGGGAGCTGCAGGTGACCGGAACTATAGGCCATACAATAATCTGTCCTAATTTTCATTTGATAGTTTGTTACAGCTTTTAGGACAAAAGCAAAAATTATTTTAAGTTGGTCATATTTAATCACGAGATTTATTGCATCATACTTGCTTGGATTTTTACATTATACTTTGGTTTATGAGGTTAGTGCATCGCTGTAACAGCGCCAGCGATTGGGACAGGGGTTCGAATCCCACACTGTTTGTAAGGAGTTTGTATGTTCTCCCGCATCTACGTGGGTTTTCCTCAGGGACTCCTGGTTCCTCCCACTGTTCAAAATGTACTGGGGGCTTGCAAGTGAATCGGCTGTAAAGGCAGCACAGGGTCATGGGCCGAAAGGGCCTGTTACCATGTTGTATGACTAAATTAAAAAATATATATTTAAAAGTTTATAATTGTTTCTATTCTTATCATTTTGCAGCAGAACACATTAGGATTTCCAGTTCTGATTGAATTTTTTTTTCCCCCTAGTGGTTTTATCATGTGACATCCTGCTATTTCCCTCACCCCATTCATTGGACTCTCGTATTTGTATAAATAGTGTGTTCATGGGTGGTGATAAAATTCCTTTACTATTTCTTGGCGAAGAAATTCTCATGATCAAAAATGTAATTAAAAATATATCCCATACTCCCAAGCCACATTCACAATATAATGATCTACCTCTTATGCTCAGTCCAACAGATTTCCTCTTCCCAATTTGCAAATCTTAATGCTTAAAAACCTATATTAAAGAGGCAGCAAAATTGGAGCAAAGCCTTTACAGCGATCAGGGTTCGAATCCCGCGCTGACTGTAAGGAGTTTGTTCGTTCTCCCCCGCGTCTGCTTCCTCCAGGGTCTCTGGTTTCTTCCCACCATTCAAAACATACAGGGAGTGTAGGTTAATTGGGTAGCATGAACTCTTGGGCCGAAATGGTTATTATGCTGTATGTATGTCCATTATTGTCGCACAAAAGCTAAAGGTGGTGAGGTGCATTGCTACAGATTAGAGATAAATAATCCACGGAAATGATATTTCATAGATCATAGGATCTAAATGAACTGCTCATATTAACCCTCCAAAACTCTACTGTTTAAAAAAAATTATGTATTTTCATATATGTCCTGCACATGGATTGTTTGCTCTATGAATGTTATGTCCAGTTGTGTGTTTTTACACTAGAGAACACGGTCTTGCCAGGTAATATTTGTACAGTTGTATGATAATAAACTTGAACTGGAGGATTATACCAGTCTTTATAATATAATTAAGGGCCTGGTATCGGACACATAAATCAAAGCAGATGGAGCCAAACATAATCTGCTGGAGGTACTCAGCATTATCAATGGGAGCAAAATTAATGGTCATCCTTGTGGGCTGGAATTTTTATCCCGCGGATGTTGCTTGACCTGTTGAATTCCTCCAATTGTGTTTGAATTCTAGCATCTGCAGTTTCCTGTGTGCCTTCAATACAGTTGAATACTTGATTGACATATTTGGAGTCGATTATGACTTTTACACAGCCTCTGAGAAGCTGAAAATTTGTGAAAATTTCCCGCTCTGCTGTAAAAATGTCGCCACAGAATTTATTTGCTAAATTTCATCCCGTCTTTTCTCCTCCAGGACCCCTAGGTATTTTTACGGACCGCCTGCAGTATAAATTGACCGCAGGCACCCCATAAGAAACTGGGCTAATGAATAGACAGACATTCCTAGTGACGCGCTCTGATGCATTCAGCTCGTGATGACAATGTGGAATTTTTAAATCTGTATCATCTTTTATCAGAATACACAGAGTTTGGAGTAATATATCTATTCACTGGACTGTAAGCACTTGAAAGAATGTGAAAAAGAGATAATGGGTTTCTCTTGAGATAAATAGTCTCTGCAGACTTGTTGCCAAGGCAATTAATCTCTGCAGAGAGGTGTCAAGTCTGTTGGAAGCAGATGGTCATCCCCCTCATGAAATGCAGGTTGGAACAACATCCTAATTCAGCACAAACTCTCTGAAGAGATGTGCTTATTAATTAGGTATCAATAAATTAAATCAAAGGAATGTCTTAGAATATTGATTGGGGCAAAATGTCTTCAAGATATGGTGGTGACCTTGAGAAAATAATGTCAAAATAGCTGATCTGGTTAAAGGTGATAAATAAACCTTTGTACATTTGTGTAATTTTTATATCTCATTCCTCCCCCCTAGAAGAGATTGATCAACAAAATCTTGACCTGGAAACAGAGTTGGTAAGTAATTTTTTTGTTTTAGAATTCCTTTCTAACTCTAAACTGTTCCCTCATCTTTGCCAAAACTTCCCAGACCTCATCACCCTCCCCCCGCCCACCCCAATTACTTATACTCGCCAATCAACACTCTTTTGTAGAAGACAGTCAGGAACTCTTGTATTCAACTACAGCCTGGGTACAGCTTTTTCCTAATGGATGCCCACTGAAGTTAAAGCAAGTGCATGCTGGATCACACATGGATTTGATTCCTTTCTCAGTTTGATGAAGGATCTTTGACCTGAGAAGTTGTCTCCTTCACTTTCCAGAGGTACTTGCTGAGATACTGCATCATTTTTATTTCAGATTTCAGTATCTGCATTTTTAAAATAAAAAATCTTTCATTAGGCCCTTTCAAATTTCCTTGTAAAATGGGGTTGACTGGGCAATTTGCTCGGTTGAAGATCCAGGTACAGGGCTATTTGAAAGGGCTGAACTGGGCAACATAGGAAGTAGGGACAGGAGTAGGCCAAAAATGGCCCATCGAGCCTGCTCCGCCATTCAATAAGATCATGGCTGATCTAATTTATGACCTAACTCCATCTACCTGCCTTCTCCCCATATCCCCTAATTCCTCTATCATGTAAAAATTTATCTAACCAAATTTTAATTAATTATTCTTCATCAAGATTTTTTTTATTAAGTAATATCACAGTAGAAGCATAGAGATAGTAAAATTTTAAATATGTTTAATGAGGCAGCCTCAACCACTTCCCTGGTTAGAGAACCTGGTCAAAATCTACCCGGGTCCCAGGCCTACCTCATAGGTGGTCAGGAAACCCAGTAAAACTTACCCTGGTGTCTTCCTCTGCCTATTTGAAAGGGGAAATGTTGGGCCTGGTTACTCTGGAACTTTAAATAGAAAGGGAACAGAAAGAACACAGGGATTCCCAGTGGCTGTGGGACGCGTCACTCAGGGGCGGGATGGCAATTTAAAAGGTAGTTTAGGCTGCTATTTGAAAGGTGTAGGAGGCACCCATGACCCAGTCTTCTCACCCAGGTCTCTGGAGGGCCACCCGGGTGTTGCAATTTGAAAGCATCTAGGGCAGTAGTTCTCAACCTTTTTCTTTCCACTCACATATCACTTTAAGTATTCCCTATGCCATAGGTGCTCTCTGATTAGTAAGGGATTGCTGTATGTGGGTGAAAAGAAAAAAAATTGAAAACCATTGTTTTAATTGTCCCTAATTGACTCATTATGTGCACGATTTCTTAACTCCAAAGGGAATGACAATTTTACCTCAAGCCAAATATTTCAATAACAATGGTTCTCAACCTTCCCTTCCCACTCACATACTGCCTTAAGCAATCCTTTAACAATCACAGAGCCCCGATGGCATAGGGATTAATTAAAGTGGGATGTGAGTGGAAAGGAAAGGTTGAGAGCCACTGGTCTAGGGCTCAATGGATTTCATTTTCTTCCTTGCTTGGTCACTTATTGGTAACTGATTACTTGATCTTGATGATAGAGTAGTCGCTTTTATATTTTGTCTTTTGTACATTGATATGCTCCCTACCTCCTCTTTTGCAAACTAAATAACTGAACAAATGGAATTCAATGCTGCACTGTTTCAAAATCAAGTTTTGTATTTGCTTCCACATCTAACAGACTTTCTTTAAATGTGTGAGTAACTGCTTCTTTGAATAATCTTTCCAAGTGCACAAATTATAGGAACTCTTTTTCAGAAATGCTAATGGCGAAAAAGGGTAGTGTTAAGTGCTTAGGGTTTGCATGCAAGAAGCAGCGAGCGGTTTGCTGCAGAGTTGTAGATGAATCAGCCGACACATTTCTCACACAACTCACAGGGATTTTGAGCTTGGTCTCTTCGTTTTTGGCCATTTTCGACGTTGATATTGCCTGGTGTTTAAGCAGCAAAGATTTAAAAAGAATAGCTTAGCATCCTCGAAACACTAATAAATGCAAATTCAACCTGTACATGAAAAACTATGAAAAGAAACATAACTGCCAGAAATTTAATACTTAACATCAGCCTATAATCTTGTCCTACCATATAATCTCAGTTTGACATTTTTATGCATAATGTGTGCAGCTCTTTTCAACGGCCATCGAGAAGCAGAACATTTGCACAAAGTTTGCCCTCTGATGGCAGTGAAAGAAATGTCGTGATGGAATTTATTTGCTAAATTCCACCCAGATTTCTCCACATTTGCATGGTGCGGCTGCAGTGTAAATTGACCACAGGCACTCTGTCAGAAACTGGGCTAATGAATATGACGTCCAAATTCATAAGTTCCTCCAAGATAAATGAATACTCAATTCTTTCTAAACACAGAAACAATGAATTTGTCATTTCCTAATTATATACCCACAATTAATTAATTATTCTTCATCAAGATTTTTGTATTAAGTAATATCACAGTAGAAGCATAGAGATAGTAAAATTACCTGTATTGATCAAACTTTTCTTCATCTTTTTCTCCTAAACAAAGAAAGTCTTGAAATCAATTAAGAGATCATCAATAGTTACTTGAATTTAAAGAATTACATTTAAATTTGTGAAGAAAAGAAATAATTAAGTTAAGAATAGTTATTAGAATGAGCTTAACAAGTAAGAGTAGCATTGCTGGGGTTGAGAGCAATACACAAACCTGCTTAAAAAATTCAGCAGGTCACACAGGATCTGTAGGAAGTAAATGGTTCAAGCTTGGACCCTTCGTCAGGTATCAGCGCAAACAGGCAGGCACCTGATTGGAAGGGAAGAGAACTTCTTCAGGGAAAGCATTCCTCAAAGAGACTTTGGAATGGAGTCACTGAATGGAAATTCTTCCCCACCTCTCCTCCCCCATCTTATTTATTCCAGAACTTCCCTGCTTTTGCTTATACTCCTCCCCCACCCCCCCCCCCCCCATCTTTTAATTCGGGTGCCTGGCTGTGTTTTTTTTTGCTTATACGTGATGAAGGGCCCAGTCTCAGAACGTTGGTGAGTCTTTACTTCTCATGGATGCTGTGTGACCTGCTGAGTTTCTCCAGCATATTTGGGTATTGCCTTAGAATGAGCTTGTATTTTCCCACACAATTTCAGTTCTGGGTCTAAGTAGAATGACCAGTTTCTCCAACCTACTGAGAGTACAGAAATGTATGATGAGCAGCTTAGCCCTTGTGCTGGCTTATACCCTGAAAAGTTAACAGTAAGGACGTACCAGATATGAACCCCAAGTTTTGTTAAGCCACAACAGCCAGCCATAAATTTTTAAAAAGAACATTAATTTCCAACATGATTACATTATTAATTTAACAGTCCCTAAAGCAATTACCTTGATTAATCTCATTATTTTAGTGAAATTTTAACCACCATTAATGATCCACAACTTACAAACTTCACTTACTTTACAATGTACAACAATTAATTTTAATACTAAAAGATAGCAGTTTCATCCATGCACCACACTCCTGACTGAAAATGACATTTGTACCTGACTCCATATTCCTGGTTCGTGGGTTACACTTCTTAAAGCCACGGCAAGTTCGTAATTCCATTAGCTGCACATGCAACTGGTTCAAAACATCCCGATCAAGTGTGTTCACTGCATTCATTAGCTGTAAATGGAAAATATGAAATTTGATTGAATGTCGTATCAATCACTTGTGTTAAAATAATTTACCTTGAAATATTCTGCTGGGTAGGGAAGTGAGAAATCAATGCAGCTTAAGAAGACGCATGCTTTCTCTCGCACTAGCAATGCTCATTTCTCTGCTTCTAACAGCTATTAGCTATTCTTCACCAGGCTCATTTTTCATGGAGCTATTTGAACAGACATTATATTACCCAAATAAATTTTATCAGCTTTCATTAACGATTTGGTTAGCTTGTGTGATGCTCTGCCAACACTATCAACTTTACCCTTAAAATATGGCCACATTGCTTGCATTCCTTTTTCTTTCCTTTTTGTCTTTTCTATAGCTGTTCCCCTTTATCTACCAACATTTTCAGATTTATTGTCAGAGTACATGCATAACATTTCATACAGCCCTGAGATTCCTTTTCCTGTGGGCACGGCAGAATTACCACTAATTGGTAGTGCAAAAAGTAAACTGCACAGTGTCAGACATGTAAACAAATCACTAATATAAACAGACTGTGAAATACAGAGAGAACAAAAGAAAAATCAATAAAGTGTACAAGTAAGAGTCCTTATTGAGTTTATTGTTTGGGAGTCAGATGGTGGAGGGTTAGCAGTTATTCCTGAACCTGGTGGTGAGAGTCTTGGGGCACCTTCTCCTCTTTCCTGTTGGCAGCAGCGAGAACAGAGCATGTGCTGGGTGGTGAAGGTCTTTGATGATTGCTGCGGTTCTCTTTCAGCAGTGTTCCCTGGAGATGTTCTCAATAGTGGGGAGGGTTTTGCCTATTATGTCCTGGGCTGCGTCCACTACCTTTTGGTGGGCTTACACTCAGGGGTATTGATGTTCCCGTACCAGACCATGATGAAGCCGGTCAGCACACTTTCCACCACACATCTGTAGAAATCTGTCAGAGTTTCTGAGGTCGTACCAAATCTTCACAAACTCCTGAGGAAGTAGAGGTGCTGACATGCTTTCTTCACGATCCCATTGGTGTTGAGTCCAGGAAAGATCCTCTGAGATAGTGACTCCTAGGAACTTAAATTCGCTCTCCCTATGCATCTTTGATCTCCACTGATCACTGGATTGTCCACCTCTGGCTTTCCTTTCCTGAAGTCAACAATCAGCTCCTTAGTTTCAGAGACATTGAGAGCAAGGTTGTTGTTGCACCATCGAGCCATGTTTTCAATCTCCATCCTATAGACTGACTCAACCCCTTCCTTTATACAACCCACTACTGTAGTATCGTTGGCAAATGTGTAGATGGTGTTATTGTACTGAGCTACACAGTTATGTGTAAAGTGAGTAGAGCAGGAGGCTAAGAACACAGCCCTGTGGTGCTCCTGTACTGATGGAGATGTGAAGGAGAAGTTCTTACTAATCTTCACTGATTGTGGACTGGAGGTGAAGAAATTCATGATACAATTACACAGTGGGGTGTTAACTCCCAGGTCTTAGAGTTTGCTGATCAGTTTTGAGGGGATGATGAACTGTTGTTGATAAAGAACATCCTAATGTATGCATCTTTACTGTCTAGGTGTTCCAGGACTTTGTGTGGAGCCAGTGAGATGGCATCTGCCATAGACCTGTTTCTACGATAGGCGAACTGGAATGGATCCATGTCACCGCTCAGACAGGAGGTGATATTCTTCATCACCACCCTTGAAAACACTTCATCACTGTTGATCTAAGTGCTACTGGTCGATTGTCATTAAGGCAGGTTACTACAGTCTTCTGTTTGAAACAGGTTGGGTCCACACCCTGCTGGAGTGAGATAGTGATTATATCTGTGAATACATTGTAAGTTGGTCAGCACAGATTTTTAATACTCAGTTGGGTACTCCACCCGGGCTGGATGCTTTCCTCCGATTCACACTCCTGAAGTCAGCACTCACTTCATGGGATATAGACCGGATGGGATCATCAGGAGATGTGGGGGTGCGGAGGCGTGATTCTTTGCTGTTACTGTTCTCAAATAGAAGATGTTGAGTTCCTTTGGGAGAGAAGGTTTGCAGTCAGCTATTTTACCGGATTTGGTTTTGTATCAGGTTATGGCATTTGGGCCCTGCCACAGCTGTCAAGTGTCCCTCATTGTTTCCAATTTCAACTGGAACCTCCACTTGGCCCAGGAGATAACTTTCCGCAGGTCATACCTGCTCCTGCTAAACGGATCTGGATTTCCTGGCAAATGCCTGTGATCTGGCTCTCAGAAGGTTTCAGATATCATTGTTCACCCAGGGCTTCTGTTTGGGGAAAACTCTGAATGATTTGATGGGGATACACTCATCCATAGTTGTTTTGATAAAGTATGTGACAGCCTCAATGTACTCGTTCAGATTCTCAGCAGGGTCAAGGAAGTCCTATGACTGTTCTTTAGCCTCCTGCGACCACCTTCTAGCTGTTCTGACCTCTGGAGCCTCTCTTTTTAGGCTCTGAAGGAGCACAGCCAGGTGATCAAACGTGCCAAAGTGTGGTGTTGGGAAAGAACAGTAGGCCTTCCTTATCTTGGTGTGAAATGATTGAGTGTGCTGGGACATCTGGTACAGCAGGTTACATGTTGGTGGTAGTAAGGCAGGATTTTCTTGACAAAGGCCTGGTTAAAGTCACCAACTAAGATTTGTGTGCGTCGGACTGGGCTGCTCTTGTTTATTGACTGCATCACGCAGCTCCGCAAGTGCCGGCTTATAATCAGCATCAGGAGGTAAACTCTGGTGAGAATCACTGATGAGAACTCTATGGCCAGACAGAAGAGTCTGCATTTAATTGAGATTTGCTCTAGGGCAGTAAAGCAGGAAGTCGACCTAACTATAGTGTTTGTGTATCACCCAGTATTAATGAAAAAGCATACTCCACCTCCTCTCCCTTTTCCAGAATTTGAGTTCTGATCCAGTCTATGGATGGTGAAACCGTCTGGTTGGAATGCAGCGTCCAGTGTGTTCTCTGTTAGCCACGTCTCAGTGCAACAAACAACTGAGATTTGGCTCTGAGAAAGCAGCCTTGTCCTCAGGCCATCAGTTTTACTCTCCAGTGACTGGACATTTACCAGTAATATGGACGGTAGGGGAAGTCTCAGACCCTTTCGCTTCAGCCTTGTTTTGATCCCGGCCCTCACTCCATGTTTCTGACCTCGACCTTGGTGGTGGCCAGTTCCTTTAAGGAAAGCAGCTGGGGAAGTGTATTTTAAAGGTTATGTCATTGGGGTTTTCGGCAGTCTGGAGAAAGTTGTCATGGGTCATCGGTACCATTCTATTTGTTGTCTGGAGCTTGTGCAGTCTTGATGCTGCATTTCTCCTATGATGTACATAAGGGATAAAATAGACGCAATAATCAAGTAACATCTTGGAAGGTTGAGAGGATCGACTCAGTCTAGTTCAACAATGAAATATGCAGAAGTACTCAATTAGAACTGAGGTAAATTCCATTCTCACCCATCATTACTTGAGAGAGAAACTGGGTAACAAATGAACAATAATTTTCTTTTGTTATGAGTTTGTGACAAAGTGGTCCTCCAGTGGATAAAGCAGTTGTTGTGGCAGATGGAACTAATCTGTTATAAACCTCCTGGGGTAGGTGTCATTGCCTCTCACAACGGTGAATGAAAGCTAGAAGGTAAGAGCAGGTTGATCCCTGAGTACAGGAGGCAACTGTTACTGTAACGTGTGGCATTTCAGTCTCAGACATTCTCAAGATGAGAGACTGCAGATACTCGAGTCTGGAGTCAGTACATCAGTAGGAGAGAAAAGATTGGTCGACATTTCAGCTGGATCCCGTCAAACACTTGCCCAAAACATTTGATTTCTGCTACTGATGAGTTGCTGTAGCAGGTTGTTATTATATCAACAGGGAAGTTAATGGCAATTTCAGTATCAACTTCAATAGGAATGTGACAACTGAACTCCTAGTTGGTTATATAAAACACTCATTGAATGTTTATGATGTATATACAGTTGCTTTACAATGAATTTCTTAAACATTTTCAAACCAACAGAATAGTACATGCCCAAATCTAATGGTTGAAATGGTTCGATAACTTGTGATGAGTACTGTTCTCACTGCTTAAATATCCATGTTCTGAAGCTGGCACTAGTGGTGTAGTTCTTTGGATGCAAATACTGGGAGCAGATTGTACAAAGCAATTTGTCTGCTCGCAGCCTCAGCCAAAGGTTAGAATGCATTTAAGGCACGGAAATGAGCCACTCCGCACAACAGGTCCTTGGCAAAGTTAATGTTCTACACTCGGCTTCCAACAAAACCTTCCGTGATATTGTTCCCATTCATGTGATCTAAGCTTTTCTTCAACTACTCTTTGAGTAAAGTTGCCCTGAATTATTAAAGACTATTTTGAGGACCATTATCCGATGTTCTATTATATATTCCGTGTGGTGCTGCTAACATTCAACATAATCTGACAAACCATTTGAAGTATCTTTAATTCAATTTATATTTTCAAATTTTGTTCAATGTTAGGAGCACCATGCAAAATATATAATAGAACATCTCCTACATTACTGAGCTGCTATGTATTTTCTGTTACATAAGATCCAATAAATGAAAGCTAAAGAACTTCCTGTTTTCCTATCGTTACTGATGTAGTTGCAATTTGTCAGTTTTTGTAAACATCTTACAATTAAATGGTAATGATTAGAGATGATAACCTTTTTTTCTAAGGTTGTGATTCTGCAATCATACTTGCTTAAATATTACAGAGCTGCTCAACTTTACCTGGTAAGGATCTGTGTTGAGATCAAAATATTCAAGGAAACCAGTGGCAAACTCACAGAACAGGAAGTTGTGAGTCTCATTGAAAGTCCTCAAACACCAGTAGGTGTTGTTATTTGCACTGGTACAGGCACAGAAAGGTCCCACTGGAACAAAAAGATAAGTTGGAAAAACATAAATAACATTTTCCAGATATTGGAGAAGGATTTTATTGCTGCTGTTGTGTTTGTTGGAAAAACATAAATAACATTTTCCAGATATTGGAGAAGGATTTTATTGCTGCAGTTGTGACTGTATGTCAAACAATCTAGATGTCAATTGTTCACAGATAAAGCATGATTTATCAATTGAGTACGAATAAATCAAAATATCTGACCTCGTCCTTCTTTTCAGAAACAAATGAGTGATAACTTTATTACGTAGAACAGTGTAGCAGCAGGAACAGACCCTTTGGTCCATAGCAAATGCTCCAAACGTGACATCCAAATTAAATCTTTACTGCCTTCACATGGTACATATCGCTCTATTCCAAGATACCTGTATCTCTGTAAAATGTTCTTAAACAGTACTATTATATCTTTTTCCACGACTACCCAGGCATCTACTACTGTGTTCAAAAACAAAATTCTGCACATTTCCTTTAAGAATCTCTCCATCCCTTCCAATTTAAACACATACACTCCAAAATAGATTTAAATGTAGAAATACAGCATAGTAACAGGCCCTTTCGGCCCCTGGTCTCCTCAATGACACCCAATGTGGTTTAGAAGGCTGGGAGAAAATCCACATGGACACGGTGAGAACATACAAAAACTCCTTACGGACAGTGCAGGATTTGAACCCTGGTTACTGGCTCAGTAACAGCATTGCACTAACCGCTATGTCACGAATCGGGTTCCAACCCACACTCCATCTGGAGACCAGGACAACCACGTTTCTCTGGATGTACTTCACTGCTGGCATTCATAAATGTGACATTATTACTGAGGAGAAAAGTTCTATCTACCGTCTTCCTACTTGGCCACTTTCAAGGAGCACTACTGAATGGATTCCCCTGACATTGTGACTTGCCAACAGTACAACATCTCACGACTGTCCAGATTAAACTCAATTTACCATTTCTCTGTCCATATCTTTCAATGATCTGTACCCTAGGGTATTTTTTGATCACCCTCTACACTGTCCACAACCCCACCAATCATTTACTAATTCTTTAATTAAACCAGATCTAAGGTTTAGATACCATATTCTTTCCATCACTAGAAATATTTACTTACAGTTCCACAGCATTACCCATATCTGATTTATGCTGTTCCTCAAACACATATATTAATTGGAAAACTTCTTCAATTCCAACTTCCCAGCATTAAGTCCAAATTACTTAAACTCCTCATATAACCATATAACAATTACAGTACCACTTACCTGCACCCAGCCCATAACCCTCCAATCCCCTCACATCCAACTTTTTCTTAAATGACCAAAGTGACCCTGCTGCAACCACTTCTTCCGGAAGGTTGTTCCACTCAGCCACCACTCTCTGAGTGAAGAAGCTCCCTCTTGTGTTACTTCTAAACTTTTTCCCCCTATCCCTCAACTCATAACCCCTCGTTCCAATCTCACCTACCCTCAAGGGGAAGAGCCTATTCACATCTACTCTATCAAATTCCATCTCAACCTTCTACGCTCCAATGAATGAAGACCCAGTCTAGTCAATCTTTCTTTGTATTCTAGATACTGCAACTCGGGCAACATTTTAGTAAATCTTCTCTGCACTCTCTCTACCTTATTGATATCCTTCCTATAATTTGGGAACCAAATTTGGCCTCTCCAAAAGCCTTGAATAATATCAACATCAGCTCCTATTGATTTATAAAGGCCAGCATACCAAAAGCCTTCTTTACCACTTTATCCACGAGATTCCACTTTCAAAGAATGATGAACCATTATTCCAAGATCTCTCTGTTCCTCTGCATTCCTCAATGCCCTCCCCTTCACTGCATATGTCCTGTTTTGATTATTCTTCCCAAAATTAAGCATTTCACATAGCGGTATTAACCTCAACATCTGGTACCGTCTCTTCAATCTGAGGCGCCTGCAAGCTCAGACCAAGACACAAGAGCAACTTGTCCGTGAACTACTCTTTGCAGACGATGACGCTTTAGTTGCCCATTCAAAGCCAGCTCTTCAGTGCTTGACGTCCTGTTTTGAGGAAACTGCCAAAATGTTTGGCCTGGAAGTCAGCCTGAAGAAAACTGAGGTCCTCCATCAGCCAGCTCCCCACCATGACTACCAGCCCCCCCACATCTCCAAATCCTTGCACAAAGAATTACATGTAACCTTCAGAAAGAAATAGCTACCACATGGTACAGCTCAACCTGCACCAAAGAAGAGGTACAAGGACTGCCTAAAGAAATCTCTTGGTGCCTGCCACATTGACCACCGGCAGTGGACTGATCTCATCTCCAACCGTGCATCTTGGCGCCTCACAGTTCGGCGGGCAGCAACCTCCTTTGGAGAAGACCGCAGAGCCCACCTCACTGACAAAAGACAAAGGAGGAAAAACCCAACATCCAAGCCCGACCCACCAATTTTCCCTTGCAACCGTGCCTGCCTGTCCCGCATCGGACTTGTCAGTCACCAACGAGCCTGCAGCAGACGTGGACATACCCCTCCATAAATCTTCATCTGCGAAGCCAAGCCAAAGAAGATTAAACTCCATCTGCCATCTTTCAGCCCACTCTGCTAAGCAGTCCAAATCCTTCTGCAGTCCCTGAAAACCATTTTCACTATTGAAACTCCCCCTATTTTTGTATTGTCCACATATTTACTAACCCAATTTACCACTCCATCATCCAAGTCAATAATGTAAATGACAAACAACAAGGGACCCAACACCGATCCCTGAGGCACACTGCTCATGTTGAATTTTAGCCATCATGCATTATACTTGTAAATGAGACTCATCTGCCTACCAGTCAAAAACATAATTCTTAATTCTCTTGATACCTTATTTCTGTAACTCTGTCTAAACTTGCACTTTCTACACGTATCATTATCCACCAATTATAGTCACACTTTTCCATGTCCTCTGAAAATGATCTTGTATTGTGCATTGTTTTACCTGCTGCAGAAGACATCGTAATGTGTGTCTGGTGCTTTCTGAAAGATGTTGTCAAGCTGGAGTTGATTCAGAGAAAATTTATGATGATGTTGCCAGGATTTGAGGGCCTGAGCTCTAGAGAGAGTTTGAGCAGTTTGTTTAATTCCTGGGAATGCCAGCTGGATGTCAGAGGAATAGATTGGGTGAATGAAGAGTCTTTTGCCCAGAGTGGGGGAATTGCTAACCAGAGGAAGGGGGAAAAATTCAACAGGAACCTAAATGGTAACTTTTAAACAGGATCCTTGCCTCCACTGGTCAGTGCATGGAGTTCAAAAGAAAATCACGTTGCAGTTATATAAAACATTGGTTCGACTGCACTTGGCTATTGTGTGCAATTCTCTTCTCCCCATTGCAGGAAAATTGCGGAGGCTTTGGAAGGGGATGCAGAAGAGATTTTCCAGAATGCTGTCTGGATTACATGATGAACGATGGGGATAGGGGTATATGGAATGGGATGCCAGAGGTAGGTACTATTGAAATGTTTAAGGAAAAAAAAACTGGACAGACACTCAGATAGGATGGGTTTAGAGGGATAAATGCAGGCAGGTGGGTGATTTTGGTTGGCATGGGTAAGTTGGGCTGAAGGGCCTCTTTCCCTGCTCTATGACTATAATCTTGGTTCACTTTTCTAATATTCCCACTCTTTCTCCTATAAATAAACAGTTAAGACTATTTGCCATTTTTAAGATGCAATAATAAACCATTCTTGTTATATTCCAGCAATCAATTATTTTGCACACCTGATACCGGCCATGTTTTATCTACACAATTTTAAATTGCAGACTGCAGCCTTGTGCTCTTACGTGTCCAGTAGGGGGGTGACTGCCAGTGTTGGTTATCGTGTGTGAAACAGGTGAGGCCAGGCATACTGCACGTATCATTGTTTCTCAGCCTCTTCAGCATTTTTCGTATCTTCTTTCTTTTTCTTTCATCCTTAACTATCCAGACATTCTCACTTTTTTCCTTCCCTTCTTTCCTACAATTGAAAGCAGAAATGGAGACAAAAGCAAGGAATATTCTGATCACTATTAGAGAACATTTTCTGATTGCTCACCAAATTTATTATTGCATTCCTGCTTACTTGGGAAAGCAGCCAACATATTAAAAGACCCACACCTTCCTGGACACATTCTCCTCTCTCCTTCCTGTCAGGCAGAAGATGCAAGTGTTTGAAAAAGATTCTTCTCTGCTATTATCAAGTGATTGAATAGACATCTCGTGTGTAAAATGCTGCCGCCTTAAGCTCTTAAAATACTCTGCATTTTTATTTTCCACCACCTGATGTAATCAAGGATGGGATGACTTCCCTGGATAGCACACAAATCACTATCTGTTTCACTATTTAATTCTATTCACTTCATTACATGAGGCTAATATTACAGCTATTTGGAAACCTGAATAATATATAGAGCCATAAAGTCACATAGCTAGGTAACAGACCTTTCAGTTCACCTACCCATATTTTCTGATCTCATTTACCAGCATTTGGGCCATAGCCTTTTATGCCTTTAGTGACCCATCTAAACATCTTAAATGTTGTGAGAATCCATGCCTTCACCAGCAGTGTGTTTCAGATTCTAAACACAACCTGCGTGAAAAGAAATCCTCCACGGATCTTTGCCAAACCTCTTACCTCTGACACTAAATCTAGGCCCTCTAGTATTATATACTTGAGCTGGAGAAAGTTTCTGTCTGTTTATTATATCCATCCTAATTTTCTATACCCCTATCAAACTACCCTCCATGTATTCAGTTTCTCCTTGTAACTCAAAAGCCTCCAGCCCAGACAACTTGCTGGTAAATCTCTCCACTATAATCACGTCCTTTCTATAAAAGAACTTAGTTACACATAGTATTCAGAAATCAATAGATTTCTGTTTACACTTTGGGCATCATAATTATTAAGATGTCCCGATGGGATGTCATTTTTCGTTACATTTTATTGCAGAAAATTACCTTGTAGCAAGAAAGGCACAAAATCTTTTTTTTCAAGTCTTAAATAATCCCATTATTTACAAGATAGAATATTTCAAATCCCCAAAATAAATTTAACTTAATGAGCTGTGGACTGTCACAACCTCAATTGTTTAAGGCAATATTCCTGGAAAACGGCAAATCATTCTCTGGAGCCATGCACCATTTCAACTGATTGGGGTTTCATTTCTAGCACTCGTTTGGACCTTGTTTCCCATGCTCTCCTTAAATTAAATTTGGCCCGTTCTCTGTTTCCTGCACTCCCTTTAAACCTACCTGATTCACTGGACAATTTATTAATTTTATTTATATTTACTCTGTAACATCTAAAACTAAGTGAATTAAAAGTGGGCCTGGGATATCTAATATCCCAGAAAATCTGCCAGTCCAACACTACTGAAAACCCAAGGGTGTTTGATTATTGGAATTTCACTGTATTTACATTCTGGTGCATGGGAGCTGGCATATGGCAGGCAGATAATTCACATTTACTGTTGATTTTGTTTTTTATGACACTAAATTTGCCCAAATCATAGATTTCCTAAAATGATGGTTTAACCCAATGATTCTCAACATTTTTTTCTATTCACATACCCCCTTAAGTAATCCCTTACTAACTACAGAGCACCTATGCCATAGGCACTCTGTGATTTGTAAGGGATTACTTAAGTTAGCTCAGTAGTTTAACCTGATGCTCTTTACTGTCATCAAATAAATTTTTTTTTAAATCTCTGTGTTCCAAAAACATTGTAAACTAAGCAGCTGTCCCTTCTAAGTTAAAACATTAAAGTGCTGCAGTTGAAGAACTTTCCCAAACCACTTCCCCAGTTTATTATTAACCCATAGCAATAAGAAAAACTGATGTTAAAAATTAGCTGAGAGGTTCGGTTTGCTGCAAAAAAAAAGTCAACCCTAATTAGGCAACAGTCCCAGTACTGCAGTATAATAGGTTTACCTTCCAACAAATCTGATTGCAACGTTTCATTTTATTGCCAAAGTCTGTGGGATGCTTGTTTGAAAGAGATCCTATTAAATACAGTTGCTGAGGCTTTGGCCCAGTTGTTGGTGGTATCTAGTAGAGCATGACCCACTTAACATCACTAAAGATGAACCTAAGATGAAGGCGCACAATCTTATTGGCTTTAAAAAATAAGTTACTTAAAAGGAATGAATTTGAAGTGCGGTTGATATGACATTTTACAAAATGTCACAGGAGGCTTTGGGGCACTATATTAGTAATATTCTTTTGTGTTGAGGTAATAAATAACTTACTTGAAGGGATGATTAGCTCCCTTGGGCTTGAGCTTTCCTTTCATTCCCTTATGCTTAGAGGGAAAACTATAGAACACAAAGAGGATGGCACAAACACATTTAAAAGGCATTGTAAATAAGTATTTGCAATGGTCAATCGCAATTTTCAATATTAAAACCCATACCCCCAAAAATATACTCCGGGATCATGAGAAGTGACCTTTCGAGTAACTTCCAAGCCTGTGATTTGCACAGTCTTTGAAAAGTATTAACAGAGTGATAACCCTCCCACCTCAGTCTCCATCTTCATTTGCAAGGTTATGATTTTATTTCTTTATTTTACCAGAAAACCCTGTGGATCACACGATCATTAATTAAACTGTTAGTACACATTCCAATGCTCTTGCTTTTTCCAATTAAAATTTCACCAGTAACCACCAAAACAAAAGACTTTGAATCTTTTGCTCAAATTAGAAAAAAATACGACTTATCCAGGCCTGAAAATGCACAGGCTTATTTCGCCAGCTGAAATGCATTACAGTGGGCGCTGGTGACCTTTGATCCTAACTCTGAACTGGATCTTGGGAAGAGGATAGATCATCTAATCAGTAAACGTGGGTTAGTTCCTGTCTGTTTTGGATATCCGCCAATAAGGGCTGGGAGGGCATGAGTGGAGTGTAGGAAACTTGGCTAGTTGTGAGTGCAATCAGTTTAGTAGTTATTTGATTACCGTATATGCAGACGTATAGGATGACGTTTATAGGATGACCCTGGAATTTCCAGCTAAAATGTTGGTTTTGAGCGATACCCTTTGTATAAGTCAAACATCCCCCCAAAACAAAATCTGGCAGTGGATATTGTTAAAAACAAATCACAATATTTTAATACCAAATTATTCTGTAAAGGTTTTAATTTTATTAGCGTATATTAAAATAAACTACCGTTGGCTTCTGCAACAGGCCATTTAAAGCCTATACAGAGCCGATGGCAGTCGGACTAGGTGGATGGACCCCGTGGAGGAGTGCTGAGGCTTTGTTGATAACAGGACACGTGCAACATTGAGTTGGAGCAGCGAGAATATTACAGTGGTGTTGAGCCCTCTCTGTCAAGTTTTGGATTTTAGACCCGGTGTACAAGGCAACCCTGATTTTTAAGGTGGCATTTTTAAATTTCAAGGATTGTCCCATACGCCGGCATATACGGTATTTGACATATTATGAGCCAAAAAAAAAAACCCAAAGAATGTGGCAATTTCCTCCACCTCTTGGACATAATAGACCATATATGTTCTGGCTGAATTAATCCTGAGCTGGAACTATGGTAGGTCTGAATCCACCATAACTAGGTCCTGGTTGATTTTCTACCTGTTGTAGTCCTTGTGGAAATATGTTACTGCATCCTAAGGGTATACGAACCTCATTTAATTGTATCAAGTGATAGTGGAAGACAGTTACCATTTTCACATGATGAACTCATCATAAATGAGTGGGACATTTTCTCACTGGGAATGATGCCGAAGCAACTCCCAGTTGTTTGCTAAGTGCCAGCTTTGGGTATCATCTTTATATTCATGACTGCAGTATGCAACATTTACACAAATCAAAATACAGACCAAAATGACACAAGTGGGAGAAGTATTAAATGAAGTCACATGCTACAAACTTTAATGAAAACTAAAATGTCAACCTGTTGTTCGAGATGCATTTTTTTTACTGACTGTATTTGGGAAGTCTACATGAAAGTCGGTGTATGCAAAGAAGACTTTTCTAGTGGCACAATGAAGGAAGCTGCAATTCCAGAACAAACCTCATCCTTGAACAGTCACATTCTTCAGGTCTCTTTTTTTTCAAGTGACCCCTGACCTCTCGTAAGTTCTTTATTTTGGTTTGAAGGGTTTCAATCTAAGGACAGAGGTCAAGGGAGGATTACCTGCTTATAGCATTAAACCACCAGAATCAAGTATTCACGTGGTGCAGATTGTACAAAGTATATTTCTATCTAATACATTTAAAATATTACATTGTACTTTGAAATAGAACTTAAAAAAAGGAAACAGTGAAAAGGCTCTTCATCTAATCTACACTTTCTTATTGACCATGTTGTACCTTATTATCAAGGAGGAATACCTAGAAGTTGTTTACTGAAAGTAATACTTTGCCAATTTATTCTCTAAGGGCTTAAGGTAATTGAGCAAAATCTCAATGTAATAATTACAATCCTCACTGACTGCAGTCCATAGACCAGATGCCCCCAAAAGCTCTCAAAAGGTATTTTATCAATACTTAGACCTTTTCTTCACCAAGAATTCATTTAGTCTCTGTTAAAGGGATTTTTAATATAGCATTAACTGTTGAACCCATTCCATGTACCTACAGTTCAATAGGAAAATAAGATTTATTCAGAAATCTATCTTGAGACTTCACATTTTAAACTTACTTCCTGTAGCCTTCTCATTCTCATGAAAACTTCCTGCATGATGAGAAAACATACGGAAGTGTCTTTTCACTGAATTTGTTTACTTAATTTTCTTACGAGAATGTCTGATGTAAATAGGGTTTCATTTAATTAATCGACCCTTGTTTTTGTTCATACAAGATTAATCTTTAGATTAAGATCAGAATCTGAACTAAATATTTACAAAATCAATGCAATAATTTAGCAATAAAATTGGCAGAAAGATATTCCAAACTATACATTAAAGCATGATAAGAATAATTCGGATTCTGAGAACACTGAAAATATTAACATCTTCAAGTCAACTAAGGTGTTAAGATATTTGTCTATTACTAACCTCATGGTCAATGTGCAATTTGTGATCCTTCCATGCTTGAAGTGATCTGTAGAGATCGCCATCACATTGAACAGTGTCATTGGCCAATATAAAGCATCTACGATAATAACAGAACAAACATGGGGGTAGTAGCAATTTGCTGCCTTTTTTCCAGCACATAAACTATATTTAGTAACAGAGTGACACTGAGAAGCTCCATGAAAATCATCAAATGATAAGTCACCTGGATGCCCGAGGGCCTGAAGGTGCAAGATCAACACCTCCCATAGAAAATTCAGTAGAAAGTTCAACAAATTGTTTTGATTTATGCTCAACATTTTCATGATTTTGTGAATTTAGATCCTCTGTAATACTCTCATCTTCCATAGGGAGGACTAAAAACACATTCTTCTTTTCTTCACCACATTTACCTTTTATCCCAGTGATTCTTTACACTTTCCATTATTTATGTTCCTTTTGATGACATTGCTGCCCAAATGCACACATAATTTTTGCCCAAACAACACCTGGCAGAAAAGCAGTCCCTGTGTTCAGGCTAAGATGTGATCATTTGTCATACGAGAGGGTTTCCCCTGCCCTTCCAGCCTCTAATCCAATTACATAATTTCCAACCCCATCTCCCCTCACCCACCATTCCCCTCTCGACCCCCCCCCCCCCCCCCAACCTCACAATTGTTAGGCATTTCCTGAGGACAGTTTCTGTGGGTCTTTGGCAGGGCATGAGTAAACATGGCAGTAAATCCTTGCACAAAGAATTACATGTCACCTTCAGAAAGAAATAGCTACCGCATGGTACAGCTCAACCTGGACTTCGAATGACCAATCACCAGCACATCAAAGCCATTAACAGAAGTGGTGATGAGAAATTGAAAAAGGCCAGTAAAAGTCAGTAGAGTTTGCCAATTACAAGTTTGAGTCTCCTGTTTTTGTACGGGATGTGTCATAAAATTTTAAATCCTCTCAAGTGATAAGCTGGGTGTTGCTCTCTTTAGCTCAACTCTGATGTCAGGCCGAAGTCTTGTGAATCTACCGTATTTTTATCAAAGGAAATCCTTCTGCGCACCATGTATATCTCGAATGATATTCCAGCAATCAAGATCAATAACTCCCACCGAGAACCCTTGCTGAAGTCACTGGGATCTGTATGGAGTTTGTGATGTGATCTCTCACCCATAGGTTAAAGGTGATTCAGAATACAGATTTATTTTCCTGAATTCCTAGTTGTTGAATGAAATGTCAATTCAGTGCAAATAAATAGACATATGAAATAATCATATTAATAAATAAACAGGAAAAAATGAGCCTACTTACTTGTGTGTAACTTTAATTGATGACGGCATCATCAGTTCATTACTATTGCCAGTGCCACTGCTTTCACCCATGCTTTCTTCTTCTTCATCCACCACATCATGACGCTTAGTTATGTTCCTTGGCAAAACTGGGTTATATCCCTCATCTAGATCCAGATCATAAACTTCTCCCTCAAGTTCAATGGAGACTGATCGGATTGACCTGTTTCGTATGTAGCTCTGCTTAAATTCTGCAAGAAAAGTTAAATGAGATTATACTAAGAGGTATCATCTGCAACTGTAAGGATTAAACATCATACGTGACTGGCTCAACTGCTACAGTTCAAAGTCAGCTGCATCTTGAGGGAGTATTGACAGTGAGGGTAGTTGCAGTAAGTGTAGTGGCTCACTGTACTTTCTTTAGCAGGGCAGATATACTGTAAAGATATAACAGCTGAATAAAGAGGTGGGAGTTGGTAGAACTATGGTAAGGATGAGTACAGGCCAACAGGTAAGAAGAGGTCATAAGAGGATAGGGGTGGTAGACGAACCCACATCCATCTATAACCTCTTGCCTGTGCTCTTCACCCTACCTCCCCCCTCTCCTCACCTTTTTATTCATGTGCATGCCTGTTTTTTGCTCATACCTTGTTGGCTATTTCCCTTTGCTTTCTATGGACACTGCATGACCTGCTGTGTTTCTCCAGCACTTTTGTGTCTGGATGTACAATCTACAGGTTTTCCTGTGTAACTCATTTGGCATATGAAGTTTAGTTTGCTCAGTCCAGCAGGGAAGGAGAAAGGCAAACATGTGAGGTGTTCCCTTCGATCTAATTCTATTTCGGCCATGGCAAACACCGTTACTGTTTCTTCCTTCAGCTTGCTTTGCTCCAGGGAAAACGATCCCCGCCGAAACAATCTCTCCTTATAATTCAAGCCTTTCAGTGCAGGTTACTATCTTTGTGAATCCTTTCTGCACCCTTTTCTAGCCTAATCACATCCATTCTATGGTGTGGCAAGCAGAGCGGTACACAATATTTCCATATATAACATAACTAACATTTGGTGCAACTGATGTTCCAGCTCTTGCACTTAAAGCCATGGTAAATGAAGGTAAACATGCCAAACTGTTCTTCACCACCCTATCTACCTGTGTCACCGCTTTCAGGGAACTGTGCATCATACTCTCAAGTCCCTCTGTTGAGAAACACTCTCCAGGATCCAGTCATTCACCGTACATGACCTGCTCTGGTTTAACTTCCCAAAATGCATCACCTCCCACTTGCCTGAGTTAAATTCCATTTGCAATTTCTCTGCGCACATGAAATAATAAAAGAAGCATTCTTGCCTCACTTTTACACTTTCACTCGCACTTCTGAAATGAATACTCACTTTGCTGATAACGTGACAAAAGTTAATAGATAAAAAGACCGAGCAAGCAAGTGGAATATGGAGAATTAACAAGGGAATCTTGTTAATTGACTTGACAGTGAACATGATCCAGCACAGTTTTAGTTTACATTCTCCAGCCCTTTGCTGCTTTCATTTTAAATTGTGTTGGAGTAATGGCACACTCTGGCATTTTAACACATTTTTCTCACGTGATCATACAAGTCTAATCAATGCAGACAGTGAAGAAATGTCAGCGTGGGCCATCTGCAGAGTGGTCAATGCTGCACTTTTTGGCATGGCAAGAGGAAGGCCTAAAATCTTTGGCTGCCTCTCTTGCAGCTGCCCAAACTCTAAGCATTGGAATTCTCTTTGGAAAATCTTTCTCAACATCTCTCTCCCTCCTTCTTCCTCTCTCTATCTGATTTTCCGCTTTTAATGTGTTTCCCTTTTTAATCAATATTTCTGATTAAACTTTCTGTCTTTTCTCCAGATTCAGTGATCAAATTTTGATCATACACCTATCATCCACATGCTTATACTTCGATAGATTAAAGATGATCTATAAATGTTAATGTTTGTTGTTAAGTGTAAACTTTGGCAACACAGTGGATTTAAGGGTGAATTGTGTTTTTTGAAATGGCCTCAGATTCTCCCATTCTCTCAGAATTATCCGATGAAATCATAGTAAAGGAATTTGCAACTATTTCTATAATGCCAAAACAAAGATAATTTGGATGAAACCTGGCAAAAGTGACGGGAAAGGAAAAGTAAATATTGCATATCTGTTCAGCTGTTGGAACATTCTTAATATGGTTCACATTAACTAAAGTGATCCACTAGCTGATGTCATCAAATGAACAACATCAATTTGATTTTATCCTAGAGAATTTGGGCTTTATACAGGTGAAAACACTGGCTGTTTGAGAGAAAAAATTAAAATGGAAGTAACAAGGTGGATTGTAACAAAGAGAGACAAAAGTGAGTCAAAATAAAAATATAACCATTTACGGAGCGGAAACACGTCGGCCTTTCGAGTCCGCACCGGTTCACTAGAATAACTCCACTAGCTCAAACCTCCCGCTCACTGCCAATAACCCTCGAACCCCCTCACCTCCACGTGCACATATCCATAATAAAAATTCAAAAGCAGAATAGACATTGAAAATACAATAGGCAAAAAAAATATAGAAACAATAAAATGTGACGGCTTGAACAAAAGTAAATTGCTGGGAATGATGAGAAACAAATCCGTAGTGACATTAAAATTATTAGGTTGGAACTTTTTGATTAAGAGCCACAGGTCTCAGGATTCCTGCATGAACACGGAGACCTGAATTTGCTGACTGCTCTTTGCCATTTATTTTATGACTGTTTCCATCAATGGACATTATCAGGAGGCCGGGAGCTGTATTTGGATATGCAATGAATGCCCAGCACTTTACATCAGGAAACCTACACTGAACCAGGTTTCCAACTCATTTGCATGAGTGACCTCGATGTCTATTATTTGATTAAACAATGATTAAATTAATTTAAATACTCCTAAGAATTTTAAAGCTTTCTTATTAGTCTTTATAATTAAAATTTTGTTCTTGTTTCACCTTTTTTTTTAAAAAAAGTTTCTGAACTTCAGTTTTTACTGCTTGCTAAGATACGAGGTGTGGCTTGGTTGGCATGAAAGAATTTTCACTGGTTCCTTGAGTGGGATATTTCTTCCTTTAAACACTACCGCACAACTCAGGTACTCTCCGCTATCTTGCCAACCCCTCATTTTGCACTCAAAGACCAGCAGGGGGATTCACTATTTAGGAGTGTAAAAGCTGGAGAGAGCAAATTCACAACAGCAGATCTGCACTTGCTCCATAGGCCTGTGGTAAACACAGATGACCTGCTATCGGCAGTAGTTCCTCGCTCATCACAAATAGATTAAGGAACGAGTTTATTGTCATGTACATTGTACAAAATTCTGTCTTGCGGCTGCTGAACAGGTACTTAATTTAGAAAAAATTCAACTCCAATGGTATACATTAAATTAAAAAGAGATAATAAATACAATAGATAGATAGATAATAAATCTCACAGTAAAAAGTGGCATTACAACAATGCAGACAGTCCTTTTTATGGTATCGGAGCAGTCGATAGGAAACAATGGTGAAAGGAATAAAGAAAAGTATTACACATGGACAGTCTTTCAGTTTCGGAGGAAGGGTTGCTTCTTAAGGTATTTTGTAATAATTCTGTTCTGGCTGACATTCTTCAGCTAACATTGCTGTTTTAAAGCAAAATCACTAGGTGTCACTAGAAGGCAGCAAATTTGAGCCAGAAGTGACTAACTGAAGGTGAAATTCCTATTTCCACTACACTATTGAGACAAAACAAGACTTCCGTAGTCTCTATTGGTAAATCAACAAACATTTGGTAAGGTGGATGATACTGTGGGTTATGAGCTGTTGGGAATTCTTGCGATGAAAGGGCAAAGCGGGAATCAGGTTATGCAAGATCAGGATGATCCATTTCCCCTCCCTTTATCAACTTCTATGCAAAACCGGTTAGCTGGTCAAAATTTGTCATTGGGATCAGAACTGTTATCAGATTTATTTTGGGATCTGCTGAAAAGGACAGGTGAGGAAGTGGAGAACGAGCAGGTGGATACATGAATTTGCCATAGGTGGAGAAGCAGAAAATAAAGTGAAGGTGTAACCCAATCCATACTGGTGTTCCACTGACAGGTGGAAACTTCGCCATTCACTTCAGTGTTTCAAACTGGCACAACCTGGGAGTGTGGGTTAGGCAAGGGGGAGGGGCAGGCAGTAAGAACATAACAAGGACATTCCTGCCATCTCAACACTTTGCAAGATTGTTGGGGGAGATGGCTTGTTTCAAGAATAGAATGGCATGATTAGTCAACAATAAACAAATCAGAAATTTCTATTGGCTCCACAAAGAGGAAACATTTTGGGAGCAAAATGAAACAGCGATTTTATTTCTGATATAATTCTTTAGCTTAAATATTAAAGCATTTCCCTTGTTAATATAGATTTTTCTCTCTTGTTCCTTAACATGCCAACTTTTAAATTTTCTCCAAATTTCAACATGTTTGTGTTGAAATTAACACGAAGATTGTGATTATCCACAGTAAAAGCAGAAAAAAGTACTTACTTCGCTTGGAGAAAAGTTTCTGTTTCTGTCGCACCGCTGGGCTCATTTTGTACCTGTTCTGCTCACAATCGCAGTCTCGTCCATCAGTGTTATAGTACTTGGACTGGAACCGCCCAGTGCCCTTCCTGACAGAGGCTGCAGCATGAACTGTCCTTTTGCACTTATGAAGTCGTAGCTTTCCAGTAACATCCTCTATACATTGCCATTTCTAGAAATAATAACCACTTGTAATGAAAAAGCAAAGGCAATTAAGATAACTAGATAACCATAAGGTGGCCTCCCATGTAGACAGGGTGGTTAAGAAGGCATATAGTATGCTGGCCTTCATAAATCATAGTGTAGAGTATAGGAAGTGATTCTGCAGCTGTTTAAGGCCTTGGTGAGGCCAGGTTTGGAGTACTGTGCTCAGTTCTGGTCTCCAAATTATAGAAAGGTTATAGATAAGGTGGAGAGGATGCAGAGAAGGTTTACAAGGATGTTGCCTGGCTTACAGCATCTGGATTACAGGGAGAGATCAAGGAGACTGGGACTTTATTCATTGGAACGTAGAAGGCTGAGAGGGGACTTGATAGAGGTATTTAAAATTATGAAAGGAATAGATAGATTGGACATAAATAGACTCTTTCCTCTAAGGGCAGGGGAGGTTGGAACAAGAGGTCATGAGTTAAGGGTAAGGGGGCAAAACTTTAGGAGAAATATTTAGAGGATGCTTTTTCACTCAGCGAGTGGTGCCAGAAAGGAATGATCTCCCGAAAGAGAAAGTTGCGGCAGGGTCCCTTCTGTCATTTGAGAGAAGGTTGGAGGTGAGGGGGTTGGAGGGTTATGGGCGGAGAGTGGGAGGGTTGAGCTAGTGGAGTTGTTCAAGTGAACAAAGGGCCGACATGGCCTGTTTCCGCACTGTAAATGGTTATATGGTTATATAACAATTACAGTACGGGAACAGGCACAGATTATTCTTCAGGAATATCCAGGGATGAATCAAAATCACATTAGGTTCTTGCTTGTGATTCTTAATCAATCAAAGCTTGCTCAGAGTAAGTTGGATTCTCCACGGTTACACTGCTTCTTAGTAATCATCTGATATTCGCATGAAGTATCGTGACAGGCCTAACTCTCCAAAACTGCTGAACTATGGAACAACATAAGTAAATGATAATCCTTAAGGAACAGAGGGGAGAATTGTGAGGGTTGTCACGATCTGTACGAGGAGAACTTTCCCATTATAAATGAAGCAAACACATGATGACTAAAGCCAATCCTTGCTGCCAATATGCACAACCCTTTGGCCAATCAGTCAACACCATTGGTAACGAAGTGGCTGTGGGCAATACCAAAAGTGAATGAATGAATTAGCTGTCCAACCAACTTTCTTCAATTTCCATACCTCAAAGGCAATGTAACCATGGCTGGAATTGTTAGAATTATGGACAAAAAGGTGTGGGAAGGAAATCAAAATGACACAGTATCAGCCAGGGACACTGAAGCCAGGGACAAGGAGTGTTTAGAATGTGTTCTTTCTTACAGAATAATTGCAAATCTCAAATATAAGACTTCAATCAAAGCAACAACTTTCAAACATACAGTTATTTTAATGTATTAAAGAGAAGGGAGAATGACTTGAAGATGGTAATAACCAGAGACAGCTAAGCCAAAAGTGATCCTAAAGGATGAGGTAAACTCTGAGATTTGAGTTTCTCCATCATTTCCAACTGTGTGGTGCTGA